>NC_084796.1:62625972-63346805 GCF_963169125.1 Humulus lupulus
TCAAGCCACATGACTTGGACAAGATCCTTGAGGCCATTTGGGGTATTATGTATAAGATGACAAGCCACATGGTTGGCAACACATACAGAGCTAGTGCCAGAGATTTAAGGGCTATAGAGGAGCTGAGGACATCCTCGTATCTGCCATAGGGATGAACCTTATTGTGAGTCTTTTTCACTCTCCTAACCTTTTATTTTTCTTTAGTTTTTTAAAAAAAAACTATTCTTGACTTGCTTCCTTATTCTGCAGTTTGTCCTGGCCCATTCTCGAGGAATAACTCGCGTTAAAACCAGGGACGTGGAACTCTGAGCTACTCTGGGCGCCGCTCAAGAGAATGAACAGGCCACAAAAGCTGCCCTGCTTTCTTCTCAAGAGGCAAGCAGTCTGCAAAATCTTCCCTGTCTGCATCCCAGGATTAGGTCGTGGAGGCAAGCCATCGCATGGATCGGCTTCAGGCCAAAAATGAAGAACTCAAGAAGAAGCTGATCGAGGTCCAGGCTAAGGCCAAGGAGGAAGCTGTAGAGTCCTCGACTCAAATGGAGGAGATGCTTTACCATTTCTGGGCCTTCAACTAGGATAAGAACTTCTCTTTCATGTAGCCCGAGCTGTGGGACTCGTATCTTGCTCAGTTCAAGATTTGGTTCTCACAAGAACCATCAGAAACTGGTGAGGCTTCTAGAGCTACTGAGGGGGATGGCAAGGAGGTGACTTCTCTAGAGCGACCTGACGGAGTTCGGTGATTTTATTTTTGACCCTCTTTATTATTATATTTTTAAACTCTTGTGATAGTCCCTTGGGACCAAAACAATTGCCTTCGGGCTTAGGTTGGGGTTTTTTCTCCTCGAGATGACAATATAGTTTTGAATATACATCTAACTTGCGATCTATTTGTGTTTCCCTTAGTCTATTATTTTCTCATGTTTATGAATCCTTAAATTCTTGTACATTCGAAATCTTAGGGGTTGAATTTTAGATCGAGATTGATTTTATCGATATCTTAGTTATATCCAAGATTTTGCTTGCTTATTTGCGTCATACGTTCTTGGTTGCCCAAGGAACCAAGGAACTAGAATGTATAAACATTCTTGGTTGCTTTTACAACGTGAACTCATAATAATAATATAAAAAGAAGTGGTTATTTAATAATCCAACTGTTATTGAATTGAAATGGCTTTTATAAATAAGCCTTACATAAACGGTAATACTATTGATAAATATTTTTCAAATGCAGGGCATTCTAGGTCCGTGGGACTATTTACCCACATAGCTAGGCCAGCTTGAACGTTCCTTCGCGCAGGACCTCTACGATCTGATACGGTCCTTCCTAGTTTGGCCCTAATACACCATTCATGGGATCTTTATTTGCGAAAAAGACCCTTTGGAGAACCAGATGGCCTAATCCGAGCCTGCGTCCCTTAACCTTTGAATTGATATAACGAGTGATATTTTTTTGATAATGGGCGAGCTGTAATTGAGATGCCTCTCATTTTTCTTCGATCAGATCGAGGGATGCACTAAGTAGCTCATTATTATGGTTTTGATCAAATGTATTTTGTCTATGAGTTTTTACCATTTCCTCATAGACAAATGTTGTACGCTTTAAATTAGCACGAGTTCAATTACTCAACTCGAGGTACAACTAGCAGATGGATATGTGGAAAAATAGCCAAGTAGAATATTTGGTTAACGATGATGTGAGCAAGCTCGAGACTCAGTTCAGTTCGTACATGATACACGTGTTATTATCAGACTGCCTCTCATGATGACAATTGAGTTTGAGACTTATAATGACCAGATCCAACATTCGGTGCTCTGAGTTTACTACGAGCTAGAATTCAGATAGACTCTGTACACGAGCTTGGGTGAGATATTTAGCTCATGGAAATCTATACAAAGGGCACACTGAAGGATCCCAAGAGATTCGGAAGCTCCTTATGCACTCATTAATGCCCAGGTTGTATTGTACTTTATCATTTATTATCCGAGATAGCAGGAGTATATTCTATTTTGTTATCAAATCATATCCCAATGTAAATGAGAATAATCTATAATAAATATATGCCTTATTTATTCACACGGTTACGCAAACCTATCCAGGAAATTCCTTTATAAATATTAGGAATAAAGGATAGGGAAGGGGACGACCATTTTTTGTATTACTAAAACTCTACAGAAATTAAGAGAAAATAGTAATAATATTGACCTGTGGACTAGGTGAATTTTAACCACTGAACCATGTAAAAGTTGTGTGTGTTTGAGAGGGTGTTTATTATTTCATTACAGTTTATAATTTAGTGCTAATTTACCTGTTTGATATCTTAATATACTGTTGGCGAAAAACCGCGTCAATAGTTTGCTGCTTTCATTGAGAGGAAATTAATGTTTCACAAGTTTCAATCGACATTCATCATGGTGCTCACTTGATTGATGCATGATAATGAGATGAAACAACCTGGTGGGCAGGAGGCCCATCATACTGCTGTTCCCATTGAAAGGGGCCCAGATGTTCAATAATGTCCTACGAAACAACGGGTAGGTCAGGACGATGATAGGAGTTCAACGTCACTCCCACCAAATCCTAATCCAGGATACTTGACTACCATCGTGATGGAAAACACCCAGTTAAGGATCCATCTCGAAAGGGAAAATAGGCAGATCGAGGAGGTCTTGGCTCAGTTACCCCCTCTTGCAATTGACGTTAATGTCGGAAAGCAGCAAAGTGAGCCTCATATGTCCCACAGGAATAACCAGTCTAAACCTAGTCATTCTGTCAGAACCGCCACTCCAAGTTCTGTGCCTTCAGAGCAAAACCACCAGAGTGCTCAGCCCACTGGTCACCGCAGGGGTCATCATCAGCATGTCAGTCGTTCGGTTAGGACTGTGCCCCCCAGCTCTGTGTCTTCTTCACAGATTCCTATAAATGTCAACAACAACCCGCGGGAAGGGGCTGGGACAAGCTCACGAAGCAAAAGGGCTCTAGGTCAGGCTAATTTAATTCGACCTAATGGAACGAGGATAGCCTAGCCAATAAGTCATCCTTCATCACCGATAAGAAATCCAACACCACCTCGCCCATAACAAAATGCTTCGGCTAGTGGGAACAGTAGGAGAAATCCTCCCTTGTCTGTAAATACTTATGCCCCATGGATGCGTGCTGAGAATCCAGGTCCTCGATCTCAACTGCGAGCTATAAGTTTTGCAAATGGAAGTTACTGGATGGAGAGCCAGTGTGAAGGTCGGTCTGAGAGTAACTTGAGAAATCATTTGAGCTTAGCACAAAGTCCTCGATGTGATCCACCACCCGACCTGCGCGATCATTTGAACTAACAAAGAAGGTATCCAACTTAGAATGAGGATGTTAGTTATACTCGACATAAGGGAGGTCCATCCATTGTACGCGACAATGGGAATGTCCTGCCTAACCAAGCTCAAACTTGGAGGGACAACAACCCATCAAACGTGTACAATAGGATGGGAGCTATTGAACAGCCCCCAGCTAATCTAGGGACCAAGGACCAAACCCTTGAGAGACTGGCTTTGATGGAGGAACAAATGAAAAAACTCTTATTTAGAAAGGGAATGGATGATTGCGATTCATATGAGGAGCTCGATCCTTTTACTCAAAACATTGTAGTGGCTACATATCCTATTGGCTTTAGGATGTCGAACATGCCGACATTTGATGGAAACACCGATCCATCCGATCACCTCAGGATGTTCAACACAATGATGTTGGCCCACAATATCGGGCTCGATCTAAGATGTATCATGTTCCCTGCAACTCTGGTCGGACTTGCCAGACAGTGGTTTAAATAATACAAGAAGCATTCGATAAGCTCGTGGAAAAAAATTTCTTCCGAGTTTAAAAGAGCATTCCGAGCTTCACAAGCAGCTCATGTTGAAAACGATTCATTGGCCAATGTTAAGCATCCACTTGGTGAAACACTAAAAGCATACCTGAGCAGATTCGCCAATGTTGCAGCACGGGCTAGGGACGCTGATGATAGCTCGAAGCTCATGGCAATGAGAACAGGAACCCTGGTGGGAGGCGACCTGTGGCAAGAACTCCAACAAAAAGGAGTTAAAAGCGTAGACAAATTTTTGGCTCGAGCTCAAG
The DNA here is from genome assembly GCF_963169125.1 of Humulus lupulus. NCBI lineage: Eukaryota > Viridiplantae > Streptophyta > Magnoliopsida > Rosales > Cannabaceae > Humulus > Humulus lupulus. Next base: position 62,630,090 of record NC_084796.1, read on the forward strand.
AGTGGATAAACCTGGAAGAGGCATGAGCTACTGTTGTGGGAACCAGCCAGGCCCCAATCCAACCCATTAGAGTGGTAACAGAAGTTACAGCTATGGCTCAACCTGTTTCCTTGAATAACCAAGCGGGAAATAACAAGAGGAAGAAGAATGGTGAGGACGACCAGAACGAGACGAAGAAGAACAAGACTGTGGAGAAATTCAAGCCTGTTTATGCCACCTACACCGACCTAACAGACACTCGATAGCATATCTTTCTGTCTAATTCTAATCACCTCCCGTGGAAGAAGCCAGAACCTTTAAGGCATCAGAGGGCTAAGAGAGATCCTTCAAAGTTTTGTCGATTCCACAATGACATCGGTCATAACACTGATGATTGCCAACAGATTAAGGATGAAATTGAGACTCTCATTCGAGATGGACCATTAGCCCAGTGTGTCCGAAACCGGGTAGTTTCCAATGAACCCGCAAGGCATAATTCTCAGCCAGTTCTACAAGCTCTGACAGGTCAACCTAGAGCGCAAATGAATCAGGTTGACCCTCCCCTGATAGTAGGAGGAGATATAACCACTATTGTCGGAGGACCTCATTTGGCAGGCACGAGCAGTGGGGGCCAAAAGAGGTATATTAATGAGTTGAAAACTCATAACGATGTGGAGTTTTTCCCAGAGAAGTGGTTATTGAAACAACAGCGGTTGGAAAAACAACAAATCATTTTCACGGAAGAGTATGCTAGCCATGTTCAATTCCCAAACCATGACCTATTTGTGGTAACCGTGCAGCTTGCTAACTGAAGGGTACGGAGAATACGGGTCAACAATGGAAGTTCCATAAATTTACTTTTCAGGTCCACCCTAGAAAAGATGGGATTGTCCGGAATCAATTTGAAGGCGACCTCAACGACTCTGTATGGGTTTTTGGGTGAAGGAACGATGGCCACAGGGACAATCAGACTAGTAGTGACATTGGGAAAAGAGTCACGAACTGTGTCTAAAATACTTGAGTTCGTGGTAATCGATTTTCCGCCTGCGTATAACCCAACTTATTCTAGACTTTGGACCATTAAAACTACTTATACATAGACTATTCTTAAGAAAACTTACACACAAAATAGTCATAACTTTATTAAAAATTATAAAGCAAAAGTTAAATACATAAAAATTTGGTTAGGATATGGGATCCCATTGTTTTGAAAATAAAACATAACATAACTTAAATCTTAAATAAATTGGTTACAAAATTAAGTGCGAAAATACATAGAAATCATAATTAAAAGACTTAAACAACTTCATCCTCGAATCGTTGACTGGTCCACCGATTTCATTCTCCCTCAATACACAATCCCAAGCTGCCAAGAATCTTCCCACCGCCATACTATTTTCCTGCACATATAAAACAAAGGAATGAGCCTAATACCCAGCAAGGAAAATCTACTACAAGCATGAAACATATACATAAACATAAGCTATAATCATATAACATATTCTATAAACATATATCATAATTCTAACCCATGTATATGGTAACTATTGGGGTTTGCTAACTAAGAAACTATAAGCCTCATACTATAGTGAGGTTTGCTAGCTAAGCAACTATAAGCCCCAAAAAAATAAAAGTGTTGGGGTTTGCTATTTAAGCAACTATAAGCCCAAAACATACATATATCATAACATATATAAAACATACTATAGCATAATCATATAAGCATATAATAACTATCCTATTTTCAATACCAAATACCGAGATGTGAGAACAAGGATGAGATTTTGGAACACACCTAAAAACCATTAATAGAAATGTGAGTATTCTAAAAGAAAGAGATGAAAAGAAATGAATCTAAACCACCGAGAGGGTACTTACTGACAAGAACCTCAAGTTCAAAGAACTTAGATGCCTAACCACGAATGAAAACAGCGAGTTAGGAATTGAGTGGAGAAAAACTATAAAAACTAATGAAATATAAAATAATGGACTAGGAATAGAAATACCTTTGAATACACTATAACCGAACTACACCTTGATATTGAAATAAGCACTAATAACCTTACTTCCCAAGTGTTTAATAAGCTTAAGATGATAAAGCTTATAACCCCAACCCAAGTGTTTAACACTCTAAAGTAAACCTAGCAACTTGAAGGCTCTGAACTCAGCTTGAAGAATGAAAGAAATGGCTGGGTACTAGGTCCTATTTATAGAGTTCAAGAATGAAAAGATCTTCATTTAGCTTGAATAAAAATAATGACTTTTTTAATTGAAAATCATTTGAATATTCGTTCAGCTGAGGCTTAAGACTCGGTCAAAAAGATTATGGGCTTATAAAGAGGTTATGGAATAAAATGAGCTCGGTTTCAAAATTATTCAAAAATCATGCCCTAGAGCCGATATATTGCCCATGCTAGGCGATATATCGCCTGGGCTTATGTTCTCGAGGCTCGTCGAAGTTTTCGTGTAAAGTTACGTGTTTTTTCGTATTCCCTGAGTGGCGATGTATTGCCCCCTAGAGTTGCGATATATCAGCATAGGCTGAAATATTATACACGTAATTGCACTTTTTCCGCCTAATTTGAATTGAGTAAATAGCTTTGACAGAGTCCTATAACGATTTCAAAGCTGCTGGCAGACTCTGGGATTTTCAAATATTACTCTTAATAAACTATTCCTCAAAAATACTTAATTTCTCATTAAACATGCACATGACAAGTGTCATTATCTTATTGGGTCTGTCTAAACCTTATAGTATAATAAATATCATCTTCATAATCAGTCATATTAATCAATCCTTAGGTTATAATTAATATTCTTAAACTATAGGTTAAACTTATAAAATCTACAAGTGTTGCTACGAGTATCCAATTAAGTCCCAGCTTGAACCAAAATCCACAGTAATAAACATACTACAACTATTACTAGCTATTACTACTACTACTATCTAACTAGCTAAGTAAAGTTCTTGGAATCTACACATGCTCATAACCCAGACAGAAATTCAACAGATTAAAGTCTATAATCTTACCTCAATGATGACTTTGATCCTCATCTGTCCCCTTGATTGTTCCTAGCTTAATTTCCCCAAATTTCCCAGCTCAATTCCCAGGCTTTTTCCTTCAACAACTTCAAAACTTTCAAGGCACAAGAGAGGGAGAGGGAGAACGTGAGAGTAAGAGAGAGAGAGTGCTGAGAAAGTTTCTAATAAGTTCTGGTTATTTCCTGATGCCTATCTTACCATATCCTTAGCCATAAAGACCAAAATGCCCCTTACACTAATTCATCCCCTTTGTTGCCCCTAAGGGGAAAACAGTCAATAGCCCCAATTCCCGCTAATTCCTCGAGTCATCCTACAAATTCCCAATTAATCCTGACATGCCAACTAATTTCAAATTACTTACACGCTACTCGATAAATCCCAAATATATGTTAAACTTCCCAAAATACCCCTAGGCTCACCCCGAGCCGTGTATTAAACGCTGCTATGACTATTCTGCTAATACGCTCACTAGGATCGCCTCGAGCTGTATATTGCAAATATATCCACATAATAATGTGGTCCCAACATTTAACACGTATAATCACATTTATGCCTGCCAAAATTATAAATATGCCCTTATAAACAAGAACGGGCATAAATGCATATTTAATACCCATAAACACGCATATAGATAAATTCATATTATCATATAAATCATGCATGCCACATTGTCACACATTTAATCAATTAGTCACACATATATATCAAGTTATGCCCTCCCAGCATGCTAATCAAGGCACTAAAACCTATTAGCATTTTTGGGATGTTACAACTATCCCTTCCTACTGAAAATTTCATCTTTAAAATTTACCTGAATAACTTGGGATACTGGTCGTGCATAGCCGACTCTAGCTCCAGGTTGCTTCCTCGACCTTGTTATTCCTCCATAAGACTTTGACTAGTGGAATCGTCTTGTTCCTCAGAACCTTATCCTTCCTGTCTAGGATCTGAATTGGTCGCTCCTCATACGACAAATCGATCTGTAGCTCCATATCCTCATATCCCAATACATGGGTCGTATTGAGATGTACTTCCGAAGCATTGAGATATGGAATACATCGTGAACTCATGATAATGGCGGTGGGAGAGCCAATCTATAGGCTACCTGCCCGATCCTTTCCACGATCTTAGAAGGTCCTACGAATCTAGGGCTCGGCTTGCCCTTTTTCCCAAATCTCCTTACCCCTCGCAATGGTGAAACTCGAAGAAATACGTGGTCCCCTACCTGGAACTCCATGTCCCCACGCTTAGGATCAGCGTAGCTTTTCTGTCTACTCTGCAAAGCGAGCATTCGAGCTCGGATATTCTCAATAGCTTCATTAGTCTTATGAACAATCTCCGATTCAAAATTCTTCCTCTCCCCCATCTCATTCAAATGAATGGGCGAGCTACACCTCCTTCAATACAACATCTCGTATGGAGCTACTCCAATCATTGATTGATAACTATAGTTGTACTAGAACACAATCAATGGAAGGTACTTACTCCAAGACCCCTCGAAGTCTAGCACACATGCTGTAAGCATGTCCTCCAATATCTGAATTGTCCTCACAGACTTCCCGTTTGTCTGAGAATGAAAAGTTGTATTGAACTTCAACTGAGTTCCCATATCCTTTTGCAAACCACCCCAAAACTTAGAAGTGAATATGGGATCCCAGTCTGATACTATATACTTAGGAACCCCATGGAGACATACAATCTCTCTCACATATAGTTACGCATACTGATCCACAGTATAGGTCATTCTCATTGGCAGAAAGTGAGCTAACTTGGTGACCTATCTGCTATCACCCACACCGAGTCATGTTGCCCCATAATCCTGGGAAAACTTCCTACAAAATCCATGGTAATATCTTCCCACTTCCACTCGGGAATACCAGAAGGCTTTAACAACCTCGCTGGTCACTGGTGTTCAGCCGTTACCTGCTGATAGGTTTAACACTTGGCTACGTACTCAACCATGTCCTTCTTCATCCCAGGCCCCCAATACAAAGTCCGTAGATCCTGGTACGTCTTCGTGGTGATTGGATGGAGTGAGTATGGTGTAGTATGGGATTCATCAAGAATCTCTCATCTAATACCCATATCCATCGGAACACAGATCCGACCCTTATACTGTAGAGTCCAAGAACTTTACTTAGCTAAGATAGATAATAGTATGATAGTATTTATAGCATTATCTTTGTTACTATGGATTTTTGGTTCAGACCGGGAATTATTTGGACACTCATAGTAGTACTTATAGATTTTCTAAGTTTAACCTATAGTTTAAGAATATTAAGTATAACCTAAGGTTTGATTATATGACTGATATTAAGGATTATATTTATTATATTATAAGGTTTAGACATCAACCAATAGGATTTTAAGCACATGTTATGAATGGTGATTAAGGATTAAGTATTTTTGAGGATTAAATTTAATATGGAGTAAAGTTTGAATGTTATAGGGTCAGTCAGCAGCTTTGAATACGTTGAGGGCTTAGTCAAGGCTGTTTACCCCATTCAAACTTAGCTAAAATTGTGTAATTTCGTGTTTAAATATTCAGCGTATGCCGATATATCGTAGCTATAGGGGGCGATATGTCGCAGCACGTAGATACGGAAAACACGAAACGATGCACGGTCGCCTCGGGCATACTGGCCCAGATGATATATCGCCTACAGGGGGCGATATATCGCCTCCTTCAGCATATGTTCAATTGTTTTTGAATTCTTTTCCTTTCAGCCATTCAACCTCTTGATAAGTCCAGCATCTTTTTGAACGAGTCTTCAGCCTCTGCTGAACGATTATTCAAATGATCTTCACCTAAAAAGCCATTATTTTTATTCAAGTAAAATCAAGATACTTTCATTCCCAAACTCTATAAATAGGACCTAGTACCCAGCCATTATTCACCTTTTGCTCTAAGTTCAGAAGCTGCTAGTGTTAAGTGAGTGTGAGAGTGTAAACACCTGGTTTGGGAAAATCATAAGCTTAAACATCATAAGCTTATCAAACACTTTGGGAAGTGAGGTTCTATAGTATTTCGGTTGAGGTGTAGGTTGGTCTTTCAAGTCTTTGAGGTAACCAAAACTGTAGTTCATTTCTGTATTATGTTATTTTCTTCCTCATAGTCTTCTACTCAATCTCTAACCTTAATCTTCATTTTGGTTAGGGGATCTAAGTTCTTGAAGCACATAAGTTTGGTAAGTGTGACTTTCAATGGTTTAGTCTTTCCATCCCTTTCATTTCATCTCTTTTCCTTCTTTAGACTCACTCTTGTTCATTATGGTTTTAGGAGTGTTCCAAAAGTCCCAACTCAGTCCATCATATCCCGGTAACTTTGGTAAGGAAAATAGGCTAGAATCTATATGTTTATGTTATGTTATCTTATATGATATGTTATGAGAATGTTATGAATATGTTATGCATGTGTTTGTTGTAGGCTTGGGCTTATGCCCTATTTGACTAACAAGACCCCAAAAAGATTGTGGGCATAAGCCTATTTAGCTGGTAGGACCCCATTAATCTCATGGGCATAAGCTTGTTTAGTCTATGGGACCCCAAGTAATAATGGCCATTATAATAAGTGTATTATGTGTTATGATATGTCTTTACGTTTATTATGAAATCTATGTTTATGACTATGTGTTAGATTTTCCTTGCTGGGCATTAGGCTCATTCCTTTCTGTTTATGTGCAGGAAAATAAGCTTTAGAGGCGGTAAGATTCGTGACGCTTGGAGGATGTGAATCGATGGTGAATGGAGTCAAGGGGCCGAGCGTTATCCGATTCGAGGATGTAGTTACTGTTTTATGTCTTTTTATGGTTTTACATGTATTTTCCGCAATTCTTATGTAATGTCTTTTTATTAAATAATGTTTTGTTTTTAAAGACAATGGGATCCCATATCCTTCTTAGTATTCTATTTATTTGTAAGTAACTCTTATTTTACAAGTTACTCAATAAAATTATGGTATTTTCGTAAAAATGTAAGTTTTATGTATAGTTTCGTTAATGGTCCAAATAGTCTAGATTAGTGGGTCATTACATATACCTTAGTATACTCGTCTCTGAAATGGAATAATCCTTAGCCACTCCAGCTAGGGTATTTCCTCTAACCTCCTGCCACTGTGCATCACCCATCTCACCCTCTCTTATCCTCTCCAAGAGGGTAGACTATAAGGTAATATTGTCCAACTGACCCACAACCAGTTCTATCCTCGCCCTAGTCATATCCTCTGCTAATTCCTTCGATATCTCCTTCGAGCTAAACAACTGTCCTGGGCCCCTTTGGCTCAAAGCATTTGCCACTACATTGCCTTTTCTTGGGTGGTAAAGGATATCACAGTCATAATCCTTCACCAAATATAGCCAATGTCTCTGTCTCATATTTAGGTCCTTCTGGGTGAAGAAATATTTTAAACTCTTATGATCAGTGTATATCTCGCATTTCTCTCCATACTTATAATGTGGCCATACTTTCAGTGCGAATACAACCGCTACTAGTTCCAAATCATGGGTAGGGTACCGCTGCTCATATTCCTTCAGCTGACGCAACGTATAGGCAATAACCTTCCTATTCTGCATCAACACACATCCTAATCCCAATCTCGATGCGTCATATTACACTAACTTGTCCCCATCTGAAGGAAGACTCAGTACTGGAGCAGTAATCAATCGTCGCTTCAATTCCTGGAAACTACCCTCGCATTTGTCTAACCATATGAACCTCATATTCTTCTGTTTCAACTCAGTCAATGATGTGGCAATCTTTGCAAACCCTTACAACAACTGTCTGTAATATCTAGGTAATCCAAGGAAACTCCTAACCTCCAAGGCATTCCTTATCGTCGGCCAATCCTTAACTGCATCTACCTTGGCCGGATCCACCTTAATCCCATCTCCACTGAAAATATGTCCAAGGAATGTTACCTCTGGTAACCAAAACTCACACTTCTTATATTTCGTGTACAATCGATGCTCCCTTAATCTCTGCAATACCCATCGAAGATGCTGCTCATGCCCTACCTCTGAGCAAGAGTATATCAGGATGTCATCAATAAAGACAATCACAAAACTGATATAAGAAATCCTTGAACACCCTGTTCATCAGATCAATAAATGTTACTGGGGCATTGGTCAACCAAACAACATGACTAAGAACTCATAATGCATGTACCTCGTACGGAAGGCCATCTTCGGAATATCCTCGTCCTTTATCCTAAACTGGTGATAACTAGAGCGAAGATCAATCTTTGAGAATACCGTCTTATCCTGCAGTTGATCGAACATGTCATCTATCCTCGGTAGGAGGTACTTGTTCTTGATAGTCAACTTGTTAAACTCCCTATAGTTTATACACATTCTCAGAGTCCTATCCTTCTTCTTCACAAATAAAACTAGAGCACCCCATGGCGAGAAGCTAGGTCTAATAAATCCCAAATCTAGTTTCTCTTGCAACTGTATCTTGAACACCTTTAGCTCTGTCGGAGTCTTCCTATATGGTACCCTCGATACTGATTTTGCACCCGGCGCTAACTCAATGACAAACTGAATTTCCTTATGCGGTGGCAGTCCCGGTAAATCCTCAGGAAACACATCCAAAAACTCATATACTAGTTTAGTCTCTCCTGGCCCCACTGACGTAACTATAGTGGTATCCACCACACTGGCTAGAAAACCTATACAACCTCCTTGTAATAGGTCTCTAGCTCTCGACAATGATATCATAAGAAGGCGGGGTCCGTGCATAGTACCCACAAAAACAAAGGGGTCCTCACCCTCTGGCTCGAAAGTCACCATCTTCTTCCTGCAATCTATAGTGGCCCCATATCTGACTAGCCAATCCATCCCAAAAATCACAACAAAATCATCCATACCCAATTCAATCAAATCTATTGATAGTTCCCTACTGTTCACCATCAGTGGCAGTGCTCTAATCCATTTCCTAGAAATTACCAGCTCCCATGTAGGCAGTATAGTCCTAAACCCCGCAGTATAATACTCACTAGGTCTAAACAATCTGTCAATCACTTTACTAGAAACAAATGTATGTGTACCACCAGAGTCAATCAAATGCAGTATATGAAGAGCCAGCCCTAAAAAGATGACCTATCACTACCGACGAACTAGCCTCACCCTTTACCTGTGTCAAGGCGAACACTCGAACTGGAGTCAAGCTATCTGCTTTCCCTCGTTCCTCTTTCTTCGGTTGGGAAATCTTTCTCAAGGTGTCCAACCACCCTGCACAAGTAACAGGCCTTTGCCCGGCATTCGCCCAGATGGCGTTTCTTGCATCTAGCACACTCTGGGTAGCTCCTCCATGTCTCACCGCCTCCCTAGTAGCCACCCTAGGCACCTCGGCCCCTCCTATCAGGACTAGTAGTGGTCGAGTTGTCAAGGGTCTTCCTCTTCTGATCACTAGGGCCTCCGTCCCTACCAAACCTTGTAAGTGGAGGCACTGCCCTACGAACATCCCATCTCACAACATTCTCCCTCCAAATCTTGTTCTCTGCCTCCTCAGTAGTGAGGGACTTCTGAACCGCCTAGGCATAAGTTGTCTCCCCAGAAACTGATGTGCTGCTCTCATCTCGGGCTCCCTTAGCATTATGCCCTCAAACAAACCCAGTGGTGTCTTGCCTAGCTGTATCTGAAGACACTAGATTAGGTGCAAACTTTAGTAGCCTGTCAAACTTCAGGGCATACTCAGTAACTATCATGCTACCATGTACCAACCCAGTGAACTCATTCACCTTTGCCACCCTGATGACAATACTATAATATTTCTAGTTGTACAAGTCTCTAAACCATCCCAATTCATGGTAGAAACATCACGAGTCTGTGATGTTACCTCCCACTAGATGTGGGCATCATCATGAAGCACATAGGTGGCACAGGACACCCTGTCGTTACCTTCCATCCTCATGAAGTCCAAGATGGAGGTGATCAAACTCATCCGCTGTTCAGCCTTAATTGGATCCGGTCCTCCCTCAAAAGTTAGAGGATGTTGTTTCATAAATCTTTCATAAAGCGGCTCCCACCTGTTCCCAATCTCAGGCGGTTGTACAACTAGTGCCACAATAGGCGGCAAGTTAGGTTCAGCACTCCCTGGCGAAGCCTGCTGCCTTAGAAGTCGAATCTCTTCTTCCTGACTCTAAAGTCTAGCTTGCATGTCAGAAAGCAACTGCTATAAGTTCTCAAGAACTGGCTGAGGGTTCTTGCCTTGCTCATCATCTCTAGCCTCAACCCCAATGTCGGCTAGTCGAATTGATCGCCTTGGAGGCATAACTCTCCAAGTTTATCTACAATCAATGACTCAACTAGTTAGACAATGATAACATGTTTATAATCACCCCACGGTCCAACGCCAAAACTCAACCAACGTCACACAGTTAAAATGCAAGCCAACATTCAAACAACCATTCACATACTTTAGCAATGCTAATAAGCATGCCTTATCATATTCACATAGTTGTTGAGGATCAAGCCCTAACAGTATATCTCATGCTCCCTAATAATCATGCAGATAAAGCATTTATATTTCATTTAAACAATCAAACATAAAATCACATATATGGTTACCAAACCCTGAGTCGAGCTTGTGTTTAGCGTCGAGTGTAGATACCCAACCGGTCTTCAAGAATCCTTATACCTAGACTACTCTGATACCAAGTTGTAACATCTGGATAACCAAGACCGTTACACTGTGTGTTTTATATAGTGCATGATTTGTTAATCAAGTTGTGTGAACATAAACGTGTTTCTAAAGTCAATTGACAGGTTAGGGTTAGAAGGTTTTGATAGTAAAATGGTTGACTTTCATTAAAATGTGAGTTCGATGCACGAGATCCACAAAATAATGTTTACAAGATGGTTACACCCCTCAAAAGCTAATATAATAGCAGCCAGCCTAAATGGAAAAATACAAATTTTGTCTTTAGTCTCTGAAAATCCCTCGACTGTGGCGGTCGAGTAGCTACCGAAGTACACCCCGCCCCCAAAGCTCACCAACTCATGGCTGGTCCAGCTTTCCTTTGCCTTTACCTGCACCACGTAGCACCTATGAGCCATGGCTTAGCCAGAAAACCAAATTCAACAAGCGTAGATAATAACTGATTGTGCATAGTAAACTTTAGATCAACTAGTTCAATCAACAACAATATACAATTACTAAGCTAGGCAGCAATAACGGTTTAATCCAAACATATATTTTAGTCTCAATACAATTAATTAGGGGCTAGCGCCCTTAGGTTGAGCCCTTTAGTTATTTAGCTGATCCTGGCTCGCTTAGGCTAAGCTACGTTCAGTATGCTTAACATCCGCCCCGACTCCCTTAGGCTGAACTTTCATATCAAACATAACATATATATATATGTTGTGAAACACTCAATTGAAATCAGTATGAGCTAACCTTCCTATCAAGATATTTCCAATCACAAATACATTTATAACCTCGCATATATTCACATACAGGGGAATTTCAGTCCCATTCACAGCTTGGGTGCGGTTTTCTTACCTCGAGTCCTGAGTGGAGGATGTGGAGTGGTCCCGAGCACGATCCTCAATCCCGAGCCTTAATAGTAACCCTAGTCACAAGTGACAATGGATTACTATTCAAAATCTAATCCAATTAAATGCTTTGGAATAAAATACTAGCCTCTGGGATCTCGAATTCTACTAAACTGGGTAGTAGAATTCATCCTGAGCGCTTAGGTTTAAGTCCCCGAGCCCAAAGACCTATTTTGGTTAAGATTCCCTAGGTGGGCCGCGCCTTGGCGTTAAGGGTCGCGGCATGCCCCCAAGTCAGAGGCACGAGCCTCAAACTCCAGCGGTAGGCAGGCCATGAGTTGCCCTCTAGGGCCGCGGCGTGCCCACGAATCAGCAAGCCCCTCAGGGCTTTTGGGTCACACGAGTTGTGGCGCCCTTGAATTAAGTCATGGCGCGCCCCTGTGAACCCAAAAATCCTTGGGTTCCTTCTGTGTTTTTCCTCAAACCAAAGCTATAGAATTCAACTTAAACACAAACCTAAACTCATACTAAGTCTAGAACTCACAATATCACCTCACAAACAACACGTATAGCCTAAAACAGTAGCCCAAACATCCTTAAATCCCAAATTCAGACACCAACTTAAGTATCCCTAAGTATGCTCATAACCCAGCCAAAAATTCAACAGATTAAAGTATGTAATCTTACCTCAGTGATGACTTTGATCCAAAGTTATCCCCTTGATTGCTCCTAGCTTAATTTACCCAAATTTCCCAGCTTAATTCCCAGACTTTTCCTTCAACAACTTCAAAACTTTCTAAGCACAAGAGAGGGAGAGGGAAAACATGAGAGTAAGAGAGAGAGAGAGTGCTGAGAAATTTTCTAATACGTTCTGGTTATTTCCTAATGCCTATCTTACATTATCCTTAGCTATAAAGACCAAAATGCCCTTACACTAACTCAGTCCCTTTGTTTACCCTAAGGGCAAAACGGTTTTTAGCCCCAATTCCTGCTAATTCCTTGAGTCATCCTACGAATTCCCAATTAATCCCAACATGCCCAAATAATTACCAATTACTTACCCGTTACTCGATAAATCCCAAGGATAAGTTAAACTCCCAAAATACCCCTAGGCTCACCCCAAGCCGGGTATTAAACCATGTTGTGACTAATTCGCTAATTGCCTCACTAGGATCGTCGTATACTACAAATATATCAACATAATAATGTGGTCCGAACCATTTAACACATATAATCACATTTATGCCCTCATTGGGCCAAAATTACAAATATGCCCTTATAAACAAGAACGGGCCAACATGCATATTTAATACCCATAAACACGTATATAAATATATTCATATTATCATATAAATCATGCACGCCACATTATCACACATTTAATCAATTAATAACACATATATCCAGTTATGCCCTCCGGGCATGCTAATCAAGGAATTAAACCCTAATAGCATTTTTGGGATGTTACAGAACAATTGGAAGAAGACGATGAATTAGGAGAGCTTTCTAAAGCTTCAACTTGTTGTCTCTTGAATCTCCCTAGTGCGTGTCTATTTTATGGCATGATTTTTTGTTATTTTTGTAAGTATTATAAGTGCAAGCGTGTAATACTGTAATAAGTATACACCAAAAAATTTCCTAGGCCACACATACCTCATTTAAGAACCAATTTTTATAAGACAGAACAAGTTTGGTTTTTACTGATTTCAAAAATTACACAAATGTTCTCAATAATTTGTTTTTTTATGCTTTAAAATTTTATGATTCAAATTTTTATGCTTTTTTTTCGGAAAAAGCCTAAATCTAGAAAATAAAATTCTAAACATAAAAGTAAAATAAATCAAAAAAATAAAACAATAACAAAAAAAATGAATAAATAAAAAAAACTAGAAATAAGGATTACTACGAAAAAGAAACATTAAAAGAGAAATTAAAAAAATTATACTATACTTTTTTTAAATAAAAAAATTAATTTACTATGCAAACCCTAAATTATAGAATTACCTCCTCGACAACGGCGCCAAAAATTGATATCGCCCAATAAACTCCTAAGTGACTGCAGTAGTAATCAGGCTATGTCAAATCCACAGAGGGGTAAAATACAAATAAAAAGAAAAATTAGTAAATTAGAAATAAGAAACTTAGATATAATGTCACTTTGAAAAAGAATAATTTTTAAACACTAAATAAAAAAAATTGAAGAATTAGAATGAGAAAAAAATATGGAAGGCACTAGTGATAAGCGTACAAAATATATGCTTATTCATACCTTTTTCAGTTTGATTTGGTTGTTTTTCTCAAATGAAATTTTGTATTTGATCTGTTTGGTGAACTTGTGCAGTGTGTCGCTATAATTCTGATTAGTACGAGAATTCGGATAAATATCTGTTTAAGTAGTCGAAATTGGTTAATATTTGGAAATTTGGTACATGCAATATATCAACTGTCTTGGCCGATATATCGCCACAGGAGGAATTTCAATTTTGACTGAAGCAGAAACAACATCAGATATTACGTTTTTATCGAGTACATTCAGCAGGCGATATATCGTAGCATTGTAGGTGATATATCGGCACAGGGTGTTTTTGGAAATTTTTATGGAAATTCATAGGTTTTGTTTTTGGGAAAAGAAAAAGAAAATTTGGAGAGAGGGGAAGGAAGATTTTGGACGGCAAGAGAAAAGAAACAGAGAAGAATTAATTTTTTTATTTCTTTATGCTTTTGAATTTTAGATTATGTGATGATGTTTAATATTATGAGCTAAATTCTTATTTAGAGTATTTTAATGTAGTCACTGGATATTCTATTCGTCTTTAATGCAATTTCTATGATTCTTTGAATTTATGTTTATCTATTGTTCTTATGTTTAATGCTTGTAATTGATTGGCCATCTTTTGCATGATTATTGGTTTTAATTCAATATGTGAAAAGTGAGAATTGGAATAGCTTTAGGCAATTGACATAGATTTCAATTTAGAATGAAAGTATCAGATTAGTTTGTGTACTAATTAGGTTTTTATTCTTAATGCAGTTTATGAGTAGAATTTATCACATACATGTGGAGAATTCACAGGTAAACTGAATATTTTATATCTTGAGAAAGAATAGAATTGTCAATAGTAAACTTGCTATAATCATAGGTTAAAGAAACATATTAGTAGTATTATTGTTTGAATAGAATTGAAGGTTGATGAAATTATAATGCTCTAATATTTCTCTTATATTAAATTTCATTGATTAAATTTTGTTTTTCTAGTTTATTGTTCGTTGTTAATTGTCATTAAATTTTCATTAGTCAAATAGAAATAAAAGTTTGCTATTGGTAATTAGTGGATCAATTCCCTGACGGAACGATGCTGTATTTCTACTACTATTACTTGTTTATTTGATTGCGTATACTTGCGCATTAGAAAAAATCACAACAACATGTTTCTTTCATACAAACATATATATATATATATATTAATAAAATTGATTCATTCTACTCAACTATAATTCCACACCATTAATTATAGTTGGAAAATATATATAATAAAGCTCACCTTAAATTATGTTCTTAATTAAATTATACTAACTTCTAATTTTAAGAACCTGTCATATTATATACCTTAGAGCGATAAAATACCAATGGCAGAATGCAGTAAAAACCATATAATATATCAAATATCCTAAATTAAATCAAGAGCCTAAATTACATAAGAAAAGAGTGACTACACTTATGTAAAAGACACCAATAAACTTCGAATAAAAATTAGAAGAAAATAAATTTAATTGAAATAAATATATAAAAATGAAGAACAAAAAAATTAATATATTAAAAATATAATGTGAAACATGAACTTCACTCTAGCATTTCCACAAGATAATTTAGCCTAAAATAGGCATTGTTTCCACTCAAAAAATATAAAATAAATAAAAGAAAAATAAGAAGCAAGTGTATTTCTCTCTAACTCTACTCTCTACTCTTAATTCCACAATCTGATAATTTTTTCCCTACATTTGGCTCTCTATTTATAGTTGAAATAGGACATAAAATGAGTAAAATCGTGTACAAAAGAGTGGGAAAAAATGGTTACAAAGACTAATGGAAGTGGGAGACATGCTGCAACAATGGGGAGACACGTTCGACACGTGTGATGTGGTGAGTGGCTCTACAGAGATGGTGTTGGGGCGTGGGAGACAACAAGGTGACGTTGCGCGCCCTGGTTGACTCGATAGACAGGTGTGGTAGCAGCTGGCAGGCACGTCAGGCAGAATCAGGTGCGCGTCAGACGACTCGGCTAGCAGGCGCTGGTGGTTGTGTGGGACGCGTGTAAAGCAGGCAGGTGTGGGGCAGCTGCTTGGCAGGTTCTGGTTTGGGCCTGATTTGCACTTGGGCTTCTTACAATTGTCAAAAATGCCACTTTTTTTTTAATCCTTCTTTGATTATATATTCTTTTGTTCTTCTTTCTTTTTCTTTGCGTCAAAATACATTTCATTTCCTAAAAATCAAACAAAAATTATATTAAAATGAATATTTTAAAATATAAAATATATTACAATAAATCCATGAAAATATTAATTAAAACTTAATTAATTTTAAACTTTAAAACAAAATAAAATGATATTTTTGAGCATTAATCACCACACAATCTCAACTTTAGCATAAAATAAGCTCAAAACCTATAGAAATACCCTATACAACCAAATCTACAACAATCACCACAAAACATAAAGAAAACAACCATAGATTCTACCTTTCGAAGCCCTAGGTTGGAGATGTATTCCTTAGCTCTTCAAAACCTTCCATTGGTGCTCTAAACTCTCAAAATCGAGCCCCAAGTCCAACATGCATATTTTTAAGAAAAGATTAGGGTAGAAAGAAACTAGATGAGGGACAAGAATATACAAGCTTACAAAACCCTTTTACCTTGCTTTATTTGATCACAATGGTGCTCAACTTTGAGATCCAACTACAAATACTTCTCTTCAACCCTAGAACACTGTTGGTTTTTATTGATCAAATCAGAGATTATGCGCAGCGTAACAACAATCAAATTGTCAGATTAATCCCATAAGATTTCTAGATCTACTTCTTCACACTCATATATATATTGAATCAAGGACAAGAATAGAAACATTACCTCAGGTCCTTCCTTGCTGCTATCTTTTCGTATGGCTAAATCCTTGAGATCTCACACCAAGATCTTCCAAAATGTTCTCAGTCACACAAAGAACGAGTGTGGGCTTGCTATACAAATAATAGGCAATAACTATTTATCAGATATTCTCAACACATGAGATCTGATAAAGTTTGGACCTAGTTTTTGTGAAGAACAATGACCTTTGTTTTTGTAACGACCCAAATTCGCTATTAAGGCTTAAGGGCCTTGATTAGTGTGCCAGGAGGGCATGTTGGGATTTATGTGTGATTTTATGAATTAAATGCATGATTATGATTTAAAGCATGGTATTTGGCTATTTGTTTAACTGAGATGCATGGCTATGTTTACTAGTATGCATGTAGGCCCGGATCGTGTTAGAAGGTCGTAATTGTAATTTTGGCCATGTTGGGCATAACTGTATTGATAGGTGATAATTGTAATCCGTGATTTGTACCACGCGAGTGTGGTGTTATTGTTGTGATGCACGTGCCGAGACGGTCCTAGAGAGCTAGTTTAACTTAGATGTCACAACGGGATTTTATGCCCGGCTTGGGGGGAGCCTAGGGGTAATTCGGGGATTTTGTAACTTAGCTCTTGAGAGATTTTGGTGACTGGTAATTTGGTAACTTGTGTGACTGTTAGTAACCATAGAGAGTAACAGGTTTTGATGGTAAGATGGTAGAATTGTAATGGATAGGAAATGATAAGTAAGCCCTTGAGGTTTAGTTATGAAAGGATAAGCAAGGAGGGGTAAAGTGGTCATTTGGCAAGGTTAATAGACAAATTTGAGCTGTGTTATAGGGGTA
This sequence comes from Humulus lupulus, assembly GCF_963169125.1. Lineage (NCBI taxonomy): Eukaryota > Viridiplantae > Streptophyta > Magnoliopsida > Rosales > Cannabaceae > Humulus > Humulus lupulus. The sequence continues at coordinate 62,647,554 of NC_084796.1, forward strand.
CACGGTTTGGTCTTGGTCACTTGAGGCTTTGATAGAATTTGAAGAGAAGAAAGAGAAGGAGAAAGAAGGTTAGGGCAAGAAGAAGAAGAGAAGGAGAAGTGGGAGTCTAGGAGAAGATCAAGGAAGCTTTGTGTGGATTCTCCATTTGAGGTAAGAGTTTTATACACATTTAAGTTTGGGTTCTGTTTTGAATTGATGAATTTTAAGCCTAAGCTAAGCATTGTTAAGTTTTGGGATAGTTGCTGAAATTTGAGATCAATTGGGTGGATTTTGAGTATGTTTGTGTTTTGAGCTTGAATCTTGAGTTTATGGGTTGTGGAATGGTTTATTTGGAGTCTTGAGTTGGTTTTGGGGCTTGGGTGTGATTTTGGGTTGATTTGGGAGTGTTTTGGCTCGAGGAAATGCAGGGGAAAAACCCAGTTTTTCTGGGTTCGCGTTGGGGCGCTGCGGCCCTGTTCTTGGGCGCCGCGGCGCAAGGCTGAAGGCAGGAGGGGATGGGGCCTCTGACTTGATTAGCGCCGCGGCCCTGTAGGGCTGAGCCGCGGCGCTAGGCCATTTTCAGGACACCAAAATTTGCATTTTTTCAGCTTTTGCTCCGAGGGTTCGGGGGATGTTTCCGATGAACTGTTTTAGGAATTTGGGAGTCCCGAGAGTGTGGGATTGGTCCCGGGAAGTGGTTTTGGGTTGATTAGTAATGAGGGATGTTTCTTGTGTGTTGTGACTAGGTTCTTTGAGAGGCTCGTGCTAGAGGACCGTGCTCGCGGCTTTGGTGCATCAGGAGGCTCGGAATGCAGGTAAGAAAACTATAACACCCGAGGTTAGGGCATGGCCCCAGATTGTATTATGTGCAATGTTTAAACCTTAAATGAATCATGATGTGTGTGAATGATTATTTCGAATGTACTATATGTGGGATTATGATGAAATGAGCGGCAAGGGCCGAGTACGGCGTAAGCCGGGGCGGCCGTGGGCCGAAAGTAACACCTAGCACATGGGATGCTATAATCAGGGCGGGGCCCGGTGAATAACATTATTATTGCTATATTCAGGGTGGGACCCAAGGGATACATGAGTTATCCTCGCGGTGAGAACCGATACCCCAGGGCTCTGGTAAGGCCTCTGGGGCGGCATGGCCGTGTTTGCTTAGTCTAATGGTTGACTTGTTTATATGTGGGTTATCTGTTATGATAAATTGTATAAATGCATATGTTATGTTCTGCATGAGTTTTCTTGCTGGGCTTCGGCTCACGGGTGCTCTGTGTTGCAGGTAAGGGCAATGACTGAGTCAACAAACCATGAGTACGGAGAGCGTGAAGCGACGCGTACATGTTTGGCCTGCCCGACTGCTTTGGTTGGGGGTTTATTCGTAAATGGCTGTAATAATCTATGATTTTATGATTTCTCAAAATGTAACCTTATTTCAAGAAGTGATTAGTTTTCAAACCTTATTTTGGGATCCCAAATGTTTAATAATAGAAGTTTTAATGAAACGACGCATTTTCTAAGATTACAGCCTTAACTTTTAATTAGTCACACTTTTGTTTCAAAACCTCGGTTAGCGAGTTCTTTGCACACTGTTTTGTCTTAAAAAAAACTCACTCAGTAACGGCTCTAAGGAAGTAGGGCGTTACAACTTGGTATCAGAGCGAGCCAAGGTTTATTGGTTCTGGAGATCGACCGAACATGTACGCTCGCTGTCAGTGACAAGCTCGACTCAGGGTTGGTTGGTATGAATGATTGACATGTTTGAATATATGTTTGAATGCCCTGTTTGCCTGCTTATTTATATGGAGCATGAGGAATGAGATGACATATGCATGAGATACTGATAGGGCCTGGCCCTTGATTATTGCATGTTGAGATTGATGCATGCTGAATAACATTATTATGTATGTGGATGAATATTGGCATAATGGTTTACATATTGAGCTATGTGGTCGATTGTTTAAGTTGAATATGTATGTTACATCCGTTTATTTGCTTGTGTGAAGCATGTTGAGTGTGGATATACTTAGGGATGTTAAATCTGGTAGCTAAGTATATGACATTGTGGATTTGACCTAGTATATGCTTGTGTGTGCATTATACCTGTGGATATTTGGACCTACTGATGGTTTGGTTCAGAGTAGGAACCACAGAGTTCAGGAGTTGGTCAGTTTTGACAGATGAACTCGAGTTGTTGGTTCCTAGAAGGATTTGTGGACCTGATATTGTGTTGAAAGGAGGGATTCTAGATATAAGTTGGAGTTGAGATCTCTAGTTATCCCTGGAAGCAGCAGCAGTGAGTCACTAGTGTGTGAGTAGGCTGTGGAGTTTGTTAGTTGAGATGGGATAGAAGAACAGCGGATTTCTCTGGGGAAATAGCTGATTTTTATGCTTCAACAGTAAGGGTTACCAGTGTTGGGTTACTGTGAGGAATGGACAGATAAGGGTACTATATGAAAGGCTTAAGGGGTGTTATCCTCTAGTGTCGAGGAAGGTACGAGTTGACAAGGAATTTACCAATAGATGAGCAGAGTTAATTCCACCCTTGGTTAAGAGGATGAGAGATCCTGATTAGAGGGTTGTGTTAAATGTTGAGGCAGGGAGATGCCTGGAAATGGTACTCGGGCTGAAGTACGGGCTTAATGGGTTGGGAAGAACCTAGATGATGAATGGTTAGAAGAGATTTTAAAGACATGATTAGAACCGTGGAGACGGGTGGACTTATAAGTTTGGTTTGGACTGATAGAGTAACAACAGTGTAGAACAATGGGTTTGGTGAATTGGATAATTCATTTTGGGAATTTATACTGACGGATGTATCCGGAAATGGTGGTGACCCATTTAAGGATATGAGATCTGGAATAGTCTAGGGAATTTAGGCCGCCCTGATATAAGGAATTATCGTCCGCATGTGGATGGCGGAGAGGGCCATGTGGTTCGATGAACTGATGGTTGATGTTTAGAGCATGAGTGCTAGAGCCGCAAGGGCAGTGCTTCCTTGGATGGAAATGGTAAAGATAGACTCGTGATAATCAAGGTAAAGGAACCTCGGTTATTTCTATGGCTTCTGGTTTGCCAGAAAGGGGGAAAGGTCTGGCCGATATGATGGTACTCGTGTTGATAGAACGCAGCGAGGACGGATTCTCAATTTTGAGGTAGAAGGACCCCAGACAGTGCTTGGGCACTTGATTTGAGATTGGAAAGAAGCCTGATGGAAGAGGTAGTTATCAAGTTGGTGACAGGAACTAGGGAGGTTATTGTGTATGCATAAGGGAAAGGATGCCACCTGGGAGGAGGTCAGGTGGGGGCGTGACTTCTGCGTAGAATGACTTGAGATGTTAGGATGGATTTCCCATGGTGAGGGAAACGGAGAACTGGAATGCGTCGATACATTACAAGTTCGAGGCTGAGTCCTCAAGGATGAGTATTTAACTGGCGAGCTTATGCTTTGGGCATGTAACGAACTGGAAGGGCTCAGTGTTGAGAATGTTCCGAGAGGGAGATGGAAATAGAGAGGTTGCCTCAAAAGTGCTATTCGGGAGGCTGAGGACAGTAATGCTTACTGAGAAGGAGTTAGAAACTCTGGTAGATGGATTGTTGAGGATATCATCTGGAGTATGAAAGTGAGACTGAGTGGAGACAGAGCTGACCAGTGGGAAAATTATGTGGGTATGAAAAGGAAGACTCAGGAGTATTTCAAGGTTAGACTACAGATAGGATTGGTATAACGAATGTTGTAAAAGGTGGTTTTGGCTGACAGAAAGTCTGTTGAAGCAATCGAAGGAATTTGACCCTGGAATAGCCAGAGTGTTTTACTGCGGGGATTGTTAGCATCGTCGGGTTAGAACAGAATGTGCAAGGTTGGATAAAAGGTGGGACGACGTCCCTAAGAATTGATATATGACCTGGTTATTACCAATTGGAAACCAAGGATTGAGACATTTCGGGAAATTGTCTAGTTTCCGCCGGCTGGGGTGTGAGGAGCTGGTAACAAAGACTCTAGAATGGTTCAAGCTGCAGCAGCCCAGGTAAGTTCTTTAGGCAGAGAATGCATGAACGGTATGGGCAAGTCCCCTTCAAGCTCACGAGCAGTACATGTGGATTACTCCCAGACGGAAATGGTGAGCAAGTGACTAGGCGAAAGACGTTTGTTCCCAGAAGGCGGAGTCTCAGGTAAGGTTCTACGGATTGTTAGTTTGAGCGTCGTCAGGAATGCTCAGATTAGAGCTACGAAGTGAAAGGACAGGTCAGAGAAGAATTGATCTGAAGCCGCAAAGAAGCTATTGAGTATCTGAAGAACTGAAGGCATAACAAGACTGGTAAGCGCGTCATCTAGTGCACAAGCATCTCCAGGGACAACTACATCAGAGACGAGGAGAACAGTAAAACTCGAAGTTAGACGGATTGTGTGTGTGTTAAGGTTAAGTAAACAGTGATTGCATAAAGGATCTGATCTATGATGAGGGTATGGAATTGTGGGAGTGCATCACGGATTGTGCACGCCCAGGCGCATCTGGCGCGAGGTTGGATTGAACCTTGCGGGAGGCGACTGAATGGATCATGGTTGATACTCTTAGAACGTTAAGTCGACTGTGGTGTATGGCATAAGGCACTTAAGTCTTGGGTATTAGTAAGAAAGGTTATCGTTGAGACCCAGTGCGGTGAAAAGTAACAGACAGATGATCAGTGTTTGAATCCTTGATTGAAAGAAGGGAGATATAATTGGAGGCAGAACTCCTAGCTGGGAGGCATGTATCAGTCAAGGAATAACGTTATAGGCTGTAATGGAGTGGACAAGGAAACGACTGAGATCGGCATGATGTTAGTAGGTAATGGTTAGCTGGTGGGTGTCACTGAGCTATGGAATTCAAGGTGTTGGCTTGAGTTGAAACAGGGAAGGACCCTGTCATGGTGGTTCAAGTAGGATACCAGGATCGAGTGAGGGATCCAGTTAGGATTTGGTTTTGAATGAGGGTTCTGAATGGACATCATTCCACCTCCTTGGGTACATCGTACCAGGAGGGTCGAGCGGGTGACAGAATCTAGTGTTTTCCTTTGGACCCTGAGGGGTTAAGTAATGTGGTATTGTATCATAAGAATAGACCACTATAGACCTTGAGTAAAGTGTTTGGACATGAAAAGTTTTAACTCGGTGGGTTGAGTTAATGTAGTTGGTTCAGGTGAACTGGTAGCAGGGTAAAACGTCGATGATACGGAATTGAGACCCAAGAGTGTTTTAAATTTTGGAATGGGTCTAGAGAACGAAAAAGAACAGAGTGGGAATCTGGGATTATCAGTTGATTGCAAGTGAAATGGCAGTCTGAAAGTTATCGGATATTTTAAAGAATTGAGCGCTGAGCAGGTGAATACTTGAGGTATTAAGGGAAGTGAATTCCCTGATGAGTTAGTCATGGTAGCAGTTTCTGGTGTCCTGCTAATGGAACACGACTTAGGACATGGTACAAGGTGAAGGATAGTGGATACTACGGTTTGGCTTTAGTTCAGAGAGAAATCCAAAGAGGTCGTTGAAACTTCTTAAGGCAGGGGTGTCTGCCTATTTGAAAGAATAAAGAGCTGGTAAATTGATAAGTTTTGAGGAATTAAAGTTCCGGGAAGAAAGAGTTGCGTCTCTGCGTAATAATAGACGAGGATCTGTAAGGTGTTCAGAGAAAGAAGGGAGAGTTCTGACTCTTAATTCGGCATAAAATTCGGAAGTTGTACTAAGGTTAGGCCGGCGGGGCCTACAAGCTGATCCCACCTAGTAGAGGTGATGACTTTTGAGTATCTCTGGAATCAGGAATAAGACAATGAATTGGTCATTGTAATCTAGGCAGGCCCTGAGGCTTCAGCAGGGTTGCGGTGTAAGCGAGAGGCTATCGAGAGTATGGCCGTTAGACAAGATCTTGTGGGGCAAGATTGATGTGCCTGTAAGAGTGTTGTTGGAAACTAAAGTAAAGGCGGTGGACCTTGGGATTCAGGGTCAGAGTTCGGGTTTTCTGACTGGTGTGTTTGGATAAATTTTGAGGACGAAATTTCTATGAGGAGGGGATAGTTGTAACGACCCAAATTCGCTATTAAGGCTTAAGGGCCTTGATTAGTGTGCCAGGAGGGCATGTTGGGATTTATGTGTGATTTTATGAATTAAATGCATGATTATGATTTAAAGCATGGTATTTGGCTATTTGTTTAACTGAGATGCATGGCTATGTTTACTAGTATGCATGTAGGCCCGGATCGTGTTAGAAGGTCGTAATTGTAATTTTGGCCATGTTGGGCATAACTGTATTGATAGGTGATAATTGTAATCCGTGATTTGTACCACGCGAGTGTGGTGTTATTGTTGTGATGCACGTGCCGAGACGGTCCTAGAGAGCTAGTTTAACTTAGATGTCACAACGGGATTTTATGCCCGGCTTGGGGGGAGCCTAGGGGTAATTCGGGGATTTTGTAACTTAGCTCTTGAGAGATTTTGGTGACTGGTAATTTGGTAACTTGTGTGACTGTTAGTAACCATAGAGAGTAACAGGTTTTGATGGTAAGATGGTAGAATTGTAATGGATAGGAAATGACAAGTAAGCCCTTGAGGTTTAGTTATGAAAGGATAAGCAAGGAGGGGTAAAGTGGTCATTTGGCAAGGTTAATAGACAAATTTGAGCTGTGTTATAGGGGTACACGGTTTGGTCTTGGTCACTTGAGGCTTTGATAGAATTTGAAGAGAAGAAAGAGAAGGAGAAAGAAGGTTAGGGCAAGAAGAAGAAGAGAAGGAGAAGTGGGAGTCTAGGAGAAGATCAAGGAAGCTTTGTGTGGATTCTCCATTTGAGGTAAGAGTTTTATACACATTTAAGTTTGGGTTCTGTTTTGAATTGATGAATTTTAAGCCTAAGCTAAGCATTGTTAAGTTTTGGGATAGTTGCTGAAATTTGAGATCAATTGGGTGGATTTTGAGTATGTTTGTGTTTTGAGCTTGAATCTTGAGTTTATGGGTTGTGGAATGGTTTATTTGGAGTCTTGAGTTGGTTTTGGGGCTTGGGTGTGATTTTGGGTTGATTTGGGAGTGTTTTGGCTCGAGGAAATGCAGGGGAAAAACCCAGTTTTTCTGGGTTCGCGTTGGGGCGCCGCGGCCCTGTTCTTGGGCGCCGCGGCGCAAGGCTGAAGGCAGGAGGGGATGGGGCCTCTGACTTGATTAGCGCCGCGGCCCTGTAGGGCTGAGCCGCGGCGCTAGGCCATTTTCAGGACACCAAAATTTGCATTTTTTCAGCTTTTGCTCCGGGGGTTCGGGGGATGTTTCCGATGAACTGTTTTAGGAATTTGGGAGTCCCGAGAGTGTGGGATTGGTCCCGGGAAGTGGTTTTGGGTTGATTAGTAATGAGGGATGTTTCTTGTGTGTTGTGACTAGGTTCTTTGAGAGGCTCGTGCTAGAGGACCGTGCTCGCGGCTTTGGTGCATCAGGAGGCTCGGAATGCAGGTAAGAAAACTATAACACCCGAGGTTAGGGCATGGCCCCAGATTGTATTATGTGCAATGTTTAAACCTTAAATGAATCATGATGTGTGTGAATGATTATTTCGAATGTACTATATGTGTGATTATGATGAAATGAGCGGCAAGGGCCGAGTACGGCGTAAGCCGGGGCGGCCGTGGGCCGAAAGTAACACCTAGCACATGGGATGCTATAATCAGGGCGGGGCCCGGTGAATAACATTATTATTGCTATATTCAGGGTGGGACCCAAGGGATACATGAGTTATCCTCGCGGTGAGAACCGATACCCCAGGGCTCTGGTAAGGCCTCTGGGGCGGCATGGCCGTGTTTGCTTAGTCTAATGGTTGACTTGTTTATATGTGGGTTATCTGTTATGATAAATTGTATAAATGCATATGTTATGTTCTGCATGAGTTTTCTTGCTGGGCTTCGGCTCACGGGTGCTCTGTGTTGCAGGTAAGGGCAATGACTGAGTCAACAAACCATGAGTACGGAGAGCGTGAAGCGACGCGTACATGTTTGGCCTGCCCGACTGCTTTGGTTGGGGGTTTATTCGTAAATGGCTGTAATAATCTATGATTTTATGATTTCTCAAAATGTAACCTTATTTCAAGACGTGATTAGTTTTCAAACCTTATTTTGGGATCCCAAATGTTTAATAATAGAAGTTTTAATGAAACGACGCATTTTCTAAGATTACAGCCTTAACTTTTAATTAGTCACACTTTTGTTTCAAAACCTCGGTTAGCGAGTTCTTTGCACACTGTTTTGTCTTAAAAAAAAACTCACTCAGTAACGGCTCTAAGGAAGTAGGGCGTTACAGTTTTTGTCACTGATCTTTTTCTCTGAGAGAATCCTAGATATTTTTCTATCCCTGAAAACTTACGTTCTGTGAAAACTGTTATCCAATATTTAATAATATCCAATATATTAAAATATTTGTTATTTTAAACAAATTCAAAATAACTGATCAGTTATCAGATTTTTGCTTAAATAATAATATTTAAATCAAATAAAAATATCTCATTATTTATTTAATATTTAAATAACTAAAATTGTGGAATCAAGAGACCAAGTCTCTCTCTTATGCGTGTAGCACAGTGCCTGTGCACTGCGCCACACGTGTACCACATGCATGTGTAGGCATGTGATTTTTCCCAATTTTATTATTATTTAAATACCAAAAATCCCAAAAAATAAATTAATTCAAAATTAATTATATTTTGTTAAATCAAATAATTAATTAATTCTTAATTAATTAATTACACATAATTAATCAATAATTATGTTTGATACATAGAAAAATATTTTACTTATCACATAAGTCCTTTTTGCCCATTTTTGTATTTGCCTTTGACAGTGATTGTTTGAGCCATTTCGGGGACCATGGACCTATAACATTAAGCTCCAATAAATTGAAACTAAATAATTAAACTCTTTAATTATAATAGTTAATTTATTAATTCTGATATTACTCCACTATAAATTCAGAATTGCACTCTTTATGTTATAGATATACTTTTACATAAATCTTTTTCTTAAGTCGTCCATAGATATAACCATCTTGCAATAGTTCAACCCTCTAATTAATTAGTTCATAAATTAGAATGGAAGAATTACCATTTAACCTTTCTAATTTACTTCTTATTCCTTAAGTACCATTAATTCACTAGTGAATAATTAATCTATAATCTAATTATAGATTTGAGCTCAAAATCATTCAGTTCCAGAATTAACCCTTAAGGGAACTAATATACGATCCGTTAGGAAAGATTAGATTCCGTATTGTTGATACATGTTCCCAGCCATCCATGATATTAAATCTCCAAAACAAAAGTCATTAGCCTCATTCTTTGAAGAGACCTTAACGAATGAATCAAAAGATTTAATAAACATGAACAGGAGTTCATGCACACTCAGGATTCAGGTTGATCTATAAATGATCATCAGTTATGATATGAATTACAAGTCTTTATTGTTAAATGGTTTTTGGATAAAGACTTTAATTCACATCGGTCCTTGTCATATATAATCATATTATATAAAGCACCTTTACCGAGATGTCTTACCACATCAATAATCCGAATCTAGATTATTTGTATCATAATGATACTCAATAAACCGTACTTACAACTCCAATTAAAGAATTCCATAACTTTAATTTGTTGTTGTTGACTATTTTTATTCATTCATGTGATCTTAATTCTCTCGTACTAATACAAGATCACATCCTCAATAATGAATATGGAATTTTCAAAATTATTCAAACAATAATTTAACAATCTAAATATAACAATAATAATAAACCCATCGTATTTATTTATTCACAGAAAAAACAAATGTCTTTACATGCTTTTAGGACACACTCCTAACAAACACAAGAGCAATGCCATGCGTGGATTTTAGATCACATGCATGCACAAGGAACCCTAGGCTTTCGGGTTTGAAGAAGAAAGAGAAAGAATGAATCACAAGATATGATTTCACTTACCTTGAGCTTGGTCCTTCTTAGGATGGTACGCTAGGTTCAAAGGAGTCCTTACTTGAGAGAGAGAAAGGGAGAGGGAGGAAATGAGAGGGAAAGAGACTTTTATTTTTTTCTCTTTTCCTCAAAGTTAGAAAAGTGAAAAGGGAAGAGGGGGAAAGGGTGCCTTGGTTTTCGGGGAAAATGGTAGAGAAAAATTATTTTGAGAAAAATAATAATGATTAAACCCTTAACTTGTGGTGGGTAAGACTCTTCATATTCTATTTGGGGTATGTGTCCTAGCTCTTGAGAGACCTAGGACCTAGCCTTGTGCCCACCCCTCTCTCTCTACCCTTTGAAATTACGTTTATGCCCTTGCTTATTTTATCTCACATTTAAGGAATCCAAGGGCCCTTTGGGAATTTTGTGCTCTAAATTTCCCTTAACTTTTAACCTATAGTTTTTAAATATCTCCAAGCTTAATTAATTAAATTAAATGTAACCCAATTTTTTTTTATCACATATCACATAATTTTAGTAATTTTATCGAATTAACTAAAATGCCCTTAGAGGCTTGGGCAAGAAATTCTCATTCTGAAGCCCGGTTGATTGGAATTCAAACCTCAATAATTTTTTCTTAAACTTATTGGCTCGACTATAAAGTCTCAGCTGCCAGAAAAATTAATATTTTTATGCCATAGTATTTCCTATTTTATTTAATCTAAGATTTTCTCCCATTAGGGTTTATTCCTTGGTCTGAGACCATTCTTTCTTTGCATAAAGCTAGATCCTTTACCGAATCATTACAACTGCTATAAAATTCAATAATCATCACAAGTTCATATAATATCATTTATCAAAATAATATTTCACATAGTTCTTCACCGACTCCAACCGGCTACTAACGGGTGTTCAAAACGCTAGATGTTACAATACCTACAATTTATAAAAGTTTCATCCCTGAAACTCAAAAAAAATGGGGATATCGCTCCTGCATCTCAGCTTATGTCTCCCAGGTCGCCTCTTCAATGTCGTGGTTACACCACTGCACCTTCAACTAAGGTATTGTTTTGTTTCTTAACACCGTGTCTTTCTGATCCAGAATTGCGACTAGTTTTTCCTCATAACTCAGCTGAGGTTCTATGCTAATTTTAATGTAACTTAACACATGAGTTGGGTCATTCACGTACTTTCTTAAGATTGACCTGTGGAATATGTCGTGAAATCTAGAGAATGCGGGTGGAAGGGTTAATCGATAAGCAGCCTTCCCAATGCGTTCGAGAACCTCGAACGATCCTATGTACCCTGGGCTAAAATTTCCTTTTTCCCGAACCTCATAGCCTCTCTCAGTGGAGCAATCTTCAACAATACCTTTTCCACAACTTCAAATTATAAAGCTCTAAAATCAACATGCTTGCATTTACAATCTATAGAGGTATGTAGCCTCTGACAAATTGACCTAATGTCCTTCGTAGCTTGGTCAACCTCTTCTGATCCCAAGAATTTCCTTTCACCAGCATTATGTCAGTGGATTGGGGATCGACACTTTCCCCCATATAGTGCCTCATACGGAGCCATTTTTATCGAGTCATGATAAATATTCTTGTAGGCAAACTCAATTAATGGAAGTTTTACACTCCACAAACCATGAAAATATAGCACACATGCTCTCAACATATCTTCCAAGGCCTGAATTGTTCGTTCGCTCTGGCCATCTGTCTGTGGGTGGAAAGTAGTAGTAAATTTGAGTTTAGTTCCCAATCACATTAGCATTCTCTTCCAGAACGTTGATGTAAATCGCCTATCACGATCAAACACTATAGAGATGGGAACTCCATGTAATCGCACTAACTCAGTAATGTACAAGTCTGCCAACTTATCCGCACGTCTGTTGTCTTAATGGGTAAGAAATGAGCGGATTTTGTCAGTTTGTCCACGATAACCCAGATTGCTCGTGCCTCGTCAGGGTGTGTGGTAACCCGGTAAGAAAGTCCATGGTGACCATTTCCCACTTCCACTCAGGGATCTCTAGCAGCTGCAATAACCTTGCGGGTCATTGATGCTCCGCCTTGGTTTGTTGACACGTGAGACAGTGTGCCACATACTCCGCTACATCTCTCCTCACTCCTACCCACCAAAAGTATCTTTTGAGATCCTGATACATCTTAGTGGTATATTATGAGCCTCATGACAGATTTGTTTCTTGATCTCCTTATCATCAGGCACGCATAATCTACCCTTTAAACCCAACACTCCATCCTCTGAGATGTGAAACCCTGGTCGCATGTCTTTCTTAGTCTCATTCACTAGCCGTTGGATCCACGAATTTGCGAGTTGTCCCCCTTGGATTACTTCAATGATCGTAGATTGCATGGATAAGTTTGCCAATCTTTCCACCACTATCTCTAAATCCAATTTGGAGATATCGGTTTGTAGTAATTGGGGTATTTCCTTCTCAAAAATTACATAAGCCATTGGCTGCCGACTCAATGCATCAGCTACTTTATTAGCCTTACCTGGGTGGTACAGTATATCACAATCATAATCTTTAAACAATTCGAACCATCTCCGTTGTCTCATGTTTAACACTTTCTGGGTGAAGAAATATTTCAAACTCTTGTTATCCGTGTATATGTTGCGGTGGATCCCATAGAGATAGTGTCTCCAAATCTTCAATGCGAACACTACCACTACTAGCTCCAAGTCCTAGGATGGATAGTTTTTCTTGTAATTTTTTCAGTTGTCGGGAGGCATTTGCGATCACCTTCCAGTGTTGCATTATATGATTCCGAGTCCCTGACCTGATGCATCACTATAAATTTCATAACCCTTCGTGCCTTTTGGGATAGTGAGCACTTGAGTAGTTGTTAATCAGGTTTTTAACTCCTTAAAAATTTGTTCGCACCTGTCCATCCACTCAAATTTGATGCTATTTCCAGTTAGTGTAGTTGTAGGCGTAACTATTTTGGAAAAACCTTTCACAAAGTGCCTATAATACCCTGCTAGGCCCAATAATTACGAACTTCTTGGCACTCTTCGGGGCCTTCCATTGTTTCATTGCTTCGATTTTGGCTGGATTGAATGCAATTCCGTCTCTTGACACCACGTGCCCTAGGAAACTTACTTGAGTCAGCCAAAATTCGCACTTGGAGAATTTGACGTAAAACTTTTTCTCGTGTAATCGTTATAAGATCAACTCTAGGTGATTGGCGTCTTCTTCATGGTTTCGCGAGTATACGAGTATATCCTCTATGAACATGATCACGTATTTTTCTAGATACTCACCCAATACCCTATGCATAAGATCCATGAATTATGCAAGCGCATTGGTGAGTCCAAAAGACATCACCACAAAATCGTAGTGGCCATACAGAGTTCGGAATGCGATCTTGGGAATATCCTATTTCTTGACCTTCAACTGGTGGTATCCGGATCTCAAATCGATCTTCGAGAATATCGATGCTCCCTGTAGTTGATCGAATAGATCATCAATTCTAGGCAATGGGTAACAGTTCTTGATCGTCATTTTGTTGAGTTCACAGTTGTCTATACATATTCTCATGGAGCCGTCTTTCTTTTTCACGAATAGTATCGGGGCTCCACAAGGAGAATGACTTGGTCGTATAAATCCTTTATCCATGTAGTCTTGTAATTACGCTTGAAATTCTTTGAGCTCCGCTGGTACCATCCGATACGGTGCCTTTGAAATAGGTGTAGTTCCTAGAATTAACTCAATTTCGAACTTAACTTCCCGATCTGGGGGTATCCATGGAAGATACTCAGGAAATACTTCTGGAAATTTGCACACCACTGCTACCTTAGTTGGTTGTAGCTTAGAATCCCTATCCTTGTCTATTACGTTCACTAGGTAGCTGATACATTCATCTTCCGGTAATTTCCTAACCTTCAAGGTGGAGATTATAGCAAAATTATTCTCGCATGTTGTGCCTTGGAACATGAACGGTTCTTCCCCAGGTGTGTTAAAAGTCACCTTTCTTCGTTTTCAATTCACCACCGCCTCGTATTTGGTTAGCCAATCCATACCAAAAATAACATCTTACTCATGTAAATCAAGAACTAGCAAATTCACAGTCAACTTCTGACCTTCTACCCAGATTGGTACGACTCTAACCCAAGACTGTACCATCATATCCTCCCCTGAATGTAAGGATACACCACATACATTTTCCATAGGCTTAGGCTTTCTATCTATCTTATCAACATAAGATGTAGCAATAAAAGAATGGGATGCACCAGTATCCATCAATGCATATGCTGAGTTATTGGCCATAGGAAGCTGACCAGACACCTTGACGGATGTCCCAACTCCTTTGTCACCCTTGGTGAGTGCATAAACTCGCGGCACAACTCCAATTGGATTTGGTTGGTCTTTCCCTTCCTTCTAACCAAGATTCGAGTAGTACCTAGAGAAATGTCCAGGTTCCCATAGGTGAAGCAATTACTGTTGTTACACTCGCCTGGGTGGCGTCGGATGCATTTATTGCATTGCGACCAATATTTTTTTTCTCTCCTTAGCTGCTTGTTGAAGTTCAAGATTTGGCTTGGTAGCTCCATTCTTCATTTATTATTAACACCATTAGGAAACTGAGAGTTTCCTAGAGTATTGGTCTTCCCCACAATTCTATTGCCTCTGTATGCAAACCTTCCAGAAGGGTCGTGTAACACCCTACTGCCTTAGAGCCGTTACTAAGTGATTTTAAAATGTGCAATCAGCTCGCTAATCGAGGTTTTAGGACAAAAGTGTAATTAAACCATAATAAGAGTCATAAACTTGAGAATAAACCTTTCATTGAAAATTAAAAGACATTTAGCACCTGGGATCCCAAGAAAAAACATTGTTTAGAAATATTTACAATTCAAAATATATCCATAGTCAACTAAACGACAAAATTCGAGTTTAGTACAATCATTTCCCAAAAATACCCCTGGCCGTGGCAGCCAGGCAAACTAGACATGTACGCGCCGCTCTTCATGCTCACCATACTCAAGGTTGATCGTCTTTCCCCTTGCCTTTACCTGCACCATAGAGCACCCGTGAGCCGAAGCCCAGCAAGAAAACCCTCACAAGCAGATAATATATGCATATCAAACACTTCAGATATAAAGAAGCCATCATTAGGCTATACACGCGCGACCATGCCATCCCAGGCGCTTTATCAGGCTCTGGGCTCGCGATCTATACCGTTAGGATATCCCAGGTATCCCTTCGGGTCTCGCCCTGGCAACTCGCACTCTGCGTGCTAAACACTGCTCCCGGCCCCTTGCTGTTCTCAGCCTTCGCCGTTCCCGGCCTTCGCCATTCTTGGCCATCATCGTTTCATCATTTATATACACATATAATATAACTAGACAGACATCTAAACACATAAAAATTCAATCAAAGGGCCACGCCCTGCAACACAGTCATACCGGGCCGAGCCCTGCAACTCAATCATATAGGGGAGAGCCCTGCAACACAAGCTCTACGGGAACAGTAGTTTCCTTACCTGTGTCCTGAGCTTTCCAAGCACCGATGTCCTGAGCATAGTTCCTTAGTCCGAGCCTCACCAAAACCCTAGTCACAACACATTAACAATTTCCACCATCAAGTTCTAATCCATTAAATAACTTTAGATTATGATTCTAGTCTCCAGGACATTGAATTCTATCAATCCGGGTGATAAAATCCTTCCCGAGCCTTAACTATCGAATTCCCGAGCCTAAAACCCCTCTAGAACCCAAAAACGCTCTAAGTGTCGCGGCCATAAGGTCTCACGCCATGGCCCCCAGCTCAACTCGAGGCCCTACCTCAAAATGGCCCACACATGTCGCGGCCCTTCCAGAAGGGCGCCGCGGCGCGCCTTCAATTCTAGACGCCCCAAGTTCTAAGGGGCCATGGCTCAGCAAGAACAGGGTCGTGGCCTAACCCTTCGAACCCAGAAAATTCCTCCATTTTCTCTCTTAAAACCCAGCCAATTATCCATAAAAATCAACCTAACAATCCAAGCATTCATCACAAAGGTTCCAATCCAGTCTCAGAATCAAAACGTAACAAAGACTAGCCCCAAAACTCAGCCAAGCATTCAAGACCAAATCTAAACTTAGCTCACATGCATACCCTGAAACATCAGCAGAAATTCAATGTAACTCATTAACTTTAGAGCTTACCTTTGCTTGATTGCACCTCCAAGTGATGCTGAGCAATTCTCTAAGTTAAAAGCTCAACTCCTAGCTTGATTTGCAAAGCCTCCCCTTGGTATGGTTGAGAGAAAACAAGAGAGAGGAAGGAGAGGTTTGGGTCGGTTCACAATGCTCTGAAAACTTCTAATGTTTTGTTTTATTAAACTTAGTCTCTAAGGTTACCTCAAGGCTCGTGGTACCAAAAACGTCCCCGAGGGCAAAATGGTAAATTTCCCCAATATTCCCTCCTAGACATTCTAACCTCAAATATATCTCCAAATATTTATTTCCATAACGCGATAACCCCATAAAATGACTAACACCTGATTTACCCCTCGACTCACCCCGAGTCGGATTTTCGTCTCCGTAGTGACTTTCTAGCTAACCGCTCCCTAGGACTGTCTCGGATCGTGCAACATAGATATATCACAAGTATATCACAATTATCATGTTATACCCTCAATGGGCTAAAATTACAATCATGCCCCTAATAACCTGATGGGGCCCACATGCATATTTAATTCACCGAAACATGCATCACTAATCACATATTCACACAAATCTACATATTAAACAATAATTCACATATTGCCCTCCAGGCACGCTAATCAAGGCTCTAAGCCTTATTAGTAAATTTGGGTCGTTACAGGCTGCTGTGGTTACTAGAGTACCTTCCCTGATCATTGGAGACATGTGCCCGTTCTTCAGCCTGTAGGGTTCTTTCTTCTCTATTACCTGCCATGACTCTTGGAGAATTGCTCACTCCATGGCTTCATCATAAGTATCCGGGTTGTTCTTCCTGGTATCGAAAAACAGAGCTATCTCTCTTTTCAACCCCTTCATGAATTTGCGTACCCGGTTGGCTTCAGTGTTTACCAGGTCTGGAGAAAATCTTCAGAGTTGGTCAAACTTATGGACATACTCCTATACGCTAGATGACCCTTGGACTAGGTTGGCAAACTCAACCACCTTCCGATCTATCACTGTCTAATTGTAGTACTTGGCATTGAACAGGGTTAGGAATTCTTCCCATTCCTTTTGTGCAACATAACGCCCCTTCCTAACAATATCCCACCAGATGCAGGTGTCCTTCCTCAACATATACATCACACATATTACCTTTTACCTTTCGGTAGCCGCCACAAAGTCACCCACTCTTCTGCCATCAGGAATTCAAAAGTCCCTTCAAACACAGGTGGGTTTCATCTACTAAACCATTCTGAGATTGGTTTCAGTTGTTCTGTTCTAGGTGCATCTGCTGGTTGATTTCATCCCACCAGTGGGCTTCTTGCGCTGGAAATTTTTGTTTTTCGGGAACGTCTTCCCGGGGTGCTGGGGGTGCGGGGTTGTGTGGCGCTTCTGTGAATCTCTGCATCAATGCCTCGAACATTTGAGCGTTAGCTACATTCTGGTCATGCACAGTCCTTCTCAAATCCTCTATCTGAGTTTCCAGATTTGGTTCTAGCTGTACTCTTTGTCCTCAGCCTCTCCCTTGTCTTCAACCCCTTCCTCTGCCTCGGCCATGACCTGCCTCTTGGTCAACGACTGCACTCTCGGCTGGGTCTGGTGGGTTAACAGCTCGACTTCCCTTGGCTTGGGTGTTAGGAACCATCGCAAATTTCTATACAACAATCTCTAAAACATTGGAGTATACTAATTTCCCATACACTAGGAAAAGAGAAAGGAAAAAAACCAATTCACAATGATTTAAATCAAAGTAGGTAATCAATCATTTAGGGACATAACCCAGCAATACAAAAAGATCATGAAAGATCATGCTATACTGTTTTAGTTAGCAGAACAATAAATAGGAAAAGAAGAGAACCCTCGCTACACGTCGGGTTTCTTCATTTGCCTTCTACAACTACACAAAAGTCCTACAAACTATTAGGTTTACTAAGTCTTTATAAAAAGTATCAACAAGACCCTCACAGCATAACCTAATCTAGGCTATCCATCTGCATATCCAGCTATATGTTAGTATCCTCATCTGGCTGCTCGGGATCCTCCTCGGGATCTACTACCCTGCCTCGAGGTATGCTATCAAGCACAGAGATAGACCAATCCATGGCCCAAATGCTAGGTCAATCTGCATACAGAAGTCATCCCACTTGTAGCGAACCAGCCACCAACGTTTGTGACGAAACCATAACTATGTCGAGCCTCTTAGACAATTGCAGGCATATCGCACTCTCTGTTGCTTGGGTATGTTTTCCCTATCAAAGACTTCTATCATATAATGTGTCCATTGTTAAATAACACGCCGATGTCATTGATCATACTCGAAACGTCGAGGATTCTCATCGTTAAAAAGTCTATAATAATCGATCCTAGGCGTAGGGATTATGAGTAGGTTCTCTATCACAGGGTCACCTATCTCAGGTATGTCATCCATACGTACAATTTATAGAATCGAGGTAAATAAAGGAAAAAAAAGGAAACAAATATGAAAAGACAGTACTTACAGTGAGTGTCGGTCTATCTTGCATAATGTACATGTGGGTTTGTCTACAGAATTTGTTCAACTCGAGCTCTGATACCTCTTGTAACGACCCTCAAAACATACAAGACTAAAACATGCGAAAATCCAAAATTGTACTTTAAATCATTGTACCAAAAATCCATATAAAAAAATCGTTTAAAAGAAGGGTGTGTGCGCACACTTTTAGTTTAGTAAATAGAAGTACAAATACTCTTCCATAGAGTTAAAAAAAAACAATTATCCCAAAAGAAATAAGAAACTTCCACCTTTTTCTTTTCAAAATGGTGATCCATCAAAAACCTGCCCAGGTCAGGCCACATGTACATATCCACAAGCAGACTCCGTCGCTCACTGTTCCACTTTGCTTTTGCACTTACCTACAACATGAAACAACTAGTTAAGCAAAAACGCTTAGTAAGAATAGCCTTACACACAAGTATACTAAATCCAGTAACGGGTTGACCTAATGTAGTTATCACTACCGATCATTAGGGTATTGGATAAGTTCCAACCTTATCATACAATTCTCAAACAATAGCCAAATATGAATCAAATACTTTGATTGTGCCTAACAACCAACATTACACATATCATGATAACATGCACTCAGAAAGTCCCAGAACATTCGAGATATATATAATTACAAAATCAAATCAATTCAACAAACATACATGATCCTAGCTCCAACCCGGATTCCCTCTTAACGTCCTGGCTCCAACCCAGATTCCCTCTTAACGTCCTGGCTCCAACCCAGACTATCTTACCATGTCTAGGCTTCATCCCGGAATTTATCTTACCATGTCCCTGAATCCAACCCAGACTATATTTTACAATGTCCTGGCTCCAACCCAGACTATATTATACCATGTCCTGGCTCTAACTCGGGCTATATTATATCATCTTCTGGCTCCAACCCAGACTATATTGCTATTACCTGGCTCCAACCTAGACTATATTATACCATGTCCTGGCTCCAACTCGGACTATATTAACATATCCTGGCTCCAACCTGGAATATTACCATGTCTTGTCTCCAACCCAGATGGTGTTACACAAAGGTTCTGGCTCCAACCCGAACCCACTTACCTATTAGCCGCAGAATGCATAAGCATTCCAAAGGTAGGCATTAAGCATACCCTGGTCTTAACGACCCAAACAAAACTAGTGTAATATACTAGTACTAGTACACACTAGACTATTCATGTTGTAGCCAAAAAAGAGAAATGCCAACTTACTTGGAGTCCTTAGCTCACAGCTGGATCTTTAACACCGCTATTCGTTTTCCCTTTCGCAGTTACTGTAATTAATACAGTGCACTAGCATTATACTATGGCATACTCTTATAGCTAATATTCTATGATAGTTGCAAGCAATAAAGTTCTCTTAGAGACTATATACTATAGCCTCTTATACATCTTACAGTGTATAATGCCGAATTTCATTTTAGTCTTTATAGTAACATGAGAAAATCGGCCTCACCGCAACATGCTCTCTGTGCCTTGCATCTTAATATTATTTTACTAAAGAACTCTCTTATTAGATAGCTCGTACTTTGGTTTTAGGAAAAAGAGTTTTACTCAACTCATAACTTTAGAAAATACCAACTTGTCGTCCTCTTATGAAAGTTTACCGTTTTCTATCATTTACCAAAATACCACTTTTTGACCCTTTACAAATAATATCTAACAATGTTATCCTGTTCTCTCAAAAATTCTACAAAACCCAACTCCCATTCCTACCATTTTTATCCATAACCTAGGATCTCTTCTTATGTTACTTTTGAAAAGAAGGGAATTGGACCCTTAACTTATAAAATGGTAAAAATCAACTTTTAAATTAACTCAAGCTGATTTGGGATTGGTTAAATCTCCAAATCCTTAGTTATATTTGCAAAGGATTATTTCTTCTCATTTCCAAAACTTTACTTCCACTATTTAATTTAAAGTGGTAAAGTTTTCTTTTCTTTTTTTTTAAACTTTTGCCCTAAGTTGAATTTTTGGCAAAAACCCTTAAGCTATCGTTCACGTATTCTGTGTCATAAGGAGGGAAACTAGGCAAAAGCCTCGCATCAAAAACTTGTTGTAGGTTAAGAGAACTAACCTCCAAAAAATCACTTTTCGTTAAGGTTCGAAAACACTACTTTTCAGTTTTTAGGGCAAACTTAGAAAAATCATTTCTCTTAAACCGTGAAACATTTTTCTCTAAAATTGTATAGGAGTCCTTATACACATCTTAAATAATTCTCCTCAAGATTTCACAATATTTGGGATGGCAAAACCATTCAAATATTTAAAGCAATCTAGGCATTGTCTGTTGTGTTATATTATTTCATATAATATAATGTTAGATTAAATAATGTGACAAAATGTGATTTGTTACACAAATGTGATTCGTCACACAAATGTGATTTGTCATGCCTTTTTTCTTTAGTTTTTTCCAATTTGAACGGTTCTAACATCCCATGTAACTCCCAAATCTCCATTTTGATTCCATAAACATCCAATTAAACATTGGTCACATCCATGGGGGTTGGTGGAATTTGAAATTAAAAGGGTATCTCAAACTCTCTAAATAGGAGCCTAATGCTCACTTATAAGACAACTCTATTTCTATCCACTAGAGCACTTGGCTAGAAATACACC
This sequence comes from Humulus lupulus, assembly GCF_963169125.1. Lineage (NCBI taxonomy): Eukaryota > Viridiplantae > Streptophyta > Magnoliopsida > Rosales > Cannabaceae > Humulus > Humulus lupulus. The sequence goes on from NC_084796.1 coordinate 62,668,789, forward strand.
AAAAGGCTTGATTATTCCGAGAGCTATTTCTAATATTGAGAGAACCCCTTAGTGCTTGAGATAGTGGGAAATAAGCTTTTGGGAAAAGGTTGTAAACCTTGTTCAAGTTGGTGATCCCCCAATGCTTTGGTTGTGTGAGTGAGAGTGTTTTATTTTTTTTGTTCTTGTTATTTCTTCTACCATTGCTTTAATCTTCTATTCTTCTATTTTATCTTTACATTTTTATTTGTATATTTTGTTTTAGAGTTGTAGTCCATATCATTCTCTTCATCTATTTATTTTCTATATCTGTTTGTATTTTGAGTATTGAGTTGTTTGAATTTTTGTAAAGTTTAATCCAAGGAACAGTTAAGGCAGGAAATCACTATTCCAGTTCATAATTCAATTACAAAAATTGAATCGTCAGCCTTATTCTGATTGGTCATATTCCAACTTTTATTTTTGGTTGTTTGAGCTTGCTTGCCATGTTGTTTAGTTTGTTAGTTTATCATACATGCTTGTTTAATATCTATTGACAAATTTTAATTTTGTATTAATCTTTTAAGTATTGATTATATTCTTTAGGTTGGGGATCAAATTGGCAAGGAGTATTGCAAAGGTAATTTGCAAGAGGTACGGAATTTGTTCTTTTAACTCTTATTATTAATATCTTAAAAATGTTAGAGGAGTTTGAATATCTTAAATATTCATCCATAGAGAAGTAGGTTCTGAGATTAAAATTGTGTGATGTGGTGATAACGAAAGGTTGAAAACTTGTATGTATTAGAGAAGTAGGTTCTGGAAAATTTGTTTGTGTGCTGCGGTGATATAAGGAAGAAAACTTATTGTGTGTTGTTTGAATTTTTTGACTTGGTACTGATAGATGGTTAGGTAAGCTTTTATATGTATAGATTAGATTTTTCATTATATGTATAGATTAAATTTTTCATTTAGTCATATTGTTTTCATTATTTCCATATGTATAGATTACATTTAATTTCCACAACCCAAGCTAAAATCTTGTCTTTGATCCAAACCCAATTTGTTAGTGGCTACCATTTTAGAATCTGATTTTTAAATTAAAAACAACACTAGAATCTCTTGAACTAGCCTTTTATGCACACTTAACAAAAGTAAGTTAAGAAAACAGAAGTAACAAGATCTTTTATTTGGTAACTGATTTCAACAAGCTTCCTTCAAAGTGTTCAATTCTAATGATCTTGCACAAATAGTTCCACTCTTAGAGTCTCAGTATACATAAATCGTGTCAAAACAAAGTGAGCCATATTAACCATAATAAACCATACACATTAACATCATTTTGCAAAACAAACAAATTGGGCTGAGTTCAATTTATAATTTATCTGTTACTCCTCTTATTGTACGAGGTGATTGTTTGATTCATCCACAGCTGCTGAATTAATGCACATTCCATAAATAAATGAGTGATGGTCTGCAACACACACACCTAGAGATAAATCAAATCATATCGAATTTCACTGACACTTAATCCACTAATCTAATCAATGAAAGTAAAACTCAACATTTCAAACTTCCTCTCTACAATTCTAAAACTCACGGAAATCTTACTTCCCAAATTCCCTTCTACAACTAATACATAAATGACTCATAGCTGGTAAATTATCTCTATTAACTTTTTAAAGCTTAACACTAAATCCATTAAACCAGATTACTTATTTCAGTTATTTTAGGTTAATTTATAAAGTACAAACTCTTACATTATAGAATGCTTAAAATCACTTCTTTCATGATGTGGAAATTATCTGTGTAAATACATAAGAATTTACAAAAAATACTCTCATTGATACAAATAATGTAGGCTTATAATTTCGCAAACATACTTAGATATACATAATACAGTCTGTCAAAACAAAGTGAGCAATGAATAAGAATATCAACCATAACAAACCATAGACAGTAAAAAAACATTATAATTATGTTAAGAGGTGATAATTATCTGATTGAGATAATATTGCTCAAATTAAAAGACAAACTATACATATACCAAAACCCTTTTCCTTAAAAAAGTAAAATGTCTACATGTGCTGAAGCTTTAATGAAAAAATCACACCTACTTTTGAAAATATAGGCACTCTAAAGTCTAAAGTAGTCTGATATATGTAGAAGAAAAGCAACAAAAATATCTTAAGATGTAAAGAAAATCTCAATTAATTAAAGAATATACATTGGTTAATTAAAGTGTGGTGAAGCTAGATGGTAAATGCAAGCTCAAAAAATTAATTACATTGGCAATATGTTTCCTTGTCTATATATATAAAACCAAGTCACAGCCCTGTTCGACAAAAAGGAACGGTAGCTTTGCAATTAGCAAACTAACATAGAAACCAAAACAAGATAAATAAAATAACCAGCCATAAGAATGTTCACAGTGTAGGGATTCTGAAAGAAAATAAAATAAAATGTAGTTAAACGAGTTATCTATTGGTTTCACTGGCCAAATTCAAAATGCAGCTAGATGAAACTAATTAGCATATTAAGCTTCAATCTTGCTATTGAAGAGTTATCCCTTCCAATTTGGGTGGATAGACGTTGAACTTATGATCCTATGATCATTAAAATCCAAGAATTTGATAAAAATAAAAAATTGATCGTTCTATTTTACAGCTCAATAAGTCAGAATATTCTCAGAAACAGACTTAATGAATCAATACACAGAACAAACTAAGAGCACCATAAGGCATTTAAACGAGCTCAAAAGATGGTAAACTTGCTTAAAATTTCTTAGGGGTAATCAGGGAATCCGCATCTTAATAACTTCAGTATATTTTCCCTTCTTATATATATTTCCTTTTATTCTAGGTTGTATTTATCAAGAGAGGCTGCCTTATCAATAATCAAAACATAGCAAATGTAACTCTCTTATTTGGACAGGTTTCAAAGTTAGACTGAAACCAAATAAATTTAGGATGTTTATAACTAAGTTAGAGGTAACAAATAAAACCACTAACTAGATGAATCAATAGCACTAAGAAGAAACAGAAGAAAGGTTAGTCATAATATACCACAGATAGTACCTAGTCTCAATAGCACCATAAACTAGCAACCTGTCTTTCCAGACTTGTACAAGAATCCCAAAACACAACACTCAGTACAAACACTCAACATTTTGCTACTTTTCCCATATCCCCATCCAAAGAACTAATAAAATAGAGAAGATAACTCCAAAAAAATTATAATTTTAATCTCATATAATGGCGTGGAAGCCAGCTACTAATATATTCAAGAAAAATTATTTATTTGCTATAATTTTTCTTGAATATATTACACATTTTTATTTTTATATATAGGTCATTTGATCGTAAAAAAATCGTGTAACGACATTGTTTCTAAACCATGAATTATAATCTAATGTTTAAGATTAAAATATTCCTTTACTTCTTGAATAAATAAAAAATATTTATTTTTAGGCTTTAAATGATCTTCCTATATATATTGACAATAATAAATAAATGCACCCTAAATTATTAGTGAGAATGAGGAGCACTTGTTAATTTAAAACTCATTATAGCAACATTGTATTCCATCTTGTATTACAATTTATTACTGACAAGTCTAAAAAGAGAACTGTTTCAATTTTTTCTATCACTACTAATATAGTAAAAACTAAAAATTTGTTGGAGTACGAAAAAATAAAATGAAAGTTTAGTAATGTTAAACTATTCCAAAATTTTCATTTATCGAAACCCAGCCAGATTTCAAAATTCAAGTGCAATGGCAACTACCATACTTTTGCTTTTCAATTACTTTTTACAACTAAGTATATGGTACAATAGTAACATTACCACCTTTCATATGCTGCACAAACTAACGAGCCAGGCATATATTGGAAAATTATCCATGAACTTAATTATTGTCTTCTTTTACGTCCACACCACATGCCTGAGCGATTCATGCCAAAATTGCAGTTCAACTAAAAAATCCTCAAGATTTTAAAAGAATAGCTAGAAAGCATGATCTGATAAATGTGTAAGCAATATGATCCAAATATTTTAAGCAATTCATTCCTCTCCGGCCTTAGAACGATTCTTCTTCAGTCGCCTCCTCCCCATGTTGCTTGCCCTGATTAACAGCCAAAGTTTTAATGTTTTATGACCCATGAAACAGTACTTATTAATCATGGCAGAAACATATTTCAGTACTCCTAAATACTCGATGAAAAGAAACAATCAGACTAGTACAAAATGCTATTTCGAACCAGAAGGTATTTTAAACGATTTGAGTAATGAAACCAGGGATTCAAGTAGTTTTACAATGTGCAAGTATGCAAGAGGGAACATGAGCACTTACCAGTACTGATTGTGGAATATCACATCATCAGTTGGTACTTTTTTCCCATCATTATTTCGGTTCCAGTGATAGAATGCGTGGGTTTTGTTTTTAATCTCTAATGTAGAATGACCATAACTGGCTTCACGAAATGCAGAATATTCTCTGAAATATAATCCATGGATAATTTAAAATATAATCCATTGAAATATATTCTCTGTACACAGAAGCACTGATACCCTCACCAACTTCTTCATATAATTTATAATCATTTGCATCAAGCGGGAATCTCTTCTCTGAAATATAATCCATGCTTTATTCTATATAACACTGTTAAGACCCACTTTGCTCCTATATTTCCCAGAGAACATAAAGGCAATGTATTCCAAGGAGGTAAGCTTCAATATAATGCACGATTTGTTCCAAATCAGTAGCATTTTCCTTGTGTTCAATACAATATAGCAGATGAATCCAATGACTTCATGAAGACGTTTCTTTATTAATTGAACCCTTATAAAGCATAATGGATCTTAAAACACTAAATACTAGCTAATAACAGGTCAAAATCATATCTATAAACCACAAATCTGGAATCAATTATACATTTATATCCATTAACATTAACTTTTCATCGGGTAATTGAACCAACACTAAACACAATCAGAAAAGGTACGAGACCATAAAGAAATCCCAAACACTCTACAGGGAACTAGAACAAATTTGTGAATTGGAATTAAGTAATTAACTCCACTCTAGAATCTTCAGCAAAAGTGATCATTTAACTCTGAACTAGCAACTCTGCCCCTGAATGAAATTCAATAAAGCTTTAAACTTCAATAACCCAAATATACTGAAATTCAACCAAGGCATGTTTTCTTTTAAAAGCATGTGTGTGAATGACCTTGTCATGACCCTGATATTACAACCGCAAATAATGTGATGGTCTTGTCTAACAGTTGTTAAACCCAGCCAAAAAACAAGATTTTAGTCAGAGATCAACATCAAATACAAATTCATTGGAGATGGATAAAAGTTGGATCCATCTTAACAGGTTAGTAACCAAAATCATATAGTTTATTTTGGATATAAGTTTAAGTGTTAGTGCTTGATTATTGACGTATGCTCTAAAATTGTAGAGCAACGGTGGAATATGAGCAAAAAGCTAGAGAGTTTGTTAAGACAGCCATAACGAATCTTGGTTTTGTGGGGCATGGACCAAATGTCACAATCTAAGACATCAACTTTCACATGAAGTTGTCGAACACTTAGTTTTGTGGGGCATGGACCAATCTTACTGTGGACGCTCAATATTCCGCATCCATATAAGATCCCGTAAAGGCCCATCATCCTTTGACGGCAACTTCGGATCAACTCGTGATGCATGAGGTCCTAGCCCCGTCACCATGGCCTCGCTCGGCCGTACCCCAGGCGCGAGGCCCTCCTTGCGTGTGCACCAGATGGCGTCACTCGGCCACCGCGCGCGCATCTCCATGGCCTCGCTCGGCCGTGCCCCAGGCGCGAGGCCCTCCTCGTGCGCACACCACCTGGCGTCGCTCGGCCACCGCGCGCGCATCTCCATGGCGTCGCTCGACCGTACTTTGGCGCTCATGGTCCCAGAGTGGCCTCGCCCATGCCCACGGAGGGGCCTCGCCAAATAGGCCCCGTTGTGGCCTCGCCCATGCCCACGGAGGGGCCTCGCCAAATAGGCCCCGTGGTGGCCTCTCCCATGCCCACGGAGGGGCCTCGCCCAATAGGCCCCGTGGTGGCCTCGCCCATGCCCACGGAGGGGCCTCGCCAAATAGGCCCCGTGGTGGCCTGGCCCATGCCCACGGAGGGGCCTCGCCAAATAGGCCCCGTGGTGGCCTCGCCCATGCCCATGGGGGGGCCTCGCCAAATAGGCCCCGTGGTGGCCTCGCCCATGGCCTCATGGGGGTCACATCCGCAGCACACTCAGCCTCGTGAGCAGCCAAGAGAGTCGCACCATCAATAAGCCTTCCAAGGGTCCCATTCCTTACACCTAGAGACCCCTATGCTTAGAGGCTCCAGTACGAGTCGAATGGGACATACTTGTACGACCAAGTACTGAGTACGGACACCAGTACCAGTGGGACTGCTGGGGTAAGAGTTATGGCCCGTACATCTACGGCCAAGGGTCAGAGTCGACACCACTACCACCTGCGCCACTACGCCTGCCGCCACTCATCAGACATGGGTACAGACAAGTAGTGGAGACATCCTCCTGACACCTGCTCCTGTACTGATGTACGACCACAACCTCTGAAGCCACTCCCCTGACATAGTACTTATATACCATTTGGTCTCCTGGACCACCATGTACCTAAGGCCATTAGAACCTACTATAAAATGAACTGGAACACCACCTGAAAGGGGGTTGGAAATTTTACTGTAGCAAAGGCTTGAGTGTGAATGAAAGACTGAATTCTCCATTATTGTTCTATCATTGTTCTTGAGTGATTGTTTAAGATTCTACAACTTTTCCATTAGTGATCTTGACTTGATAATTTTTCCAACTTGACTTAGTTGACGAGTTCTCACCATCAACACTTACAAAACATGGTTTCATCATGGGAAAGATCCAGTCCAACACAGCATGACAAACACAAGTTATGAATATGATTTATTTCGGGCAGCGGGAGTATTTTCAAGTAACGCCAATGATTTTGGTGACGATAACAATGATGTTGATTTTAAGAGTTTATTAGCGGATGTTGAATCTCCATTGTATGAAGGTTGTTCAAAGTATACAAAAATTTCGTCTATCGTTGGGCTGTATAATCTAAAAACAAAGCATGGAATCTCAGATGTTGGCTTTAGTGAGATGTTGGAGATTATCAAAGAAATGTTGTCGCAAGATAATCTCCTACTGACATCAATGTATGCAGTTAAAAAGTTTCTAAAGATGTTTGATCTGAGCTATAAGCATATCCATGCTTGTGTCAACGATTGTTGTTTGTATACAAAAGAGAATGCTGATGCCCAAGTATGTCCCACTTGTCAATATCCAAGATGGAAGCAAAACGAACAGACAAAAGAGATTCTACAAGGGCAGCCTGCAAAGGCATTGAGATATTTTCCTATTATACCAAGGTTTCAAAGGATGTTTAGAAAAGAAGAGACGACTTTAAGCTTAAAATGGCATTCAACCAATAAAAGAACAGACTGGAAAATGCAGCACCCAGTAGATTCAGAGGCTTGGGATGCAGTTTATGAGAGATGGCCAGATTTTCAACTTGAACCTAACAACCTTCGATTAGGACTTGCTGCTGATGGGATCAATCCTTACAAAAATATGAGTTCTATGTATAGTTGTTGGCCTATAATGCTCATTGTATATAATCTGCCACCTGCGTTGTGCATGAAGGATGAATTTACTTTTCTATCTATGTTGATTCCTGGACCTAAACAACCCGGGAATGACATAGATGTTTACTTAGAGCCCTTAATTGATGAGTTACTTGAATTATGGAATGGTGTTTATACATATGATATTTCTACAAAGAAGTTTTTTAATTTAAGGGCCATGTTGCTATGGACCATAAATGATTTTCCAGCTTATGGAAACTTAGCTGGATGTGCGACTAAAGGAAAGTATGGTTGTCCTATTTGTGGCGAGCACTCAAATGTTGTTTGGTTGAAGCATAGCAAAAAGATGTCATTTTGCAATCATATTCGATTTCTACCACAAGAACACTGTTACAGAAAGAAGAGATATACAACAGCAAGGGCAAGGGAAAGAGCACCACAATGTCCAATTATATTGACAGGTGTTGAAGTAGCTGAGCAGTTAAGCAAAGTGACTAATGACTTTGGAAAGGGAAAAAAGAGGAGTCGTGGTATAGACATAGAACAAATCTGGAAGAAGCATTCTATTTTTTTTAGGCTGCCTTATTGGGAAATATTAGTTGTTCGTCATAACCTTGATGTTATGCATGTTGAAAAGAATGTTTGTGAAAGCATACTTAACACATTGCTCGATTGCAAAGGAAAATCTAAAGATCACTACAACTCAAGATTAGATTTGACATAGATGGGCATTATGCCTCATCTCCATCCGTATGAAGAAAATGGTGTTGCTCGTCTTCCTGCTGCAGCTTATACTCTATCAAAATCTGATAAGAAGTTGCTTTGTGAGAGACTATTTGACTTGAAATTGCCTTATGGGTATAGCTCTAACATTAGAAATTGTGTAGATGTGGAGAAACATAAGCTAACAGGACTTAAGTCTCATGATTGTCATGTGATTATGCAACAACTATTGCCTATTGCTATAAGGGGTTTAATGGAAGAAGGTTGTAGAGAGACAATTCTTCGGCTCTCTAAGTTTTTTCATGGATTGTGTCAACGTGTGGTTGATAAGGAGGAAATTATAAAATTGGAACTAGAAGCCTTTGAAATTCTTTGTCAACTAGAAGAATATTTCCCTCCTTCTTTCTTTGATCCAATGATTCGCTTGGTTGTTCATTTAGCACGAGAAGTTAGACTTTGTGGTCCGGTGCAATTTTGATGGATGTACCATTTTGAGAGATATATGAAAGTATTGAAAGGATTTGTAGCAAACTATGCACGGCCAGAAGGATGTATTGAAAATCGCTATCTTGCTGTTGAATGTGTACGCTTTTGTGAAACATTTTTAAAGCAAAATGATAATCAAGATAGTACATTACTAGAAGAAAATCCACTATCAGCAGCAAAGTGCTTTGAGCTTGACCGATTGAACTTGGCAGTAGCGCATCGGTATGTGTTGTTTAACTCGGATATTGCAGAACCATTTCTCAATGTCCATATGGATGAGCTGAAAGAAAGACACTCAAATCTGAATAACAATCAAACTTTGTTATGGAATCGACATTCTGAATGGTTCTCGTTATGGTTTTATGAAAAGGTTGTATTCTATTGCCAAGATAAAAGTTTACGTTTTGTTTTAGTGTACAAATTTCTTACAAGTATATTTTTATTTTCAGATTTCTAACATGAACAAAGTAGATGACATGTTAGCTCAATTGGCTGAAGGTCCAAGTCGCGGTGTCACTTCCTACAAAGGGTACATGATTAATGGAATTCAATTCCATAAAAAAGGAGCTGAAAAAACAACTCAAAACAGCGGTGTATACTTGGAAGCACATGATAGTGGGCAATTGAATGATAAAGAAGAGTATTTTGGTGTTATCAAGGATATAATTATGCTTGATTATCGTACTTTTAAGGTGCCATTGTTTTGGTGCGATTGGGCGAATATTCGAATGGGTGTTAAGAAGTCGGAGTTCTATACGCTTGTAAATTTTAATATAGGACAAGCTCAATCCATTAGGGATCCATTTGCATTAGCTTCACAAGTGAAAAAAGCTTTTTATGCAAGGGTGAATGAGTCAAGTAATTGGTATATAGCTTTAAAGGATTCAAATAGAGGTTGTTTTGGACTTGAATCCAATGAAGAAAATTGAGTTTCCTGTTGTCTCTTATGTACTTTGAATGAAACAAATCTCCTTACACTTTTTGTATGTAATTTTGGTGTATTATTACTCTTTTGTTGAATGAAACAAATGTGGTTTTATTACTCTCTACGGTGAACTTTATGATTTTACTTTAATTTGAATGAAATAATTCTGGTTTTATGGTTTTGGTGTATGTTGATTACTCTTTGGTGATCCGCATTTCTGATTTATATACCATGTTATCTTTCTTTTTATATTGCAGCAATTTCAACTTGAAAAATGAGTACATTACGAAGATCTCCAAAAAAACACTTTCGTCCAGATGCTTTATGCAATCTTGTGGCCAAAAAGCGAAAAGCATCCTCAAGATGATTGTGACGATATGTTGCTTGGAAGCCCTGTTTTAAAGAAAAAGAGTGCTCTTCGTAGGTTTTCTACACCTGTTAGAGTTGTAATTGTGTAACGCCCTGGATAGCCAAGACCGTTACACTGTGTGTTTATAAAGTGCCAGACTTGCTAATCAAGTCATTCAGTTAAAATCGTGTTACCAAAACTGTAAAGGAACTAGGGTTTAAAACGGTTTGGTCTCAAGAGCCACATTTTCTTTAAGAAACATTATTTGTTTACACGGGATTCCAAAAATACAAGTTCAAAGATCGTTTACAAAAGTTATAAGGTTTGGATACAATAACCAGCCATACTAAGGAAAAACAAGCGGTTAGGTAATCCCTGTCCTGATACACTCCTCGATCATGATGAACGAACGGCTGGCTATGTACATTCAACCTCGGAGCTCTCCATCTCAGGCTTGGTCCAGCTTGCCTTTGCCTTTACCTGCACCACGTAGCACCCGTGAGCCAAGGCCCAGCAAGAAAACACAACAACAGAGCATAAGAAATCAACAGACAAATCTATAACCCACATTGCATCACAAGTTCTCAAACATGTAATCATTCAGCATGACCAAGTATTCAACATACTAAGCATATAATTTCAATTCACATATTACTACACAAATGATAACTAGGGCTAGCGCTCTCAGGATGCTCCCCCCGTTATCCCACTGACTCCGGCCCGCTTATGCCGAGCTCAGTGAATATTCTCGGCTACCAGTGGCCAAGCCGCGCCTTGTACGCAAATGCTATGTACGGCACTCTTAGGCCGCTTTACATGTCCCATGGCGTAATACCATCATTGACACGATACAATTCTTGGGAGCACTTAGTCCCATCACAAACATATAATCGGGTGCAGTTTTCTTACCTTTCAATTCACTAGCTTTGATCCCTCGACTCCTTGAGCACGATCCCCCTCGAGCCTTAACGCTCCGGGGCCAATCCCGAGCCCCCGGGAAGTCCTAGTTCCACCAAACAAGGTGGTGGAACCAAACCCCAAACCTTAGGTCAAAAACCCTTGCAAACAACCCTAAAATCCCCTTCAGGAAGCAGGGTAGCGCTACAGTGCTACAAACAGAGGCCAAAATCCCTTCAGCATCATGGCCTAGTGCTACAGCGCCCAAAGGCTTGCGCTGTAGCGCTAGTCACAGGCAGACCAGCTCCAATTTTCCTCTTCTGCGATTTTCTCGAACCAACCTCAACCAAACCTCTTCCAACTCTTTCCCAAACTCAAAAACAACCTCATGACCATACTCCACTCATCCCAAGCACCCCAAACACCTAGAACTCAAGCACATGCATCCACAAACTCAGAATTCACCATAGCCACTCCTAAGCTCTAAAACTCAGTAAAAACCAGCTGAACAACAAAGTTAGAGTTTAGGCTTAATACCTTTGATAGAATTTCGACCACAAGCTGTCTCTAGACCTTCTTGGCTTGCTTCTCCTCAGCCTTAAGCCTGAATTCCCTAAGGTTCCATCAAATTCAACTTAAGCACCATAGCTCAAAAACCAGAAATAGAAATTGAAGAACTCTAGTGTCTTACCTCAAGTGATGGCCTAATCTTGTTAAAACCTTGCCAAATCCTCCATCTTAGCTCAGTAACCTTGTGGGTTAATTGTACTAGCTCCCCTCTGAGTTTTACTCCAGAAATCCTCAAGAAATTGGTGAAGAAAGCTTGAACCGACTCAGAAAACTCCCTCTGTTTTCTCTCTTTCTTTTCCTTCCTTTTTCTTCTTTTTCAGACTTCTACACCTTTCTAAACTTCCCACTAACATAAAGCCTTGGTAATACTTAACTCCTGTAAAGAAAATGACCATTATGCCCTCCCTATTAATTCTAACCTTTAGTCCACTTAAGGGCATTTTAGTCATTTTACCTAATTCCCGCTAACTCCTCGAGTGTCTCTAATATTTCCCATTTAATTCTCGATACCTAATTGACCACCAATAATATTCCTCAATGTCAAAATGGACTCTAGTATATTCGCTAAATTCCCATTTATACCCCTAAGCTCACCCCGAGCTGGGTATAAATCCCCGCCATGACTTTTTCGCTACTTTGCTCACTATGATCGTCTCGAGTCACCGATCACAGATATATCCACATAATAATGTGGTCTCGAAAATTATCATACATATCAAAGCAGTTATGCCCATAGTGGCCAAAATTACGATTATGCCCTTCTAACCTAATCAGGGCCTACATGCATACTAATACACATAGTCATGCATCTCAAATATTCAAATAATCATATAACATGCTTTAAATCATAATCATGCATCTTAATCATTAAAACCACACATAATTCCCATTATTCCCTCTAGGCACACTAATCAAGGCGCTTAAGCCTTATTAGTGAATTTGGGTCGTTACAAATTGATTCACAACCTGCTCTTAGTACTAGAGCAGCAACTCATCGTTTGGTCTATGATACAGAGCTAGATCCAAATGATGATGTGGAAGACATGGAGAAGTCACTTGGAAGTTCAAAAACTAAACGATCTCTTAATTATGAAGTAGATAAGGTAGTTGATAGTATTTGTGAAAAAGGAGTAAGGGAGGAACATGAAGAGATAGCTGATGAGGAAAGGGTTGGTGTAGAATTTGAAGGGTCTGTTGCACAATGTGAAGAAGTGCCTGATGCAGAATGTGAAGAAGTGGCTGAGATAGAACTTGAACAACCTCTTAGAAAATCTGATAGATTACAAAAAACAACTGATGAGGCAAATCAAACTAAGATTGAAGAAATACCTCAAGATGTAGATGCGAATGTAATGAACTTAGCCAAGAAGACAAGGGGAAAAAATATATTGGCAAATCTTACCAAGAGGAACAATGACTTAAGGATAATAAATTGGAATGAAAAAGGGCAACCAGTTGGTACAAACTCAGTGCAATTTTCTTCTTTTGTGGGCGCTCTTGTGCGAGAGGTTGTTCCTTACACTATTTCAGATTGGAGGAAATTTTCACCAATGATGAGAGATGTTCTTTGGGCATCTATTCAGGTAGAATTACAAGTTTTATGAGTGTATTTTTTTATATATATTCAGCTCTACACTTAAACATATGATATGTTATTCTATATTCTATTATAGGCACAATATGACTTACATGATGATTGGCAAAAAAAAGATGTGCTTTGTAATGATGGCAGAACTATGGAGAGCTTGGAAATCTAGACTTGTAAAGGATATTATCAATGCAAAAAATTAGAGTGAACGACTAGCCTTAAAGCCGGATTGCATAAAAAGTGATGTAGAATGGAGAGCATTTGTTGCCAAAAAAATTAGTAAAGAACATTTGGTAAGAAATATGATGTAAGAAGTGATGTTGCTGCCTCTTTTATCTCTGTTGGTGTTAAATTAAATATAGTTATGCCTCTTTTACTTATTTATTAAATAGGATATAAGGGCCAAATATCAAGAGAGAAGAAAGAAAGTTGTTCCACACACCTTAAGTCAAAGAGGATATGCTCGAACAATTGATGATATGGTAATAATTAAGTTTTAAACTATTTGTATTTTTGCTTCCATTATTGTAGTCTCTATTTTATAATCTCTATTGATGTATTGTGTAGAAGAAAGAAAATGAGGACGGTAAAATATCTAGAATCGATGCTTTTCGGAGAGCCCATACCAAGAAGAATGGTGAACCTGTAAACCCAACAGCATCTGATATTTTTGTGAGTATTAGTCATTTAATTTTTGTGAATTTTTACTTATTTTCCATAATGCATACATTAGTTATACTAATTTATATGCAGGGTTCATTGAATGAGATTCTCCTTGAAGACCCAAAATCTGGAACTACAGACAACGCTGATGAGGATGCCTTGACAAAATTGTTTGGTAACCCAAAATCTGGTCGTTTAATCGGACAAGGAAGAGGCGTAACAAGGTCAAAGCTAACTTTTGTTAATATGTGTAATAGCAAGATCTCCAAGTTAGAAGAAGAGCAACATAATATGAAGCTCAAAATGACTGAAATGATGAATCTACTTAAAGAACACTTGGTGGTATTTCTATCTTGCACTTATAAATCTTTGTTTTCTTTTCTTCCAATAAAACTTATCTTGGTTTTATATTTAGGTTGGTGGTAAAGTGAAACCAAGCGAAGGACAGTCTCACAATGTACCGCAGTCAAACAATATTTAGTCCCCTAAGGTAAATTATAAAAGTTGTTATTGTTTTAAATTTTCATTTTAGAAGAACAATTACAGAAACTAATATATTGTCTTTAAAATAAATTTGGTAGAGTATTGCACTAGAAAAAAGACATAACTTTACAAAAGGGAAGAATGCTTGCTACTTGCTTGACTGGGCAGATGCAATTGTTGCTGAAGGTCGTTGGGATTCTAGTGATCCAAAGATAACTGTACATGGAAAGCCTCTTGGACCAGACTTTATGCGAGTATGGGTTGATGTTGCTATTGTACCAGAGTCTTACTTATTTCATCCTAATCATGCGATGCTTACAATACAAGAAGCAGTTGGTTCCACAGTTGCATGGCCTTCTAAAAAAGTTATTCCAAGAGGTACATTTTCATACTCAAAAAATAACTAATGTCTTATAATTTAGTGTTTGGTTTCTTTGTTTGCTTTGGTGTAGTTGTGAATCTATTATTTTGTATGTGGTGTCCTTTCTTGGATATAATTTCCATAGCATTTTTCTAGAAGTAATTTGTGATGCTAGATAATAACAATAAAATATTTCTTTGTTTATTTTGCAGATATGACAAGCGAAGTATAAAAGGATACTTAAGACTCCTTGAAAGTAGTAACTTTGTTTATTTCTTTGTGTTGAAAGTAGTAACTTTTAGACTCCTTGAATACTTAAAGAATATTTTGTTGTTGATTATAGTGTTGAATGTTTGAAACTAAATTGTGAATTGTTAATTCAATGTAGAATGTTCTTACTTTTTGTTACTTGAAAATCAAGTTCATTTGATGATGCTAGTATATATTAGAAAGCTAATTTTAATTATATAAAAAAAATTAAAATATAATAGAATAAATTAGTGTTATATACATAAAATATATAATGAGAATTTAAATATATCTAAATATAACAATAATACGAAAATTGAGTTATAATATATATTACAATAACACTTTTTATGCAAAGAATTATGTTATGCAAACTTCATTATATAACACAAATAATGTGTTATACTAAAGTGTAGTATAACACAAAAAATGTGTTATACTAAAGTGTAGTATAACACAAAAAATGTGTTATACTAAACTATAGTATAACACAAAAAATGTGTTATAGTAAAGTGTAGTATAACACAAAAAAAGTGTTATACTAAAGTGTAGTATAACACAAAAAAAGTGTTATACTACAGTGTAGTATAACACAAAACAAGTGTTATACTAAAGTGTAGTATAACACAAAAAAAGTGTTATATAATCGACTATAAATAACATAATTCAACACTTCTCGATATATTAAAATAACACAGAAATTGTGTTATCGTTGACAGTACAATAACACATCTGTATAACACTGATAAAGTGTTATGTAAAGTACCCTAACCTACGATAACATAGTCAGTCTTAACACATCAGAAAGTGTTATCGTAGGTTTTGATAACACATTTTCGGTGTTATTAAAAGCATTTTTTCTTGTAGTGCTAGCTTAGAGATGTTTTCCTTAGCTCTTCAAAACCTTCCCTTGGTGCTCTATACTCTCAAAATCGAGCCCCAAGTCCCACATGCATATTTTGAAGAAAATATTAGGGTAGAACGAAACTAGATGAGGGACAAGAACATGCAAGCTTACAAAACCCTCTTACCTTGCTTTAGTTGATCACAATGGTGCTCAACTTTGAGATCCAACTAGTAAGGCTTCTCTTGAACCCTAGAACACAAGAACAATGCCATGTGTTGATTTTAGATCACATGCATGCACAAGGAACCCTAGGCTTTCGGGTCTGAAGAAGAAGGAGAAAGAATGAATCACAAGAGAGGATTTCACTTACCTTGAGCTTGGTCTTGCTTAGGATGGTACACTAGCTTCAAAGGAGTCCTTCCTTGAGAGAGAAAGGGAGAGGGACGAAATGAGAGGGAGAGAGCCTCTGATTTTTTTCTCTTTTTTCAGAGTTAGGAAAGGATGCCTCGGTTTTGGGGGAAAATGGTAGAGAAAAATTATTTTGAGAAAAAAAAAACAATGATTAAACCCTTAACTTGTGATGGGTAAGACTCTTCCTATTCTCTTTGGGGTATGTGTCCTAGCTCTTGATAGCCCTAGGATGTAGCCTTACTACCCACCCCTCTTTCTCTCTCTCTGTACCCTTAGAAATTACTTTTATGTCCTTGCTTATTTTACCTCTCATTTAAGGAATCCAAGGGCCCCTTGGGAATTTTTGCTCTAAATTTTCTTTAACTTTTAACCTATAGTTTTAAAATATCTGCAAACTTAATGAATTAAACTAAATGTAACCCAAAAATAAATTGTCACATATCACATAATTTTAGTAATTTTATCAAATTGACCAAAATTCCCTTAGAGGCCCGAGCAAGAAATTCTCATAATTAAGCCCAGTTGATTGGAATTCAAACCTCAATCAATTTTTCTTAAACTTATCGGCTCGACTATAAAGTCCAAGTTGCCAGATAAATTAATATTTGTTATACCCAAAAATTGGAGATCAATGGCATGGCAATAAAGATGACAAAATGCATCCTAGGAGGCTAAAGAGAGTGATCCTAGGAGAACCCAATGATGAGGTCCGAGGAGAACTCAAGAAAGTGGTCTTAGGAGACCGCAAGGAGAAAGTGTTCCTAGGAGACCCCAAGGGTGTGTCCGAGGTAAGCCTCCCAAGGTTTCCTAAGTGTTGGCTCGAAAGTGTCCAAGGTAAGTAGCTAAGGAGGAGGAGTCCCATGCAAGTCAAGAATGGAGACTTAGATTTTGACAAGGAGAGCCTACACAATGTCCGATCGGACATAGTTGGGAGATGCTAAAGGAGAGTGCCTCAGACTTGTCCAAGGTAAGATGCCAAGGAGGATGCCTCGGACCACCTTGGTCCGAGGAGAAGGCCACAAGGTCCGAAGGGACCTTGAATGGAGGAGGTATGCTCGGACTTGTCCGAGGAGAGAAACAAGAGAGAAGGATGCCTCGGACCACCTTGGTCCGAGGAGAAGGCATGAGAAGGATGCCTCGAACCACCTTGGTCCGAGGAGAAGGTCATCATGTCCGATCGGACATGTCATGGAGGAGGTTGCCTCAAATTTGCCCGAGGTGAGGTACCAAGGGAGTTGGCTCGGACCACCTTGGTCCGAGGAGAGCCAAGCTTGTATCACCTTGGTCCAAGGAAAGCTTGAAGGAGTAATCAACATGCATGTGAGACTACGTCAAAATCCCCGGAACGACTTCAGCAAGAGTTGGTCTAAGCATCCGGGAATCTCTCATTCCTCACTCAAATTGAGGAATCAGTTGTATTTTAAATATTTCTTGTAATATAAATATAAGATGAATAATAAAATATCCCTATCTAAAGGGGATATCAGTTGAGTATCCCAGGCCTATAAATAGAGGGCTTATGGATGAGAGAGGGGCTTCTTCTGCTTCTTCTTTCTAGAGAGAGAAATTTGGGTCTGAGTATTCTAGAGAGAGAAAGTGCTGAAATAAGAGAGAATTCTTGTATTTTTGCAATCTGTACTGAAGAAACTCAGTTGGCTCAGTCCATCTGATCTTGAGTACGAATCTATAAATCACAACTCTAAGTGGATTAGGCTATTACCGACAATCGGGGCTGAACCACTATAAAATCTATTGTGTTATTTACTTTTCCTGTTTATACCGTCTGTGTCGTTTTTATTTCTCTTGAAGGCTTGTCGTATTTGACGTTCTCACGTCGTTGGCTAAAAACGCAGTCAACAGTATGCCATAGTATTTCATATTTTATTTAATCTGAGATTTTCTCTCATTAGGGTTTATTCCTTTGTCCGATACCGATCTTTCTTTGCATAAAGGTAGATCATTTACTGATCATTACAACAGCTCTAAAATTCACTAATCATCATCGGCTCCAACCGGCAACTAACGGGTGTTTCAAACACGAGATATTACATTATAATATTTGAATTTATATTAATATAATTAATAAATATCTATTTTTAATTAGTTTTGAAAGTATCTTTTGTTAAATATTTAGAATATTCCATTAAAGTTAACAATACAAACCGTTAAAATCAAAAATTTCTATTATCTACACACTTTTTATATTAAAGATATATATATATATACTAGATACAAGCAAGCAATGCACGTTTGCTTAGTTTTATTTATAAAATTTATTAATTATTTTTATTAAATTTGTATGATTGTGATACAAATTTTAAATAAATAAACAATATTATATATGAAAGAATGACATAAACATATTAAAAGAAAAATTAAACCAAATATATATATATATAATATGGTAGCCTTTTATATCACAAACTGACATTTTTAAGGTACAAAACATTCATGATATTATTCAAATTACACATTAATGATTGGAGAATGAGCTTGTTTATTCTAATTTCTTATATAGTTACGCAATCGTACTATTAATTTACACACAACGCCTATATATAACATATTTATAATATTTATTGTTATTCAATATGAATATATATATTTATATTTATATAAATTAGATCAAATAAAAAAAATAACATGTTTTCTTTTTAAATATAAATGATAAGTTTTTTAATAAAAATTAAGAGTATATATTATATATTATTGTTATAATAATATTTTATAAAATTTAAAATTTATATTACTCTAAGTATTAAATATCTAATCTTGTATTACATATTATTATAATAATATTTTATAACATTTAAATTTATATTAATATAATTATTAAACATCTAGTTTTGTATTACATATTATTATAATAATGATGTGTGCAATAGCATAGCATGCATGGTGAGCTTGCAGAGTACAACAAATAGAAGCTTTAGGGGTGACAGATGTCGCCCTTAATAATACCGAAAGTCACAAGTGATTGTCAATAGGGGCGATATGTCGCCACTAATATTTCTACACTAATGTTGACTATTAGCGGTGACAAAATAACTCGTCTCTAATAATTAATATTAGCGCGAAAGTTTCTCCCATGGTAAATTGAAAATCGCATCTAATAATCATGCCTCCTCATTCAAATTTTGTCCCTAATAATAATAAGTTGCCCCTAATAATATAATATTAGCGGCGACATAAGTTGCCGCTACAGTTTTATATGATTAAAAAATTAATAAAATTCAATGTTAGCGCTGACGAAAGTCACCCCTAATAGTTTTATATAATTAAAAAAATATTTATTTAAATAAAGTATATTTAAATAATATTTTTTAATTCATAATATCAAAACTAAATATGCATAAAATTAATAATTTGTTCAAATTGCATAATTAATACAATATTATCCAAAGTAAATATGCATCCAATAATATATTAATTAAAAGTTATTGTTTAATACAATAATATATAAAATATCTCAACCCTCGGCATCCTCTGTATCATCCCTTTCTTCTAGTGCCTGTAGTACTTGCCAATTCTGCAGTGTCTGTGGTATGTGCGGAGGCATTGGCCATGGATACTGTGGAGGTAACAATGATCCTCCAGGCCCATACATGTATGGATAAGGATATGGTGGAGGTTGAGGCGATGGTGAACTCATATGAGGAGGCGGGGGTTGGGACGAAGGTCCACTTATATGAGGAGGATAAGCTTGAGAGTACGGAGGCATCGACCATTGATACATATATGGTTGGGCTGGAGGTTGAGACGACAACGATGGTGTAGGCATATTGGGATGGCCCAGTGAAGGCTGAGAAGCTGAAGCTTGAGACGTGTGATGTGTCTGAGGTTCAAAAGAAAAACCTACATACTTCTTGTAAAACCACTGACATGTATTCTACATCTCCACATTTGTTGCCAGACATTTTTCATGTGGGAAGCTGCTAATACACATACTGAAGCTGCTCATTCATGGTCTTCACCATATCAACCAATTCACGTATATCCTCAGTCGACTGGTGAGGTGATGCCGGAGACTGAGTGTTTTGAGTGGGACGGGTTGACGCTTTACCCTTTAATTTGCGGCCAACTCCTTGCTGGTGGGCCCGCCTTTCACCAAGAACTTGACTTAGTATTCTCATTTGATCGACCGAGGAAGAATAATCATTACCAAAGTCAACTGTTCGCCGAGTCTTAGCTTCAAGAGTTGACTTAACCTTTTCCTATTTTTAGAAAATATTAGAAACAAAAGAAAAATATAATTATTTGAATTGATAATAAAGTTAAACTTACATAATCTCATTCAACACCCTCGTTGAAAACTTCTTGTTCTTTTTTGTCTAGTGATACTCTTTCCATTCCTCAATGATGTTTGGGTTCAACTAATAAAGAAAATGAGAATGTTAGAGAACTTATAAATTCATACAACATAATTAAGTTAATATTTTCATTTACTTTTTCGTGATGAGTGGTTGCTAATGATTTCGTGTCTTGTGTTGTAGAGTACTTCATTTGGTCTCGGTTTATTTTGTTCTTCATTGAGCGCGCAATAAACTCTAGACTCGTGAAAAACTCACAAATTTGTTTCCAGTCATCGGTGTTGACATCTTTTGGATGATTCTTTAGAACCTCGTCCCAATCTTCTGATTCTTTGTAAAACTTTTTGAAGTGGTTGTGCCGCTTAGCTTTCCTATCTCGGTATCTCTCAGCCATCTCAGAATCGATACTTTCAATGAGGTTGGTATAATCTGGCCACCCATCTATTTTATAGATGTTCTACAACCAAGGAAAACATGTTAATCGTCTTGGAATTATAATACAATATAAATACCATATCCTCACCCTATAAAGACCTTATCTCGACCCTATAAAGACTCTGTCTCGACCCTATCTCGACCATATAAAGAGCATATCCCGACCCCTAACCCTATAAAAGCCTTATCCCGACCCTGACCCTATGTCGACCCCCAACCCTATTCGGACCCTGTAGACCTTATCCCGACCCTATAAAGACCTTATCCCGACACCCGACCCTATCGACCCTATAAAGACACACCAACCCCTAACCCTATAAAGACCCTATCACGGCCCTCGACCCTATCCCGACCCTGTAAAGACCCTATTCCGAACCCTGGCTTTATAAAGACCCTATCCAGACCCCTGACCCTATCTCGATCCAATAAAGACCCTATCTCGAACCCTGACTCTATAAAGACCCTATCCCGACCCCCGTCCCTATAAAGAATCTATCCCGACCCCCGACCCTATAAATCTACAAAAAATAGGGCATCATTTCTCCTATATTAATGACCTAGCCATATCTGTAAACAGTCAAAAAAAATAATTCAAACAACACACAATAAGTTTATTCCTTATATCTCTGCAGCACACAAAAATTTCACAGAATCTACTTCACTAATACATCCAAGTTCATAACCTTCTGTTATCACCGCACCACACAATATGTATCTCATAACCTACTTCACTATGGATGAATATTTAGGATATTCAAACTCCTCCAACAATAGTAAATAATAATAATAAATAAGAGACACATACCAATTAATAAAAGCATCCACAAGAAAACGCTCCAAATGAAAGTGCTCCAAAAATTACTCCAATTTATTTTCTCCAAAAAGAAAACAAAATTAGTAAAAAAAAAATATAACACATATAAAGAAACACATACATATACACCACACACACACATATATTTATATTTATATTTATATACTTATACATATACACACATACACATATATATACACACGGACACATACAAATATATATACACACATACATATATATACACACGTACACATATACACATATATATACACACGGACACATACAAATATATATACACACATATACAATATATATATATATAAAAATAAAAAAAGTAAAAATTAAATAAAATTTAAAAAAATAAAAAAATATAAACTAAATATATATATACCTAAGACGGGGATGGGTGTATCCTCGCGACGACACCGGCGAACTCACAACGGCGACAAGACCTCGTGGTAGTGGGAGAGAAAAAAAAGAGAGAGAAAGGGGAAATGGGGGTAAAATTATTTAAAGGGCCAGGTTTATGCTTTTGAGGGTCATGGAACACATTTATGACATCGAAATTGAGTTTGAGGGTGGAGATGGGTTTTCTTTAGCAACCCTCAAAACATACAAGACCAAATCATGCAAAAATTTAAAACTTTTTTACTTTTAACTCATTGTATTGAAAATCCATATAAAAAATATTTTAAAAGATCGTGTGTGCACACTTTTTGTTTAGCAAACAGAATTACAACTACTCTTTAACAGAGTTAAAGCAAAAAAAATGTCATAAAAGAAATAACAAGCTCCCAGCATTTAAAAATGATGTTCCATCAAAAAACTCCCTAGGTTGGACCACATGTACATATCCACAAGTAGACACCGGTGCTCACTACTCCACTTTGCTTTTGCACTTACCTACAACATGAAACAACTAGGTAAGTGAAAATGCTTAGTAAGAATAGCCTTGCACACAAATATACTAAACCCAGTAATGGGTTGCCCTAAGGTAGTTACCACCACTACTCATTAGGGTATTTGATAAATTCCAACCCTATTATACAATTCTTAATAATAGTCCTAACAGAAAATCAAGCACATTGTTTGTGGCCAACAACTATGTTCATACATATCAAAACCACCTGCATTTAGATGATCCCATACATTCAAGATATATAACCATATCCTAAATAAATACTTTGGTTGTTTCTAACAAACAAGTTCACACATATCACAATAACCTACACTCAGAAAATTCTCAGAACATTCAAGATATATAACACACATCATAACTAATCAATAGATTAATAGCAACTGCCACCAGCCATGCAGCAGCCACAGCAGCCTCCATGCCATTTTTATTGAGCCCAACATCGTTTGTCCCTTTGTCCCCTTTGTCTA
The DNA here is from genome assembly GCF_963169125.1 of Humulus lupulus. NCBI lineage: Eukaryota > Viridiplantae > Streptophyta > Magnoliopsida > Rosales > Cannabaceae > Humulus > Humulus lupulus. The sequence continues at coordinate 62,691,897 of NC_084796.1, forward strand.
AAAATGCCACATTTTTACCCCACTTTCTACACATTTTACCCCAAAAAAATCATTATTACACCCTACAATTTACCCCTATTTTCCATGTTATAATTAATTAAATTAATTTAATCAATTTAAATTGATTATTTTAATAACTTTTTTGGGCTATAAATAAGGGAGTTTGGTGCTTATTTTTTGGGGGAGGTTACACTACACAAAGTTTCTACATTTCAAAACCTCTCTATTCTCTTCATCTTCTTCTTCTTTTTGGTGAATTTTCTATGTATTTCTAGAGGAACAATTTGGGGGTTTTCCTCCAAATTTTCCTAAGTTATGTTTGTAATTTTTTTGTTTGTATTTTCTATTCTAGTAATGAGTTTCTAATCTTTTTAAGATTATTAAGGTGATGATGAAACAATATGTAACTAGATAGTATTTATGTTGTGTGTTGATTTCCCATTTTGTGAAATAAAGTTTATGGATTTTCTTCTTCAAATATTTTATTTCATCTTAAATATCATGTATTTTGGATTGTTAGCACATATTTACACTTTGTTCTTCATTAGTGCAAAAACATAATATTCTTTGTGTAAGATGTGTCATTAAATTGTACACATCCAATGCTTAGAACAAAAATATTATGTTTTGCCTTATAAATAATATTCATTGATTTATTTGTTATTTCATTATATTGATTTACATTAAATACTTTGAAATTATAATTTTAAAAGTGAAGATAAATCCTATATTTTTAAATAGAATATCTAATTTGAATAAGTGATGGTTTGATTAATTTCTACTATTACTAAAACTTGGAAATCAATGTACTTATAAATATTATTGAACTTATATTTTGTGGATTCTATTATCTTAATAATCTTTCTTCTACCATCTTGTTTACAATTATTAATTTAAGTATATATATTTGTCTTTAATATCTTTATTATTATCTTTTATTTTATTTTCTTGTCACAAATTCTCATCAATCTTTGGAGTTAGGTTATAATTTATTAATTTTGATTTAAAATAGTTTTCTTTTTTATTTTAGAAAACCCCTTTGGGTTCGACATCCTTGCTTACACAATCACTATTCTATATGAATGATTCGTGCGCTTGCGATTTATAAATATTTAAAATATACCCATTTTGGGTCCATCATAGGGGCGGAGCCAGTGTCTTGGACACCTTATAGAATGGCTATGGAAAAGTTGAAGGAAATAGAGATTCACTTGCAGGAGTTACTGGATTTGGGATTCATTAGACCGAGTTTTTCATCGTGGGGTGCTCTTGTGTTGTTCATCAAGAAGAAGGATGGATCCCTAAAGATGTGTATTGACTATAGCGAGTTGAACAAGTTGACCATTGAGAACAAGTACCCACTGCCTAGGATCGATGACTTGTTTGACCAACTACAGGGGAAGACAATGTTCTTTAAGATTGACCTCTGGTCAGACTACCACCAGTTAAGGATTAAAGAGGAGGACATACCAAAGACTGCATTCCGCATGAGTTATAGGCACTATGAATTCCTGGTTATGTCCTTTGGATTAACTAATGCCCCAGCAACCTTTATGGACTTACTTAATAGGGTCTTTAAGGATTATCTGGACAAGTTTGTGATCATATTCATTGACGACATATTGGTGTACTCTCAGTCAGAGATAGAGCATGGGCAGCATCTACACCTGGTATTACAACGGTTGAGAGAGCATAGGTTATATGCTAAGTTTAGCAAGTGTGAGTTTTGGCTACCCCAAGTAACACTTCTGGGCCACATTTTCAGTAAGGAGGGGATTCTGGTTGACCCAAGTAAGATTGAGGCAGTGAGGGATGTGCCTAGGCCGAGCAGTGTACCAGAGGTTAGGAGCTTTTTGGGATTGGTAGGGTACTATCGACGGTTCATCGAGGGATTCACTAGAATAGCCACACCATTGACCGAATTGACGCATAAGAAGACTAAGTATGCATGGACAGACATGTGTGAGAAAAGTTTCAAGGATTTGAAGTGGCCACTGATCACTGCTCCAGTATTTAGTCTGTCTTCAGATAAAGAGAAGTTTGTAGTCCACTGTGATGCTTCCAGCTGGGTTTGGGGTGTGTACTGATGCAAGCTGGAAAGATAATAGCCTACGCGTCGAGACAGTTGAAGTAGTATGAGCGGAGGTATCCCACACATGATCTGGAATTGGCAGCGGTGGTATTTTCCCTTAAGGTTTGGAGCCATTATTGGTATGGCGAGAAGTGTGAAATATACACCGACCATAAGAGTTTGAAGTACTTCTTTACTCAGAAGGATCTGAATATGAGCCAAAGGTGTTGGATAGAATTGGTAAAGGATTACGACTATGATATTCTATACCATCCTCGGAAGGCCAATGTGGTGGCGAACACGTTGATTCGGTAGGGCCCAAGACAATTATTTAGTTCGAGTTAGATATCATATAAGTTAGCTGAAGAGATGACTAGAGCCAGTATTGAGTTGGTAGTTGGAAAGCTAGCCAACATCACTCTTCATTCCACACTCCTTGAGAGGATCAAGGAGGCACAGGGGGAGGATCCCCAGTTGAAAGAGCACACATAGGGTGTCTTATCCGAAGCGGCTAAGGACTTTTCTTTTTCAAACATGGGTTTATTGAGGTACAAAGGTCGGATTTGCGTTCTGATGGATTCCGGTATCCAGCGAGAGATTTTAGGTGAGTCTCATACCACTCTCTATTCCTTACATCTTGGTATGAAGAAGACGTACCAAGATTTGAGAATGTTGTATTGGTGTCCGAGAATGAAGAGGGATGTGGTGGAATATGTGGCCAAGTGTTTGACTTGCTCGCAGGTAAAGGTTGAGCATGAGAGCCCAGCAGGGTTGTTGCAGTCTCTAGGGATTCCAGAATGGAAATGGGAGGATATAACCATGGACTTCGTGGTTGGATTACCAAAGACTATGGGACAACATGATTCAGTGGGTGATTGTGGATAGGTACACCTAGTCAGCCCACTTTTTTCCTGTTAAGACAACTTATACGGTGGAGCAGTACGCTGAATTGTATGTGAAGGAAATTGTGCGACTTCATGGGGATCCGAGGTCGATAGTATGCAACAGGGACCCCACCTTCACCTCTATGTTTTGGGAGAGCCTATAGAAGGCTATGGGCAACCAGTTGTGGTTCAGCACTACTTATCATCCTCAGATAGATGGACAGTCTGAGAGGATGATTCAAATACTGGAGGTTATGTTGCGAGCCTACGTACTTGATTTTGGGGGATCTTGGAGTCAGTATCTCCCTTTGATTGAGTTTTCATACAATAATAGTTATCAGGAAACTATCGGAGTTTCTTCGTACGAGATGTTATACAGGAGAAGTGAAGATCACCCATCCATTGGGATGAGATGGGTGAGAGAAGGTATTTAGGTCCTGAGGTTGTTCAGAGGACCAATGAGGCGATCAAGAAGATTATAGCTCGAATGCTCGCCTCCTAGAGTCGGCAGAAGAGTTACTTAGACTTAAGACGTAGGAGCGTAGAGTTTCAGGTCGGGGACCATGTGTTTCTCAGAGTTTCTCCCTTGAGAGGGGTGAAACAGTTTGGAGTAAGGGGCAAGTTGAGCCCAAGGATTGTTGCCCCCTTTGAGATTCTGGAACGGGTTGGAAAGGTAGCCTATAGATTGGAAATGCCTCCAGCTCTATCAGGGGTTCACTTTGTGTTTCATGTGTCCATGCTCTGGAAGTATGTATCAGATTCTACGCACATGCTGAGTTATGAGAACCTGGAGCTGGATAAGGATTTTTCATAAGAAGAGAAGCCATTTCAGATTTTAGACCGAAAGGATAAACTCTTGCAGAGCAAGACCATCGCCTTGGTAAAAGTGTTGTGGAGGAACATCAAAGTGGAAGGGGCGACTTGGGAGCTTGAGACACATATGCGGGATCGGTATCCCAAGTTATTCAAGTAATTTGGAGGACAAAATTTATGTAACGAGGGGATAATTGTAGTGTCCCAAATTTACTAATAAGGCTTGGGGCCTTGATTAGCATGCCAGGAGGGCAATAATTGATTTAATTATCCTAATATGTGAATTAAATGATTATGTTATTAGAAATCCATGTTTAGGTGAATTAAATATGCATGTGGACCCCATCTGGTTAATAGGGTCATATTTGTAATGTTAGCCCGTTGAGGGCATAAATGTGATATATGTGTATATTGTGATTGATACCATGAGTGAGTGGTAATATGCATGGTCTGAGATGGTCCTAGGGAGTTGTTTAGCTAAATAGTCACAATGGGGTCGAGTACCCGGCTCGGGAGGAGCCTAGGTGTATTTTGGGAATATGATGTGTTCCGGAATTACTGGGTTATAGGTAGTAATGTAGCAATTATTTGGACATGTAGGGATTAAAAGAGGATTTATAGGAACACTCGAGGATTTAGCGGGATGTGGCAATTGATGGGATTGCCCTTGGTGGCCTTAAAGGATTAAGGATGGATATAGGGGCATTTTGGTCATTAGGCAACTAGAATGGACTTAGGTAGCTGAGTGGCTTTGAGAAAACACTAGAATTAAGTAAAAACAAAAAAAAAATAGAACTTCAGCTCCAAGTTTCTCTCTATCCTTTGGTTCTCTCTCCCTCTTTTGGTGTTTGAAGGCTTGAAGAACTTTAGGGATTCTAGACTAAGAAATTGAAGGGTTGGAAGCTTGCTGTGCTGAGAAGTGGCTCAAGATCGAAATTTAGTATAGAGGTAAGAACCTAAACCCAATCTTTTCTGCTGAATTCTACCATGGAAGTTGCATGAGAGTTGAATTTTGGTTTGATTTTGAGAGTTTGATGAGGATAAGTATTTGTTTTTAAATTGTTATGATGACTAGGCTATATAGATATAAAATCTAGGCTCAATTCTTGGTTTAATTGGTGTTTGGGAGTGAGAATTAGTGGTTTAGGGTCGGGGAAATATGCAGAAAAATGGTGGATTTCTTGGTTTCAGAGGCCCGAACCGCGGTCCTATTCTTCAAGTGTCAAGCCCTGCGTGTTTGAAGATGCTGGAGAAGCCTCTGGTTTGCCTAGGTACCACAGCCCTAGGGGGCATGTCGTGGCCCGCGTCCTTGAGCAGAGAGAGTTCTGCTCTCTAACATGTAGGCGCGCAGCGACTCTAGAGGGCATGTCGCAGCCCAAAATGGAAATTAAGGTTTTAAGCTCGGGAATTTGAATGTTAAGGCTCGAGAAGGATTCTACTACCCAGTTTAGTGGAATCCAAGGTCCCGGAGGATAGATTAATATTTTGAAGTTATTTATTGGCTTAACGCTTGATGGATGGTTATTATAAATGCATTGTGACTACTTTTCAATGAGGCTCGGATTAGGGTACTATACTCAGGATTGCATTGGCTTATCAGTTCGGGACACAAATAAGAAAATTGTTGTAGCCGTAGAGCAGGGCATGGCCCTACTGTTTTTGTTGCAGGGCGCGGTCCTAATGTTTATGTTTAATATGTGTCTAACTATTTGTGAATGTTATGTATGTTTATGAATGAACGGCAAGGGTCGGGAATGGCGAAGGCCGAAAATAGTAAGAAGCCGAATAAGGCAAGGGCCCAAGATCGACGATGAGCACGGTGTGCAGGCCGCTAGGGCGAGACCCTCCTATGGTTCTGTATCCACCCTCTCGGTGAAGATCGCAAACCCAGAGTCTAGTAAAGCGCCTGGGATGGCGTAGGCCGCTATGTGTTTAGCCCGTTGGTTGTTTTGTTGTATACAGTGAATTGATGATTTATATGTTGGGTTTTCTTCCTGGGCTTCGAATCATGGGTGCATAATGGTGCAGGTAAGGGCCAAGAGATGGTCGACCAACCATGAGTACGGAGAGCGTGGAGCGATGGGTACAAGTTCGGCCTACCTAGCTGCTACGGCCAGGGTTATTTTGGGAAATGTACTGTAATGGTTTGTTTTGTCACTTAGGTCAACTGTATGGATATTTTGAGTTGTAATACGTTTTCTAAACTGTATTTTTATTGGGATCCCAACTGTAGAACTTTTTGTGATTTCAATGAATGTCCAAATTTTTATAATTATTGTCATTAAATGAGCTTTACTTCAATTTAGTGACACTTTTAACCTAAAACCTCGATTAGTGAGCTAATGGCACATTTTTAACTCATATAGTAAGAACTCTAAAGAAGTAGGGTGTTACAGTAGCTTAGACTCCCTATCCTTGTCTATTACATTCGCTAAGTAGCCTTCATCGTTGAGATTATAGCGAAATTCTTCTCACGGGCTGTGCCTTGGAACACGAACTGTTCTTCACTAGTTAAAAGTTACCTTTCTTCATTTGCAATTCACCACTGCCGCATATTTGGTTAGCCAATCCATACCAAAAATAACATTGTACTCATGTAAATCTAAAACTTGCAAATCCACGGTCAATTCCCGACCTTCTACCCAGACTGGTACGAATTTAACCCAAAATGATACCATCATATCCTCCCCCGAAGGTAAGGATACACCACATACATTTTCCATAGGCTCAGGCTTCCTATCTATCTTATCAAAATAAGATACAGTAATAAAAGAATATGCAATAGTGTCCATTAATGCATATGCTAAGTTATTAGCCACAGGAAGTTGACCTGACACCATGTCGGAAGTCCCAGCTCCCTTATCACCCTGAGTGAGTGTATAGGCTCATGGTGTAGTTCCTACTGGATTTTGTTGGTCGTTTCCTTCTTTCTAACTATTAGTCTGGCAGTGACTGGAGAAATGACCAGGCTTTCCATAAGTGAAGCAGTTGTTGTTGTTGCACTCGCCTGGGTGGCACCGATTGCATTTGTTGCACTCCACCCAATAGTAGTTTTCTCTCCTTGGATGTTTGTTAAAGTTATAACTTTGGCTTGGTGGCTCCATCCTTTGTTTATTATTTCCACCATTAGGGAACTGAGAGTTTCCTGGAGTATTGGTCTTCCCCATACTTCGATTGCCTTTGGATGCAACCCTCCCAGAATATCTGCTCTAGTTGTTATAGTATCTTCCTCGATCATTTGGAACATATGCTCGTTCTTCAGCTCTATAGGGCTCCTTCTTTTCTTGTACTAACCAGGATTCTTGGTGGATTGCTCGCTCTATGACTTCATCATAAGTGTCCGGGCTGGTCTTCCCGGTGTCCACGAACTGAGCTATCTCTCTATTCAACCCCTTCATGAATTTGCAAACCTGGTTGGCTTCAGTGTGTACTAGGTCCGGAGAAAATCTTGAGAGTTGGTCAAACTTGCGTACATACTTCTATATGCTAGATGACCCTTGGACTAGGTTAGAGAACTCAACCACCTTCCAATCTATTACTGTCTGGTTGTAGTACTTGGCATTGAACACGATCAGGAATTCTGCCCATTACATTTTTCCAACGTCCCGCCCCTTCCTAGCAATATCCCACCTCATGCGGGCGTCCTTCCTCAACATATACATCACACAGATTACCTTTTCCCTTTCGGTAGCCACCATAAAGTCAAAGATTCTCTCCAGCACGCTGACCCATTCCTTTGCCATCAGAGGGCCTGAATTTCCTTCAAACACAGGTGGATTTTGCCTGCTAAACTGTTCCGAGATCGGTTTCAGTTGTTCTATTCTAGATGCACCAGCTGGTGGGTTTGCTCCCACCAGTGGGTCTTCTTATGCCGGGAATTCCTGTTGTTCGGGAATGCCCTCCCGAGGTGCTGGGGGTGCGGGCTTGTGTGGCACTTCTGGGAATCTCCGCGTCAATGTCTCAAACATCTAAGAGCTTGCCACATTCTGTTCCTGCATAGTCCTTCTCTGATCCTCTATCCGAGTTGCCAGATTTGGTTCCAGCTATGCTCTTTGTTCTCGACCTCTCCCTCGGCATTGACCCCTTCCTCTGCCTTGGCCACGACCTACATATTTGTCAATGGGCGCTCACTTGGCTGGGTCTGGTGCATTAACAGCTCGACCTCTCCTGGCTAAAGTGTTAGGCACCAACACAAGTCTCTATACAACGATTTTTAAAACCTTTTAGTAGACAAGTTTCCTACGCACAAGGAAAAGGAAAGAAAATCATAACAATTCAACTCAATACAAGTAGTCATGACATTTAAGGTGATAACCTAGCAATACAAAATAATCATGACTGATCATGGCATAAAATTTTAGTTAGCAGAATGATAAATACTAAAGAGAACCCTAACTACGTGCGGGGTTTCTACATACGCCTCCTACCACTATTCAAAAGTTCTACAAATTAGTAGGATTGCAAAGTCTTTACAAAATTCTCAACAAGACTTTCATAGCAAAACCTAATCTACCCTATCCACCAGCATATCTAGCTCTAAATTTGAATACTCGTCGGGCTACTCGGGATCCTCCTCTAAATCGCTCTCGTCATCACCCACTAGGTCCACTACTAGCTCGACCATCTCCTCCAGCACCTCGGCATCTAATGCAATAGCCACTGCGGGCTGGGGTGGCTCCTGAGGTGCAACGTCAGGTGTGGAAGCCTCTGCTTCCATCTAACCCTCTTAGTACCTCTCCTGCCACCAAGACATACGGAAGTGCGGTTCAAACACGAGCTTGATAGATGCCAGGAACGCTGGCCAGGAAACAGTGGTTGGGTCTTCGTAGCGATACTGGAACCACTGAAACGCCTCGTCTCATAGGTATAGGCTAGCAAGCCTCACCTGGTAGAATCCCGAAGGATTATATCAATCATGTACGTCCACTCCCATACCTCAAACGAAGATTCATGTTCCCCAGTGAAAACGCGCGAGTATGCGTTATGGAAGGCCTGGTGAAAGTGAAGTCTCTATGCTAGAGGATACCCGAAGAGTAGGTCCTCTAGCACTAGATTAACTATCTCTGGCAAATCTGCCATCGTACCTACAATTTATAGAATTGAGGTAAACAAAAGAAAGCAAAGGAAACATATATGAAAAGAATGTACTTACAGTGAGTGCTAGTCTATCTTGCAGAATGTACATGTGGGTTTGTCTACAGAATCGGCTCAACTCGAGCACTGATACCACTTGTAACAATCCTCAAAACTTACAAGACCAAATCATGTAGAAATTTATAACTTTTTTACTTTTAACTTATTGTACCGAAAATCCATATAAAAAAACTTTTAAAAGATCGTGTGCGTACACTTTTAGTTTAGCAAACGGAATTACAACTACTCTTTTATGGAGTTAAAGCAAAACAAATGTCATAAAAGAAATAACAAGCTCCCAGCGTTTCTTTTCAAAATGGTGCTCCATCAAAATCCTCCCCAGATCGGGCCACATGTACATATCCACAAGCAGACTCCGGCGGTCACTACTCCACTTTGCTTTTGCACTTACCTTAAACATGAAACAACTAGGTAAGCAAAAACGCTTAGTAAGAATAGCCTTGCACACGAATATACTAAACCCAGTAATGGGTTACTCTAAGGTAGTTACCGCTACCAGTCATTAGGGTATATGATAAATTCCAACCCTATCATACAATTCTAAATAATTTTCCTAATAGAAAATCAAGCACACTTGTTGTGCCCAACAACCAATGTTCATACATATCAAAACCACCTGCATTCAGAAAATCCCAGATATTCAAGATATATAACCATATCTGAAATAAATACTCTGGTCGTTTCTAACAACCAAGTTCACACATATCACAATAACCTGCACTCAGAAAATTCTCACAATATTCAAGATAAATCACACACATCATAACTAATCAATAAATTAACAGCATGGGATTTGGGCCTAAACCCGGTTCCAGCATTTATGTCCTCTCTCCAACCCAGACTATATTACCATTGTCCTGGCTCCAACCCAAACTATATTTTTACCATGTCCTGGCTCCAACCCGGACCATATAACCATTGCCCTGGCTTCAACCCGAACTATATACTTACCAAGTCCTGGCTCAAACCCAAACTATATACTTACCATGTCCTGGCTCTAACCTGGACTATATTACCATTGTCCTGGCTCCAACCCGAACTATATTTCTACCATATCCTGGCTCCAACCCAGACCATATTACCATTATCCTAGCTCCAACCCGGACTATATTATGCTATGGTTATGGCTTCAACCTAAACCTACATACCATTTAGCTACAAAAGGCTAAAGCTTTGCAAGAGTAGGCATTAAGCATACCTTGTTCTTAATGACCCAAACAAAACTATTGTAATCTACTACTACAAGGAAACACTAGTATATTCATGTTGCAGCAAAGAGAGAGAAAGACTAACTTACTTGGAGTCCTTAGTTCCCAACTGGATCTTTTAACTCCGTTATCCGCTTTTCCCTATGCAGTTACTGTAATTTATACAATGTACTCAGATTAAACTATGGCTTACTCATATAGCTAGTATTCTATGATAGCTACATTCAATAAAGTTCTCTTAGAGACTCTATAATAAAATTTCTCTTATACACTTATAGTGCATAAGAATTGATTCCGCTTTAATCAATTTAAAGTTTCCTGAGAAAAATCATCCTTACCGCAACATGCTCTTCATGCTGTGCATTTTAATATTCTATCTCTAGATGACTCTTTCAATCATATTATGTGTATTTTTGTTACTTATAAAAGGAGTTTTAAACAACTCTTAATCTTAGAAAACTACCCACTTTTTACTCAAGTACGGAGTTTACTGTTTTCCATTCTTTACCAAAAAATACCACGTTTCAACCTTTTAAATTTTATTTTCTGCTAACAATAATACCTTTCGATTTACGGTTTTATAAAACCTAACTCCTACTTTTACCATCTTTAATCCATAACCTAGGATCTTTATTATGTCATTTTCGAAAAGAAAGGGCAATTGGACCCCATGTTTAGAATATGGTAAAAAAGAATTCTCATAACCTTAAGCTGATTTGGGGTTGGTTAGATATCCAAAAATTTAGCTATTTTTGAAAACTACTTCATTTCCAATTCCAAACCTAACTTTTACACTATTCATTTTAATGTGATAAAAATCTCACTTTTAAACTCATATTCTATGTTAGGTTCTCTAACCACAACCCTTTAAAAGTATTTTAATTTATTATGCATCCTAATGATGGGAACTAGGTGAAACCTCATGTCAAAATTCAATTTAGGTTAGGAGAACTAACCTCCCAAAACTTGTTTTTTGTTAAGGTTCAAAATTACTATTTTTTCCCATTTTTAGGGAAACTTAGAAAAATTACTACTCTTAAACTGTGACATATTTTAATCTAAATTCTTGCCAGGGCCTTGATACATATCTTACAAAACTTCTCACCAAGTTTCATAATTTTTGGGATGTCAAAACCCATTAAAAAATTTAAAGAAATCTGGGCAGTGCCTTCTGCCCGGGAGCTTTTCTCAGATTTTTAGGTTTCTTTGAAAAATTATTTCTCTTACACCATAGTCCAGTTATTTTTAAAATTTTACCAAAATATTTACTCATATATTATTTAGTTTCTATAAAAATATCATAATTTTTAGGATAGGGTAACCCATTAAAAAATGTAAGACAGTTTGGGCAGTGTTTGCTGCCCAGAAATTTCATTTTCAAATTATTAGGGCAAACTTTGAAAAACCATTACTCTTTAACCATTTTTCATTTTCCCCTAAAAAAATTTGTGATACTTATACATATTTAAACTAACAGTGTACCAAATTTTATTGCTTTTGGCTCAGTAAAAAGGATTCAATATGCAAAACATTCTAGGTAGTGCATGCTGCCTATAAATTTTCCAGATTGCATCATGATGCCAAACAGTTCATAACTTAGGTTTCAAAACACCTTTTTTCGATTTTCCAAAGCCTAAACTCGAGTACTCGTCTATAAAAATGCAACCTTAAAAAATATTTCGACAAACAGATTGTAGTGCACTAATTTTATTTTTTTTTGTGTTTTATTTTATTTTGTTAAGTGTTGTGAATTATTTTATTTAATTGTTTGTTTCTTTAAATTAATTGTTAAAATTGGTTGGTAGAATTTTGTGAATTTAATTGTTAAATGTTATTTATTTATTTATTTTTAAATGTGATTAATTGAGTTTTGGTTGAATGCACTAAGGTGCATGGCAGGTAGAGATGCACCTTAGCATTTGAGTGTGTGCATATGCATGGTTGCATGGTGTGCATGCAATAGTTTTCTACACATTAATTTCCTTTTATTGGTTTATTTATTTTTTTATTTAATTAAGGGATTTAAAAAGAAAATAAAAAAGAAAGGGAAATAAAGAGGCTTGTGTTCACACAAGAAAAATATTGGGAAACAAATGGTGAGAAAGGATAGAGTTGTCATTTTTTTTAATTCGCGTAACCTTAGACCCAGCCTCATTTAAATGGGTATAACTTGGGCTGTGGATATTCAATTTAGGCACAATTGGTACCGTTAGAAATCTAATGAAATTATCTACATTTTTTGTGAATACTATTTTCCCGAAAACGCAAGAGAAACGGGTCAAAACCCAGTCCCAAGTATCAGCACCCTAGAGTTACGGGAATAGCATTATTTCCTCTATTAGCCATGGACAGCCAAGGAAGACAAGAGAGGAATTAGTGTGCTGTCAATTATAAAATGGATTGATTGGCTAAGTATAATTTTTTTAATTGATTTATATTTTGATTTAGGAAAAATAAAGGAAAATGATAATTACATTTTCCTTAGCTAGGTTTTGATGATTTGGGGCATTTAAATGGAAAATAAGAAAGAGCTTGATGGCTCATTTGGCTTGGTGGCTGCCGTGTACTTAGAGAGAAGGGAGAGGGAGAGCTCGTGAGTTCTAGAGAGAGAGGTGGAGAAGAAGAACGTGAAGGAGAAGAGAAGGAGAACAATGAAGAGGCCAAGGCTAGGGATCCTAAGATATGGGGTTAAGGTTCATAGCATTACATTTTGTCTCCTCTACATCTTGATTCTAAGCAAGGCGAAATCATGGTGATGATAGGTTTGGATTGCAAGAGGATTGGAGGCTAGTGTTCGAAATCCCTAGGGTAAGTATTTGGGTTCATAGTGATGTTAATTTCTACCTCTTCTTGAATCTAAGATCATTTCTTTTCTTTTCTTTTCTTCATGTGGGTTTTGAAACTCTAGGCTTGAACAAGTGGTGGTCATAGTTTGGGTTATTGTCACTATTGTCCTTGAGTTCTAGCAAGAGAGGTAATGGGAACCTTTTTGTCTTATGGTTATTGTTTTTATCATTGGTTTCTTGTGGTTTGGAGAATATTGTTTGAGAATGGTGATTCATTGTTTTGTTCTCCTTTGATGTATTAGATCATTAATATTATTAAAATGTGGTGTTGATGATATGTTGTTTAAAGATCTTCTATGATTTGATGATGGGTATGTTTTGGCTTAAAGACTGTAAAGAACGCCCTAGACTAATACTTACAAAACATTCGCATAACATAGTTTATAAAAGAATAACATTCATTATCAAAGTCTCACGGGGACTTGTTTAAAACCATGCAAGTTGGCGCCACAAGTTTTAAAATAAAACATAGGTTTTTATGCAAAGTTCAAAGAAACCAAAAAATTAAAATAACTGAGTCCCACTGATAATTTAGGAAAGTCTCTTAAAAAAAAAACATAATTTAAATGACGTTCTACATTGATCGTTTTTCCGTCCATAGGATTACCCCACGCCATACACCCCATGATGATAGAACTTCTCACGTCACCACGCGTGCCATAAAGAAATCTTATTTGCTACCTGGAAGGAAAGTAAGGGGGTGAGCTAAAAGCCCAGTAAGGAAGTACAAACAAATAAGCAAGTAAGAATACAACAAAAACAAACACTAACGTTCATCTAAAACATCATGGTGTATCATAACATAGTCGTAACATATCATCATATCATAACATAATCGTAACATATCATCATGTCATAACATAATCGTAACATATCATCATATCATAACATAATCGTAACATATCATCATATCACAAACATACAGCATACATGATGAGCATGGATCGCTAGTTGTCCATATCACCCTATGAGGTAAACAGGAGATCACTGGTCCTTGAATAACCTCGGCGCGTCCGCCCTAGGAGTTACGTCTCAATGTCCTTAGTAACTCGTTCGATGTATCTGACATCGTAATCTGTTTGATGTATCTAACATCGTAATCTGTTTGATGTATCTGACATCGTAACTGGTTTGATGTATCTAACATCCATATGCATATCACATTCAACATATCATCACGTTATGGCATTCATAATTCATAACAATTCATTCATACAACAATCTTACCATTCATAGCATAAAATCATAAAATCTATCTAACTTCCTTACCTCAGGTCCAAGCTAAGAATTTTCACAATCTTTCAACGAGCCTATATCATAATCAAAATAACATTTCTTAGGCCCATAAAATTACTATTTTTCCCTTCCACACAACTCACGTGTGCATGGGCCATGTACACATAATAACAGTTACACAAAACATGCAATTATCGCCATAAAAGAATAATGCTCGTTTTACCCATTTTACTAGCATGATTGTTTTATAAAAACCACATAGTTGAATAATAAACATAATTTTGGACGTAAAAGTGGAGTTGCATGTAACATGCATACGTGGGAACATTGCGTAATAGAGACGTTTTCAAAAACAATAATTCTACATTTCTTACTTTTATTATTTTAAAATCAATAGACATATTACATGCTTTATTTTTCTTAAAAATTTCTAAGTTGATTAAATTTCTCAAAACATTATTTTATTTTATAAAATTATCTTATTTTAGCTTAAAAATAAAATATGTGACAATTTCATTTATAAATCTCAAATTACAAAGAATTAACCAAAAAGCTTGGATTTAATTAAAATGCATATTTTTAATATGTTTCTATAGAAAAATAAATTTTATCATTGTGTTAAATAAATGAGGTGAGAAAAATTTATTTTTAAGTGTGGAAAATAAATATATATTTTTATTTAAATTATTTAAGACTTAGTTTTATGTAACAAAATCCATATGTGACAATTAAATAACAATTTTTAACCTTTTTAAAACAAACTTTCAGCCACCATTTATTTTCTTCGAAAATCACAAATAAATAGAATCTAAATATTTTTCTCAATCAAAATAGAGGAAAAATCATAACTTATCAAAATATGCATTCATACCATTAAAAATACCATTTTTCAATATTACCATAACTTAGGAAAAATAATTTATTCCAAAAACTTATCAAATTCATTTTAGTGAAACTCACTTCATATATTCTTACAAAAATTCCAGCAACTATTTTTATCATTAAAAATCACCATATTCAATTTAAAAGCTCATATTTTCTCAAAAATCAATAAAAATTCTATAGGTAATTATTTGAGTAAAATATCATTTTAATGAGACTTAAAATCTCCTTTTTAATTTCATAAAATTAACATAACATCAAGGACATTACTTATGCATGCAAATCATCTTTTCATCAACTTTTACCCAATTATTTACAAAAAATTAGCAAGCTTAATTCCTCATGAAACTCATCTTTTATCCCAAAAATTTCACATAAAATCATACATGTCCAAAATCTCATTATACTCTTATTATATACATGATTTCTAATATTACTAACATATTCACATGAAATCTTATAAAACCAATTTTCTATTCCATTGAATCTACACATGAAATCCAACAACAACAACCATGGCAATAGCATACATAAATTCATAACACCATATCTCATGAACATGCCTTTACAAAAACCCTAACATAATTCTTATCATATTTCTAAAATCATCATTTACCATTTACATAAATCAAAGATTACAAAGATAACCATAGCAATATAAACACAACATATAACCTCATTATAAACCCTATCAAATCCATTCCCTCAATCATACCCATGAATCCTTTTTAAACAAATCATATTCTCAAAATATACAAATCATAATCATCAATCCTACAATAATCAACCATTAGCATCACCATAAAAAACCTCAAAGACAAACCCATCAAAACCAATATATAGGCTAAGAAAGACCATTACCTCTCTTGATTGTAAAATCAAGAACACAATAGCAAGAAAACCTCTTGTCACCTATAGATGATTTCCAAACACCATACACCCAAAGAAAGAAACCACAAAATCAACCTTAGATTAGAGAAGAGGGGAAGATCCAAAAGCAAATATGTGAAACACTAGTTGATAGATTCTTACCTAGGTTTCGAAACCCTCTTCTTCTTCTCCTTCTCTTTCTTTTCTTCTTCTTCTTCTCTAGAAAATATTGCAGCCCTTGCTTTCTCTCTCTCTAGCTCGCCTCCTCTCTCTCTCTCTATCTCCTCTCTAGGTCATGGCCAAATGGCCTAATCTCTTCTTAATCCCCTTTTTAAATTCTCATTCCCATAAAGCCGCTATCAAGAGGAAATGGTAAGTTTCCTTTCTTCCCCATTTTTCTTTTATTATAATAGATATAAAATAATAAAGGGTGATCACATTCCTATCCCAAAATAGCTAGTGCCTTTCAAATTTTGATTTTATTACCTAAAAAAAAACAATCCTTTTCCCACTTCACACCACACACTACACGTCCACACTACTTGCCATTTCCTTTATTTTTATTTTATTTTCTTTAATTCCCTACTTATTAAAATAAACTACCCAAAAATATCATAAATGGAAATTATAAAATGTGTAGAAAATCCACACATGTGCACCTTATTACTATGCACTAGAACACACTAAAACACTAGAGTGCATCACTATCTTCCATGCACCTTAGTGCACTCAACCATAACTCACATAATTACCTCAATTGTCACATTTATTTAAAATGTAACACTAATAGTAAAATAACACATGTTACACACTATTCACTTATTAAATTAATTAACCAAACAAACCATTAACAAATTTAAATTTCAAAGATTATACCAAACAATTCTAACAATTAAATAAAATAATAAACAATCAAATAAAACAAATAATCAACTAAATAAAATAACAACACTTAAATAAAACAATTCATCACACTTAACATTTAAATAAAATAAATCACAAAAATTTAAATAATCTAAAAAAAAATTTGGTGCACTACAAAGACTCTATGTGACAATATACAAAGGTTTTAAATTGTGATCTATAAAAATGATGATGAATATCTCTTTTAAAAACAACATGAAATGATTTGATTATTTTGGCTATGGGGATTTCGGCCTAAAGGTGATATTCAAAAGCATGATGGTTATTTTTATTATGTTTTATGTCAATCAAAATCTTAGAAACATGATAGGTTGTTGTAAGATTTTTAAATGATACATATTGGTTTTGTTTAGTTCAGAATACTTGCATGGTAGTAATATGACAAGAGTATATTTAGACAAGATCAAAGATGATTATTTATTTATGACTTGTGAGTATGTGTAGAAACATGCTAGGGTTTGAGTTGGAACATCGTTATTAAATATGTATGAATTTTGTGAAATATGATGAGAAGAATTTAATTTCATGATTATTGTACTTGCTGATTTTGTGTATAAAAGATGTCAAAATGATGAGAAAAATGTTTTTGAATGTTTAAGTAAGTTTTGTAAGTGCTTTGATGATTTATGAAATTAATGGGAGATTTTAAGATGCCTTAAAATGATAATTTTGCACAATTAATTTCCTACAGATTTTTCCTTTATTTTTGAGAAAATATTGAGTTTTAAACATAAAAATGGTGATTTTGAGAATATAGTTAGTTGCTGGAATTTTTAATAAAAATGTGAAGTCATGTTTTTAAATAAAGGAATTTGGTGTATATGTTGAAATAAATCAATACCCTAAACTATGAAATTAATTAAAGTGGTGTTTTTAATACAACCATGAGAGTTCATCTTAATAGATGTGATTTTTCTTTATTCCAATTAAGAAAAATGTTGAGATTAATTCACTTGTGATTTTTTTAAAAATAAATTAAAAGGTGGTTGAAAGTTTAGTTTAATAAGTTTAAAATAATTATTTAATTATCACATATGAATTTATATTACATAAAATTTAGTCTTAAATTAATTCAAGCATAAATATAGATTTCCCACACTTAAAATTTATATTTTTCTCACATCAATTATGCAATTCTATTAATTTAAATTAAATTACTATTTTATAAGGAAACAAGATAATTATAAGTATTTTAAATCATTTCAAGCTTTTGTTATTTCTTTGCAATTTGAAAATAATAAATGGATTTATCACATATATTTTTAAATGGCTAAATAAAATTATTTTTATGAAATAAAAATAATGTCTTGAGAGATTTAATCAACCTAGTAATTTTAAGAAGATAATTAATAGTAAACAAAGCATGTTACAAGTCTACTATTTTTAAACCGATAGAAGTAAGACGCATAGAATTATCGTTTTAAACGCCACAATTACGCAACATTCCCACGTATGCATGTTACATGCAAATTCACTTTTACATCCAAAATTATGTCTATTATGCAACTATGTAGTTTTTATAGAAAAATCATGCATGCAATATAAGTAGAATGTGCATTATTCTTTTATGACATTATGTGTAACTATGCATATTTGTTGTCTCACCATGTTTGCATGGCCCATGCACACATGAGTTATATGAGTGGGCAAAATAGTGATTATGTGAAGCTAAGGACGAATGTCATTTTGATTATGGTGTAGGCTCGTTGAGAAGTTGTCGTTTTACTTAGCTTGGACCTGAGGTAAGGAAGTTAGATAGAATTTATGAGTGTTTATGCTATGAATGGTAAGACTGTTTGTATGAATCAAAATGTTATGAATTATGAAATGCTATAATGTGATGATATGTTGGCTTGTATGAATGTTATATGATATGAATGGATGTTAGCGTGATGAACGCGACACATCAAATAAAGAGGTTACTAAGGATATGAAGACGTAACCGAGTTATATGTAATGGCCGTTAGCGTGTTGAATGCGACACAACAAAGGGGTTGCTAAGGATATGAAGACGTAACCCGAGTTACTATGGATATGAAGACATAACTCCAAGGGCGGACGCACAGAGGTTATTCAAGGACCAGAGATCCTGTTTACCTCAAAGGGTGACATGGACAAGTTAGCGGGCTATGTTCACAAGGAAATGTTTATGATGATGTTATGATGATGATGTGATGTTTATGTTTATGATGATGTTATGATGTTTTGTTATGATGATGCTATGATGTTTATGTTATGGTGATGTTATGATGTTTATGATATGATGATGATGTTAATGTTGACGTGAATATGTTTATGATATTGACACCATTATGACAATGATGCTATGATGTTTAAAGTGAATGAAGGTGTTTGTGATTTGTTGTATCTTACTTGTATGTTGTTTGTACTTCCTTACTTGGCTTTTAGCTCACCCCCTTACTTTTCCATCTAGGTAGCAAATAGGTTTCTCTATGGCACGTGTGGTGATGGGGGAAGTTCTATCGTCTTGGTGTGTATGGCGTGGGGGCATCCTATGGACGAGAAATGATCAGTTTAAAACGCCATTTTCTTTTAATAATGTTATGTTTAATGGGACTTTTTAAAACTTATCAGTGGGACTTGAACTTTTGGTTGTTTTAGAACTTTGCATGAAAACTGATATTTTCTTTTTAAACTATTGGGCCCAACTTGCATGTTTTAGCAAGACCCCACTGAGATTTCATAATAAGTGTCTTTTCTCTTATAAACCAATGAATATGTGAATGTTCTAAAAAGCTCTAGACTAGGGCGTTTTACACAGATGTAGTAGGGTACGATCTGACCCATTGGAAGTCAGACCACGAAAACATGACAGCATGCATTTTTAAACATTCTAGCAAAAATAAACACAACTTGTAACGCCATGCTGCCTTAGAGTTGTTACTATGTGAGTTTAAAATGTGCAATTAACTCGCTAGTCGAGGTTTTATGACTAAAGTGTAATTAAACCATAATTAGAGTCATAGACTTGAGAATAAACCTTTCATTGAAAATTATAAAACGTTTAACAATTGGGATCCCAAAAAAAAAACATTGTTTAGATATATTTACAACTCAAAGTATAACCAGAGTTAACTAAACGAAAAAATTTAAGTTCAGTACAATCATCCCCCAAAAGCACCCTTGGCCGTGGCAGCCAGGTAGACCAGACATGTACGCGCCGCTTTTCTCGCTCACCATACTCAAGGTTGGTTGACTTTCCCATTGCCTTTACCTGCACCATAGAGCACCCGTGAGCCGAAGCCCAGCAAGAAAACCCTCACAAGCAGATAATATATGCACATCAAACACTTAACATAAAATCACGCCATCACAGGCTATACACGTACGGCCATGCCGTCCCAGGCGCTTTACCAGGCCCTGGGTTCACGGTCTATACCATAAGGATATCCCAGGTATCCCTTGGGGTCTCGCCCTGGAAACTCGCACTTCGCATGCTAAATGATGCTCCCGGCCCCTTGCCGTTCTCGGCCTTCGCCGTTCCCAGCCATCTTCGTTCCATCATTTATATACACACATAATATAACTAAACATATCTTTAAACACATATAAATTCAATCAAAGGGCCACGCCCTACAACACAGTCACATAGGGTCGAGCCCTGCAACTCAATCATATAGGGCCGAACCCTGCAACACAAGCTCTATGGAAACAGTAGTTTTCTTACCTATGTCCCAAGCTTTTCAAGCACCGATGTCCCAAGCACAGTCCCCTAATCTTAGCCTTGTCGAAACCCTAGTCACAACACATTAACAATATTCATCCATCAAGTTCCAATCCATTTAATAACTTCCAGCCATAATTCTAATCTCCGGGACCTTGAATTCTATCAATTCGGGTGATAAAATCCATCTTGAGCCTTAACCTTTGAGTTCCCAAGCCTAAGCACACTTTAAAGCCCAAAATTGCACTAAGAGCCGCGGCCCGCCCCCAAAACAGAGAGCAACCCCAAATCAGAGCAGGCGCGCTGCGGCCCTAGCTATGGCATGTCGTGGCCTGCCCTCATTCCTGGCCACCAATGTGCTTCAGAGGGCCGCGACTCAGCAAGAACAATGTCGCGGCCCAACCCTTCGAACCCAGAAAAATCCTCCATTGATGCCACGAAAACCCAGCCAATTTATCCCAAAATCAACCCAACAATCCAAACCATTAATCACATAACCTCTACCATGTTTTCGGCAACAAAACCTAACAAAGAACAAGCCCAAAATCTCATCAAATCTCAAGAGTGATCCTTCACCCAACACACATGCAAAACTCTAATATTTCAGCATAAAACCAGCTGCAAATCAACACAACTCAACCATATTAAAAGCTTACCTTAAGCAGAAGTGAATCCCTAAACCAATTCTCCAGACTCCAAGCCTCTAGCTCCCAAAATCCCAGCTGAAATCCTTTAATCTTTGCTTAAATTCACCAAGGTTCCCCAAGCTTCCAAAGGATAAACTCCAAAAGAGAGAAAGACAGAAGGGAGGATTGGTTTCTTCTTTTTTTCCTAAAGGCTTCTCTTGGTTTTTGTTTTATTTAACTTAGTCTCTAAGGTTACCTCAAGGCTCGGGGTGCCAAAAACGTCCCCGAGGGCAAAATGGTAAATTTCCCCAATATTTCTTCCTAAATATTCTAACCTTAAATATATCTCCAAATATTTATTTTCATAACCCGATAACCCCATAAAATGTCTAATACCCAAAACTCCCCTTGACTCGCCCCGAGGGAGATTTTAAACCCCGTTCTGACTTTCTAGCTAACCGCCTCCTAGAACTGTCTCGGATCGTGGAACAAAGATATATCACAATTATTACATTTATGCCCTCAATGGGCTAAAATTACAATCATGCCCCTAATAACCAGACGGGGCCCACATGCATATTTAATTCAACTAAACATGCATCTCTAATCACATATTCACATAAATTCACATATTATAACAATAATTCACTTATTGCCCTCCAGGCACGCTAATCAAGGCCCTAAGCCTTATTAGCAAATTTGGGTCGTTACACAACTAGCAAAACCCTAGCCATATGCATGCATGTGTAATGACCCAACTATTTCTAAGACTTAGACCATTAAAACTACTAGACATAACTACTACTTTGAAGAGAACATACATGAGAAATATTCATAACTTTATTGAAACTTTAAAATAATATTTGTAATACATAAATGAGCTCATTTTTTTAAAACAAAACATAACTTTAAATGAAATTGTTTACAAAGCTAAATGCGGAAAATACATAAAAACATAATTTAAAGAGACTAAAAAAATTAACGTCGTCCTCGAATCGACACACAGCCCATCCACTCCATTCACCTCAACACACATGCCAAGCTTCCAAGAATCCTTCCGCCTTTGTATCTATTTTCCTACATCACACTGAAAGTAAAGGAGTGAGCCTAATTCCCAGCAAGGAAAAACTACTAAAAACATAAAACATATACATAAATTATATCATAAACATATACTATAAACATATGTCATATAATACCACAATGGCCATTATACTACTTGGGGCTTGTTAACTAAGCAAGTCTATGCCCAATAGATTTGTGGGGCTTGCTACCCAAGGAAGTCATATGCCCATAAATTTTTGGGGCTTGCTAGCTAGACAAGTCATATGCCCAAGGTCTATAAACATACTATAATGTAAACATCACACAACATAAGATAACATAACATAAGATAACATAACATATCATATAAACATATAAAGTTCTATCTTATTTTCCTTACCAAAACCGGGATATTTGAGAACAAATGTGGGACTTGGAACACTCCTAAAACCAACAATAAGAATGGTGAGTATTTCTAAAGAGTAAAGAATAAATGTGGAAACTAAACCTTCAAGAAGAAACTTACCAAGAAAGATCTTTAAGATTCAAAAACCTAATCAAAACCAATATCAAAAGTTAGGATCTGAATAAAAGGAACTAAAGAAAACTAAAGAGTTTTAGAGAACTGGACTTAAAGAATTAGAGTACTTTATTTGGCCTTATGGATTTGTCTATCTTCAATACCGAAATACACTAAACCTCACTTCCCAATTATTTTATAAAGCTTAAGAATGGCAAAGCTTTTTCCCAACCCAAGTGTTTATCACTCTATGGTAGTATTAGCACCTTGGAGTCTCTGATCATAGCTTGAAGAATGAGAGGCAGGGTTGGGTACTAAGTCATATTTATAGAGTTCTAGGAATAAAATATCTTCTTTTTGGCTTCAATAAAAAAATAAATATAATTGAAAATATTTGAATATTCATCAGTCAAAGGCCTAAGGCTCGGTCAAAAACATTTAGAGGCAGGTCTAAGTAGTTAAAGCTTAATTTTAAAATTAAAAACAAAAATTAAAAAAAAATATTACTAAGGTCGATATATCGCCCCTATGTGGCGATATATCGGCTCTGCCCTAATCCCGAGCCTCTGTTCGTACGTTCGTGCAATGTCAACGTGTTTTCTGTATCCTTCGTCATGAGATATATCGGCTCCAAGGTGCGATAAATCGGCTCCAAGCTGCGATATATCGGCTCCAAGCTGCGATATATCGGCTCCAAGCTGCGATATATCGGCTCCAAGCTGCGATATATCGGCTTACGTGAATATTTTAAACACGTAATTGCACTTTTTCATAACAATTTAAATGGGATAACTACTTGACTGAGTCATACTACCACCCTAACTGTTTCTGGTGAATACTAAAACTTATATTTCTTTATTTTATCATCAAAATACTTAATTCCTTAATAATCATGCTTATGACAAGTGTCATATTCTTATTGGCTCTATCTAAACCTTAGGTTATAATAAATAATATATCTAGGACCAGCAATATTAATCAAACCTTATGTTATAATTAATATTCTTAAACTATAGGTTAAACTTAAAAAATTCATAATTGTTGCTAGGAGTTTCCAACTAAGTCCCAGTTTGAACCAAAATCCATGAAATCTAAAATACTAAAAACTATTACTAACTATCTAGCTAGCTAAGCAAACATTCTGGGACTCTACAGCATGCAAATCAACCAAACTAACCCTCATGCATAAAATAAACTTCAAAAACCAACACAGTAGATCTAACACCAATAACCAAAAACAACTCAAAAACCAACCAAAAACTCTACCTTTGTAGTTCTAGCTTGGAGATGAGATTCCTTAGCTTTCTAAACTTCCTCCATGGATTCTATACACTCAAACTTTTTTCTTACTAAAACATCAAAAGCATCAAATCTTGAGATCTTCTTAGAACAACTTCCTGTTGGTTTTTATAGATCAAATCAAAAATTATACGCTGTGGAAAAACAATCAAAGATATGAATAGAAAATTACCTCGGGTCCTTCCCTACTGCTATCTTTTTGTATGGAAAAAATCCTTGAGATCTCACACCAAGATCTTCCAAAATGTTCTCAGCACACAAAGAACGAGTGTGGGCTCGCTATACAAAATAATAGGCAAAATCTATTTATCAGATGTTCTCAACACATGAGATCTAATAAAGTTTGGACCTAAGTTTGTGAAGAACAGTGACCTATACTTGTATGACTGTTCTTTTTCTCTTACAGAGATTTCACGATATTTTTCTATCCCTGAAAAGTTACGTTCTGAAAACCCGATATCCTATATTTAATATATCCAATATATTAAAAATAAAATATTAGTTATTTTTAAAAAATTAAAAATAACTAATCAGTTATCAGATTGTGTTTAAATAATAATATTTTAATCATATTACAATATCTCATTATTTATTTAATATTTAAATAACTAAAATTGTGGAACCAAGAAACTACTTAGAGTCTCTTATGCGTGTAGCACAGTGACTGTGCACTGTGCTACACGTGTACCGCTAGGGATGGCATGTGATTTTTCCCAATTTTTATTATTATTTAAATACCAAAATTCCCAAAAATAAATTAATTCAAAATTAATTATATTTTTGTTAACTCAAACAATTAATTAATTAATTACACATAATTATACAATAATTATGTTTAGTGCATAGAAAAATATTTTACTTATCAAATAAGTCATTTTGCCCATTTTTGTATTTACCTTTGTTAGTGTTTGTTTGAGTCATTTCAAGGACCATGGACCTATAACATTAAGCTCCAATAAATTGAAACTAAATAATTAAACTCTTTAATTATAATTAGTTAATTTATTAATTCTGATATTTCTCCACTATAAATTCAGAATTGCACTCTTTATGTTATAGATATACTTTTACAGAAATCATATCTTAAGTCGTTTATTGATATAGCCATCTTACAATAGTTCAACCCTCTAATTAATTAGTTCATAAATTAGAATGGAACAATTACCATTTTACCTTTCTAATTTACTTCTTATTCCTTAAGTACCATTAATTCACTAGTGAATAATTAATCTATAATCTAATTATAGATTTGAGCTCAAAATCATTCAGTTCCAGAATTAACCCTTAAGGGAACTAATATACGATCCGTTAGGAAAGATTAGATTCCGTATTGTTGATACATGCTCCCAGCCATCCATGATATTAAATCTCCAAAACAAAAGTCATTAGCCTCATTCTATGAATAGACCTTAACGAATGAATCAAAAGATTTAATAAATATGAACAAGAGTTCATGAACACTCAGGATTCAGGTTGATCTATAAATGATCATCAGTTATGATATGAATTACAAGTCTTTATTGTTAAATGGTTTTTGGATAAAGACTTTTATTCATATTAGTCCATGTCATATATAATCATATTATATAAAGCACATTTACCGAGATGTCTTACCATATTAGTAATCTGAATCTTGATTATTTGTATCATCATGATACTCAGCAAACCGTACTTACAACTCCAATTAAAGAATTCCATAACTTTAATTTGTTGCTGTTGACTATTTTTATTCATTCATGTGATCTTAATTCTCTCGTACTAATACAAGATCATATCCTCAATAATGAATATGGAATTTTTCTAATATTTACAAAATTATTCAAACAATAATTTAACAATCTAAATATAACAATAATAATAAACTATTTTATTTATTTATTCACAGAAATTACAAATGTCTTTTACATGCTTTTAGGACACACTCCTAACACTTCCCTTTAGAATTTCCTAGATATCTCGTTAGTTTCTTCCTTCTTCAATGGGGAGATGAGTGCTTAGCTTTTAGGAGTGGGAAGAGTTGTAGCCATGGAGATTAATGGGGTAGGATTTCGGGTTTGAGAGAGGGAAGTGGGAGAGAGAGTGTCTCTTATTTTTTTTATATTTTTTTGAGAGAAAAATAATTGTGAGAGAAAAATAAGAAAAAATTATTACACCCTTAACTTGTAAATTGGGAAAGACTCTTACACTTCTCTTAGGGATAGGTGTCCTACCTCTTTAGAGCCCTATGACTATCCTTGCTTCCCACTCCTTTCTCTCTCCTCCTTTGGAAATGACTAAAATGCCATTGTTCCTTTTAACTCACTTCTAATGCACTCAAGGGCCCTTTAGTAATTTCAATCTCTAAATTTTACCAAATTTTTACCCTATAGTTTTTTAAATATCTCTAAGATAAATTAAAGAAAATAAATGTGACCAAAAATTAAATTTTGTCACATAACACATAATTTTGGTAATTTACTCAAATTGACCAAAATTCCCTTAGAGGCTCGGGCAAGAATTTCTATTCTTAAGCCCAGTAGATTGGTATTAAATCCTCAATCAATTTTTCTTAATTTTATTGGCACGACTATACAGTCCCAGTTGCTGAATATTTTTATGCCATAGTATTCCTCATTTTACCTAATCTGAGATTTTTCCGTTATTAGGGTTTGTCCCTTGGTCCAAGACCAATTGTCTTTGCATAGGCCTAAACCCTTTACTAAATAAGCACAACGGCTATAAAATTTACAAAATAACATAATTTCACATATATTATTTATCGAAATAATATTTTACATAATTCTTCTTCGGCTCCAACCGGCTACTAACGGGTGCTCAAAACACGAGATGTTACATTTTCCAAGAGAAAGAGACAGGGAGGCGGCAGTTCTAGGGATTTTACTTGACTTCCCCAAATGAAGAAGACAATTGAGGTCTGGGGTATATATTGAACTATTAGCGGTGACATGATAGTCTAGGTGTCGCCGCTAATATTCTAGGGGAAAATTGTTGGGAAAATTCCCACGTTTTTTTTCTTGTATTTTTGAATTTATTAGGGGCGACGGCTAATAATATTATAAATTAAACAAAAATATCTAACGTGATATCAGTGGCAAACATGTTTTGTCGCTGCGAATATTAGCATTATTAGGGATGACTTGTGGTTGTCGCTAATATTGTCGCTACTAAAAAATATTTTTCATGTGGTGGCAATAGAAAATCCCATGAACCAAGACTATAGAGTGGGAATATGAGTGATTTTCCCTATTATTTTTCTTAGAAAGCTATCAAGTGAAGACTTCTAAAAGGGCTGTGTTCACACAAGAGAGAAAATGAAACAAATTGTAAGAGAGAGAGTAACGACCTAAATTTGTTAATAGGGCTTAGTGCCTTGATTAGCATGCAAAGAGGCCATAAATGGATTATTGCATGAATTTAATTCAATATGTGTGATTATGTGAAATATATGAGTTATATTAAGATATAGCTATTTATGCATGCTTAAATGTATTAAATGTAATTGTGGGCCCGTGTTTGTGAAAAAGGGCATTTTCGTAATTTTTACCTGTTAAGGTTATAATTGTAATTATATGTGTTATATGATTGGAACCACATTATTATGTGGATATATTTGTGATAATTGGCCTAAGTCGATCCTTTAGAGTAATTTGGCGAATAATGTCACAAAGGGGATTTATACCCGCCTCGGGTCGAGTCAAGGGGTATTTTGGTAATTTTGCGTAGGTCATGAATTAGTGGAATATTAATGGAGGAAATAATTGGATTTGGAGGGTTAGTAACTTAATAGGGAACTTAGGACATTAATTGAGCTTTAGTGGGATTAGTGGCGAAATGCATGATTTGCCCATGGGGTGTGCCTTGGATTGGATTTTAGATTGAGGGTATAGTGGTCATTTGACCAAGGCAGCTGCAGCTAAAGCACCCCATGTTTGGGCACTCAGTACTTCACTTGGTTTCTCTCAAAATGTAAAGACCCAACTAATTTAAAGACATCGGACATTTAAAACTACTAAGACATAACTACTATTTTTGGATATATACATAAAATAATAGAACTTTATTTACCAATACATTGAAAATCCAAAAATACGAGATCCCATTATTTATACATAAATTCATAAAGAAAACAAAACATTTATTTAAATATTCAAGTACTAAATGTGGAAATCATAAAGACAAAATTAAAAGACTCAAAATATCAACGTCATCCTCGATCGTTCCCATCAGTTCATTCCATTAGTTCCTCACCCAATACACAAGCTAAAGCTACCTCAGATCCATCCCGCCTTCCATGTTCATTTACTACACAATCTAAATAAAAAGGAATGAGCCTAATGTCGAATAAGGAAAAACTACTAAAAAATAAAACATAAAAATGGACTACAATATTAATGGTCATTAAGTCATTACCGTAGTATGTGATAGAAACCGCTATAGTCCTCTTAACTACTATTTTAGAGGTAGGTTTAAACACAACTATAGTCTATGATAATGATAAAAATCTCGGGATTTTCTATCTAAGCAACCATATTTCCCAAGTGACTAAAAGACATAAAAAATAACATACAAACAAACACATAGCACATAAAATCTAACTTATTTTTCTTACCAAAATCGGAATATTGGAGACAAGTGCGAGATTAGAAACTCCTTAAACCGAACATTAAAATCATAAGTTTCCTAGAGAAAATAAGATGAAAAGAAGTTCTAAACCATCAAAATAAGAACTTGCCGAAAACCTTAAGTTTCAAAGAAATCAAGTTCCTAACCAAAAGCCATTACAACGAGTTAGGATTTGAAGTAAAAGAAGAGAATAAGAGGAATAGAAATGGACTAGTTCTGAGGATTAAGAGTACCTTAGATATCTTAGAGCTTCGATCTATACCTCAACACCAAAATCACACTATAGCTTACTTCCCAAGTGCTCAAAAAAACTTAGATTTGAAAGCTTTAACCCCAGACCCTAGTGTTTCTCTCTAGAATGAAAATAACAGCCTGGAGGCTCTAAAAAGTGTTTGAAAGATGATGAAAATGGCTGAGTGAAGGATCCTATTTATAGAGTTCAAGGAGTGAAACTAACTCCCATTAAAAGGAATAAATAAATGAATAGAAATTGCATTTTTCAACAAATGCCTAGAACTCGGTCAAAATCATTCAAGAACAAGTCCAAGTTGTTGAGGGATGTTTCTAGCTTCGAATTCCATGGAAATTCAAAAGAGGCTACTGGAGCCGATATATCGCCTCCCCTATTTTCCCGAGGCTCCGTGGTTTCGTTCATGCAAAGTTGACGTGTTTTCCGTATTAGCATAGGTGATATATCAACCTCTATAGTTTCAATATATCGACTTACATTGATGGACTAAACCACGTTTTGGCACATTTTAAGCATACTTAAAGTTGTTTAAACTACCTTGATTGAGTAATATGAGATCCTAGCATCTGAGGGAAGGTTCTAGACTTCCTAGGCTTATCCTTGATTATTTTATTCATCTAAAATCCTTAAATCCTTAATAAACATACATGTGACAAATGTCACATTCTTATTTAGTCATAACTAATATGTCTAGGACCAACTTCAATAGTTAAACCTTAGGAAAAAATTAATATTTCTAAACTATAGGCTAAACTTATAAAATTCATAACTAGCTCTACGAGTTTCCAACTAATTTGGCTTGAACCAATATCCATGAAAACTAAAATACTACAGTGTAAGCTACTACTATCTAACTAAGTAAAATTCAGAGGCGCTACACAAAATTTGGTGTTAGACTCTCAAGCTTTCTCCTAAGAGCTCAAGGCACATAGGCTTGATCAAGAACTTGACGAATTTTGGTAGAGATCAATGGAATTCAAGGCCATAAGGAAGGAATTGAGCTTCCAAAACCTTTAGTTAGCTGCTAGGAAATTTGAAATCAAGGAGGTAAGGACTTGAAGCTCTATTTCTCATTTGAACTTTAATGCTCTTGGTTGAGAAGAGGTTAAGGCAAGTGCTGATGATATTGAGGTTTCTAGGAGATTGTAGTACAGAATTTGCTAGAAGAAACATGTTGGGAGGCTCTTGGAGGCTTGGAATTCAGTTTTAATTTGCATTTCAGACCTGAGATTTTCGAATTTGGGTAAGCTCCTAAAACTCAAGTTCAACATAGTGAATTCTGGAGTTCTTGGTATTTTAGTGCATTTTGGGGTATATTAAAAATGGTATTCGGTTGTTAGAGTTGTATAGGGTGTTTTGGTGGTTATAAACTTACTGGAGAGTCTGTTTGGGGTCAATTTTCTAGGGTTTGAGAAATTGGGGAAGAACATAAGAACCTGGGCTCGTTTTCGAGTTTCTGGCGATCTAAGTGAGAATTTTTCTTTTCGATATTTGATTTCTAGGTTTCAGAGTTAGTGGTGCGACTGCACTGGGATAGGGCGAGACCGTGCCAATACCCCATAAAGCCTAAACTTTCTGCAAGCGTGATCGTGCCAGGGATAGGCGCGATTGTGCCAGGTGTCCCGAAGTGTGGTTTGCTGATTTTAGGATTAGGTCTTGGGGACATCGGGAATCCATTTGATGGCCCACTTTGGGGTTCGAGGGACATTTCTAACGTCCCGAAACCTGAGAATAGTAATCCTAAGAATAGGGTTTAGGGTGAGGCTCAACATTTTAAGTGAATCCCTAATAAGCGTATGTTTATGCTGTGACTAGATTACTGCAAGCCTCATGATCTGGATCACACTTGAGGTCGTATAGTCTATCGCATGGAACTCGAGGTAAGAAAACTGTACCCTGGTTGTGATCGCGGCTTCGAACCCTGTAAATGGATTTAACTATGATTATAATGATAAATACTCAATTCTGGTTGTGATCGCGGCATCGACCCTAGTTGCGTGGTTATGCAATATGGATATATGTGGTTATATATATGTTGAAAGTCTGGCCTAAGGGAGCTGGGGCCAATAGTAAGCGTACGGAACACAGCCCGGCCTAAGCGAGCCGGGCTTGGCCATAAGACCAGAGGACTTGACCTAAGGGTGTCAGGATTGAACGTCACTTAAATAAATAAAAGTGTTGATTGCACTTAACTAACTGCATTGATTATTGAGATTGGAATATGTATTTGATTGACCAGATTATCACTGCAAGCGTATTGCTTATATCTTGTTACTTGTTGAATTTGTTGATTTAAGTTTACTGCTTATATGTTATTGCTTATTGTATTCGTTCATTTAAGTTTTCTTGGTGAGCTTTGGCCCACGGGTGCTATGTGGTACAGGTAAGGGAAAGGGAAAGCTGGACCAGCCATGATAGTTGAAGAGCTTTAAGGGTGTGTACATCACCAGCTGCTCAACCGCCATGGCCGAATGATCAACAGGGACTAAAGCCAAATTTAATTTTGCCGCTTAGGCTGGCTTAAGTTTTAATTATTTTTAGGGTTGTAAATGCCTTGTAAACACCTATTTTTTGGGATCCCATGTACAAACTCACACTTTTTAATGAATAACAACTATTCCTATGATCAAAATATTTTAACCCTAATCCACTAATTATCCTTAGTAACAGGTTTATATCAAAACAACTTGATTAGCAAGTCCAGCACTATTTAAAATATACAGTGTAATGGTCTTGGCTATCCAGGGCATTGCAGAGAGAAAGAGGGAGAGAGAGAGAGAGAGTGGCGTGAGCATGAAATAGCAAGGAAAGATGAACTTTCCTTAATTATGCATTGTCATCTTTTCTTCATCTAAATTAAAGGAAAATCAATATTATTTTGATGGATGTATATTATATTATTCTATGGATATTTTTTTAGTTGTCTTTGACAAATTTGAGTAAGTAAATAGGGAATTAAATGGAGAAAGTTCTAGAAATACATGTATTCATATTGTGAAAAGGAGACAAAGAGAGAAGTGGTGAGCAAGGAAGAGAGTTGCCATGTTTTTTTTTTTTTGGAGTTCTGGTAACTCTATACCCAGCCTCAGTAGAACAATCATATCTTGAGATGTATGTGTCCAATTTAGACAAACTTGATACCTTTGGAAATCTGATTCGATAACCTACAACTTTTTAGAAGGAACCACTCTCTAATTCGCAATATAACATGGTCAAAATCAAGTCCCAAAGTGGCAGGACCTTAGAGCTACGAAATTTACACTTTCCTTATTAGTGTGGAAAGCCAAGGAAGGAAAGGGGGGAAATGATATTTGCAGCTGCCATTTAGGATAGATCAAAATATATTTATTTAATTAATTAGTTTTTATTAAATAAATTAATAAGAAATTAACTTTTTTCTAGAAAACCTAGTACACACTATATATAGAACCTTTGGACCCTAGAGAGTATTTTCCTCTTCATTTCTTAGAGGTGGCTGCTGAATTCACAAAGACAGAAGAGAGAAAGAGAAGAGAAAATAGAATAAAGAGAGAAATAAAGAAAGAGAGAAGAAAGGGAATAGAGTTTCGAAAATCCCTTGGTAAGAATCTTGTATTGTGCTTTGAATCCTTTAGCACATGTCTTCTCATCTTCTTATTTCTAAGAGGCTTTGTGTTTTGAGTTTTGAAATTCCTAGGTGTCCAAGAGGATTGACCATAGCTTTTGTGTTCTTGAACACTATCAAGGGGTAATGAAGAATCCTAACATTTTTGTTGTTATGATGTTGTTATTTTCTTGATTATGAGTTTGAAATGTTGTTTGATGTTTTAAGAAGGCATGTTTATGATGTATGATGGTGTATTGATCCTTGTGGTCTTGATAGGTTTGTTGTTATGCTAGGTTTCGGCATAGTGCATGTTTTAGGGTTCATTTTGTTTCTTTTGAATTTTGATAAACATGCTTATGGATTTGAGTTTGTTGTGATTGTGTTACTCATTTGGGTTCGAATGGGTTATCATGAAAGGAAAATCATGTTTATATATTTAGACGATGATGTTATGTTAAATCCATTTTATTTTAAAAAGAGATATGAGTTTGATAAGTATAAGTAAATAGGATTGTTGTTGTAAGATTT
The DNA here is from genome assembly GCF_963169125.1 of Humulus lupulus. Lineage (NCBI taxonomy): Eukaryota > Viridiplantae > Streptophyta > Magnoliopsida > Rosales > Cannabaceae > Humulus > Humulus lupulus. Next base: position 62,724,946 of record NC_084796.1, read on the forward strand.
TAGGGTTCTATGCGAGGGATGATTGTTCTCCATGTTCTTTATTTTACTTCATATAGAAACATGCTAAGATTTTATGTGTGGTACATGCATGAGTATATTCTATGAGTAAAATATTCATTTGTGTATTTTGTATTTATACATATAGAAATTGTGTTTATGTTGTTATGTCTTCGAATCATGATGTTTTTTGTGGTTAAAATGAAAAATTGAAAATAGATGTATAAGAGTTTTGGCCAAGTGCTATATTAAAGGGTTGTGAGTGGTGTTTTTTGGTTTCTTGATTTTATTTTTAAATTTGGGTAATGAGCATGTTGTTAATTGTGATATTTTATGTTATTATGTTGTATAGAATTTGACCATGAGCACACATTGTTATTTAGGCTTGTTTTGTTGTTGTTAGTTTTGCATGTTTGAATGTATTATCGAATTGTTCAAGTATAGAAACATTTTAGGGTAACTTGTTAAAAATGTGTTAAAAATGATGATGAGTATATTTTGAATGACTTATGCTTGCTGATTTTATTTTATTCTTATGGTGATTTGTAAAAATGATTTAAAAAGAAAGCAAAATATGTCTTAAATTCATATTTTAAAACTAGAAAATGGTGTAATTTCATAACTGAGTATTGTATGTTTCAAAATACAATATATGCTGAATTTTAATATTTAAAAGTTGTTAAGTTTTTATTTAAGAAGTGCTTAGAACTTGGTTTATTAAAATGTAAATAATATGAGCCTTTTCTAAATTTAAATAATAATAAATATTTTTAATTTATGACCTAATAATTATTTTGAGAATAAAATAAATATGTCACATTTTATTGGTATTATTTACATAATTTTGCCAAATTAAAAGAGAACTTTTATGAAGTTAATTAATTTTGCCAAATTAATTTTTATATAAGTAATTATAAATTTTTGTAACATTTTATTGTTATTAAATAATAAATAAGTTTATTATTTGGTACAATTTAAGCTAAGCATTACTTTAGTAAATTAAATTTTGTAATGAAATTTTATGAGTGGCAATTGTATGATTTAAAGAAGTAAAAAAGTAGTAACTAAGTTGGTAAATTATTTTATGCTTGCTGAATTTTTGTGAAATTAACAAGAAAATAGAAGAATAAATATTATCAACTTTAAGCAAATTTTTAAGAATAAATATTATTTTATGTTACATGCAAGATTACTTTTACATTCAAATATATGCTATTTAATCAAATCCATGGTTCTTGTGTTTGAAATCATTGAGAATTACTTAGAAACGACATTATTCTTCTGTGATTTTATGTGAAGTTGTTGTATGAATTAAGTTGTGATGCAACTTGTGTAGAATAGATGCCAAGTGTGCATGGCCATGCACAGTAGGGTATATTTGTGTGATATGCTTAGTTTTAGTTGATGTTAAGATGAGTGTTTGATTGGCTATTCTAGGCTCATTGTTAAGTTATCTAGCGTTTTATAGCTTGGACTTGAGGTAAGGAAGTTAGCTAGAATTCTTATGTTATTATGTTGAACTGTATGAGATATCAGTTGTGAGATAAATTGTTATGTATGTATGTGATATATGATTGTATGAAAAGCATAGTGTTGTTAATGCACTGAACACGACACAACAAAGGAGTTACTAAGGTATGACGTAACTCATAGGGCGGATGCGCTGAGGTTATTCTGGGACCTGAGATCCTAATTACCTCACAAATGAGGATTTACTGGTTTATGCTTTATTGGTTACCTCATAGAATTGTTTGATTTTTTTGTCATGGTGAATTTTCAAATAAATTGTATGAGAATATGATATGTCTATGATATGCTATAGGTTTTCTGATTGGCACACATTGGGATGTGGGGCGTTCCATGGTCAAAGTATGTATGTCGTGGGGAGTTGTAAAACGCCCTTAACTAGTAATTAATAAAACATTCACATTTCATTGGTTTATAATAGAAAGCCACTTATTATAAAGGTTTCAATGGAGTCTTGCTTAAAACATGCAAGTTGGGCCCAATAGTTTAAAAAGAAAAATATCAGTTTTCATGCAAAGTTCTAAAACAAACAAAAAAAGTTAGTCCCACTGACAATTTTAAGAAAATTCTACAAAACATAACATTATTAAAAATGGCGTTAGAATTGATCGTTTCTCGTCCATAGGATGCCCCACACCACACACACCAGGACGACAGAACTCCCCACATCACCACGCGTGCCACAGAGAAACCTATTTGCTACCTGGAAGGGAACGTAAGGGGGTGAGCTAAAAGCCCAGTAAGGAAGTACAAACAACAAGCAAGTAAGATACAACAAATTACAAACACTATCATTCATCTTTATACATCATAGCATCATCATAAAATTGGCATCAATATCATAAACATAAACATATTCACGTCAACATAACGTCACCATCATATCATAAACATCATAAAATCATCATAACATAACAAAACTTTATAACATAATCATAAGCATCACCAAACATCATAACATAATCATAAAAAAGTCCTTGTGAACATGGCCCACTAACTTGTCCATGCCACCCTTTGAGGTAAACAGGAGTCTCTAGTCCTTGAATAACCTCGGCGCGTCTGCCCTTGGAGTTACGTCTTCTTATCCTTAGTAACTAGGGTTACATCTTCATATCCTTAGCAAACCATTTTGATGTGTCCATTCATCACGCTAACATCCATTCATATCATACAACATTCATACAAGCCAACATATCATCACATTATAACATTCATAATTCATAACATTTTCATTCACCCAACAGTCTTACCATTCATAGTATAATAATCATAAATTCTATCTAACTTCCTTACCTCAGGTCCAAGCTAAGGAAAACCACAACTTCTCAACGAGCCTATACCATAATCAAAATGACATTCCGTAGCTTCACATAATTACTAGTTTGCCCTTTCATTTAACTCATGTGTGCATGGGCCATGCACACATGGTGAGAGTTACACACAACATACAAATATGCTTAGTTACACATAAGGTCATAAAAAGAATAATGTTCATTCTTCCTAAATTGCATGTATGATCCTTCTATAAAAACTACATGGTTGCATAACAAACATAATTTTGGACATAAAATTGAATTTGCATGTACTATGCATATGCGGAAACGTTGTGTAATTGTGACATTTAAAACGATAATTCTATGCGTCTTACTTCTATCATTTTAAAAATAATAGACTTGTAACATGCTTTGTTTACTATTGATTATCTTCTTAAAAATTACTAGGTTCATTGAATCTATCAAGACATTATTTTTAATTCATAAAAATAATTTTATTTAGCCATTTAAAATATATGTGATAAATCCATTTATTATTTTCAAATTACAAAGAAATATCAAAGGATTGAATTTATTTAAAACACCTATGATTATCATGTTTCCTTAGAAAATATCAATTTAATTTTAATTAATTGTGTTACATAATTGATGTGAGAAAAATATATATTTTAAGTGTAGGAAAAATATATTTTTGCTTGAATTATTTTAAGACTTAATTTTATGTAACATAAATTCATATGTGACAATTAAATGATTATTTTAAACTTATTAAACTAAACTTTCAACCACCATTTAATTTCTTTAAAAATCACAAATAAATTTAGTTCAATATTTTTCATAATCAAAATAAAGAAAAATCATAACTATTAAAATAAACACCCATACTATATTAAAAATACCATTTTTAATATTACCATAGTTTAGGGTTTTAATTTATTTCAAATACTAATCAAATTCCTCTTATTAAAACATACTACATTTTTTTTTTACAAAAATTCCAGCAATCTTATTTATCATTAAAATCACCATTTTCATTTTTTAAAACTCATATTTTCATCAAAATATATATAAAAAAAAATCTGTAGGTAATTATTTGTGCAAAAACATCATTTTAAGTGTGAATTAAGACACCATTTTATTTCCACAAACGCCACATATCATTAGAGTCATCCTTATTTCATCAATCTTTTCATCATTTAATCACAAAATCAGCAGGAATAAATCACCATGAATTTTATCTTTTACTTCATGCCTCATAAAATTCATACAAGATCATTCATGTTTCATTAACACAATAAATCACAAATCCTAACATGCTCTTATTATACAAATAATTCAAAGAAAATAACTAACACATATTCATATACAACCTTACAAAACCTTATTCTATTTCCAATGAGTTCATACATGCAACCCAACAAAATAATAATACAACGTGCATGAATAACATAAACACCAATCTTCATATATGCCTTTATATTAAACCTATCATGTTCCTATTATTTTTCATGCATACCATAATTTATTGATACATAATCTCATATACACCCTATAATATTTCTAGATTCACAATTGATTTTAAAACATACAAGAAAAACAATCATGCTAGAACATCACCCCTAGGCCGAAACACCTAGGATACCCAACAAGAATTTACACAAAATCCTCATCTATATACACATGAAACCTAGCATGTTTCTAACATGTATGAAACACATGAAAATCAAACAACCCAATATGCCCAAACCCCATAGGCCGAAACATACATATATAAAATCATAAAATATCATCAACACCATATTTCAATAATCATCTCATTACACACATTATGAACATACAACAATAAAAATCAAATCCATACCATAAACCCCTACCCACGCCTAGATCAATCTCCCATGCATCAACGTATTGAAAATATCCACAAATCCAAGAACTCAAGAGAACACCATAGTAATAAAGGTAGAGATTCAATACCTCTCTTGATTGTAAAATCAAGAACACAACTTGATTAACACCCAAGTGATAATCACCCTTGAATACCCTAGGTATTTTTGAAACCCATGAAGAAGAAGAACATAGAAAAAGACTTAAGATAATGAGGAAGATAAACCTAAATCTTAAAACAACAATGAATCATAAGAAAAACCATACCTAAGACCTCCTCATTCTTCTTCCTTTCTTCTCCTCCTTCTCTCTCTTTCATGCCTCTCTCTCTCTCTCTCTCCTTATCTCTCTTATTTTGGCAGCCACAAGCAAAAGAATTTCCAAGGCTTCCATGCCCTCCTATTTATAGCCTATAGTGACCTAACCTTAAGAAGAGGACTCAAGTGTGAAAAGCTAAATTCCTATCCCACAAATTAAGCTAAATCCCACCATTCCCTCTCCTTACAACTCACCTAAACCCTTATCCTAATGTGAACCAAATCAAAGATAAGAATTGTCATCTTTTCCTACAAGATGACAACTTATAATTTTTTTATTTTCTATTTTCCTTTTGATTCTTAATGAAATAAAAAAATGTTCAAGACTCACATTAAGTCTATATTCATGATACCCTTCCCTTTTCTATGATGGAAATAAATAAAATACATTCACACACACACATTTCGGCACACACACAATAATGAAATAAAGTAATCTATTTTAATCACATAATGTGTCACACTTAATAAAATGTAACACTAATAGTAAAACAAACAAGTTACACAATTATTCACACATTAAAATAAATAATCAAATAAACAATTAACAAATTTAAATTCACCAAAAATTCTACCAAACCATTCTAACAATTAAATAAAATAAGCAAACATTTAAATAAAAATTCACCACACTTAACACTTAAATAAAATAAAACACAAAAATTTTAATAATCTAAAAAAAAAAATTTGGTGCACCACACGTGTGAATGGACTATAAACGACCTAGAAACGCCGATGAACGTCTTTATGAGTTTTGTTACATTTAGTTATATTTCAGTGATACTTGCTATTTTTATTTTTAAATTGCTTGAAAGACTTTATTTTTTGATTAAGACAAATGGGTCCATAATGCATGTTTTAATAAAGCATCGCTGAACCTTTTGAACAATTGTGCCAGTTTTATAAATAAGCATCAATTAGTACTCATTTGCGAATGATAGTAAAATAGGGCGTTTTACAACTAATATAATTAATCAATATCTATTTTTAATTATTTTTAAAGGTATATTCAGTTAAATATTTAGAATATTCCATTAAAGTTAACAAAAAAATCACTAAAATTAAGAATTTCCGTTATCTATACATTTATATATATATAAACCAACGTGCAATGTATGTTTGTTTAATTTTATTTATAAATATATTATTTCATTTTATTATATTTTTTAATTGTCATTTAAATTTTAATTAAATAAACAATGTCATATCTCTTCTATATAAAAAGTGTGTAGATAACGGAAATTCTTGATTTTCACGGTTCCTTTTGTTAACTTTAATGGAATATTCTAAATATTTAACGAAATATACTTTTAAAACTAACTAAAAATAGATATTTATTTATTATATTAATATAAATTCAAATATTATAAAATGTCATTATTATATTAATATTTAATACAAGACTACATATATAATAATTATATTGATATAAATTCAAATTCAAATGTTATAAAATATCATTATTATAATAATATATAATACAAGATTAGATATTTAATAATTATATTAATATAAATTTAAATGTTATAAAACATTATCATAATAATAATATATAATCCTATTTTTTTTACTAATTATATTAATATGAATTCAAATATTATAAAATACTATTATTATAATAATATTTAATACAAAACTAGATATTTAATACTTATATTAATATAAATTTAAATATTATAAAATATCATTATAATAATAATATATAATACATAATCTTAATTTTTATTAAAAATTTATGATTTATGTTTAAAAAGGTTATCATTTATATATATATACATATATATAAAATCATAAATAATATTTTTCTTTAATTTTTCATTTAATATGTTTATGTCATTCTTTTATATATAATACTATTTATTTATTTAAAATTTATATGATACTGATACAAATTGAATATATATATAGTTAATAGATTTTATAAATAAAATTAAGCAAACATGCATTGCATGTTTCTTGTATCTAGTATTATAAAAAAATAACATAAACATATTATAAAAAATTAATCCAAAACCTTTTCTATGGTTTTAAAAAAATAATATGATAATTTTTATTTATTTAAAAAAAATCGTTAAATCAAGAATCTATTAGACATAGTTTTTACATTAAAAAATATGGTGCATTCTTGATTCAAAGTAAATTATTTGATGTTGTTTATTAGTTTGAAATTTAGTGTTCATAATAGTTTAAATTTTGGTGTTTTTTATGTTTTTATTTATATTCTTGTTTTAAAATTAAATATTTTTTCTAATTTTTTTTTAAAAAAAATTCAATATAATAAAATATGCAAAAAAATTCTAAATTAAAAGTATGAATTTAAAAAAAAAAATTTGATCAAATTTTAACTATTTAATTTAAAAAAAAATTAAAGCCAACAAAAAATTATATATAAATATATATTATTTAATTAATGGCTAGAACAATTAACATAAGTAATTTCTCATAAAAAAAATAAACGACAAAATAAGAAATATGTTTATTTATGTCTTATGTCACTATTACATATATGTTTGGATAAAAAAATACATTAAATGACAAAATAAATAATTAATAAAAGAAAGAAAACAATAAATTTAAACACATAAATATTTTTTTGTTATAGTTTTGAAAACATAATTTACAGAGTAATTTAAATACTTTAGTATGAAATTTTAAAATATGTGATGAAAAATTATTATGGTTAATTTATTATTATTTTTATTTTTAAATTCAATTTATTTACTTTATTTAGATGATTTTATAATTGTTTTATTTTTTTAAATTTATTTACCTTATTTAGATGACTTTAAAACTAACAGTATTAGAAAACAATAAAAAAATATGTTAAATCTAATAGAAAGCAACAATTTCCGTTGAACTCACACTTATAATATTTAAAGATATATATATTTATATATGAAAGAATTTCTTAATAGTTATTACCCATAAATTGTTACCAACAATCATAGTGATGTTGCAATATAATGACTTGGTGTTAGATTTTTTTTTAATAGTCAAGACGTTTCAAAATTAGATAAGAAAGAAAAAGAAACAACGAAAATTGATTGAATATCTTACATGAAACACTTTGAAATTGAAGCTTCTTCACTTAGACACAAATTTGACCCTTGAAACAAAGTTTTTGGTGAGGAATGGTTATAAAGATGATGAAAATAAATGAAACAAATTATAAAAAAACAAATTAATTTGATATATAAATAAATAAATAAATAATGACACTAAATAGGCAAGTTAAAAAGATGATAGAAAAATAAATAAAAACAATGAATTTCAAAATTTAGTTTAATTAAGTAATAAAGATTAGTTGGAAAGATAATGATCACATTATTCCCATTAATTTCAAAATGATTATTTTTTCTTCTATGGAATGGCTAAAAGAAATGAATCAATAATGAAGAAGCAAGAAGGAATAGAGAATGAATTTTTGAATGAATTTTGGAATGAATCTTAAATAAGATTTTTTTAATTATTTAATTTAATAAATATATGACTGTCATGTCATCAGGTAGCCCTCCAAAAAGTTTTAAAAAGTAAAAATTTATTTTTAAAAATATTAATTAACAACTATAAATTGTAAAACCATAAGTTGATTATCTTAAATAGACAATATACTTTATAACTCAAAAGTATTTTTTGACAAATTTGAAGCAGTTGTCCCGACAGGTTTATGATCTGTCACGACAACTTGTTTTTTCCAGATTTGTTTTCTTAAGTCTTAATTCTCTAAAAATCATCATATTTGTTTATGACAATTTTTTGACTAGAAATTTTGTTCATATATGTTGATATTTCATCCATATATGTTGATATTCACTCAGAAAAGATTATTTTATTTATAAGAAGATTTTTCTTTAAATAAAATATACTTTTCTTTTTTAGACTTTGAGACTTTTTGTCAATAGATTAAAGAATATTTTTTATTAACAAATTTCGTGGTAATGACTGGCTATGAAAAGAAAGATTCAAAAAATGTAGTTTTCTTTTTTAAAAAGGAAACTTTGTGTAATAAATAAAAGATTTTTTTAAATAATTAAATTATGATAGTTGCTTGTGATTTTTTCCTTTGGAAATTCGATCATACAAGGTTCTTTCCAGCTGAAAAGATTATTTTTATTTATAGAAATATTTTCTTTAAATAAAATACATCATTCCTTGTTTGGAAAAGAAGACTTTTTGGTGAAATAAAATAATCGTTCTGATATATTTTATTTTGTGCATATCTGAACGAATTACTACATAATTTGATTTATTTATGGAAAGTTCCTTGTCCCACAATAAATTTGGTCATTTTAATTGTTTAGGTACATTCAAGTTGTCAAGACAGTTTCCTAATATGTCGAGATAGAATCTGGCAGACAGGCATAATTTTCTATTTGAACAATTTGTATGATTCTTTAATTGATTTTTGCACATTTTGGGGACTGCTTTGACAGACCATTTCAGCTATAAGTAAAGGACCAAGTAGCCATAAATCTTGAGCTCTTTCACTTCTCATTTTTTAATATCATTTGTATCTTTGAGAGAGCTATTTTTGTGAAATTAAGAGTGGGTACCTTAATCTAGTATATAGGAGTTGTGTAGCTTACCTTTGTATCATCTATTTCGTATAGAAACAGGTGTCATCCATTGATAACGAGTTCAACAATCTTCGGGAGAAGATTTTGCTAAGACTTTCTTCATGAGGAAGAAAGCATTCATCAACCTTTGAAGGGAATTCAAGAGAGTCGGGTCTCATCATGAAACTAGATTTTTGAAGGGCGTACAAAAGCTTGCGACATAAGTATAGAGGGAGCCTATCTACATATAAGTCAATTGTGATTTTCTACTTTGTGATACCTTACTAATCAGTTTTATCTCTGGGCGTGGCCCCGTGGACTACGTTTTCCGAACTACGTAAAACATATCTAGTGTTGATTTTTTTATACTCATTTTTTTTTACTGTAATAATCAATTCAGACAACTGGCTTAGTCATTAGATTGGATTCTGTAACGCCCTAGTTACCCCAGAACAGTTATGGTGAACGGTGAACCAGAAATTTGACCCGCTACCTGAGTCCTTTAGTTAAAAAAGTGCTCTAAGTGTTATTAACAGGTTAAGGTGGAAAACAATAAAAAGGAAAGGATATATTTTATTAAGTATATAATTGCTCATGAGCTTATCAAAACGTTTACAAGTTATTTACAACTCAAAATGATCACTACTGTTTCAAATTTACAAACCCGCCGACCTAAGCAGCAAAATAGGGTAAACCCCCTAGCTCCTCTGAGAACTCCTTGGCCGTGGTGGTCAAGCGACCGCATATGTACACATCACCACCTAAGCTCTCCACTCAAGGATAGGTGAGTTTTTCTTTCCCTTTACCTGCACCACATAGCACCCATGAGCCGAGGCCCAGCAAGAAAACACAATATAGCATGATATAATATCAACAATGATCATAATAATCATTCGGGACTATCAGTCCAAAACAGATAGGTGACAGTCGCAAAAGTCACTAAATTGGGAATAGCTCCCTTCAGCCTTGTGACGATAGGGTCACCGGGGCTTAACAGGTGAGTGAACCTTTCATTAGCTTAAACAGGATAGGTGCATGGTGACTGGTCACCAACATAACCTTCCTCATGACCATAGAGTCATAACTCTGGAACATCGTTCCCTAGCCATGTGACAAGCGGTCACCTAGGCCTTAGGCCCTGGCTCTGAGTAACTAATCTTAAACTAGTCAAGCGCTTATAAGTTCATCGACCTTAGGGTCGCTCCAGCATTAATGCCTTAGAGCCATTCAACGCTAATATCGATTCGATCTAATCTTCATTCGGCTCTGCGTTCAGGATGCTTATGCCGTTTCTGACTCTTAGGTCAGTATCCCTGACTAGTCAGTACCATATACAAGTAAACATCATTCACTAGCATTTAATCTGCAATCCACGTCCACATTTATCAATCAACATGCCTCAATAACAAATACACATGTCATATACACACATGTCATATATACACAGGGTGAAGTTTTCTTACCTCAGATTCGAGCTAGAATGAATAAAGGAACGACCCTTGAGAGCGATCAACTTTTAGTCCTTTAGCAGTCACCTAGTCATAACCAAACACGGGACATCATCAATAAAAATGATCAACATAGGTTCCCAAACAAAAATCTAGCCTCTGGGACATCAATCCAAACTAACCCAAGTAGTAGGAACAATCCTGAGGCCTAAAACTATGTTCCCGGGGTCAAAACACACAAACGGGCTCAACCCTGCTCAAGGGCTGCGGCCCTGGCACCTTGGCCCACGGCCCCCAGCCACCTCTGAAATAAGGGCCGCGGCGCCCAGCAAAGGAAATTTCCCCCACCTGCTTCTTCGACCTAGGGTCGCGGCTCTCCAAGAACAGGGCCGCGACCCCAAACCCAAAACATGCCCAAACTCATTCTCCAACATCCCAAGGCCTCCAAAATCATGCCTAAACATTACCAAATCATCAAATCAAAGTTCCCAAGCTTCCCAATGGTCCAAAACCATCAAAACCCAAGGTTCAATCAAACCAAATCTCAACAATTCACAAAGTCCAATTCAAAGCTTAGAAACTCTAAAAACTGAAAACTTTAAACTTAGATTACCTTCGATTGAGTTATTTTCCGTCAAATCCTTCGGTCAAGAAGATTCTAATCTTTCCTAGGATCGCTATGCCTCGATCCTCTCTTGATTCTGACTACTAGAACTCGAGATTTCTTCGAAAAGGCTTCGAACGGTAAAAATGAACTAACGGGAAAGAACGAGAGGTTTTCTAACGTACGTTCTATCTGACAAGCTACTTCAACCTTAAGTAACCTCAAATAAAACCTAGTGCTCGGGGTCCCAAAAACCTCCCCGGGGACATTATAGTCAAAACTTCCAGAATTTCATCCTGATCTCAATAACTCCCAATTTATCATCAAATATACATTCTTACTACCCAATAATTGACCCCGTTATGACAAAACCGCTAATCCATTATATAGGACCGTCTCATGCCGAATAGCTCAAATATATCTCCATAATAATGGAATCTCATTCACAAATCACAATATACACCCAAATATATAAATATACCCTTAACGGGCCAAATTATCAAAATATCATAATACTCAAATGTGGACCCACATGCATGCATATAACATCATATTATAATATAATTCATATAAACATGCATATATCTATTTAATGGCATAAATTAACAGTTATGGCCATCCCGGCCTACTAATCCAGCCATTAAACCGAATTAGGGATTTGGGGCATTACAGATTCTGATTCTGTCAAAACAACTTAATCACTATTCAGCAATCTATTAAGTTGTTTAATTTAATCACTTAGTAAGCATTAAAATATGGAATTTCAAATATGGACCATTGGATCTTATTCAAAGGGTTAATTTAAAGTAGACATCCATGAGTAATAACCATTAAAAGTGCCTCATTAAAAATATACCATCATATATTAAAATTCATATATAATTTTAAATAATATATTATATATCTTAACCCATCTACTATTCGAGAACAATATAAATGGAGAGTAGACAACAATTCTCACTTTTAACATATTAATGATAATCACTTTCGTAAATTGCCACTACTAACTTGGAAAAGAGCAAGAATGCCTCGGAAAGAGATGCTTGAATTGAAGAGATCAAATAAAAAAGGCAATATATATACTAAAAGAACATTATGATACATGCTACCGTGTTAATTGAGAGTGTAAACTTGCATCTAGAAGTTCAACAAGTCTCAGCACACAGTCTATGTTGAAAGAATCATTCCAACACAAATTATGTTGAAAAGTTCAACTCATGTGTAGAATTAGCACACGATCCATTGTTTCAACCTATATATTGTGTTCTAATTTATTGAAATTCATATACTTTAGAATCATTTATGAAATTTAAAGTTTTCTTAAAACAATCAGTTAGTCCTTAAGCCATCATGTTTTGCACTATCATTTATAATGAAAAATTATGGTCTGACCCATATAATTAAATAGTAGAAGAACTAATCTAATAATAATAAGGTAAATACATATATTGAAATCATTCATCCCATTAGGCCTGTTTGATATTGCTTTCTGTTTTTTGTTTTTAAAATTGTGTTTTCAGAAATAAGAATAGAAAATTATTTTTGTAGTTTTCAAAAAACAACAAATGTTTTGTTAATATTTTCTAAAAATAATTTTTTTAGTTTTTTTTTTTTTTTTAAAAAGTCTTAAATAAAAAATTAATAAATATATTTACTGTTATCCAAAAAATTAGCATTGATGACGTGGCAAATGATCCCTGGACACGTGGCTGACACTTGGAAGAGCTCTGCTAGGGTATCGACCAGAAGATGCATTGGAAGCAGTAAGCAACCCAGTCTTACCTGCGACCAGTTTGGTCGATAGTTCCGCATACAAAGCAACATTACTGTGAAGATCTTTGTAAATCCCGAATTTAACTCACACAATCTCCTGAGTATCCGATTATTCAGGAAAGAATATCTGTAACAATCTTTTTGTAATCCCCCTTGAGCCTATAAATAGCAAAAGATAGCTCAAGGAAGGGACTTTGGGCTCTTGAATTATTTGAGATTAGAGTGATTCTCCTTGGAATATTATATTGTTCTTCAGAGGTTAGTAAAACTCATTGAACCCTTGTTCTTTGATCACTCCTTTGATTCCCATATCAATAACAGTCTAAGTGGACGTAGGTTATTTCCAGATCCTGGGGCCGAACCACTATAAAAATATTGTGTTCTTATTACTTTTTTGCTATTACGTTCTTCTCAACACATTCATTCATATCAAGAATATTCTGACTCCGTGTAAGTTGACCAGATTCTGTGTCAACATTCTGGTGCTTTCATTGGGAGCTTGATTTATCATTGCTGAGAAAACTAATGGCAAAAACTGGAAGGAAAGCTGGACAGGCGGCCGCTGTTGCGCCATCAAATCCACCTCCTCCTCCCTCTGCAAGCGTGGCGGAAGATGAGCCACATCTGGACTTTGAGGAGGAAGAAATGGATGATGCAATGCTGAAGAGTACCCTGGGGGCATTGCAGGAGGAGCTGGCTAGTCTGAAAGCCAGTCAAGAGACTGTTGCCGAAGTCGTGGCGCGGCAGCAGTAGGAGATTGAACGGCAGTGCGCGGAATTAAGCGAAAGGCAGGTGGAGATGGATTGCCGCCAGAGCGAAGCCACGGCAGCCCTCGAGGCGGCCTTGCAGCTGGCAAGGAATCAGGCCGCACCTGTTTCGCAGCCTGACCAACCTGTCAATGGGCCACCCCAGAGGGGTCCTAATCCAAGCCCACCGATCCAGCCTTCGAGTCCACAAAGGCCCGAGCAGCCTCAAGTGCCCCATGACGATGTCCCACTGGACCCTGAGGCGCAGCCACCATCCCAAGCTGGTCATGGCAATCCCCCGCAACAGAGGCAGAATAGGGTCGAGCATCAGCCTCATAGTCCTAGACGCCGTAGGGGCGATGAGCCAAACCTACTGAACAGAGGTCAGTATCCCTCTGGTAACAGGAGGGACTCAGAGTTAGGCTCTGCGGTCCGGGGTCCCCCACAGCATGATAATGCACTGGGACACCACGACCAGCACAGGCCGCCCTCTAACATTCGGAACGTTTCAGCCAGGGATGGAAATCGAGGGAACAGTCAATCCCACCATAGCCAATCAAGGTTCAGAGATGGCCATGAGTATAATGAGGCCGACTCAGGCAAGGGAAACGCTGGCCGAAGGAATTAAGAAAGAGGTAAAGGCAGGAGCCAGGTACCTCAAGATGACCAACCCGATAGACGGGATGCTGGGGGGCAGCCCAGGCAAAATAATGTCTTCAACCGGCTCAGGGGTAGCGAGCATCGGAGAAGAGATGAGGATTTGAGAGACATACTCAACGATCGCCGGGAGCGGCATGGCGAGAACGTCCCCCCAGCAACAGAGGCCACAACGATTCCTGCCGCTGTACAGGCCCAGATAGACGCCCTCAACCAAGCAGTGCAACAGCTTGTCGGGGGAAGGACATCTTATATCGATCGCGATAGGAGGAAAGGCACTCCTTTCATACAGAGGACAGCTAATGCCGAAACTCCAAGCAAGTTCAAAATACCTACACTTCCAAACTTTGATGGGTATGGAGACCCAGTGTCTCATATCAATAAGTTTGAAATTTAAATGGACATTCAGAAAGTGTCTGAAGATGCTCGGTGCAGGATCTTCCCTGCAACACTTTCTGAAGCCGCGCAGGAATGGTTTTTTAAGTTCCCTCCCGCAAGCATAGTGTCCTGGGAAATGTTCGTAAGGGAGTTTTACGGACAGTTCTATGCAGGTCGTGTGCATCCAACTGAAGCAAACCAGCTAGTTGAAATTCGCCAGCAGGATGAAGAATCAGTAAAAGACTACATCCAGCACTTTATGCGAGCGGCAGCTGGATCGAAAATGGTGGGGGACGAAGGCAAAATGATGGCCATTACCGCAGGGGTTAAATGTCGTTCTCCCCTCTGGAAAAGTCTCCGAAAGGAAGGAGTGAGAACTACCCAAGAATTTCTAGACCGGGCTGATCGCTACATCAAGCTCGAAGAAGCCATTGCCGACGATGGGAAGCCCTCGGGCAAGGATAAAAAGGCTTCTGAACCCGCCAAAGCCACCAATGGGTCCAAACCTAATGGAAACGGCAATGGCATGAATGGTGGAAAACGGCCGTATAACGAGCCTTCCACCTCCGACAATAAACGAGCCAAGGGTAATTGTTATGAACCTCGGTTCACTAACTACACTGCCCTCGTTGAGTCTCGGGGAGAGGTTTATCAGGCCACAAGTTCTAGTGTGCCTTATAAAAAACCTGGCCCCATTTGAAAGGATATTTTGAAAAGAGACACTACCAAGTTCTGTAGTTATCATAACGACTACGGACATGACACCAATGAATGCAACCAGTTAAAAGACGAAATCGAGTTCCTTATTAGACAAGGACACTTGAGAAGATACGTACGGGCCTCGGGAAATTCCCAACGAGAAGCTCTGGGTAGCAACGAGCAGGCGCCCACGCGCCAACGCTCGCCACCCTTACAGCCTGCCCCCGTGACTGGCACACTCTTAACCATCTGTGGAGGCCCGCACCTCGCGGGAAATAGCGGAAAGGCTAGGGAACGATATGCTCGGACTCTGGGCCACGACCAGGACATCGAGATGATGACTGTGGAGGACCGTGCACTGAAAAAGGCTCGGTCAGAGGAAGGTGAGATAACCTTCCCTGATGGCGACGCCCAACACATCCGGTTCCCACATTCCGATCCGCTGGTCGTGGACATCCAGATGGCCAACATGATGGTGAAGAGAGTACTGGTCGATACAGGAAGTTCAGTGAATATCCTGTATAAATCAAAACTGGAACGCATGAAATTGTCCGTTAAGGACTTGGAGCCCTGCAACCAAACGATATACGGCTTCTCTGGAGAAGGACTCGCCTCAGCCGGATTGATCAAACTGCCAGTAACGACGGGTACAGCGCCTGCAACAAGGACATTACTCGCCACTTTTGTAGTGGTCGATTTTCCTTCGGCGTACAATGCCGTTATTGGAAGGCCTATATTGGTTGATCTACGGGCTGTCATCTCTATGTGGCACTTTGCCATGAATTTCCCAACAGACTCGGGGGTAGGATGCGTGTTGGGGAACCAGAGGGAAGCCAGGGAGTGCTACAACGCCTTAATCACAAAGGCAAAGAATGGAACGTCGAAGAGCACTACCTCAGATAGGTTGCAGATGGCAGTAGATACACAAGCCCAATCCGGTGATGAAGTCACCAAATAGGGTGTTGCCCAAAGTGAGGATAGAGACTTAGATCCTCGCTTTGGGGATTTTGAAGAAAACATTGGACCCGTCGAGGACCTGGAGGAGGTCCAACTCGACAAAGAAGACCCGACCAGAGTCGTGAAGGTTGGGAAAAACTTAGAGCCTACCACGAAGCACGCACTGGTGGAATTTTTGCAAAAGAACCAGGAGGTTTTCGCCTGGTCGCATAAAGACATGGCTGGGATAGATCCCGCAGTTATCAGCCATGTCCTGAATATAGACAAGACCTTTCCACCCATGCAACAAAAGAGAAGGTTGCTCGATAAAGATAGATCGAGAGCCTTAAAACAAGAAGTTGAAAGACTAAAGGAGAATGGGTTCATCAGGGTGGCATTTATCCATCGTGGGTCTCCAATCCAGTGCTGGTTCCCAAGCCTAACGGAAAGTGGCGGACCTGCGTGGATTTTACAGACCTCAATAAAGCCTGCCCAAAAGACTGCTTCCCACTCCCAAGGATCGACCAGCTGGTCGATGCAACTGCAGGGCACGAGATCCTCTCATTCATGGATGCATATTCAGGCTACAACCAGATTAGCATGCATCCCCCTGACGAAGATCACACCAGCTTTCGGACCGATACAGGCTTATATTGTTACAAAGTAATGCCCTTCGGACTGAAAAACGCAGGTGCGACTTACCAGCGGCTAGTCAACCACATGTTTAAGGAACAAATCAGAGTAACCATGGAGGTATACGTGGACGACATGCTGGTAAAGTCTAAGGAGGCAGAAGGACATGTAAGGGATTTACAGAAGTGCTTTGATGTACTGAACAAATACCAGATGAAGTTAAATCCCCTCAAATGTTCCTTCAGAGTTGGATCAGGGAAGTTTTTGGGGTTTATTGTAAATTCAAGAGGAATCGAGGCCAACCCCGACAAGATAAAAGCCCTGATCGACATGAAGTCGCCAGAAAAAATCAAAGATGTACAAAGTTTAACCGGGAGAATCGCAGCCCTAAGTAGATTCATTTCGAAATCAACAGACAAGTGTGTCCCTTTTTTCAATCTACTTAGGGGAAATAAGAAGTTTGAATGGACAGGAGACTGCGAGCATGCATTCCAAGCCTTGAAAGCCCATATGGCACAACCTCCCATCTTATCAAAGCCAATCGAAGGAGAAACTTTGTTTATTTACCTGGCGATTACTGAAGTTGCTGCTAGCGCAGTACTAGTGCGAGAGGAAGAAGGCGTACAAAAAGCAGTCTACTATGTCAGCAAAAGACTGATCGGGGCAGAATTGAGATATCCACCAATCGAGAGGTTGGTATATTGCTTAATCCTGGCCTCTAGGAAGCTACGCTCCTACTTTCAAGCCCATCCTATTACAGTTCTAACTGACCAGCCCCTTCGGCAAGTCCTCCAAAAACCAGAGGCGGCTGGGCGATTATTAAAATGGGCAGTCGAATTAGGGCAGTTCGACATAACTTATTCACTGCGAGCAGCAGTCAAGGGACAAGTCTTGCCCGACCTTATTGCAGAGTTCACTGAACTCCCAGCCAGCGAACAGTGCGAACAGCCTAAAGCGCCTGAGCCTCAAGACAAAGCTCCTTCGTGGAAGTTATTCACGGATGGGTCATCCAACGAATCCCACGTTGGAGCGGGAGTTATATTGATAACACCGGAAGGGCATCAATTTCACTGCGCCATCAGGTTCGACTTCACCGCGTCAAATAATGAAGCGGAATACGAAGCACTCATCGCTGGATTAAGAATGGCAAAGGATATGAGCATAAAGACGCTTGATATCTACAGTGATTCACAGCTGGTGGTGAATCAGGTCCTAGGAGAATATCAAGCGCGAGGCTTAAAAATGGTGGCCTACTTAAATAAAACAAAAGACTTGCTAGCCCAGTTCACTAAATACACCCTCCAGCAAATTCCGCGATATCAGAATTCAAATGCAGATGCCTTAGCCAAACTCGCAAGCGCAAAGGATGCTGACACTTTAAACATTGTGCCAGTAGAAAGACTGAGTAAGCCAAGCATACGAGCGGCCGAATCTAGTATGGAGATTCGAATTGAAGATACATGGATGGCACCTTATTTGGAGTATCTGACAAACGGTACGCTACCGACGGATAGAAACAAAGCCAGAACTCTACAAAGGCGAGATGCTAGGTACATACAGTTCGGTGGTGTTATGTACCGAAGAGGATATTCCTTGCCACTACTTAGATGCGTTACACAAGAAAAAGGTAAGGAACTCATGAAAGAGGTGCATAAAGGCTTCTGTGGGGATCACGCTGGGGGGCAGAGTTTGGCAAAGAAGATTCTAAGGCAAGGCTACTTCTGGCCAACTATGAACGAGGATTCGATGGAGTTTGTACGAAGATGCGATAAATGTCAAAGATTCTCCAAGATTCCACGAGCAGCTCCAAACGAATTAAAACAGATGCAAAGTCTGTGGCCTTTTGCAGTATGGGGGATAGATTTGATTGGATCCCTACCTACCGGGAAAGGCGGAGTAAAGTACGCAATCGTAGTAGTCGATTACTTCACCAAATGGGCCGAAGCTTAACCGCTTTCTACCATCACGACCAAGAAAGTCCTTGACTTTGTTATCAAGAACATTGTCTGTCGATATGGTTTGCCTAGAAAGATAGTTTCAGACAACGGAACCCAATTTGATAGCGATTTATTCACCGATTTCTGCGAAAGACATGGAGTCATTAAAAGCTTTTCTTCAGTTGCACACCCCCAGGCGAATGGGCGGGTCGAAGCTGTGAATAAAACCCTTAAAGACACCCTGAAGAAGAGACTTGAAGAAGCTAAGGGAGCGTGGCCAGAACAACTGCCTGAAGTCCTTTGGTCGTATAGAACGTCTCACCGAACAGCGACAGGAAATACCCCATTTTCCTTAGCCTATGGATATAAGGCAATGTTGCCTGTCGAATCAGATCCCCCCTCACATCGACGTCTCACATACGACCAGGACCAGAACAGCCAACTAATGATGGAATCTCTAGACTCGATTGACGAGATACGGGAGAAGGCCCAACTCCGAGTTGCTGCATACCAACAAAAAGTCGCCCTGTACTTTAACTCCAAAGTTAAAGAAAGAAAATTCAACGTCGGAGACTTGGTGCTACGACGAGTTTTCTTAAATACCTGCAACCCTACTGCTGGAGTGCTCGGACCTAATTGGGGAGGACCTTACCAAATTGAAGAAGTCCTTCATCCGGGCACCTACAAACTTGCACGCTTAAACGGAGATCTCGTTCCACGTTATTGGAATGGAGAACACCTGCGCAAGTATTATCAGTGAACAATCCTTTTTAAAGGACTGGCTTGTATTAATTCTTTCTTTTTACAAGTTTAGCAAAGAGGGTTAGCCACGCTATATGGCTAATCGATCGTATATGTAAGATTCTATTTCAGAATCACTCGTAAAGACATGTTTAGTCCATTTTTAATACGAGATTATAAGGGACTGTGCGCAGCCAGTCATTCTTGCCAACCTTTGTGAATTTATATTTACAAGTATTTGTTCATTGCGTGTGTTGTTTTGCTGTATTACAAGTATAATTTTTTCACACGAACAAGAATGTTCGAATAGGTCATGGTCAAGGCAAGTGACCAAGGACCTAAAGCTCCTCGATCACTTGGGGGGCATATAAGGCACATCGATAGCAAAGCATACCGTGAGGTATGTAAACACATGAACAAAATGAGTGAAAGCATGCTAAGGTACTTAGAGTATTTTTCAAATTTTATATTTTGTTAAATCATGCCAAAGTACTATGGTAAGTTCGGTCATACGGACAAATGTTATAATAAATGAAAATGTTATAGCATCATGCAATCTTTTACACCGCAAGCGTCACTGCTTGGATGTAACTGTTCAAGAAAAAGAAAAGATTTACTGCCCGTGCAGCAAAGTTTAAAATAAAAATATTGTCTTTACATCACGACCCGTGGGTCGTGTAATCAAAAGAAAAAATATATGAAAAAGCTCAAGAGGCATTGGGAGCAGGAAGGTCCTTAGCAGCATTCTGGTTGACAGCATCCTCAGCAGCCCGTTCTTCCTCTATGCCAGCGATGCTTGGGGAAGCAGGCATCCTCGCTCTTGCCTCCTCTTCAGCCAGTTGGGCAGTGCAGCGAGCCAGCTCGGCAGCCCTGACATCCTCTGAAAGATAGCTGAAGTCGGCTCCCTGATTTTGTTTCCAGAAGTTGTAGAAACATCGGAGCGTCGTCCTCTTATGCCTTTCCAGATTTTTGGAGTTGTCGAGCTCCATCTGCTTTACTTTCCCCTCAAGAGTGGCGATGGCCTCGTCCTTGGGCTTAAGCACCTCTTCCAATCTTTTGACTTCGCGAAGATGGGTTCGGCTGGCATCTTGATACTCCTGCCTCGACTTTATCGCAGCTGCCTTTGCAGCTTCAGCCTCTGACAACTTGGTCACCGCAGCATCCCTCCGTTGAACCATCGCCTCCAACTCCTTAGTATGCCTGGCCTCTGCAGCCGAAAGCTCCTTGGTTGCTTTCACCTGATACCTCTCAATGGCCTTTGCCCTAGCCTGTTCGATGGTGGCTTGGGTGCGGGTGCGGGTGCGGGTGCGGGCAGTGGTGGCAGACAGCAATGCCTGAGGACAGAGGATAAAAGTTAGAACCTGTGGCAAAGACTAAAAAGATTGAAGCCAAAAAGATAAAGAAGTACTTACGCTGGCTATTTCGTTCAGGGTCCTGTTCAGAATCAGGTCGACCGTCATACTCTCTGCCTCAACCATTGCATCCTTGACGCGGTCATTTTTCTCGATGTGCGCAATACGGTCTTTGGCTGCACGTACGGCACGGCTCAAGAGTTTGGCCCCAAGAGTTTCTTCCCGCTTGTCTTGCTCCCTTCTGGGTGCAGCTGGAGGAGGGTTCATTGAAGCAGGGGGAGTCTCCTTCTCAACAGGGGCTGGAGGATGAGCAAAAGTTTTCCCAGTAGGCACGTCCCTGGGAGGGTCTTCTGTTCGAATCTTTTTTGTGGGTCCCTAGCTCGTCTCGCCAGTGTGTCTCCATGACGACTTTCTCTGAAGCTGAGGAACTTCCTCTTCCTCTTCAGTCTGGTATAAGTCAAAGACGTTGGGAGTGGCCATATCTGCAAATAAGTAAAAACATGCAAAGGGTAAAGATAAAAGCAGATGAAGACTCTTTATCAAAATGAAAAAGAAGGTCACAAAGTTAGTACCCGAGCTACAACTACTGGTCGCTATACTATTGACTCTATTAGTCACACACTCACTATCTGGCATGAAGAAGTTTGGCCCTAGATTTGGAGTATATGTAAAGTTGCCCTCCCCGTCAAACAAATGACAAGGAATTGGCAAACTATTCAAAAGCAAAATAATTTTACCGTTCTCATCAGAGGATTCCCCCAGATCCACAACTGGTTCTTTGGCCTTTTGTTTCCCCTTGTCTTGGGGAGCAAAAGGCCTTTCTGTGGAAGGATTGCCCGTGGGCTCCCTGATTGTAACCCTTGTTGGTCTCCTTCGAGGAGGAGACACAGGAGGTTGCTGCTCGGGAACCCCCTCGGCAGTGGCATCGTCTACCAAGGACCCTCTTGTTTCATGGCGAGGAGCCAGGAGGCCAGACAGCCTCAAGTTTTCATCAGTAACCAGGGACTTGACACTTTTTTCTGCGTCTGTCATCCTGGCCAGTCTATTGGACCTCAACACCATGTCTGGTGTTGGGGTCGGACGTAACCATGGGCCTGATAGACAAAGTGCAGTTTGAGAAAAATGAAAGGAAACTCCTTGATTAAAAGTATCGACCAGTCAAAGACGGTACTTACCTCCTCGAGCGAAGGCCAAGTTGTTGCTGGTTATGTCTGGTGTAAGGAAATACTCCTTACTGTACTGCCCCATGTTCGATATGTGCATAGTGTCACTCAGGAATGTCCGGTTTGTCTCCTGGTGACAGAAGTGGAAAAAACCCGTTCCATATTGTTGCGGGTTGGATTTAAGGTCGAAAAGATAATTGACCTCGTGGGGAGTAGGTTCTGGCCATTTTTTAAGTTTGTACAGGATATAGAGTGCGGCCAGCATCCTATATCCGTTTGGAGTAATTTGGAAGGGGGCGACGTCGAAATAATTCGCCACCCCCTGATAAAAAGGATGTAGAGGGAGGAGAGCCCCCGCCTCTATGTGATACCCAGACCAGGCGCTGTATATACCTCCGGGAAGGTTAGCCCTTTCGTCTGTGGCAGGAAGTTTGATGGTGACCCCCGTGAGGGGATACTTTCTGAAATATTTAGCAACCATCTGAAGGGTCACTACGCTAGTCGGGGAAATATACCACTCGACATCAGGCAAATTCTGATGCCGAGGGCGGGCTCTAACTTGGATGTTAGGGTCAGGGACAGGATTGTCTCGACCGCGGGTCAAGGGAGCCCTAGCCTGCGAATCAGGCTGGGCAGGAAGGTTTGGGCTATCATCAGATTCGGGTCTTTTCTTGCCTACGGATTTGGAACGGGCCATTTGAGGAGGAGAAGGACGGGGTCTGGAAGAGGATCGTGAGAAGGGAATCTCGTGGACTCGGTCAGCCAGTTGTTCTTCGCCTACGAGCAATTGGGCGAGAAGAACATCGTCGATGGGCTGTTCACCTCCCCACAAATCTGGGATCAATGTTTGCAAATAGAAGAATGGGGAGGTGAGGATAAAGAATTTTTAAAGGTTTTTTAGAATAACGCGGGTCGAGTATAAAAGCCAAGCTTTTATACAACAGCATTCTAACAAAAAGATAAATTTTCCGCACGAACAATTTGAAAGACGGATCAAAGGGTGAAAGTAAAAAGTTTTTCAAGAAAACTTTTTCAACTCCCCGTAGGGCGGGAAAAACCTATTTTCCAACTAGCCTAAAGATCGAATTTTTACTTCGATTTTACATCCTAAAAATATGACCCTGACTATTAAACTAACTCGTAACCCTTTTTTTCCTACAAAACATTCTACTCACAAGCGTCTCAAACCAGAAACAGATGAACTCAAACAGTCAACATACAGAAGCATGCATCATGAAAATTTGAAGCATAAGAATTCGAAAACTTACCAAGAAAATGATCGTGGAGATGGAAGAAGGGTCTTCGGAAATCAAGGAATTCTCGGGTTAAGTCTTGAAAATGTAGAAGAATGGTCTCTTGAGAAGATTAAAGCTCTGGTTTTTAGGGTTTCTTGAGAAGGCAATGGCGTGCGTGAAAAGAAAAAGAAGATTTCGGGGGTATTATATAAATTTGTCTGTGGCATTAAAAAGGTGTAATCATCAGTTTCCCTTTTTTGAAGTATGGGGAAGCGGAATGGCCGTCAAATTATTACTGGGGAACCGAAAAGTCATGATTAGACAGAAGTAGGTTACTTTTTCCAAGAACACACGAAGGGTTCTGACACGTAAGGCGGGGGTACCGAAGAGTCGTTTGCTCAAAAGTTTATTTATTGCTCGTGATAAATAAACTTGGGGCCAAATGTTATCCAAAAAATTAGCATTGATGACGTGGAAAATGATCCCTGGACACGTGGCTGACACTTGGAAGAGCTCTGCTAGGGTATCGACCAGAAGACGCAATGGAAGCAGTAAGCAGCCCAGTCTTACATGTGACCAGTCTGGTCGATAGTTCCGCATACAAAGCAACATTACTGTGAAGATCTTTGTAAATCCCGAATTTAACTCACACAATATCCTGAGTATCCGATTATTCAAGAAAGAATATCTGTAACAATCTTTTTGTAATCCCCCTTGAGCCTATAAATAGCAAAAGATTGCTCAAGGAAGGGACTTTGGGCTCTTGAATTATTTGAGATTAGAGTGATTCTCCTTGGAATATTATATTGTTCTTCAGAGGTTAGTGAAACTTATTGAACCCTTGTTCTTTGATCACTCCTTTGATTCCCATATCAATAACAGTCTAAGTGGACGTAGGTTATTACCAGATCCTGGGGCCGAACCACTATAAAAATATTGTGTTCTTATTACTTTTTTGTTATTACGTTCTTCTCAACACATTCATTCATATCAAGCATATTCTGACTCCGTGTAAGTTGACCAGATTCTGGGTCAACATTTACAATGAGAAAAATCTTTTAAAAGTTATAATAAATAATGAGATAAACTAATGTGAAAGAAAAAGTGATGAAAAATAAGGAGAGAGAAAGTAAGGAGATAAATTTTGAGGAAGAAAAATGGAGAAGAGAGAAATTGATGCAAGAAAAAAATGAGAGAGAAAGTGATTAGAGAGAAAATGGCGAGATAGAAAAAATGAGGATATAGGAAGTGATGAGAGAGAAAATAATGAGATAATAAGTGATAAGAGAGAAAATAAGGAGATAAAAAGTGATAAGAGGGAAAGCGATGTTAGAGCAAGTGATGAGAGAAAAAGTGAGGAGAGATAAATTAATGACAGAAAAAGTGATGCAAGAAAAAAATTGACAAAAAAGAATTTGAGAACAACAAATTTTTTTTTTTTTATTGTTCTCAAAATTTTCTGTTTTTTGTAACTTTATTTTTAAAAATTGTTTTTTGAAAACAATGCCAAACACCCATACTTATTTTCAGAAAACGGATCTTAGGTTTTAAAAACAAAAAATAATTTTTTAGTTAAGGAGTCAAACACCCTCAATATTATTCAGTATACTGAGTGAGTCTTTACAGTGAGGATATCAGGTCATATATAGGCAACTCAAGAGAAAGAGTTACAAGTCATCTCAAGTAACCATGAGATACAACTAAAATAACAACAATTAGTTGTTTAGCTGAAATGTAACAACATAAAAACTAGTATAACTAATCTAAGTGAGGCAATAACTAATAAGCCCCCTCAAGATGGAGTGTATAAGATTTTAACACCCATATTGGATACAATGTAATTGAAAGAGTTAGGAGACAAATCTTTAGTAAATGTAATTGAGGGAACATGGATCATTTTAAGAGTGCCTTTGAAGACTTTCTCATGGACTATGTGACAATCTATGTCAACATGCTTGGTATGCTCAAGAAAGACTGAGTTTTTTGAAATGTCTATAGCAACACTATCTTCATAGTATAAGACAGTTGGTTGTTGATAATGGATTCCAAAGTCTTTAAGGAAAACTAATAAACGAGAAACAGTGGATCACTTTTTTTATTTCTATGAGACTAAATAATTTTGAATGAAAACACAATAACCAGAAACAGAACATCTTGTATCTAAGCAAGCACCCTAATATCCATCAGCAAAAACTTTGACTTGTAGAATAGTATGAGTTAAATCAACTTCTACATTTGTTGAAATTTGAGTGGAAGATGAAGTGGGGAAGAATAGCCCTTGGCCAGGAGTTGCTATAAGGTATTGGAGCAATATGCGAGGAACATTCAAGAAAGGAACACGGGATGTGGAGAGGTATTGGCTGAGCCTATTTACTGCAAAAGGTATACCATGTCGAGTAATTGTAAGGTAAATAAGTTTACCAATAAATCGATGATAAGTAATAGGTTCAGGGGGTAACTCTCCTACATCATTGCTTAGTTTTAAGTTTGGTTCCATAGGTGTTGAAGCAGATTTTGAGCCTAAGTAACTTGAATCAGGGAGGAGTTGGAGAGTGAAAGAGAGTTGAGAAACATAATTATCTTTGTATGACCTACCGATCTCCAAACCAATCTTTTAGTATAAATCAACGATCTTCCAATCAAGATTCTAAAAGCTCACACCTTGATCTTCCAGACCAATCCTCAAACACACAAGGACGTGTGTGGGCACGTATGATTCAAAAGGTTGATTTAGGACTCTCTAGATGTACTCAACACATGAGATCTATAGAAGTTTGATTGAGAGAAGATGTATTGAATAGTTTTTCAGGTTTGGAAAAACTATTGATTTCTTTTCAATGAGAGAGTCTGACATGTCTATGAAGACCACTTCATCTTGAAAAGTATTGCTTCTTTTGAGGTTTATAAAGATAATCAACTAATTTAATTTATCATTATTTTATTTAAATTAAAACTGATCAGTTATAACCTATTTAATTTAAATAATATTTAAAACGAATAATTAAATATATATATAATTAAATAAACAAATTATTTGAAATTCAAATCCTATGGGTAGGAAATCCCTGTGTGTGGTGCCCCACACTCACTGCACAGTGGGTGTGTCGGCCCACATATTAGTGTTATCCCTAATTTTTTTATATGTTTGTTTAATCAATATTTAAGACAATATATTTATCATAAAATAAATATTAGTTAATTCAAAATTAACTTTATCTTAAAATATTAATTTAAAATAAATAAATAAATATCTTATTCTAAATAAGATAATTATTAATCTCTCTTTTTATATTAATCCAAACATGATTAAAATTTATTTTAACTTATAGTTTTTCAAAATAAAAACTATATAGATAAATATTAATTAATTCATAATTAATCAATTGTCAATAATTATCACATAATTATTTTCTTATCCTGGAAAATTAATTCATTTGCAATTAAGTATTTATCTCTACAAATCTTTCTTTTGATATCCTTACCCTTGACAGTCTAGGACAGAGGTGATTTGGAGACCATGGACCTATAATACAAAGCTCCAATAAACCAAATTATTAATTAAACTCTTTAATCTAATAATCTTATTTATTAATTTCATGATTACTCCACTATAAATATCGAATTGCACTCTAAGTATTTATAAAATTATATTTACAGAGTTTTCTATTGTAGTCCATTGATATAATCAATAAATATAGTTATCACCTTCATTTATTGGTTCGTTAATTAGAGCTAGTCAAGATTGCCATTTTACCCTTCTAATTACCTCTTGTTCCTTAAGTACTATTAATTCACTAGTGAATAATTAATCTATAATCAAATTATAGATTTGAGCTCAATAACTATTCAGTTACAAAATTAACCCTTAAGGGAACCAATATTCAATCTGTTAGGAAAGTATGGATTCCATTATTGTAAATCATGTTCCCTGCCATTCATGATATTGAATCTGCAAAACAAAATTCATTAGCCTTATTATACCAAGAAACCTTAACGAGTGAATCAAAAGATCCAATAAACACAAACAGAGGTTCATGAATAAAAGGATTTAGATTGATCTACAAATGATCATCTATTATGATAAGAATTAAATCTTTATGTCAAACGACAAAGTATATAAAGATAATTGATTCTCATTGGTCTTGTCATATATAATCTCTATTATATACAGTACATTTACTAAGATGTCCATCCACATCAGTAATCCGAATCTAGATCACTTGCAGCACGTATGCTTAGTAAACCACACTAGTAACCATTAATTAAAGATTCCATACTTTAATATGTTACTGACTATTTTATTAATTATATATGATCTTAATTTCTCGTACTAATACAAGATCATATTCTTATGAATGAATAAGGGTGTTTCTTGATATTATTATATAATTAATTGAAAAAATAATTATAACTTTCAAATATAATAAACAAGTACTTTTATTTAAATTAATAAAATGTCTTTACATGCTTTTTGGGCATTAATCCTAACAATCTCCCACTTTCCCTCAAAGCAAGTAAGGTATCTCCCTTAATTCCATGTTGCATACATGACCTATAAACGACTTAGCAGGTGTGTCTTGGTAAATCGGTTTGCCAAGTTCTATTATGATGCTATCTTCATAACAATCACATCACCTCTATCTACAATCAATCTAACCAGATGGAATTTCCTTTCAATATGCTTTCCTCTCTTGTGGCTTCTAGGTTCCTTAGAATTAGCTATTGCTCTACTATTGTCACAATACATGATTAGTAGCTTATCCATATCTGGAACTACTTCCAGATTTGTGTAGAACTTCCCTAGCTGCTTCACAAGATGCTATATAGTCGACTTTCATGGTTGAATTTGCAATACTAGATTGTTTAATACTTCTCCATACTATAGCTCCTCCACCAAGAGTGAATACTGACCCAAACGTCGACTTATGACTGTCTTTGTTTGAATTGAAATTAGAATCATTGTATCTAGTAGGCTTTAACCTACCCCTGAATATATAAGCATATAATCTCTCGTTCTCCTAAGATACTTGAGAATGTGCTTTACTGCAATTCAGTGTTCCAAACCTAGATTTGATTGATAACAACTCATAATCCTTACAACATAGCATATGTCAGGCCTAGTACACAACATAACATACATAAGACTCCCAACTACTGAAGCATGCATGATTGACCCAAAACGGGTATGTTTTAAATATTTATACTCGCAAGCGCACGAATCGTATTTATAGAATAGTTTTCGTGTAAGCACGAGATCGAACCCAAAAGAGTTGTCTAAAATAAAAAAGAAAACTATTTTAAATCAAAAGTAACAAATTCTAACCTAGCTCCAAAGATTGATGAGTTTTAATATTATGAACATAAAATAAAAGATTGAAAAATAAAGCTATTTAAGATAATGAAAATAAACCAATAATGATTTGAAAATAAGTGTTAAAAGAAAAGATTATTAAGATACTAAAATCCACAAAATGTAAGTTTAATAATATTTATTAGTATATTGATTCCCAAGTTTTTGTGATAGTTAAAATAATTCAAACTATCATTTTCCAAATAGATTTATAATTTTAAGCACAAATTACTTCTAAAAAGATAGGATTTTTCTTCACTTTTCAAAATTATAATTTCAAAGCATTTAGTGTAAATCAATCTAATGAAATAACAAATAAATCAATGAACATTATTTATAAGGCAAAACATAATATTTTTGTTCTGAGTATGAATGTGTACAATTTAATGACACATCTTACACAAAGAATATTATGTTTTTGCAAAATGAAGAACAAAGTGCATATTATCTAACAATCCAAAATATGAGATATTAAAGATGAAAGACATATATGAAGAAGAAAAATCCATAAACTTGTTGCATTACAAGGGAAATCAACATACAACATAAATATTACCTAGTTACAAGTTGCTTCATCATGATCTTAATAATCTTATGAAAAAGATTAGAAGCACATAACTAGAGTAGAAATTACAAAATAAATGACATACATACTTGCAAAATGCTCTTGAAAAACCCAAAATGGAAGAGAGAATGGTAGAGAGAAAATGGGAGAAAAGAAGATGGTAACCAAAACTTAAGCACCCTAAAATGGTCTTGAAACTCCATATTTAAAGTGAGGTTTAAAATAATCAATTTAAATTAATTAAATTGATTAGATTAATTAAATAAAATAAATATGGTATGTATAGGTAAATTATAGGGTGTAATGATGATATTGTGGTGAAAAATGTGTAGAAGAATAGGTAAAAAAAATTGGCATTTTAGACAAAGGGGACATTGCGGGCTCAAGATGATTGTGGGTGGCTGAAACAGGCGGCTGGTCTAGTGGAGTCTTGGCAGGTCCTGGCTGAAGAAGGATTGGGCCATTGAATTGGGCCTTAAGATGCTGAAACTTGCCAAGAGGGAATGAGGCGTGGTTGTACGGCTGGGGATTGAATGGTGAGGGGTCAGGCGGCTGTGGAGGCTGACCGTGTGGCTGTTGAAGATCTTTGTTGATGCAGCTGGGAGATGGTGTGCCGTACGGCTGGGGGGTCTGGTTGGATGATGGAAGTCCCACGGCTGGCAGGAGGAGAAATTGGGCCTGGTGGGCTTGTGGGCTTCGGACTGGGCAAAGAGTTGCAGGAGCGGGCCTGGGCTTGAGGAAGGCAGGCTGGGAGGCTTCGAGCCTGAGAGGCTCAATCCGTGGGGTGCTGAAATGAGATGGCCTTGTGCCAAAATTTGCTATTTCCTCTTCACAAACTTTTATTTCATTTTCTCTTCTTTTTCAAGCATAAAAAATTGCAAAGTACATCCTACAAAATAAGTAAATAATAAATTAGAATCAAATATTTTCAATTATAAAATAACTCATATTAAGTCCATGAAAATACTAATTGAAATTTAATTTACTTTGGGAATTAAGTTCAATAAAATCACATTTTTTAAACTTATAATCTATCAACACAACTTTCAAATAATTAAACTACAACATATTATAATAAAATATCTATAAAAACATATAAAAATCTAGAAAACTACAATAAGACTAATAAATTAAAAATTACATAAAAACTTAATAAATTAATTAAAAGCTCAAGAACTAAGCAATAATTAGCATATAAAAGTGGTAAAATAACTCTATTTTGTAGAGTTATCAATGCAGATACTTTCTCATGTCCTTTTCCTCCTGAGGTGTCTTTGGACATTGCTCTTTGGAAAGAGTAATTCCATGTCTGGTCGGTAACTGACCTTTCTTGGAATTCTCCATAAAGAACCTTTCAAGCACCTTATCTATATAATTAGCTTGAGAAAGTGTCAAGAGCTTGTTCTTCCTATCCCTTAGGATTTGGATTCCCATAACATAGCTTGCCTCGCCCAAATCTTTCATTGGGAACTTTTCGGCTAAACACTTCTTTATGTTTGACAGTGTCTCTACATCGTTGCCATTGAGTAAAATATCATCCACATAAAGAACTAAGAAAACCACCAATTTTCCTTTGATATATTTATATACACATGCTTCGTCAACATTTTTTTCAAAGCCATATGTTTTTATTATTTCATCAAAGGTGATATTCCAAGATCTAGATGGTTGCTTTAATCCATAAATGGATTTTAGCAACTTACACACCTTTTGATCTTCCCCATTCTTGATGAACCCTTCTGGTTTTACCATATAGATACTTTCATCAAGATAGTCATTAAGGAAGGTTGTCTTGACGTCCATCTACCATATCTCATAATCATACGTGCCAACTATGGATAAGAGAATACGAATGGATTTCAGCATAGCCACAGGAGAAAATGTTTCTTCATAATCAACACCTTCTCTCTCAGTGTAACCTTTGGCTACTAGTTTTGCTTTGAAAGTCTCCACTTTCCCATCTACATCTCTTTTCCTCTTGTGTATCCATTTGCACCCAATGGGCCTGACATCTTCAGGTGGGACTACAAGTTTCCAGACATAATTGGAATACATGGATTCCATTTCTTGGTTCATGACTACTTTCCATTTCTCCTTTTTCAGGATTATCCACAACCTCTTTGAAGGTTAATGGACTGCCCTTATCTATATTAGAAACAAGGACATGTGCCTCATGTTTGTAGCAAACAGGTTGTCTCACAATCCTCCCACTATGACGTTGCACTGGGGTTTCCTTTTTCAGGGATAGTGGTTTCCTCAATTTTTCGTTTATCATTTAATCATGATGATGAAGGTGGTCGAATCTTATTAGCTGTGAGTTCCTCCAATACTACTTTGCTTCAAGGTTTATAGTTATTCATATAATCGTGTTCAAGGAAGGTCGCATTTGAAGAAACAAATACCTTATGGTCCTTGGGACTATAGAAATAACTATCTCTTGTTTCTGGAGTGTTGCCCACAAAAATGCATAGTTCAAACCTCGAATCAAGTTTCCTTGATTTAGGTCTAAGAACATGAGCATGACAGCCCTAAATACGAAAATGGTGCAAACAAGGTTTGTTTCCATTCCATAGTTCCAGTGGCGTTTTGCTTATGATCTTAGATGAGACCACATTCAAAATGTAAGTCGTCGTTTTAAGTGAAAATCCTCAGAATGAGAGAGAGAGTGAAGAGTAGCTTAACATAGACTTGACCATTTCCAACAAGGTTCAGTTTCTCCTTTCTAAAACACCATTTGGCTGTGGTGTTCCCGGTGTTGTGAGTTGGGATAGAATACCATGCTCCAGCATGAAATCTTTGAATTCAAAATCCAAATAATCACCACTTCGATCTGATCGAAGTGTTGTAAGAGTCTTACCTAATTTCTTCTCAACCTCAGCTTTGAATTCTTGAAACTTACCAAAGGTTTCAAATTTCCTAAGCATTATATAATTATGACCATATCTTGAGTAATCGTTAATAAAAGTGACAAATTACTTGTTGGGTTTTATGCCCTTATAAAACCATGTCGGACATGTAACACGATTTCATATTGTCAATAAAAGTAATAGAAATCATTTATTTTGACAATCGTGTTGCTTGCTTGTTTTATGACAAGATTATTGAAATAATACAAACATTTATAAAATCCCGAACATATGGATGGTTACAGTTATAGTGACTAGGTCATAGTGGATTTTAATTGTAATTATATGTTCTAAAGAACAAGTCTTAAGATTAGATCAGTGCATTGGATTTTTACTAATTAGGAAATCTACGATATGATCTACCTACACATATAGGGTGTGATGTCTTGTCCAAGGCATTAACCAAGTAGATAAGATCACATGTATTTGGTTACATCGGACTAGGACCGATATGGATTATTGATTGATAAATAAGTATCGTTCTTATCAAATCTAATCAATGTCACAACGCTGACCATGGGTTAAGTCAATCTTAATTCTGAGTGATAAAATTATGCAAATTATATTATTTAAATCTTTTGACTTGTTCGTTACCAACTTACCCTACGGTCTAGCTTACCCTACGGTCTAGCCCATACTTACATCTTTGAGATTTAGTAGTGTAATTGAGTGGGAATATTATTCATAGATATGAAATCTATAACTTTTGTATGAGAAGTGAAAATATGATTTCCTTAATTGCTTTGTTCAAAAGGTTAAATGATTGAGATCTCATTTCTGTGATTAAGTTCACAGAAATATCATTTATAAGGAACTTAGTGGGAGTTAAGGATAAAATACTGATGAGGGGTAAAACGGTAATTTTCACCCAGCTCGTTGGTAAGTCATCGATAAATGATTGATTTACTATAATAGTTATAACAATTGATAACATATTTTTGGTTTGGAAAATACGTTCTAGGAATTCAAGAGTTCAATTATGAGTTTATAGTGGAGTTACGAGGAATTAATAAGGTAGTAAAATTATTCGTAAATAAATTCACGGTAACTTATTGAAGCTTGATTTCATGGATCCATGGTCTCCGCATCACCTTTGGGTAATTCATCTAGAATGTCTAAATTAATTGATTTAATTATCAATTAGGATTTTTAAAGTTGACTAGGTCAATTTTGGAAAATATACAGAGATATGAGATTTAGAGAATAAAAGAGAATCTTTGGGTAAATTTATTATTATTATTATTGATAAATTGGTATCAATATAAATAAATAATATTAAATCAAGTTTCAAATTATAATTAGTTAATTTGAATAAGGATTTAATTAATTAATTAAAAAATAAATAAAAGGTTTTGAATTTAAGCCCAATTGGGATTTAAATTCAAAACAAAGAGATTGGGCCCAAGTCCATCTATGGCAGCCCAATGCTTTTATTTTTGTTTATTATTTTTAATTAATTTAAATTTAAATTTAAATAAAGCTCATTATGTTGCATATATAAGGAATATGATATCTAGGGTTTTCATAAGGAAGTCAGTCTCAATTGATTCATTGGGTAAGTGAAAACCTAGACAGTCTAACATTCCTTAGCCACTCTCTCTTCTAGATTTCTATCTCACGTGTTCAGAACCAGCCCACCCTAGTTCTAGGTTGATCAAAGGCTTGGTGAGGAAGACTGTGTTGCTAATCTAGCTCAATCTCTTGATAAAGGGTTAGAGAGATTGAAGGAAGGATTTGTTCCAGTTCCGCTGCGTAATGTAATTTTTTTTTACTTTACTCTGTATTTGTATAAATTTCATAGGAGCATGTTTTAGGAATTTACATGTTTGTTTTATAATATGTAAATTACATGAAAATAAATAAAGATCCTGCAATAAGAATTTTCTACAGTACTCATACCCATCTCTTGCTTGTACATTGATTGGATCACAGACATCGCTGTGTACAACCTCCAAAGGTTCCTTAGCTCAATTGCCTTTCACTGAGAAAGGACGTTTGTGTTGGAAAAACAATCAGAGTGCACAGCGAATTGGCATGGTGGGCCCAGTTTGTAAACAATAAAAAAAAATTCATATCTCATATAAACAGTTTATATGTTCAAGAAAACATCCAGACTGGAACCATTAATATGCAATATCATTAATCATGCAACATATGTATAATTATACACATACTTATATATATATATCATATGCACATGTATACAAATATTCAAGAACATAAATATTTACCTCTTTAAGCCTATCAAGTGTCCTTGAGTCTTTTCGTACATATAACGATCTTCTTGTCCAACGCTTTGAGTACTCAGACCACGATCTTTCAGAGTGTTCTCTACACCTCAAGATGTGTGTAAGTACATAAAGAACAAGGGTTTGTAATTTATAAATCACAAGTTAATCTCAACACATGAGAACTTGGATTATGGCTTGAGAAATGTTAGAATAAAAGAAGAAGATGACAATTTCTGAAACATTTTCTAAATTTCCACTCTCTTATTTCTTATTATCACATAATATATATAGATTATATATTACATTATTATTAATAATAATAGTAGTAATATAATAATACAATCATAATGATGATAGGAATTGATTTAGGTTGTTGACGTGGTTTTTCGCCAACAGTGAATTAAGAAAATAACAAGGTTGAATTAGTGCTTGATGGTAAACCGAAGTAAGAAGATAACTCTCAAGAACACTAATTTTTTTACGTGGTTTATTGGTTAAAATCCACCTAGTCCATAAGTCTATATTATTACTGATTTTCTCTCTCTATTTTGACAGAGTTTCGGTATTACAGAATAATCCTCCCTTTTCCTGTCCAATATTCTCAGTATTTATAGAGAAATTCCTTGGATAGGTTTGGGTAACCCCATGAGTCAATCACGGATTTGCGTATTCATTACATTTATTATATAATATTCCCATTTATACTAGGATATGATCTGATCATGAAATAAATAGACTCCTAATATCTTGAGCATTAACTATCATAAGCTGGCCATAAACGATCGTATAAAGTATCCGAGTGTTCGGGGATCCGCAGACATGCCATATATTCAATTCACCTTTAAAATTCCCTAGACTAGTACTTAATAAAACATTCACATTTTCATTGGTCTATAAAAGAAATCCACTTATTATAAAGGTTTCAGTGGGGTCTTGCTTAAAAACATGCAAGTTGAGCCCAATAGTTTTAAAAGAAAATATCAGTTTTTATGCAAATTTCTAAACACAACCAATAATTCAAGTCCCACTGATAAGTTTTAAAAAAAAGTCTAATAAAACATAACATTATTAAAAATGGCGTTTTTAATTGATCGTTTTTCGCCCATAGGATGCCCCAACGCCATACACACCAGGACGATAGAACTCCCCACATCACCACGCGTGCCACAGAGAAAACCTATTTGCTACCTGGAAGGGAAAGTAAGGGGGTGAGCTAAAAGCCCAGTAAGGAAGAACAAACAACAAGCAAGTAAGATACAACAATTTACAAACACTATCATTCATCTTTATACATCATAGCATCATCATAAAATTGGCATCAATATCATAAACATAAACATAAACATAATGCCACCGTCATATCATAAACATCATAACAAAATCATAAACATCACCAAACATCATAACATAATCATAAACATCACCAGACATCATAACACATTCATAAACAATTCCTTGTGAACATGGCCCGCTAACTTGTCCATGCCACCCTTTGAGGTAAACAAGAGTCTCTGGTCCTTGAATAACCTCGGCGCGTCCGCCCATGGAGTTACGTCTTCATATCCTTAGTAACTTGGGTTACGTCTTCTTTATCCTTAGCAACCCATTTTGATGTGTCGCGTTCATCACGCTAACATCCATTCATATCATACAATATTCATACAAGCCAACATATCATCACATTATGGCATTCAAAATTCATAACATTTCATTCACACAAAAGTCTTACCATGCATAATATAACATTCATAAATTCTATCTAACTTCCTTACCTCAGGTCAAAGCTAAGTAAAACCACAACTTCTCAACGAGCCTATACCATAATCAAAACGACATTTCTTAGCTTCATATAATTACTATTTTTACCTCTCATATAACTCATGTGTGCATGGGCCATGCACACATGGTAGGAGTTACACACAACATACACTTATGCTTAATTACACATAAGGTCATAAAAAGAATAATACTCAAAACATTATTCTCATCATAAACAACATTATTTTTGCACAAAAATCAGCAAGCACATTAAATCATAAAATTCATTATTTTCATTATATTCACAAAATTCATGCTTATTTATGTACAATATTCCAACGCAAACCCTAACATGCTTCTAACCTCTTTAACCATTTTAATCACATCATGAGCATACAGCAATTCATCAATCACCTTGAAACTTATTCACAAGTCGTGAACAAATAACCACCCTTGATCTCGTGTTAAATATACTCTCAATATATTATTACCATGCAATTATTCCAAAGAACAAAACCATCATATCTTCATACAAGATCACAACCTATCATGATTTCTAAGATTAAATTGACATTAAAAAAATAACCATCATACATGTGCATTATCCTAGGCCGAAACACATTTAATAAAAAATTAACCCATTCTTTTCATGTATTTTAAATATTCATCATCACTTTTCATAGATCACAAAATTAAACCCTTGTACAATTTCACATAAATTCCTTAAGCCAAAACATACCTATCATTTAACCATAGAAAAGCTTTGAACAACATATCATAATCACCATATTTCAATAATTATCACACTACACATATTCTTAATACACAACCATAAAAATCAAACCCAAACAACATAAACCCATGCCCATGCCTAGGTCTATTTTCCCATGCATCAAAATATAAGAAAAACACTCCATCAACACAACATATTATCCTATTACAAACAAACCCATTTTCAGCCATAGTCTCTCCAAAACATCAATCATCAAATACCAATAACGAAAAGATTGAGGGGGAAAGATTCAATACCTCTCTTGATTGTAAAATCAAGAACACAACTTGATCAACACCCAAGTGATAATCACCTTTGAATACCCTAGGGTTTTTGAAACCCATGAAGAAGAAGAACATAGAAGAAAATTCTTAAGATGATGGGGAAGATAAACCTTAATCTAAAAAAAAATAACAAGGAACTATAAGAAAACCATACCTAGGACCTCCTTCTTCTTCTTCCTTTCTCCTCCACCTTCTCTCTAGAAAAATGGCAGCCCCTTCCCCTTTCTCTCTCTAGCTCGCCACCCTCTCTCTCTCTTCCTCTCTTCAACACACAGCCAAGAGCAAGAATGACCCTTCCCAAATTTTCCTTCCCCCTTTATCTTAATTCTCTCAATAAAGCCTAATCAAATAAAATGGTAAGTTTCCTTTCTCTTTTTATTTTCTTTTAATTTCTTATTATTTTCCTTTATCACAATTGATTGGAGATAAAAGGGTGATCATACTCCTTTCCCAAAATGGTTATCTTCTTCAAATTTTGACTTTATTTGCCTTAGAAAATAAATGAAAAATTTGACTTCCTTTCCCACTACACCCACACATCCAACATATGGTTTCCCATTCCCTTTCATTTATATATATTTTTGTAAATAAATCAATTAAATCTAATATATGGAAACTATATAATGTGTAGGAAATTCTACCCATGTGCATCATGCTACCATGCACTAGCACACACTAAATTACTAGGGTACATCACTATCTACCACGCACCTTAGTGCATTCAACCAAAACTCACATAATCACATTTTTAAAAATAAAAAAAGAAATAAATATAATTTAACAAATATTTTCACAAAAAATATTCTACAAACAATTCTAGCAATTAAATAAAATAACCAACAATTAAATAAAACAAACAACAACTAAATAAAATAAACAATATTTAAATAAAACAATTCACCACACTTAACACTTAAATAAAGTAAAACACCAAAAATTTTAATAACAAAATTTGTTTTTGGTGCACTACATCACCACGAGCTGAACACACCGCCGAGCTCATATCATGGAGGCCATACCTTATAAATACTGTAAGCTCACGCTTATCAATTTATGCATCCCTAGCTCGTACAACCATCATGAAAATATTGTTGTCTATATGGAAAGTACATGGACTCCTTGGCTATTTCTTTCATGCATTTATTTGCCAGCTGCACACGATCTGAGTGAAAGACCCGTGCTGAAATTGGGATGCCCATAGGTAATATCTAACTTGCAAAATTTGAAAAAATCTATTTTCAAATTAATAATTAATTAAATAAATAAAATAAAAACAATAATGATACTTTTTCTATAGCGCACCAAAAAAAAAATTTGTTTAATTAATTTTGTGCTTTAATGATTTTTTTTATTAATTATTAATTGTTAGGAAATTATTTTTAATTGTTTGAATTGTTTGGTAGAAATTATGTGAATTTATTTTTGTTAATAGTTTATTTAATTTTTTTAATTTGTATGTGAATGAGTTTTCGTTGTATGCACCAAGGTGCATGGTTAGTAGAAATGCACTATAGCACTTGTGTGTATGCATGTGCATGATTGCATGGTGAACATGCAATAATTTTCCCATGAATTATTTTAGATTTTTTCCTTTTATTTGTTATTTAGTTTTTATTTAACTAAAAGGAAAATAATGGGAGAAATAAATAGAGAATATTCTAGAAGGCTTGTGTTCACACAAAAAAGAAGTGGGAAACAAATGGTAAAAAGGGATAGAGTTGTCATTTTTGAATTCCCGTAACTCTGGGCCCAGCCTTAATAAAACATGCATAACTTGGGCTGTGAAGATTCGATTTAGACACAATTTATACCGTTAGAAAGCTAATTAAATTATCTACAATTTCTATGAAATCGAATTTTTCCTAAAACTCAACCAATAAGGGTCAAATTCAAGTCCCAAGTTGAAGGACCCTAGAACTACGAAAATTAAACTTTTTCTTATTAGTGTGGTGTGCCAATGAAGGAACGAGAGAAGTTAGTGGGCTGTCAATTGTCAAAGGGACTTGATTGACTGAGTATAATTATTAATTTATTTTATTTTTTATTTAGGTAAAATAAAGAAAAATGATAATTACCTTTTCCTTAGCTAAGTTTTGGTGATTGGGGCATTTAAATAGAAAATAAAAAAGAGTTTGAAGGCTCATTTGGGTATTGGCTGCCGACTATAGAGAGAGAAAGGGCATGAGCTTGTGGGAGAGGAGAGAAAGAAGAAGAGAAGGAGAAGAGAAAGAAGAGGCCAAGGCTAGGGATCCTAAGGTATGGGTTAAGGTTCATAGCATTACATTTTGTTTCCTCTACACCTTGATTCTAAGCAAGGAAAAATGATGGTGATGATAGCTTTGGATTTTGTTGCAAGAGGATTGGAGGCTA
This sequence comes from Humulus lupulus, assembly GCF_963169125.1. Taxonomy (NCBI): domain Eukaryota; kingdom Viridiplantae; phylum Streptophyta; class Magnoliopsida; order Rosales; family Cannabaceae; genus Humulus; species Humulus lupulus. Next base: position 62,765,039 of record NC_084796.1, read on the forward strand.
GGATTTGAAATCCCTAGGGTAAGTATTTGGGTTCATAGTGATGTTGTTAGTTTCTACCTCTTCTTGAATCTAAGATCATTTTTTTTCTTTTCTTTTGTGTGGTGTATTTGAAATCCTTAGGGGGATTTGAACATGGTGGTGGCCATTGTTTGGGTCCTTGAGTGCTAGCAAAAGAGGTAATGGAAACCTTGCCTTATGGTGGTTGTATAACAAATTTTGGGATTTTACGAAAACCATTAATGGTCAATAAATAATGTTGCTGAATTTTGTTTGAAGAGGAAAGAAATAGGCATGTAGGAATTATCATTTTAAAACGTTAAATTTTAAGAACGCTCTCACGTATGCATATTGCATGCAAATGCTTTTTTTATGTTCAAATATATGCCTATTGTTCAAATATATGATTTTAACTTTGTAACCATGAAGGGTTAATAGGTAGAATTAGCATTATTCTTATATGATTTTATGTAGAAATGTTGTATGTTTGCAATTGTTGAGCAACTTGTGCCACGTGTGCATGACCCATGCATATGTGAGGTATATGTGTTGGGCATGAGTATTTCTGCGTGATTATAAGAGATGACGTTTGGTTATGATTATAGGCTCGTTGTGAAGTTTTTCTCAATTTTTGCTTTTCTCAGACCTGAGGTAAGGAAGTTAGATAGAATTTCTATGTTTATGCTATGAAATGGTAAGACTTGTATGTTAAAAGGAATAATGTGCCATGTTTTGATGATAAACCATGTAATATGGAAAATGGAATTCTATCTTCAAATGTTATGACAAGTATGATGCAACATGTATTTCCTTTGTTTTGATGTGAAATGGATTACATGTGTTTGTATGATGATTGAAAAGAGCTGGTTGCTAGCGTGCTTAATGCAAAGCAACAAAGGAGTTATTAAGGATATGACGTAACTCAGAGGGCGGACACGTCGAGGTTATTCAAGAACCAAGATCCTGTTTACCTCATAGAGGAGGTTTTACCAGCCCAGTTATGCTAGTTACCTCAAAGATGTGACATGGATAACAGTGCAGTGATCACAAAGAGTTTACTTATGTTGTATGAATGTGATGTATGACTATGTTTTTCATTTATGATTACGAAATATGAGTATGATGATGTTATGAATTGTCTTGTTATATTATACATGTCTTTATTGTCTTTTCTTTGATTTTGTTGTACTTCCTTACTGGACTTTTAGCTCACCCCCTTACTAGGGTTCTCTCTGGCACACACTGTGATATGAGGTGTTGCGACATCTGAATGTGTATGGCATGGGGGGTTTCCTATGAACGAATAAAATATCAATATAAGCGACGAGATTTAAAGAAACTATGTTATGGATTTATTTTTGAAATATGTCAGTGGGACTTAAACTTGTATTTACTTTAAACATTGCATGTGAATAATTTATTTTTATTTTAAACTATTGGGCCTAACTTGCATGTTTTATCAATGTCCCACGAAATTTATCTCTTAAGTGGTATTTTTTCTAATTATCTATGAGATAAGTGAGGTTTTTAAAAAGTAATAGAATATAACGCTTTACATTATCAGTATTGTCTTACATGAATGGCACAGTCCCTGGACTGTGGCATGCGTGTAGTAGTATTCCCTCTCAGGGAATATTGTATTTTTCTTTTATTTATTTATTTAATTAAAATAAATCATTCCCACAAAACATGGCATTATCTTTTTAAGGAAAAGATCACAACCATATTTCAAATTTTAAATTTTAAATTCAAAATCCAAAATTCAAATTGATGATGATGATGATGATCATCTTTTTTAAATCAATAAATCAAAAACTCTTTTGACTTACAAATTTTATTTTCTCCCACTCAAATAAAATAATTAATTTCAAAATTTTATTTATTAATATATATATATATGAATTTCAAAATTCTATATTTAAATAAATGAATATATTTTTGAAAATTTAATAATTAATTCCAAATTAATTATTCAATCTCAATTATCATTTAATTGTATATTTGACCCGAAGATTAAAATTCTACTATAATTTCTAAATTACAGTTTTACCCTTGTATCAACTCTTACATTGATATAGTGTTGATAGAGCCACCGTAGGGACCTATGGACCTATAATGTCAAGCTCCAATAAATATTAGATTATTAATCTCATGATTACTCTTCTACAAATATGAGATTGAACTCTTGATAATTATAGACATATATTTACAGAGTACTTCACTAAACAATAAAATATCCATTGATATAATCATTGCATACAACGTTAATCCTCTATTAATGGTTCATAATTAAAAATTAATAAAATTATCGTTTTACCCTTTTTAACTATATCTTGTTCCTAGTGTACCATTGACTTTGCTAGTGAAGGTTGTGCCACAACAAGTTTGCAACGTGAGCACTCATAACCTTTTTAATTCCAAAAGCCAACCCAAAAGGGAACCATTATTTGATCTATAAGAAAGTATAGATTCCATATCAATTAAACAATGTCTTCTGCCATATATATCATTGAGTCCCCAAAACAATTGTTCTTAGCCTGAACATTCTCACGACCCTTAATGCATGAATCAAATGATCAGATGATATATATAGGAGTTCATAGTAACTTCAAGATTAAGATCATCGTGTGTATGATCATCATTTGATGTGTTTGATGAATATTATGAAAACGTATTTAAACAAGTAGTAACAAATCACATCTAGTCCAGTTCTATATATCACTATATATAAAGTACCTTCACTAAAGTGTCCTACTACACTAGTGACCCAGATCTAGGTCACTTGTATTCATAATACTAGCGAACCGTACTAGTAGTAATTAATCTAAAGATTCCATAACTTTATTTTACTGCGGATTGTTTCAAGTTTATTATCTTAATCTCGATCCTCTCATACCAATATGAGATTAAGACCACATAGATAAACTTTGGAATTTTATGATATTTACTTAATATTATCAACATAATATCAGACATAGTCTATATATATAATAATTCAATTCAATTATTTATTTCATTTAAAACATTTGTCAACTAAAGTTTTTTAAGGGCACTATTCCCAACAATCTTTCACTTGCCCTAAAGAAAATTGAGGAATCTCTCTCAATGTGTCACTCACATTACCCTGAACAAATTTGTCTAACAAAATCTTCGTAAACAGTATTTTAAGAAACAATTTTGAAGCTATCTTCAAGATCATTACATCAATTATGTAAAATTATCTTGAATTAAATGATACTTCATTTCATGTGCTTTGCCCTCCCATGATTTCTAGTTCTTCTAGAATTTTTATATCTCCATTGCTTTCGCAATGGGATACTAGTAGTTTATTTAAGTCTAAAACCCTTTCCAGAATGGCAAAGAACTCAACTAAATCAAATAGCCGTTTTAACTGCTCGTAGCTGTTACATTTCGGTTTCTATGGTGAAAGATACAATTCTATAATGTCCAATACATTTCCAGATTAATGTGTTTCCTCCATAGTTATAGAGCTTGTTCCCGATATCAATCTTTGAAGATTTCTATCTAGTTTAAAATCAGTTCATACTTTGGGATTTTAGGTCACTGCCTAAATACACAAACATATAATCTCCATTATATTGAAGATACTAAAAAAATTAAGTCCTTATAATTATTCAATGACTCAATCCATCATTGGATTGACAAGTTCTGACTATTCCCACCATTTAACAAATATTAATTCGAAGACATGACATTCGATACATTAAACATTCCATCACTGAGTTGTAGGAATACTGTCTCATGTCCTTCTTTTCTAGTAAAGAATAAATGAACATTATTATTTAGATAATACATCATCCTGACCGGGAAGGCAAAAATCCTTTCTTGGATTTTTTTAAACTAAAGTATTTAAGTTTCTTATCTATATAAGTCGCTTGAGACAGTGCCAAAAAAAAAATTCTTTCAATCTCTATAGACTTGAATGTATAGAACATGTTTGGATTTTCCAAATTTAATATTTAGAAATGTTCAACTAACCATTTCTTTTCTATTGATAATTTCTCTACATCATTCACAATGATCAGAACGTTATCAATATTCAGAATAAGAATCACAACAGAATCTTTCTGGTCGAGATTTTCAAAGGGTTTTGTCATGCCAGCCATTTAGTAAAGACTACTTAGACATCCATTTAAATTAATCTCATAATCCATGCATAAAGCAATGAATAAGAGTATGTAAACATATTTAAGCTTGGTTACAGTAGAAGGTACTTATTCGAGTAATAAATTCTTCTTTCTGTTTATAGCCTCAGGTTATTAACCTTACACTGAAAAGTTTGTACTTTCATCTGTTCTCCTCTTCATCTTGAATATCCTGTTTCAAACTGAAGTTTAATAAAATTTAGTTGGATGTTAAGATGTCATAAGAATTCCAAATTACATTTCTAGATTCATGGTGTTTCAAACATTATTTTCTGTTAAAACCTTTAATTACATACTAGTATGTGAATGAAATATAGTTAGATTGTGTTACACACAACCAACTAAACTTTATATTTGTAACAGAGTAGTTACTAACTAATGCTCCCACTACAATAATGTTTTACAGAATTTGTGACATTCTTTGGTTTTATCACTGTTAATTATCAGTAACTCGCTTACATGACTTATAGTCATTATTTCTAGTACAATTTAACTTGAAAAATATAGTGATTATAATAATCATGCTTCATTAAAGTAGCATTTAAGAGAAACAAATACTTTTGTAATCTTTTATGATTATTAAATTGTTTCACTAAATGACTTCATGGAAAACTTTCAATTTATTCACATAACCACTTGTGAATCCCAATTTTTCAGTCCTTGATGTTGTACAATCAAACATGTACAGAGTATAACAAGTGTTAAAATTATAGAAATAATAAAGACAATAACAATAACTCGTTATCTATTTAATCTTATCTAATATGATTATATTCCATTTTTAAAATACTAATTTTGCTTTGCATTCTAGTTGTATGTGAGTTGGGTTTGAATTCCAAGTTCACATGCAAATTACTTGAATTCCAAATTCGAGTTTAGACTTCCTTTTGATTAGATCAAACAAGTCTCTAAGTGACTTTACTTGGAATTTTGCATGAAAATTTCTAGAAATTTTCTTTGCATTCAATCAAAGTTAAACATATCTTAAATAAATGTTAATCAATATTGACTTACTATTTATTATTTCGTTTAGCTTTGAACATTAAAAGGTTCAACATACATCTCTATGTATTAGCTAAACGATTATGTGATTTTTGAGCCTTTATAAGAGAAATGTCTTTTGGTTAACTTTAATTAATAGACTATTTAAACAGGGAGAGAACCAAAGAATGACTCTAATAAAAGACTGTCTTTAATTTGTTTTAAGTGTCTAATTAATTACAAACCAATCTAAAAAATAATTCACATATATGTTTCACTTAATTGTTGTTGGAATAATATGTCTTATTTATTAAATATATGATTTGCACAAAATGAATATTTCCTAATTATCATTTATACTCATTGATGAAATAGGCAGAACAAATATATTTAAAAAAAATAACAACCGAATTTATTATTCAAAAGAAATATTAAACTTGTTCACTCATCAAATAAAGGAATCTAAAATATAGTTTCTAGAAAGAATTCTAGAACTAATTTAAAGAAAGAACTTATTAATTTCTTTCATAATGAAAATCAACTATTTCAAAATGACAAAAAATTTAAATTGTTTCAAAAAAAACAAAATAAATTTCTAAACTTATCTTTTGTTTTAATAAATCGTCTTCATCATTTCTTCTTCGCTTTGGTTTCAATGTAATTATTATTTTTCTCAAAACATTTCTACATCCCTGAAGACAAGAACAAATGAAAAATAATATTAGTGGCATAATTTTGAATCAACCATTCAAAATATTAAAGAAGAGATTTTGAGTAAATCGAATTTACCCCTTATCTTAAAATTTGAGCATGTGTCAGAGTTTCACTCTTTACCAAGGCCCACATCTCGTATGCAGTTTCAATAACCATATATCTTTCTTTAATGTTGCCATGCATGGTTGATAACATGCATTGATGTGCCAGGTGATTCAATCTAATCCATTCACTGTATTTTTCATGTTCATCAAAGCTGGATGAAAAGCTTTGAACCTCTGGAGGTAGATCATAGATCGCTCCGTCCAACTTTTGTGTTCCAAAGACAATGTGAATCCCTTCATACCATCTTATTATGCGGTTAAGACTAAATGGAATCCTTTCTAGGATTTTATCAATGAGGTGTGTGTGAATTCCTAAGTTTTCAAATACTTGATCAGGATTAAGAGAATTAACCACTATTGCTAGAAATAATTAAATAAAATATAATGAATTAAAACATATAATAAATACCAGATTTTATTTGGAAAAGTAAACATGATGCATGAATGTAACATATAAAAACACACAAAAAATTATATACTAATCCACGATAAATTAATGGACCAGCCTTGGGGTAGATCAGACTAACTCCAAATTAATTTTGAGAGAAATCTCAATTTCATAAGTGAAAACTTAAAAATGTTTGTTTCTCTTTTCACTTGTGAACTACCGCTAGTTTTTTCAAGAAGCACTAGTCGTGCTCGAAAGCCTAGATACACGTTCAGAGTGTAACCCATTATTTTCAATTAATGACTTAACTCAAGATTGTACCTTAGGGTCAGTCAAACTTGAAATACATCACTAATTATATTCTCTTAAGAGAAGTCAACCTTGAGATTAAATAAACATATTCGGAAGTATTTCCTTAGGGAGGCCGCAAACAGAGGCGATACGAAACCGTTCCTATGCCTCTCGGTGTTCAACAAATAATGGAGACCATGAGACTTATTGTCCTAACTCCCTCTCCCACTAACTATTTTTTGAAAAAGTGTGTTTTTCACAAAATCAATATTTTTTTAATTTAGTTGTAAAAATAAATTTAATTATTTTTACCAAATGATATTCTAAAAATTACTAATCCAATTAAGCAAAAAAAAAAAATTGTGCCATTAATTCTAATTTTAATTTTGCTTTAATTAAGAGAATATGATTTTTCTTTTAATAAAATATTTTTCATTAAAATAACAAATTAAAAAGCTTTAATTTTGATTTACCATCTTAACTAATTAAGACTAAGTTTATTATTATATGAATTATAATATATAAACATATAATAAAATATAGGACGTTCCGAATACCATGTTTCTACATGAATGTAATACATGTGAATTGCATATTGTGTGGGTATATGAATGCCATGTTATAATGCATGACAAAATATTAAACACTTTAGTCATATTCATACATTTATAATAAGAAAATAAAAGTGGGTTGGTAACTTTTGGCTATTTCTAGAAAAATTACATCACTTGTAAAAAATACATGAAAATGTAACCTAGACTAGCTAAGGCCTAATGAAGAGCACCTTGATCTTGAACCTTGAGATATAGTCTTGTTGAGCCAATGTCACCTTTTTCCATATCTATTTTGAATTATATAAATTTTTTATTATTTTAAACAACTTTTTAAAATAATTAAACTTTGGGTTTTAACACTCAAATAGTTTCTAAGGGCCCAATTTGAATTTGGGTGATTTAATTCAAAAAAACAAATTAAACAATTTCATTTTTATTTTAAGAATAATTTTAATTTTGGATATTTTAATTAAAACAATTTTAATTATGGAAGAGAATAATTAAAACATTTTTAATTAAGGAAAAAAATCAATATTATTTCAATTAAGGAATTTTCCAAATTAAAAACATTTTAATTCAATTTCAAAAATTTTAATTAAATGAATAATTAAAATAATTTTGGCAACAACACATTAGGGTTTGTATAACACAAGTCCTAGGTGTGTCACCAATATGGACAGCGGCAAGATGTTCGGTGGTGGAGGAGGGCATGGCTCGGGGTGGAGTCTGGTAGGGGCACGTGGCCTGGGCACAGGGGTACAGCACGGCCTGGGCGGAGGCGGGCATGGCGTGGGCGCAGGTGGGCACGACATGGAGTGGGCGTGCGTGGGCACGGCGCAGGGCGCAAGGCATGGCGTGGGGTGCAGGGCACGACTCGGGGCTCATGCCATATCAGAATTTTATTTGGAAATTTAAAAGAAAAAATTACAAAATTCATATGCCCCAAAATTGACTTACATTTTTACATCTAGAAATTTTAAGAACAATTCCTAAATCCAAAAGCACCATTATAAACAACCCTTAAGAATCTATCATCATCAATATAAACATTCATCCATTCAAATATATATCACATGTAATAAAAAAAATGCACATAGTCCCACAAAGCAATTAATAATATGTAGAGATTAATGACTTACTCTGGTACCAATTGTTGGAAAAACGATTAGAGTGCACAGGGAATTGGCATGGTGGGCCCAGTATGTAAACAATAATTTTTTTTTCATATCTCATATAAACAGTTTATATGTTCAAGAAAACATCCAGACCGGAACTATTAATATGCAATATCATTAATCATGAAACATATATATAATTATACACATACTTATATATATATATATATCATATTCACATGCATACAAATATTCATGAATAGAAATATTTACCTCTTGAATCCTATCAAGTGTCCTTGAATCTTTTCGTGTATGTAATGATCTTCCTATCCAACGCTTTGAGTACTCAGACCACAATCTTCCGAAGTATTCTCTACACCTCAAGATGTGTGTGGGCACATAGAGAACAAGAGTTTGTAATTTAGAAATCACAAGTTAATCTCAACACATGAGAACTTGGATTATGGCTTGAGAAGGTTAGAATAAAAGAAGAAGATGACAATTTATTGTCTAACAATATATGAAACTTTTTTTGAATTACCACTCTCTTATTTCTTATCATCACACATTATATATATATTATATTACCTTATTATTCATAATAATAGTAGTAATATAATAATACAATCATAATGATGATTAGAATTGATTTAGCTAATATCTAACTTACCAAATTTGAAAAAATCTATTTTCAAAGTATTAATAAATAAAATAAAAACAATACTGATACTTTATCAGTATTGTCTTACACGCATGTGCCTAATAGTATTCCCTCTCAGGGAATATTGTATTTTTCTTTCTTTTATTTATTTAATTAAAATATCCTTTCCACAAAATATGGTATTATCTTTTTAAGGAAAATATTACAACCATATTTCAAAATTTAAATTTTAAATTCAAAATCAAAAATTCAAATTGATGATCATCATTATCAACATCTTTTTAAAATAAAAAAATCAAAACTATTTTAACTTACCAATTTTATTTTCTCCCACTCAAATAAAGTAATTAATTTTAAAATTTTATTTATTTATCTATATGTATCTCAAAATTCTATATTTAAATAAATAAATATATTTTCAAAATTTTAATGTTTAATTATTCAATCTCAATTATCATATAATTGTATATTTGACACGAAGAATAAAATTCTTCTCAATTTTCCAAATTACAGTTTTACCCTTGTATCAATTCTTACCTTGATATAGTGTTGATAGAACCACCCTGGGGACATATGGACCTATAATACCAATGTAAAACTCCCTTAAACTAGTACTTAATAAAACATTCACATTTTCAATGGTTTATAATAGAAAGCCACTTATTATAAAGGTTTCAGTGGGGTCTCGCTTAAAACATGCAAGTTGGGCCCAAAAGTTTAAAAAGAAAATATCAGTTTTATGCAAAGTTCTAAAACAAACAAAAGTTTAAGTCCCACCGACAATTTTATGAAAAATCCCATTAAACATAACATTATTAAAAATTGGCGTTTAAAGTTGATCGTTTCTCGTCCATAGGATGCCCCACCATACACACCAGGACGACAGAACTCCCCACATCACCACGCGTGCCATAGAGAAACCTATTTGCTACCTGGAAGGGAAAGTAAGGGGGTGAGCTAAAAGCCTGGTAAGGTAGTACCAACAAGAAGCAAGTAAGAATACGACAAATTACAAACACTATCATTCATCTTTATACATCATAGCATCATCATAAAATTGGCATCAATATCATAAACATAAACATATCCACGACAACATAATGCCATCTATCATCTCATGATCATAACAAAATCATAAACATCATCAAACATCATAACATAATCATAAACAATTCCTTGTCAACATGGCTTGCTAACTTGTCCATGCCACCCTTTGAGGTAAACAGGAGTCTCTGGTCCTTGAATAACCTCGGCAAGTCCGCCCTTGGAGTTACGTCTTTATATCCTTAGTAACTCGGGTTACGTCTTCATATCCTTAGTAGCCCATTTGTTGAGTCGCGCTCAACACGCTAACAACCATTACGTATAACTCGATTACATCTTCATATCCTTAGTAACCTCTTTATTTGATGTGTCGCGTTCATCACACTAACATCCATTCATATCATACAACATTCATACAAGCCAACATATCATCACATTATAGCATTTCATAACTCATAACATTTTCATTCATACAAACAGTCTTACCATTTATAGCATAAACAATCATAAATTCTGTCTAACTTCCTTACCTCAGGCCCAGCTAAGTAAAACCACAACTTCTCAACGAGCCTATACCATAATCAAAACGACATTTCTTATAATTACTATTTTGCCCTCTCATATAACTCATGTGTTCATGGGCCATGCACACATGGTAGGAGTTACACACAACATACACATATGCTTAATTACACATAAGGTCATAAGAAGAATAATGCCCATTCTACCTATATTGCATGCATGATCTTTCTATAAAAACTACATGGTTGCATAATAGACATAATTTTGGACGTAAAAGTGAATTTGCATGTAACATGCACACGTGGGAACGTTGCGTAAATGTGGCGTTTAAAACGATAATTCCATGCGTCTTACTTCTATCGTTTTAAAAATTATAGACTTGTAACATGCTTTGTTTACTATTCATTAACTTCTTAAAAATTACTAGGTAGATTAAATCTCTCAAGACATTATTTTTATTTCATAAAAATAATTTTATTTAGCCATTTAAAATATATGTGATAAATCCATTTATTATTTTCAAATTACAAATAAATATCAAAGGCTTGAAATTTATTTAAAATACCTATGATTATCACGTTTCCTTAGAAAATATCAATTTAATTTTAATTAATTGTGTTACATAATTGATATGGAAAATATAAATTTATGTGTAGGAAAAATATATTTTTGCTTGAATTATTTTAAGACTTAATTCTATGTAACATAAATTCATATGTGACAATTAAATGATCATTTTAAATTTATTAAACTAAACTTTCATCCACCATTTAATTTCTTTAAAAATCACAAATAAATTAAGTTCAATATTTTTCTTAATAAAAAAATATCATAACTATTAAAATAAACACTCATACTATATTAAAAATACAATTTTTAATAGTACCATAGTTTAGGATATTAATTTATTTCAAAATACCAATCAAGTTCCTTTCATTGAAACACACTTTACATTTTTAAACAAAAATTCCAGCAATCAAATTTATCATTAAAATCACCATCCTTATTTTTAAAAACTCATATTTTCTCAAAAATATAAAAAAAATCTGTATGTAATTATTCACACAAAATATCATTTCAAGGCATAATTAAATTTCTCATTAAATTTCTTAAAACATCAAAACACTTGCAAAGTTTATTTAAGCACTCAAAACATTATTCTCATCATAAACAATATCATTTTTGCACAAAAAATCAGCAAGCACATTAAATCATAAAATTCATTCTTTTCATTATATTCACAAATTTCATGCTTATTTATGTACAATATTCCAACACAAACTCTAGCATGCCTTTAACCTCTTTAACCATTTTAGTCACACCATGAGCATACAATAATTCATCAACCACCTTGAAACATACTCACAAGTCATAAACAAATAATCATCTTTGAACTTGTCTAAATATATCTTGTCATATTACTACCGTGCAAGTATTCTAAAAGAAACAAAACCAATATGTATCCTTTTAAAATCTTACAACAACCTATCATGTTTCTAAGATTTTCATTGACATAAAACATAATAAAAATAACCATCATGCTTTTGAATATCACCTTTAGGCCGAAATCCCCATAGCCAAAATAATCAAATCCTTTCATGTTATTTTTAAAAGAGATATTCATCATCATTTTTATAGATCACAATTTAAAACCTTTGTCTATTTTCACATAGAGTCTTTAAGCCAAAGCATACCCATCATCAAATCATAGAAGATCTTTAAACAACATATCATCAACACCACATTTCAATAAGATTAATCATCTAATTTATCAAAGGAGAACAAAACAATGAATCACCATTCTCAAACAATATTCTCCAAACCACAAGAAACCAAAGATAAAAACAATAACCATAAGAAAAGAAAAAGGTTCCCATTACCTCTATTGCTAGAACTCAAGGACAATAGTGACAATAACCCAAACTATGGCCACCACTTGTTCAAGCCCAGGGTTTCGAAACCCACATGAAGAAAAGAAAAAAAAATGATCTTAGATTCAAGAAGAGGTAGAAATTAACATCACTATGAACCCAAATACTTACCCTAGGGATTTCGAACACTAGCCTCCAATCCTCTTGCAACAAAATCCAAACCTACCATCACCATGATTTTTCCTTGCTTAGAATCAAGATGTAGAGAAGACAAAATATAATGCTATGAACCTTAACCCATACCTTAGGATCCCTAGCCTTGGCCTCTTCTTTCTTCTCCTTCACGTTCTTCTTCTCTACCTCTCTCTCTAGAACTCACGAGCTCTGCCTCTCCCTTCTCTCTAAGCACATGCCAGCCACCAAGCCAAATGAGCCTTCAATCTCTTTCTTATTTTCTATTTAAATGCCTCAATCTTCAAAACCTAGCTAAGGAAAATGTAATTATCATTTTCCTTTATTTTCCCTAAATCAAAATATAATTCAATTAAAAATTATACTCAGCCAATCAATCCATTTTATCATTGATAGCACACTAATTCCTCTCTTGTCTTCCTTGGCTGTCCATGGCTAATAAAAGAAAAAATGCTATTCTCGTAAATCTAGGGTGCTGAGACTTGGGACTGGGTTTTGACCCATTTCTGTTACGTTTTAAGAAAAATAATATTCACAGGAAATGTAGATAATTTCATTATCTTTCTAATGGTATCAGTTGTGTCTAAATTGGATATCCACAGCCCATGTTATATCCGTTTTACTGTGCTAGGTCTAAAGTTACGAGAGTTCAAAAAATGACAACTCTATCATTTCTCACCATTTGTTTCCCAATATTTTTCTTGTGTGAACACAAGCCTCTTTATTTCCCTTTCTTTTTATTTTCTTTTTAAATCCCTTAATTAAATAAAAATAAATAAACCAATAAAAGGAAATTAATGTGTAGAAAACTATTGCATGCACACCATGCAACCATGCACATTCACATACTCAATCACTAGGGTGCATCACTACCTACCATGCACCTTAGTGCATTCAACCAAATCTCACATAATCACATTTTAAAAATAAAAATAATTACATATCATTTAACAATTAATTTCACAAAAATGCTACCAACAATTCTAACAATTAAATAAAATAAAAAACCATTAAATACAACAAACAAAAATTAAATAAAAATAAACAACATTTAAATAAAACAATTCACCATACTTAACACTTAAATAAAATAAAACACAAAAATTTTAATAACTAAAAAAAAAAAAATTGGTGCACTACAATCAAGCTCCCATAAATATTAGATTATTAATCAAATCTCTTTAATTTAATATAATCATATTTATTAATCTCCGGATTACTCCACTATAACTATGATATTGAACTTTTGAAAATTATAGACATATATTTACAAAGTACTTTACTAAAGAATAAAATGTCCATTGATATAATCATTACATACAACATTAATGTTTCATAATTAAAAAGGAATAAAATTATCGTTTTACCCTTTTTAACTATATCTTATTCCCAATGTACCATTGACTTTAATAGTGAAGGTTGTGTCACAACAAGTTTGCAACGTGAGCGCTCATAACCATTTTAGTTCCAAAAGTCAACCCAATAGGGAACTATTATTCATTCTATAAGAAGGTATAAATTCTGTATCTGTTAAACTATGTCCCCAGCCATATATATCATTGAGTCCCCAAAATAATTGTTCTTAGTCTGATCATTCTGAAAAACCTTAACGCATGAATCAAATGATCAGATGACATATATAGGAGTTCATAGTAACCTCGGGATTAAAATCATCGTGTATATGATCATCATTTGGTGTATTTGATTAATACTATGAAATAGTGATCAAACAAGTTTTAAGAAATCACATGTGGTCCAATTCTATATATCACTATTTATAAAGTACATTCAAGTGTCCTACTACACTAGTGACCTGGATCTAGGTCACTTGTATTCATAATACTAGCGAACTGTACTAGGAGTAATTAATATAAAGATTCCATAACTTTATTTTATTGTGAACTGTTTCAAGTTTATTATCTTAATCTTGATCATCTCATACCTATATGAGATTAAGACCACATAGATAAACTTTTGAATTTTCTGATATTTACTTAATATTATCAACATAATATCATACATTGTCTATATATATAATAATTAAATTCAATTACTTATTTCATTTAAAATATTTTCAACTACAATTGCTTTAAGGGCCTTATTCCCAATAGTTTTGTCATTTTTCTTTCTAGCAAGATTCATAAACCAGAAGAGTTCCAACTCTTAGTTTTGTCAAGGGTCCATCTTTTGTTAACCAGTTTATCATGTCTAGTCCTATATGACCAAGGCTAAGATGCCGAAGTTATGTGTCATCCTCATTTGAAATTTTTTGTCTTTTGTTTCCTTCCATTTCACTTGAGATGATTCTAAATTATTTAGCTTTCATTCATTAGGTTTGAGCATATATAGTCCATTTGTATGTTCAACTTGAATTTTTTTGAAATCATTCGTCGAAATAACAATCGTATTATTATTAAAAGAAATATAAAAAAAGTGTTCATGCAACATAGATAAAGAAACTAAGTTTCTAGAAAATTTAGGAATAAAATAAACATTGTTCAAAACAAGATAATTGTTACCAAAATGTAAACAAACGGTTCCCTTTGCTCTAGCTAAAAAATGAGCACTCCATTTCCAGCTCACATTGTCACCTTGCCATCAGCTAGTTCCCTAGAAAACTCAAGTATCTACATAGAAGAACAAACATGGTTAGTGGCTCCTGAATCTACAACCTAGCATGGAATATCGTCTTCCACTACAAAAGCTTCAAGTACAAGAAAATCAAATCTACCTTTCATTTTCAGCTCAGTGAGATACTTTTTACAGTTTCTCTTCCAGTGACTTTCAACTCCATAGTGGAAACATTTTCCTTTGGGTTCTTTCTTCTTGGAGTTGTTGTCATTCTTGTTCTCCTTTGGTCTTGGTGCCTTCTTGCCTTTCTTGGACTTCTTGTCCTTACTTTTTTCCTTGTCATTGTTCTTCTTCCTCTTCTTGGTTTTATTCTTAGAGTTTGAAGGTTTCTCCTCTGCCACATTTGCCTCAGTCTCTTTGGTTATGGTTTTGTTAATACAGTTGGTCATGAATGTAGAGAAAGCAGGAGTGAGTGATTCAAGTATGATGCTTATTTATGTACGCTCATCAATGACGACCTCGTGTATTTATGCTTCATGCATCACGTTAATCATGCTCAAGACATGTTCACACACATAAACACATTTATTCATCTTAATAGTCATGTAGGTTCTAGTAGCCTCGTCTACTTTGATCAGATTGCTGCCCAAACATGGCCTGCAGAAATTCCATTATCTCAAGAGCAGTTTCCATGGGTATATACTTTGTTCTCAAAACACCATACATGCTCATAAGCATGTAACACTTAGTATTATTGTTTGATTGAATCCATGCATCATATTTGTCCCGAATATTCTTCGGGGCATTGACAGCGGGGTCTTCAGGACATTTCTTAGTCAGGACAAATTTATACTTCTCAAAGATTAACATCATATTCAGATTCGATTTCCCTCTTATAAAATTATCACTAAGTTTTTCAAGTGAAAGAAAAGAAGTTATTGGATTGCCACCGTTTGACATTAATAAAAGAAATAAAATACAATAATATTACTATTTGAAAAATATTAATTGTTCGGAAAGTAAATAAGATGCATGAATGCAACAATTAAAACACATAAAGAAACATATACTATTCCATGATAAAACTACCCAACAAATAAAGTGTCGCCTTAGGGTCGGTCAAGTTAAATTTAAATAGTTTATAAGACAATCTTATCTTTATTATTTAAAACTTAAAATAACTCTTTATTTTCTCATTTAAAAATAAAGTACCACTAGTTGGCCAAGATGCAATTTTCCATTGCGAAAGCTTAATTGCATCTTTGTAAGTGTAACCCATCATTTAAGAATTCATGACTTAACTTAGAGAGTGCGACCTAGGTTCGGTCAAGCCTAAAATACATCACTCCTTCCTATCTTCGGAAGAAGCCAACCTTGATATTAATATGTCTAGAAATCTTCTTTAGGGGGAGAGAAACAAATCCGCCTCAAGGCACTATTCATATCTCATGGTGTTGTACTAATAATGGAGACCATAAGTCACATTGAGATGTTCACCTTCTCCCACTAACTATTTTAGAAATAATGTGTTTTATTAAACTAATCAATTAATTCCAAATTAATCACTAGTTTATTAATAACCCTATGAATGTAATTAATTGCAAAATACATGTAATTATAAAAGAGCATGTTTCTACAATTAATGTTATCTAGATAATTACCTATTACATTCATCTAACATTACTAAAACACTGTTTAAATAAAGTTTGTTATCTTAAAGGCCTATAATAACTATTGCCTTTATTATGGTGTGAGTTACCATGTTTTAACTAATTTAATACTTAATACTTTACATGTATTTGATTTCTCCAAAACAATTCATATAAACAATTAGGACAATCATAAATAATCATGTTTCTAAAAAATGCATGATTAATGAAAACTATGTGGGGTTTCATGAATGGCATTTAATTAACTAATACATAATCATGTTATCAATCAAACATTAATTAACATTTATCTAAATAAATACAATAAATATATAAATAAATAATAAATGATGAACCGAGTACTAATGGGTATTTCTAAATTTACAACCTTTGAAAAAATAGAAATAAAATAACAAAAAAGTCTTAAGTTCTTTTTTTTCAAGACTCCAAGAATGATTCTCCTTTCTTTTAGGCTTTATTGCTAATCTTTAGGAATTTGTTAGGCCAACTAATTAATTAGAAACAAACTTTACAATTAATTTATTTAATTAAAACTAACTTTTAATTAAATAACCATTTTTGTCATCTTTTTAATTAAGTTGAATTTAAATATTTAAAGAATCAAATTCGAATATTTTTTTAAACTTAAGATAAAATCTTAACCAACTAAAAGATATTTTATTTTTCTAACAAAAATAAAATAAGATAATTAATCTTTTAAATTCAAACAATTTAAAAATTAATTAAATAAAAGATTAATTGCACAAAAATAGGATTTAACTTGGGCACCAAGAATGGTTCCATAGATCCCTAGGGTCGGCGGCTACACGGTAAGTGAAGGGGCTTGGGTGCATGCGGCTGGGTATCTAATGCACGCAGGAGGGCGCGGCTGCGCAGGGGCTCGGGCTAGTGGCTGGTGCATGCAACAAGGGTCTCACAGGGCTTGCGCGCGCATGAGGCAGGGGAGTCGCGGTGCTCACACACGTAGGAGGCATGGGAGTCGTGGGGCCACGCTTGACTGGAGGCTCGGGTTGTGTGCCTCCTAGGTGCATGGCTCAGGTCCTTTCTTTTCTTTGTGTACATAATTTTTAGAACTTAATTTACAAAAATTCTATGCCCTTTATGGCTTACACAAGATCTAGAAATTCAAATTCCTAACCCAATAACACCATATAATTAGCGATCCATCATTCAACCATACATTCAAAAAACTCATCCATCCATTTAATATACATATCAACATATCTATAACAAATGCAAGAAACCCACACAGAATTAATATATATAGGTAGAATACTCTATTACCAAATGTTGGTATTAAAAGTGTACATCAAAGATACACAGAAAAATGGGATTTTAAAAAATTTATTAATACAAGCCAGGATCATACGTATATAGATATATTAAATCAAATACAAATAGATTAGATATTACCTCTTGAAGCCTATCGAGTATCCATGAATCTTTTTGTATAAATCAATGATCTTCCAATCTAGATTCTAAAAGCTCACACATTGATCTTCCAGACCAATCCTCAAACACACAAAGACATGTGTGGGCACGTAGGATTCAAAAAATTGATTTAGGACTCTCTAGATGTACTCAACACATGAGATCTAAAGGGGTTTGATTATGAGAAGATGAATTGAATAGTTTTTTAGGTTTGGAAAAACTATCGCTTTCTTTTCAAAAAGAGAGTCTGGCACTCTATGAAAACCACTTCGTCTTGAAAAGTATCGCTTCTTTTTAGGTTTATAAAAGATAATCAACTAATTTAATTAATCTTGATTTTATTTAAATTAAAACTGATCAGTTATAACCTATTTAATTATTTAATTTAAAGCATATTTAAAAAATAATAATTAAATAAACAAATTATTTGAAATTCAAAATTCGAATCCCAGGGATAGGAAATCCTTGTGTGTGGGGCCACACTCACTGTACAGTGAGTGTGTCACCCCACATATTAGGGTTATCGCTAATTTTCTTATTTGTTTGTTTAATCAATATTTAAGACAATATATTTATCCCAAAATAAATATATGTTAATTCAAAATTAGCTTTATCTTAAAATATCATTTTTAAATAAATAAATATCTTATTCTAAATAAGATAATTTTTAATCTCTCTTTTTATATTAATCCAAACATGGTTAAAATTTATTTTAACCTATATTTTTTCGAAATAAAAATAATATTGTTAAATAATTAATTAATTCATAACTAATCAATTGCCCATAATTATCACATAATTATTTCCTTGTCCTGGAAAATTAATTCATTTGCAATTAAGTCATTCTCTCTACAAATCTTTCTTTTGACATCCTTACCCTTGATAGTCTAGGACAAAGGTGATTTGGGGACCATGGACCCATAATACGAAGCTCCAATAAGCTACATTATTAATTAAACTCTTTTATCTAGTAATATTATTTATTAATTCCATGATTACTCCACTATAAATATGGAATTGCACTCTAAGTATTTATAGAATTATATTTACAGAGTTTTCTCTTGTAGTTCATTGATATAATCAATAAAAGTAGTTATGTCCTCCATTTATTGGTTCCTTAATTAGAGCCGGTCAAGATTATCGTTTTAGCCTTTGTTGTACCCTAATTTTAGCTCGAGTCATTCACTCCGTTCGGGTACAGATGGCAAATAAATATACAGAGAAATAACCAACGAAATGATATATGCTTGTTATCCACGTAAGCAACTCTAGTTTCACATGGGCACATGTGGTGTTAGGCGTCCTGGGTTTAACCCAAGCTACAGATACGAAGGTGGTGAAGTGTGAGCTCATAATATTCAAACTTCATTCGAAATACGAGCTTGGAGGAGATGTTCAGCTCGTGCTAACTCGAATGTATTGCATACTCAAGGATCCTTGGAGACTTGGAATCCCATTATACGGTTATTTATGACCATGTTGTCATATTTAATGTTCCAGATATTAGGAGAGCATTTAATGTATGATCAAATCATATCACATTTTAAATGGAAAATATACGTATTAAATGTAATAAATATGTATATGCGTAACTGACTCATGCGGTTACCCAAACCTGTCCATGGAATTTCTCTATAAATACTGAGAATATTGGACAGAAAAAGGGACCGATTATTCTGTAATACTAAAACTCTGCCAAAATAAAGAGTGAAACAACAATAATATAGACTCGTGGACTAGGTGAATTTTAACCACTGAACCACGTAAAAGATTTGTGTTCTTGTGAATTCATTTCGATTTTTCATTACGGTTTATACTAAGCACTAATCTATCTTAATATTTCTTAATACACTGTTGGCGAAAAACCGCGTCAACACCCTTTAAATTACCTCTTGATCCTTAAGTAGCATTAATTCATTAGTGAATAATTAATTTATAATAAAATTATAGATTTGAGTTCAATAACTATTAAGTTCTAGAATTAACCCTTAAGGGAACCAATATTCGATCCGTTAGGAAAGTACGGATTCCATTATTGTAAATCATGTTCCCAGCCATTCATGATATTTAATCTCCTAAACAAAAGTCATTAGCCTCACTATACTAAGAAACCCTAACGAGTGAATAAAAAGATCCAATAAACAGAAACAAGAGTTCATGAATACTCAGGATTTAGACTGATCTACAGATGATCATCTATTATGGTAAGAATTAAATCTTTATGTCAAATGGCAAGTTTATAAAGATAATTATTTTTAATCGGTCTTGTCATATATAATCTCTATTATATACAACACTTGTACTAAGATGTCTATTTGAATCTAGATCACTTGCATCCTTTATGCTTAGTAAATTGCACTAGTAACTATTCATTAAAGATTCCATACTTTAATATGTTACTAGCTATTTTATTCATTATATATGATCTTAATTCTCTCGTACTAATACAAGATCATATTGTCATGAATGAATAAGGAATTTTTTTGATATTATTATATAATTAATTCAGATAATAATTAAAACATTCAAATATAATAAAATTGTACTTTAATTTAAATTAATAAAATGTATTTACATGTTTTTAGGGCATTAATCCTAACACGTGGTACTTGTTCTTAATTGTCACCTTGTTGAGCTCCCTATAGTCTATGCGCATCTGCATGCTCCCATCCTTTTTCTTTACGAAAAGGACCGATGTGCCCTAGGGAGAGTAGCTTGGCCTTATGAATCATTTATCCAATAACTCTTGTAGTTGTGTCTTTAGCTCCTTTAGCTTCATTGGTGCCATCCGATAGGATGCTTTAGAAATGGGTGGCGTCTCTAGTACAAGCTCAATCACGAATTAAATTTCTTTGTTTGGTGGCAAGCCGGGTAGATCTTCTGGAAATACATTTGGGAACTCACGCACGATTCGAACATCCATCGGCCTTAAATGATAATCCTTCATATTGTCAATTACAATAGTGAAAAAATGCTTGACTTCCTTGTGTCAGTATCTTCGAGCCTTTAGTGATGAGATTATCAGTGTTTGGAGTCCCAATGCTTCTCCCACGAAGATGAGTTGCTCACCCTTTTACGATTTGAATACCATCATTTTCCTCATGTAGTCGATGGTTGCGTCATACTTTGCTAACCAGTCCATCCCGAGGATCACGTCATTGTCTACCATGTCTACTTCCACTAAATCTCATGGGCATTCCTTACCCTTAATCATGATTGGAACAGACCGTAACCACTTGGTTGACCACATGACCTTTTCCAAAGTAACTCCATCTTTTAGCCCTTTTTTCCTTGTTGATAATGCCCCATTCTTGTGGTGTGCTTGCTCGTGTCTAGCTCAATCAAGTCTTTTGTTATCGCACATATGTACCTAATTAACGGTATCACCCCCTAAAAGGTAGATACCATTGAGCAACTCTCCCTAAATACCCTGTAAGGTATGGATTCTATCTATCTATCTATAAACGAAACTTCACTCTAAATCATAAGTATATCCCTTGTAAAATTGTTGACCTTACATCCTTACGTTACTTGTTTCCGCTTCTATACATGTCCAGGCCTGAAGCTGTACCTCGTGCATTCTTGTGGACTATCTTTCTTTAGAAAATGTGATGCACATGACACCCTATCCTCGTCATTCAGGCACATGTCCTCCAAAATGGACTCTACCGTCATGAACCACTCCTCTGCTTCAAAAGGGTTGGCATTCCCTTCAAAGCTGCAACCTGAATCGTTCGTATACTGGCTCAAATTTTGGTATGAAGCATCCCACCAAGCTTCCTCCCTACCCTAACGGATGTCCAATAGGCACTTGTTGTTGTGGCGCTTATACCGGAGGTTGCCCTCTTCCAGCTTGAGCTACTTCCTCATCTCTTATCCTTAGCTGTCCCGCAGCCTAGCTATCTTTGCATGAGGATCCTCAAATTCTGGCTTGGTTGGATTTCCAAGGGCATTAGCAACATCGAGGGCATCAGCAGCATTAGGAATGTCAGCAGGGGTATTAGTTTCTCTTCTTCCCCTTCCTCTGCTAGCTGTGGCCTGCGTTGCTCTTCTCGGTGCCATTGTAATATACTATGGTACACAACTTAATTTAAAAAAAATGCGACAAAATTTAAAATAAACTCAAATAAAATAAATAAAACAATAATTTATTCATTTATTCAATTAATAGAAACTAAAGCTCAATACTTGAAATAAGAAAACAAAACAAAAGGTACTGTTGGACTCTATATTTCTTCAAGTTCAAAGGAAAACAAATCCTTAGGGACATCTGGGTAGTCTAGGTCAAGACACCTATAAAATTGTTCTTCTATAATAATAGGTAAGGAATAGAGGACTCAGTTAAAGAGTTTAGGGGTAAGGCGATGCCAAGTCATCTCTACTTCTTCCGACATGGATCCATTCTCTTCTATAGTGGCAGTATGTTCTTCTATGAGTACTTTATACTGTAGGGAATAATGAGTGACAGGGGCTGGATATTGGTCTTCTATTGTTTCCCCTACTATTTCTGCCCATAAGGAGTGGAGCTTAACCCTAGCTCTAGGGCTTTTTAATGGCTGCCTTAAGCACTAAAAATTTGTCATACCCCAAGACCATTGCCTCCCTTCGATTCACGATGCCCTAAATTCTATTGTTGATCTCCACAATATGGTTACAAAGCCTACTAAGCAGGCAAGTGTTGCATCTATCCTCTTCTATTTTCTGGATGTCCTTGATTTCTTTAAAGACGAATTCCCTAGGTGCTTTTAGAATAGGCATGGTAACTGCACATATCAACAAATATATCACAAAGAAAATCAGACAATAAAAACAACTTAAAAACAAAATGATGAGTTAGGTTCCTTCTAATTTTGTGCATTTATTCTATAATACCTCCAAGTTTTTGATGAACGACCTCTAGTACCAACTTTGTAGTGATCCAAATTTTTTTACTCTATTTATTTAATTGCTATGTTGTAGTTTAATTGTTTGATTTTTAGAAAATATTTGAATTATTGTTTTGTGTAAATTGTGATTTATTAATTTATTGTGTAATTTTTGTTAAATTATTAATGTTAAATTTTCTTAGGTGTGACAAATTATGTGATTAGAATAGGTTACATTTTTTTTATTTAATGTGTGTGTGTTGAATTTGTGTGTGTGTGTGGATATTTTTTTTTATTTTTAAAATTAAAAAGGAAAAGGAAAAGGAAATGGGTTGTCATTATTTGGGATAAGATGACAAGACTTATCTTTTGATTTGGTTAACATTTGGATAAGGGTTAGATGAGGTGTAAGAAGAGGGAATGGTGGGATTTAACTTAATTTGTGGGATAGGAATTGAGTTTTTCACACTTGAGTTCTTTTCTTATTGTTAGGTCACTATGGGTTATAAATAGAAGAGAATGTGAGCCTTGAAGAACCTTTTTGTTGGCTGCCAAGACTTGGAGAGAAAGAGAGGGAGAAGGGCACACAAAAGAGAATAAGGAGGCTAGGGTTTCGAAATCTAGGTATGCTTTAATCTTTGTGGTTTTAATTCTCTAAGAATAGCTCTTTCCATCCATTCCAAGTATTATTTTCTTTTCTTGTTCGGTTCGAAATCCTAGGTGCCTAAGGATTGATTTGTTTTGTGTTCTAGAACATTATCAAGAAAGGTAATGAGAATTTCTAACCTCTTTGTTGATTTGATGTTGTTATATTTTGTTTATGATTTTTGACATGTTGACTTGCGAAAATGTGTTTATAATGTATGATGATGTTTTGATAATTTTAGTCTTGATGAGTATATGTTTTAGTGTTAGTTTATGCACTATTGATATAATGAACATATGTATGGATATGGTATCTTTATTTGAAACATGTTAGGTTATACTTAAAAAATCCAGAAAAAATCAAGTCGTTGTTAGAAATGCCTTCGCTCAGGTCACGTAAGGAAGTACAAAGCCTAACTGGAAAGGTGGCGACTTTAAGTCGCTTCGTTTAAAAATCCACTAACAAGTGTCTACCATTCTACAACTTGCTTTGAGGAAACAAGAAATTTGAATGGAGTGAAGAATGTGAACAGGAATTTCGCGGTGTGAAAATATACCTAGCTGAACCCCCATATTATCAAAACCGACATTCAGAGAATGTCTATTTCTTTACATGGCTGTGACAGAAAATGCAATCAGTGCTATGTTAGTTCGAGAAGACAAGGAGGCACAGAAACCCATATATTATGTAAGTAAGAGGCTTCTCGAAGCTGAATCACGGTACCCATTGATAGAAAAGCTTGCATTCTATCTCATTTTGGCTTCAAGGAAGCTCAGGCCATACTTCCAGCCCCATTCTATTCACATCTTAACAGACCAACCTTTAAGCCAGGTTTTGCAAAAGCCTAAAACATCGAGAAGTCTATTAAAATGGGCCATCAAACTTAGCCAGTTTGAGATATTATATATGCCACGAGCGATAATCAAGAGCCAAACCCTTGCTGATTTTGTGGCTGAGTGCACAGGTTTTCAGGATGAGTTGATAAGGGAGCCTGTGCAGGAATTATGGATAATCTTCCTTGATGGATCATCTAACGAAAACGGATCGGGGGCTGGTATAATCTTAATCTCACCTGAAGGACATCGGTTCCATACAGCTCTCAGGTTTGGGTTTGAAGCATCCAACAACGAAGCGAAATATGAGGCCCTACTGGCAAGGCTGAGGGTGGCGAAAAAGTTAAAGGAAAAATTCATCCAATGTTATAGTGATACTCAGCTCGTGGTCAATCAGATATTGGGGGAATACCAAGCTCGAGGAATAAAGATGGTGGCCTACTTGGCTAAGGTAAAGGGTGAGTTGTCTAAGTTTGAGTTTAGATCCATCGAGCAAGTACCTTGCGAGCAGAATTTCAACGCTGATGCTCTGGGTCGACTTGCTACCAACAAAAAGACAGATATAGTATATGTAGTTCTGGTGGAGTTCTTGGAAAGCCCGAGTATAACGGAAGAAATGGTTGAGGTCATAATGATTAACATAAAACCGACCTGGATGACCCCCATAGTGGAGTACCTCACAACCGGAAAGCTACCTAACGATCGAAAGGACATAAGAAAGTTGTTGTATCAAGCTCCGCGGTATGTTATGGTTGAAGGGATCCTATATCATTGAGGGCATTCGTTACCCCTCCTACGATGTGTTATGCCTAAGGAAGTGCATACTATTTCACAATAAATACACGAAGGCTTCTGCGGAGACCATGCTGGGGGGAAAAACCTATCTCTAAAGGTACTGAGACAGGACTATTTTTGGCCCAAGTTGACAAAGGACTCGATCTCGTATGTGCAGAAGTGTGATAAATGCCAACACTTTTCCATTGTTGCTCGAGCTGCTCTAGTCGAGCTAACCATGATCTCACCCCGTTAGCCATTTTCAGCATGGGGAATTGACTTAATAGGTTCCCTGCCAACAGGAAAAGGAGGAGTTCGTTGTGCATTAGTCACCATCAATTATTTCATGAAGTCGGTAGAGGCTGAATCTTTGGCAACCATCACCTCGAAGAGAGTTTTGGACTTTGTTGTGAAGAATATCATATGTCAATTTTGACTCCCTAAAAAGATCGTGTCAGAAAACAGAACTCAGTTTGATAGTGATCTCTGCATAGAATTTTGTGAAAAATATGGCATAACCAAGATTTTCTCGTTGGTAGCATACCCACAAGGCAATGGGCAGGTCGAGGCCGTAAACAAAACCCTGAAGGCAAGTTTGAAGAAAAGACTGGATGAGGCCAAGGGATTATGGCCTGAGCAGCTCCCACAAGTACTCTGGGCCTACCGAACCTCACATCGAACCTCCACGGGACATACCCCTTTTTCCCTGACTTTTGGAAGCGAGGTTATGCTCCCAATTGAGGCGATGGTGACGACTCACAGACAAAAGACCTTTGATCAGGATCATAACCATGAGCTAGTTAGTGCATCCCTCGATTAATCGAAGAAAAATGAGAGGCATCATAATTACAACGCGCTCATTATCAACAGAAGATCACTCGTTATTTCAATTCAAAGGTTAAAGGATGCAGACTCAGATTAGGCGATCTGGTTCTCCGAAGGGTCTTTTTAGAAAATAAAGATCCCAAGGATGGGGTGTTAGGGATGAACTGGGAAGGACTATATCAGGTCATGGAGATCCTGCGTGAAGGAACATTCAAGCTAGCCGAGTTGAGTGGAGAAATAGTTCCATGGACCTGGAATGCCCTACACTTAAAAAAGTATTGTCAATAGTTTTGTTGTCTTTAATGTTTTCAGAATTACTGTTTATGTAAGGCTTATTTATAAAAGCCATTTCAGTTTAATAATAGTTGGATTATTAAGTAACCAATTTTATTGTTTTGTTATCACGAGCTCACTTTGTAAAAGCAACCAAGAACATTTATACATTCTGGTTGCTTGGGGGACACATAACTAAAGAGAACTTTGTAGTGAGTTCAGCTTATTCGGATAAATATTATAACATAGAGTTTGGAAAATTTGATTATTCAACAGCTTTTAATGCTCGAATTTTCAAAATCTGAACGCGAACTAAGTATGAGAAATCTATAACAATAAAACCCTGGATATAACCAGGTCCGAGGCCTGATTCCTAACAGGTACAATGTTATTAAGCTTATTAAAAAACCCTGGATGCGACCAGGTCCACAACCTAACTCTTAACAGGTATGACTAAGGGAAATACAAATAGATCACAAGTTAGATGTATATTCAAAAATATATTGTCATCTCAAGGAGAAAATTTTTTGACTTGAGCTCGAAGGCAATTGTTTTGGTCCCAAGGGACTTAATTACAAAAGCTTAAAAAATAAAAGTGAAAATATTAAGTCACTGAGGTCCATCAGCTCACTCCAGAGAAGTCACCTCCTCACCATCTCCCTCAATAGCTTCAGAGGCTTCGACAGTCTCCAAGGGTTCCTGTGAGAACAGAATCTTGAACCTGGCAAGATATGGTTCCCACAGCTCGGGCTGCATAAAGGAGAAGTTCCCATCTTGGTTGAAAGCCCAACAACGGTAAAGCATCTCCTTCATTTGAGTTGATGACTCCGAAAATTTCTCCTTGGCCTTGGCCTCAACCTCGTTAAGCTTCTTCTTGAGTTCTTCATTTTTGACATGAAGCTGGTCCACGCGACGGCTCACCTCCACGATTTGATTCTGGGAGGCAGACAAGGCGTCTTTTGCAGACCTCCTGCTCTCCTGGGAGGAAACTGGGGGTGGATTTGGTAGTCTGTTCACCCTCTTGAGCGGTCCTCAGGGCAGCTCGAAGCTCCTCGTCCCTGGCTTTAACCCGAGTGATTCCTCAAAATTGAGCCAGGATCGACTGCAAAAGAATGAGGCAAGTCAAGAATAGTTTTTTTTTTTTTTTAAAAAGAAAAAGAGTGAGAAGGACTCACGGTGAGGTTCATCCCCATAGCAGATTCGAGGACGTCCTTAAGAGTACACTCCTCTATAGCCCTTAAGTCTCTGGCATTGGCTCTATATACATGACCAACCATATGGCTCGCCATTTTATACACAGTACCCCGAAATGCTTCAGGGAACTTTGTCAAGGTCAAGTGGTTTGACCGGGATCTGGACGGTGGGAGCCTCTCCTTGAATCACTTGAGGATTTGAGGGAGGTACGTGTCAAGGAGGAGGAAGAGCTTGGTGAACCGTGACTGTTGCCCATGGAACTGAGGAGAGTTTCTTTTGTGGCTGCTCCCGGGTGGAGTTGGCACCTTTGTCTTTTGCCAGAGACTCGGTGGTACCCCCAGTCTTCAAAGCTGGTTTCTTTGTCACTCTGGCCCTCTTCACCACGGGACCAGCTCCGGTCCCACTGGCCTTAAAAGCACCCCTCAAACCCAGGCCTCTGGCAGCTCCATCTCTTCACCTGAAAAAGAGCGAACATAGGGTTTAGATTTAAGAAATAATTATTGAAAGTAATTTAAACACAAGAACAAGAGCAAGAATCCTACCCTCCAAGCTAGGGGAGGAATCTACTATGATTAACTCGGGGTTATTGACCAGGCTAGGCACAACCTCTAACTCTTGTATTAACAGAGGTGGGGGAGAATCTAAAATTATGACCTCCTGGGTCCTAAGCGGTTCAAGTCCTTCCTCAGGGATGGATGCATCTACATACTTCCTAAAACTAGGGGCATATGCACCGTGACGTAGGGAAGGCTAGGTCCTACGGTATTTCCCTTACTCTTCAAAAAAGGTGGACCTAAAATTGAGAGTGTTGTCAACCACGATGGTACCTTTGGGGTAGCTGTGGTCATAGCGTACCACCAAATGTTCCACACACTAGAGGAGGGTTATGTTTAGGTCTGGGTCGGTATGATGACAACTAACGAGCTGGTTAGGGTTGAATAGAATTAGCCTATAATTGGCAGCAGCCCAATCTAACTATCTGTATGGCTATTGGTTACCTTGGCTGGAGGGGACGGCTGCAGCCCTGGACGTAGATTGTTCTAGATCAGGCCCCTAATTGTCCTCAGGAGCTTGCCTTTTGAGCACCAACGGTGCCTCGTCTTCCTCCTGTTCAATGTCATCGTTGGTTGGTAAGGATTCTTGACGAGGGAGGAGCTCGGGGATGATAGGAAGAGGAACTTGGGTCCTGAGAGCCAGCGTGTAGACCTTGCTTATCAGGTTGCAGGCCATCATTGGGGCATCATTCACAACCTGATGGTAGTCTTTCTCCTTCAGAGGAAGACTAGACAAAGTCTCATATTGACCCCCAAGGGCCACAGACTGCTATATCCTCACGAATATAGCTGCACAAAGAATGAACTCAGTTAGAAAACTTAAACAAAAAAATATGAAAGCGATAAGCAAGTTCACGTGCTGAAATCATAAAGATAGAGGACTTACGAGGGTTGTTGAAGTATCGGTGATCGCAGTTCTTGAACCCATTTGACATAAAGAACAAGTCTTTATAGTCACTTGGGTGGCTAGAGAGGTCGATGATAGAGGCTGAGTTGGAAAATGAGTGAGGTAGTAGAAACTGTCACCTCGCCTCTTCTGGTCGAGACTACCTTGAGGCAAAAGAAGTACATAATGTCTACCAGAGTGGGGACCTCCCACTAGTGCCTCATAAACAAATACTTTAACCCCACCAAAAGTCTGTATGATTTTGGTGGGAGCTAGAATGGAGCCAGTTTGACGTAGTTCAGGAAGTCTACAAAATACTGGTCCAAGGGGAGGAAGGCACCTGCCTTCAGGTGCTCATCACTCCAAGCTCTGTAGTCGTCTTGGGAAGGGGCGTAGCTCCACTCTCCTTCTAACAGAGGTCTAGCATGGAGGCCATCGGCTCCCATCTCAATCCCATGACTCAGTACGATCTTGTTAACTTTGCCCTAAGTCATGTTCCGGGATACTATGTGCTCAACCTCAAAGAATGCATTGGGGTCGACCACAATTTCCATCTCCACCACGGGGCCAAAATGAGGGATAGGAGAGTCAAAGGCAACCTGCTTGCACTTATCTTTGCTCTAAGTAGAGGAGCTCGAGGTGCTTTTCTTTGCGGGGTCATGATTTAGATCGTCTGACGACAAAGTAGCCTATTAGCGGCGACCTAAGACAATTACTAGCAATGGCATTAAAGGTATGAAGATCTGAGGGTTTAAGTGGTTTACTTCTGGGATTTAAAACTTTACACGAGCTAAGATGTGTTCTAGCCTTAATGTATGGTTACACGCGTGGTCCTAGGCCACGCGCTTGGATTTCCTAAAATTCCCTGATACTTCGGGATTCGTGTGTCAGACTCGTCAGACCCACTACTTTTCTTTTAAAAGCGATTTAATGCAAAATTGCTTAAGGAATCGTAACCTTTAAGCTACCCAGAACCAGACCTAAAAACCCTTTGGCTTCTACACCCAAAACAGGTATTCTAATTGATTTACCAGTAGAATTTTCTTTGTAAAACCTAGAAAATTTGCCCAGTTTTATGAAAACCTTATTTCTAAATAAGCCTGGTATCATTCATTTAGCCTAAATTGAAACATATTTACTATTTATACTCAGACGTAGCCTAAACGACATTGAGCAAAGGATGTTTCTCAAAATAAAAAAAAAAACTCACTAGAAAGCAAAGAATTGAAAGTTTCAAACTAGGGGAGGAAATACTTACAGTTTATATGATCGGTTCAAAGAAAGTGTCGATACGTCCACATGGAACTCCTTGAAAGCTTCTGAAAATCTGAAAGGTGATGAAGTTTTTTTTTGGAGAAGTTGGAGAAGAAAATGGGAAATTTTGTTTTTGAAAGGAAACTTTTTGAATGCAAAGGTCGTGAGGGTTCAGGTCTGATCAACCTATTTATACGTAAACTATAGGAATTAATTTGGGTCGTCCAATTGGGTTAGCTCAAGATCCAAAGGCCAAGATTAAATGAACCATACAGTGACAAAAAGTTGATGGGACAATTTTCACACTCCTTGAAACCCGATAGACACCAATTACAGACAACCACGTGTCTTGTACTCGAGTAGTGGGCAGACACGATTTTATATGGCAGAAGCCTAAAACTCCTACTATGCATGTTAGAAGTGACGACATCAAGCACGAGTCGGAGCTTGGGGGCAAATGTTGTACCCTAAAATTAGCACAAGTTCAATTACTCAAGTCATGTACAGTTGGCAGATAAATATGTGGAAAAATAGCCAAGTAGAACATCTGGTTAGCAATGATGTGAGCAAGTCGAGTTGGGACTTGACAACATGACATACAAGTTGCTATCAGACCACCTCTTAGGATAACAATCTAGTTCGAGACTTATAGTAGCCAGTTTCACATTTGGGCGCCCTAAGCTTAATACCAACTAAGGTTCATATAGTCTTTAAACACCAGCTCGGGTGAGATATACAGCTCATGAGAACTTGGTCAGAACGCATACTGAAGGATCCCAAGAGATTCAGAGGCTCCTTATATGCTCATTAATGCCCAGGCTATATTGCATATCTATCATTTATTATCCGAGATAGCAGGAGTATATTCTATTTTGTTATCAAATCGTACCCCAATGTAAATGGCAATAATCTGTATAAAATGTATACCTTATTTGTTCACGTTGTTACCCAAACCTGTCCAGGAAATTCCCCTATAAATATCAGGGTTAATGGACAGGGAAGGGGATGCCTTTTTTGTATTACTAAAACTCTACAGAAATTGTGAGAGAAAAGCAATAATATTGTCTTGTGGACTAGGTGGATTTTAACCACGGAACCACGTAAAAGTTTTGTGTGTATGAAAGGGTTCTTATTATTTCATTACAGTTTACAATTTAGCACTAATATCTCTATTATATTTCTTAATCTACCGTTGGTGAAAAACTGCGTCAACAAAAAGCATACTAGGTTTTGTGTATTATTATTTAATTTTATGAGCATGTTGTACTATGATCCTTGTCTTACTAATTTGAATAAAGAGGGAGGATGCAATTTGGTGGTAAACTTGGTTGTTAAGTCCTATGTGTATCTCGACCTAAGCTATATTGCATGGTGTGATATTGTTCTAAATGCGTAAATGAGATTAAGAATTATTAGAGACTTGGATAAGATGTTAGAAAGCATGTTAGACCTATCCATGTATTGTTGATATATTATTAAATTTTTATTGGTCATTTTTTAATTCTATGTTACTTGCTGAATTTTATTGTTTATATATTTATTTAGCAAGCATGAGTAAACTAGGAGTGATTTTCATGCCATGATTTCATGATACATACTGAAGATGAAAAGGATTAGTTTTATATATTTGTCTCTTTCATTTCATTAAGAAAACCTATAATTTTATGTGAACTTATATGCTTAAAAGATAAAAGGAAATAAATGAATGCATGCTGAATTTATTTTTAGGTTTGTGATATTAGCAAGCATGAGTATCTATGGGTGGTTTTTGTACCATGATGATATTGTATTTATAACTAAGAATGTCAATCAAACACTACTACAAAATTGTACTTAGATGACATGCATGAGATGACGTTTGTAGTAGAACTGTTGTGTCATGTTAAAAATATACATACAACAGTCGCTCACAAACTATTGTGCCATGCAAATTAAAACTCACATGAAACGACAGTTCGAATGAGACTGTTGTAACATGCCTATTTTTAACATGAGACAACATTTCTACTTAAACTGTTGTCTAATACAAACGAATTTTCTAATCAATACCAATTTTGAGACTATAAAGAAATATTTCCCTCTAAATTTATATTATCATTTATTTGGATAAATAATAATATATATCCAATTGGATGAAAGGTTTATCCTAAAATTTGGAAGATTTAAAATATATTATGATTTAATTATAATATTTGGGATTAAAAGAAAGAGTTTTGATTAGTCAAGATTATTGGATTAAAATATTATTTAATTAAAAATGGGGTTTTTAAAAAATAAAATGAATTTAGTAAAGGACTTAATAGAGATGATTTTTGAAATTTGGGGCCAAAGGGAAATTAAAGAAATTGATTTTATAATAAGATTTTATTTAATAAAAGTAAAAAACTAAAGATATTATTTTATTTTTCCTCTGACCTTGTTTCTCTTTTCCGATTTCTTCTTCTTCTTTTTTCCCCCAATTTCTTTTGCTGCTGCTCGTCGTCCCTGTCAATGAAGCGCCGAACGAGACAAACATTGTTGTCTCTGCATCCAAGCATCTCATTAATTTTCTGAGCATGGCAAAGGCGTAACTTTTGGGCAGATTTGGGGAAGCAAGAACTTCCGGTGTCTGGGAAAATCTGGGTAAGCATCTCTTTCAAACGACATTCTTTTCAGATTTGGTGATTTCCGGCATTAGCATATTTGGTTGTTCTTTGTTGTGAATTTATTATATGTGGGAAATAGTAAAGTTTTGTTCTAAGGTTTGGTTATTTGGGGCTTCTTCTCTGTAAATGGGAATTTGTAAGGGTATTGACTCATGCTGTACCATTGTATGTATTTTTATTGTAAAGAAAGAAGAAGAAGAAATTACGGTAAAGCTATGGGCAGAAATCAAGATCGTAATTTCTATTAAGTATCTTCCATTTGTGTTTCTTTCATTCTTTTTTCTTTTTTAGCATCTCTGTATCTATCTTTGTGTTATTCTATAATATTTCAAAGTAAAGTACTGAGGTGCTTACTCTCAAAATTCCCAGATTTTATTTTTGTTCATAGATAACTTGTTCTACTTTTGTCTACAATTTGACTGATTTTAAGATGAATTGTTTTTTGGGTATTTCTCTGTTTTGTTATTATTTGTAAGTAGCTTTTTATGGGCTGGTGTGTTGAGTAAGGTTAATAAGACAAATATATGTTATAAAACAAGTATAAATGTAGTTTGGTGAAGTTTTAATCTTACCCCTAGCGGAATGAAAGGTAGCCAGTAATGGTTGTAAAACACTGCAAAAACAAGTCATGAAGACACAATATTACCAGTTCAATATATAAGCATATATATAGTACTTACACTGTAACAATGTTGACTAAAAAAATCATCTTACCATGGGAACAAATAGCGGAATGCAGTGGTGATATACCTGGCACAGAAAGAAGGAAAGTGCAATGGACAAATACTTGTGGGAGTGAGCTTGCTGAAATCAAGGAATTTGAGCCCAGGTATGGCATTCTTATAATTCACTCAAGGTTTTGATTCTTTCCCTTTATAATTTATGCTTTACATAATAGCTGATGATAAAATTCTGTATTTTTTCTTTTCTCTTTCTCTCCCTTTATTTATTTAGTTTTAATATGTTTGTTTTCGTCCTTGTTTAGTTGATCGGACTTATAATTTATTACTTCTGGATATGAAATAAATTTCTATTAGATTATTTATGTATAATACTTGAATGTATGTGTGACTCGTTGTTGGTTCTCTGAGTATCATTGGACTTTGTTTACCTTTACCAAACTGATGATTGCTTATCTATAATTAAGCATGTTGTGTATGACTTGTAAATATAATGAAGGAAATGATAAAAGCAAGGAAATGAGAATTTAGGACTGAAAGATAATTTCATCTTATATTTCATGGTGGTTATGTGTTTTCATATGTGCGACAGATATAAAATTTCATGAGTTTTTACACAAAAAGGAAAATTGATTGGAGTTCTAATAGGTGTCTGTCCTTCTGTGTTAAGTTTGTCTTTAAATGTTATTGGTAGTTAAGATTTAAGAAAACAAGTTATTAAAACTTGTGAAAATCTGCAACAGTAAGCTGGGCCAATCAATAATTGGTTTGTTTGTGTTAGAGATTAATGCACCAGTGGCTGAGAAATGCATATGCCACCTCAATTAATTAAGTATATTATTTATTGTGTGTCATATATTACTAATTTCTTTGCTATGGCTGTGGTTAATTAGGGTATTGAATACTAATTTCTATCTTTAATCTTCATAGGTAAAGGACTTGATCTTGATTTGTGTACTGAATCTGTGTCGGTGAAAGGTGAGTTAGGACTTTTATATTGTTGTATGTTTGTGGGAAGTTTGTGTTTGTGCAATTTAAAAGAACATTGACTAGTGAATCCAGTTTATTTATTAATTTTAGAAGGATTGGTTATTTAGAGTGTATATTCACTTTAAAAGACTAGAGGATGATATTGAATTTGTTGAACTCTTGGAGGGGCGTGTTAGTTAATGGGAAGGGTATTTGCTTATCTGTTTTCTACTATTGAGTAAATGCTTTGGTGTTATTATTTTCAAGTTATATAAATACATATAAGATTTATAGGAATATGATTCTTATCAACTTTGGAATCCTTTAAAAAAATTCAAAACTTATTTTACTAAGTTTTTAAGTCTACCTTGTGTAGATTCCATTTCTTTGAGTAACCCCACCAAGTATCCCTCTGAGTTTCTGTCTACTTTCAAATAAGGCTAGATATGTTCCCATCTGGATCAAGGTGAATGTGAATGTAAAGTGCATCAATTTCTTCTTAGATCGAGAAAAATGGATGTTTTGTTGAGTTGGAGTCCTTGGGTACCACTGTGATATGTAGATACCTGAATCCTGAATCCTCTTTGAGTTCAAATATGTGCTTCATCATGTAAAAGTCCTTTGTACTTTTTGGCAGTATGTTATCTTGCTGTATAATGCCACCCTGCAGATCTTCTCTTGTTTTGTCATTGGTTAAGTAGCAATGTTTTTTTTGTAGAAATTTTTTTTTCATTATCTTTCTGTGGAGCAAGAGGATAGAAAATCATATACTTTAACATATTGGCATTAGGCTTTACATTTGTTTCACCATGCTATCATTTTGGTTTTCTCCAGGTCAACTAAAGCTGATCGACACAGTAGAGAATTTTTAAGCGATCTAAATGATGACCAAGTAAGTTCACATTTTGGTTTTCCTGTTAAGTAAGTAATGGCATCCATGTATTTGTTTGGGATTCTCTCTCTTTTTCCTTTTTAAATCCTTTTTTTTTTACCTTATCAGCTAGAAGAACAACTGATTAGATCGAGCCAAAGGCTTGAAGAACTCAACAAAGAGGTTTGTCTTTCATTTTGATTTGAAGAAGAATCTTATGCTTGTACATTGTTTGCTTACAATTTCTAGAGGTTCCAATTATTTTCAGAAGTTTACTGATGACCATCGGAAGATATGTGGTAGTTTCCTTAGTTTCTTTATTTGAGGGAGCTACCGTTCATTAAGGATTATGGATATAGACAAAAGGAAAGAACATGAGCCTGGCCACTTTCTTGGTGGAGTAAATGCACAGTCAAAACTTCGCTGCTAAGAATTCAATGGAAACACACGCACATTGTTATCTTTATCTCAGATTTTTGTGTGGAGGAGAATCTAAGATTCATTACTTTTCAGATTCTGCAGATGGAAGATAAGTTAGAAGAGAAAGGAAAATCTTTTTTGCACTTGCAGCAGAAGTCCAAGGTAAATTGTATTCTTCTTGCTTGAGTTATATAATTTTACTTTTTCGATAATTATTCTTTTCACCACTTCCGTTTTCACATTATCAGCAAGTGGCTTTCATTTCCCCGTAATATTTTGATGATTGATGCAGAAATTGGAAGACTCTTTGATTAATGCAAAGAAAACCTCATCATACAATAAGACACAGTTGACCAAGGTATTTTCAAATATTTATTAACATAAAGCTGGTGAAAATTCTACTCAGACAATGATTGGACTGGATTCAATGCTGATGTTTCTTTAATCATCTGCAGCTTCACAAATGTTTTCTGCAAGTAAAAGATTATACGAAAAGACTTA
The DNA here is from genome assembly GCF_963169125.1 of Humulus lupulus. Taxonomy (NCBI): domain Eukaryota; kingdom Viridiplantae; phylum Streptophyta; class Magnoliopsida; order Rosales; family Cannabaceae; genus Humulus; species Humulus lupulus. The sequence continues at coordinate 62,801,501 of NC_084796.1, forward strand.
AAAGCAGTGAAAAACAACTTCAGGTTGGTCATCTCTGAGAATCCTTATATGTATAGGAAACAATAAAAATACCATATCTGACTCTTTTTTTTTCAGAGATAGTGCACATAAATATTTTTACTCATCTTTATCATTATGCTGTTTTGCATATATATTGAGTTTCATTTTCTGGTGGAATTTTTATGTTTCTGTAGCATTAACCTAAATCAAGGTTCACAGATGTCCTCTTTAATCGGTCTCTATGAATTTTCTTTTCTAAGTTTCAACTCTTTTCCCACCATAGTACTTACTTTTCTCTAGCTGTGGATTCTGAAGTGATGAATTGATTTGAGTGTCTTTTTTAAAGCATTGAAACATTAATATATTGACATGACTAGACAAGCTGATAACGTGTTACTCTGTTACATGACATTGGCTTATAATCATTGGCCAAGGCCAACGATGAGGTAAGAATTTAGTAGATAAGAAGATTGTGAAGAGGAGGAACTAGCCAATTAGGTGGTGCTGAAACCTCATGAACATAGATGGTACCAATGAACTAGGAAGAACTGGAATACTTGGGGGAAGAAAAAACCTTTTTTCATTTTATGCAAATGGTTGCTTTTGTTAATAATTTTGATTGATTGGTTCTTTCTTAAAAAAATTATTAAAAATCATGTTCTCTAAATAAACTTGATAGTATTTTAGAATTGATTTGTTATATTGCTCCTACTTTTAAAACCAAAATTGATTTGTTATATTGCTCCTATTTTTAAAACCAAAAAAGGGATTCTATATATATATATAGAATTGATTTGTTATATTGCTCCAAAAATAAAAAACTTTATGCTGATCCAGAAAAGTTAAAGCAACAAAAATATAAGAATTTTAATGTCTACTCTATTCAAGAATTGCAATCAGTAGTTGAATCTTCGTCTTAGTTTATAAATTACCTAACTAAATCTTTTAAATATTAACACAACGTTTTTCTTTTAATACCATGTAATATATTTTCATTATTTCACATATTTAATATTTATTATGGAAATCATATAATTTTTAAATATTTCTGTTTTATATTGTTTTAAATTCAAACATATGTAGTGCAAAACATAACGTGCATTGCACGTACATTCTAACTAGTATATATATAAGTTGAATATAGTTTTCGTGCATGCTAAACAAAGTATATATATTGTAGTTATCAGTCCCTTTAAGTTTATTAATCTCTTAGACAACTCTCTAGGCCATTTTCATTGGATTATGACCAATGAGACAATTGAAACTTAATGCTCAGCTGCAACTATGTGTTTTCATCTATACATGCCAGATTATTTTAGTGTTCGATTTCGATTTCGATTTCATCGTTGACAATTAAATTAATCCTACACACACATATATATATATACATATTATTTAGTTTCACCTCCTTTTATTATTATTATTAATTGTATTTTTCTTAACCATGCATATATGTAGCCCACGGTGTAAGCTTTTGTACCCTGTTATTCTAGCTAGCTAGTTATAATGTTATTTCTTGCTAATATACTGAATAATATAAGAGTGTGTGTCTATCAATATATAGGAGTAGATTTTGCATCTCGTCCACCCCATAACTGTTAGATCAATGGTTGAGTTAATCCAATGATTATTAATCATTGGAACTCCTCAAAGTTCATCAAATTAAATTTAGAGTACATGCAGTGCATTCTCTGTTTCTCTCCTTTCCTTTTTTGTTTTTGTTTAATTTTTTTGTTTTTTTTGGCTAAGATTATTTTTTGATCTGATTACTATAAAGATATATATCTAAAATGGTATGCATGATGATACAACTTTGATGTATTGATGCCTGTCAGTTTGTGCTTGCCCTGCCAGAAGAGTATAATATTAATATAGCATATTTAAGAGAGATAATTAGAATTTTGGTGAAGGTGGGGGAAATGATAATAATATATATGATATTGGTCAAGAAATATATCAATCCATATACAAAATAAAATTATAGTTGAGACATAGTTTTTATATGGAGTGGCCGCTACCCATTGTTCTACAACTTAAAAACTATACAAAGAGTCTTAATTGGTGTAACACATCAACTTCCTCAATAGTACTTTCAAATTCCACATCTTTTTCAATTAGGTTTTCCTAATGAGCTCCTCGTGTTTCACACTATCCATATGTGTGCCCTATATATATTATAGTTTATAATAATATTTTTCTGTGTATATATAGATATATTGATTGATCAATTCAAATAACTTAAAAGCAATCAATAAGACAAAAATCTTCCACTTGTTAACATTTTATTATTCAATTTAAGATCATTCATCCCTATCAAATTATTTTACTTGGTAAAATATTTTGAATTATTGTATACGGATAGAGAAGCTTCTGTTTGACCCCTATACATTTCATTCAGAAAATGAGAAAATCATTTGTCCCATGGTAATAAGCAAATAAGTAACTAAGTCAATCTATCACTCATTTAGTACCTGCATCTACCTTTAGCTGTCATAATTGCATTTTTTTTCCTTTTACAACAGTAATAAAAAAATTGATTGGATATTAGACCTATTTTGTTATAAATTTCGATTAACATCGCAAGTATAGATAGCTAGGTTTATATAATATGCATATCATCCTTAGATCTAATCAATTTTATTGAAAATTTTCTATTTAAAGCAATTATTCATCACCTGGCAAGCGATGTGTCGTCATCATGCGGGTGACTATCAGGTACATTTGTTGGCAGTAGTATTATTATTCTTTTATTCTTTTTAATATTTTACATGTTTATTTTAGGAGTTTGAATATCTTAAATATTCATCCTTAGTGAAGTAGGTTCTGGGATTATAATTGTGTGCTGCGGTGATAACGGAAGGTTGAAAACTTGCATGTATTAGTGAAGTAGGTTCTGAAAAATTTTGTGTGCTGCCGTGATATATGGATGAAAACATGTGTGTTGTTTGATTTGTTTGTGTTGATTGTGATAGATGGCTAAGCTAGTAAATTAGGGTATTTTCTGTCCGATTTTTTTTTTGATTTACTTTTATACTTTAATGTTTTCTCTTCAAAATTTTAATGACAATACTCCTATAAATGATATCGCAATGAATATGTTGTCACACTTGGACTGATACATTGGTAGCAAGCAATGTTTAAAATACCGCTAATACGCCTCAAGGCGTTTTGTTTTTGTGAGTGGCGTACGCCTCACATATTTAATTAAAAAAATAATTTTATAACATTTAAAGATATAAAGTAAGATCAATGTGTCTTATAAAACTCAAACATAGAGTAAGAAATGTCATAAAACTCAAACATACCATAAAATGTATATTTTGATCTTGTAATTTTTAGATTTGGAACATACTGAGTTCTATTTCTGCCTCTTGATTCTATCTGAACTATGTTGTAATTACACAGGAAATTATGAATGAATATAGTGGTTGAAAATAGAGAAATGAAAAAATTCTCATATTCTACATGGGACGTCGGTCTCCACAAAACTGTCATCTTATGTATTGCGGGGGGACGATGCTTGCACATAAATTGTCATCTCATGTACTGCAGGAGGATGACGCTTGAGTAGGAACTGTTGTCTGATTTGCTGCAGTTGATGACACTTGCACAGAAATTTTCGTCTCATGTACCACAAGAGACAACGCTTGTATAGGAACCATCATCTCATTTACGACAAGAGATGACGCTTTTATTTAAACTGTCATGTCATGATTTACATGGCATGACATTGCATGGGATGATGGTATTAGAACCGACGTACGAGAGTCCATACGACGGTTTAAAACCATCGTCCCATGTCAATTTTGTAGTAGTGAAATTTTGAATAATTGTGAATGTCATGATTTTATGCAATTATGTGTTCTAGAAAGAGAATTAAAAATAATTACATTTTTATTTTTAGAAAAGTGTTATTTCTTATTTTGTGGTTGGGTTTGAAAGCATGTTAGAACTTGATTAATTATTTCTATAATATTATTTCTAAAAATAAATTATGAATATTAAGCAAGTTGGTGTATATGTTTGGGTTAAATTTGGTATCATTTGCCTATTGTTGATTTAGGCCATGATTAGTTTGTGAGTTTTGGTTTTGATTTTTGGGATTAAGTCTTGATGCATGATTTCCAAAGGTTTTGAGATGTCAAAATTGTAGCAAGCATGCTAGGAAAATTAATATGTAATTCGTTAAGTGTTAATAATGATTGCTGAATTTTTGTAAAATTGTTAAGAAATAAGTGTATGATTTCATAAACTTTGGCATGTTTTTCAAGAATGGTCCCACGCATGCATGTTACATGAAAATGCATTTTATGCATAATTATATGTTAATTGAGTAAGTCTAAGGTCCTTACCTGAAGACCTTTAAGGTTGATATGCGTATTGACATTCTTTTTCACGATGTTATGTGTGACATGCAAGCATGAGTTATGCTAGAATCTAGAAAGTGGTGCAACTTGTTATGAGATAGATGTCACGAGTGCATGGCCCATGCACACGTGGAATATGTTTAGGCACATTCATGTGTGTTTTACATGATATTAAGACAAGTGTTTTGACTATTATTCTAGGCTCGTTGTGAAGTGTTCCCGCTCTTATTTTGCTTGGTCCTGAGGTAAGAAAGTTAGCTAGATTTCTGCTTTGTCTTGATGGACTCTTGTTATGCAATATGTATGGACTTGTTTGTGTTTTCTTAACCTAGTGTTGTAGCATTATAAAAGGCAGACGTGCCTAAGATTTTGGCCAAAAGGGTGCCATGGAAGTGACCAAAAGGGACTCACATGTGATCATTGGACAATAGGGGTGCCATGATCTTATGTTGTATGCTTATGACTATGTTTCTTATGACCTTACATTGTATGTTTATGGTCATGATGCAAATGATATTATGGTTATGATTACGATCTTATGATGTACGATTATGCTTATGCCTTAAATTGTCTCATGTTTATGATTATGACTTATGATGATAATGATTGCTATAAGAAAAGTATGTTAAGAATGTATGAGATATGTCATTTATGCTTGTATGTCTTGTTTGTACTTCCTTACTGGGCTTTTAGCTCACCGCCGTACTTTTCCCCCTTGGAGGTAGGAAATAGATAGATTTGTTTGGCACACATGGTGAGCTGAGTCAGTTTTCCATAAATATGTATGTATGCTGTGGGGAGCCAATGAATGAGGAAACGAACCGGAACGTCGTAGTGCCTTAGAGTCTTTCTTATATTAAGTTATCGGTGGGATGTATTTTTAGTTATTTTTAAAACTGCATCAAACTCTCTTTTGTTTTGAACATTGGATCCAAACTCTGCATGTATTTCCAATATAGTCTCATTGTGTTTTCAGACAAAGTTATGAAATCTTTTGAACTATTATTAAAACTAGTCTTATAATAAAGATAGGCAATTAGGGGTGTTATAAACTTGTAACACCCTAATTTATCATAAACATATTCTTTGAATAACATTTTAGATGTAAAAGAAAGTAGTCTTTATAAATTATTCGGATTCGAGTTCCCAAAATAATGTTAAAACATGTTGTTTAATAAAAAATGTCCCAACATAAATATCATAAAATTCATTTCATAAAACATAAATTTTCTACGGTGTTCTAGGATCATCTGCGTTCATGTGGGCCCCTCATAGAGTACATACACCTTCTTGGAACGGTCCTCAACTCGCCATGCCATCACATGATGAATTCTTGACTGTGGAGAGGGGAAAAAAGGGGTGAGCTAACGCCTAGTAAGGAGAATCAAACCAATCATCAACATAAAGAAAACCTCATATAGCCAAACTATAATCTCATATCATAACAAGACATATCATCATCATCATCAAACTGAAAACCTATGCGTGCACAACCCATATAAATGGGAGAGATAACTACGAGGAAGTTCTCATGGTCCTCTCTATGACATCCATTGTCAACTTTGTGGCTAACTTTGTCCACCTTTTACCTTCCCAAGTACATGCCCTGAAACATATAGCATACAACATGCATTCCATAAACATTAGCAATCAAGAAAACATGTTTAACCTCCTAACCTTGGCGTGTGTGTGGAGTCTTTGAAAATAAGAAAGTGATTCCGCTGCAATGATCAAACCTAAACATAAAATAAGAGCCTTATTGTAAGAACCAAAAACATTCCCAATACCTAAGCCACACGTCCAAACCCTTTTTGCATGGGTCACGCACAAAATGCAATAAATCCATAGTATCCAAACTTATAATCAAACTTAAACCTGAACAACTTTAAGTGAGCATTAACTTAAAAATGATAACAATAAGGATACCTTTGGAGTCAAGAGTCGAATCCTACCCTTCCTTGAATCCTTGGAATTCAAACACATCTAAACCACAAAACCACATTCCAATGACCACCAAGAAGAAAAGAAGAAACTCATACACTAAATTCAAACCAACCAATAATACCTTAAGTAGATGTGTAGGCCGAACCACTATGAAGAACCACCACCTTAGAGATTATGAACCCTAGCCAAGAATCATGTCTCTCCAATAACCATCAAAAGAATAAAAAGAGAATGAACTTGAAGACTAAATCATATAGCAATATTTTACCTTAAACCTTTATTCTCTTCCTTCACAAAAATCTCGAGCCCTTGAGCTAAGCCTCCACCTCCTCTTTCTTTCTCAAGCCTGTTATATTATTTTATAATATAATGTAATATTATATTATATTATATTATAATATAATGTTTTAGATTAAATAAATGTGACAAAGAGTGTCGCATATTATAACATATAATAGAGATTTACAATATTTAGATATATGAGATATATCCAAATAATGTAACATATTTGTAACTTCCAAATATTACCCTTTATTGTGTAAATTTGGTGTTATACAATATTGAGATGAATTTCATAAAGCTATTTGAGAAATGGCTGTTAGAGATATGATTTTAACCCCAATAATGTGTTTTGGGAGTTTCAAAATCATTTGGGAGGGTTTGGAACCGTTTGGAAAAACAACACATTTTCAAGTGCTGAAACTGGGTTGTGGCCACAGCCACTGAATGATGGTGGCCGTGGCCTGGGGGATAGAAAGCAGTGGCCGCAGCCACTGATGTCCCTGGGCGCGGCCACAGGTGCATTTCAGGCCAATTTTTCAGTTTTTTCCAAATGTGTTGAACGGTTCCAAAAAACCCAAATAACTCCAAAATCTCATTTTTATTTCCATATTAATCCAATTAAACATTGGTAACAGCCATGGGGGTTGGTGGAATTTGAAATTCAAAAGGTGTCTTTAAACTCTATAAATAGGAGCATATAGCTCACTTGAAAGACACAACATTTCTATCCATTAGAGCACTTGGCTAGAAACACTTTGAGGCTTGATAATTCCAGAAAGCATTTCCTATAATCTTTGAGAGATCCCTTAGTGCTTGAGTTAGGGGGAAATAAGCTTTTGGACAAAGGTTTTAAACTTTGTTCAAGTTGGTGATCCCCAACCCTCTTCACTTAGGTTGTGTAAGTGAGAGTTTACTTGTGTTTCTGTTCTTCATTTTATTCTATTGTTTTCCTTCTTATTCTCTTGTTCTATTTACTTGTATATTTTGTTTCAGAGTTGTAATCTTTTCTTTTGGTCCAAACACTTTATTTTACTTGTAATCTTTTGCTTAGAGTTGTATTCTCACTATTCTCTTCTTCTTCACATCTTCTTTCTTTTCTTTGTTTATTTGTAATTTTCAGTTATAGAGTTGTAACCTTATTTAATCAATCCATATTTATTTGTAATATTATTGCATAGAGTTGTAATATTCTTACCTATTTCTATTGAGACAAAATATTTTTTCTTAACAAAGCCTACTTCTCATTCTCCTTCTTGTGTTGTGCAAAAATGAGAGCTAAGCTTTCTATTTATAGGCTCCAAGACCACCCATCAACACCTTCATCAAATCCCTTAATAAATGTTGATTGATTCCAATCTTCCAAGCAACATAGCCTAATTGATTCCTAATCCCTATTGATTGATCATATCCTATTGACATTTGCATGAACCTAGTCCCCATTCTAGCCATGTTCATTAAACATTATCGCCATCCATGATCTTCTAGAATCAATCCCCATTAAACCTTGTTGATTCTAATCCTAATCACCACCATAAACACATGAACCTAGACTTGATCTTGCACCAAGATCTTGATTGATCTCCAATCACTTTTTAATTTTGAAATCTCTATTCTCCATTACCTTTATTGCTGAAATAATTTTTCCTAACATTCAAAAGCTTATCCCTTTGTTTGTTTCAATTGAAGATGAGACCATCAAAATCATGAATCAAGACCTAGTGAGGTTGGATAGGTTTGATGGGTCCAATTTCACTAGATGGCAAGACAAGGTAAGATTCTTTTTGACCACTCTCAAAATCGCCTACATTCTAGAATATACTCTAGAACCTCTCCCAACGCCATCCGACAAGGTCACTTCCGAGGAGGTGGAGAAAAGAAGAAAAAGGGGGGAGGACAATCTCCTTTGTAGGGGTCATATCCTCAACGCCCTATCCGATAGGATCTATGACCTCTACACCGAGACCAAATCGGCCAAGGAGATATGGGATGCACTTGAGAAAAAGTTCAAGGCGGAAGATGAAGGTACCAAAAAGTTTTTGATATCTCAATACTTCGATTTCAAATTTTTTGGTGATAAACCTATTCTTCCTCAAATTCATGAATTACAAATAATTGTTAACAAACTGAAAGTTGGTGCTATAGTGGCTAAATTACCACCAACTTGGAAGAGCTATAGGAAAAGAATCCTTCATAAAAATGAGGATTATTCTTTGGATGAAATCCAAAAACATATTCGAATCGAAGAGGAATCGATATGTAGAGATAAACTTATGGATGAGTCTAATGGAGAGACTTCCAAAGCAAATGCGGTGTCACAACAAAAACAACCCAAAAACAAAGGGAAAAAGGGTAACGAGAAACCTTTGGGACCAAAAACCAACCCAAACAAGTTTAAGGGCAAGAAAGGTCCTTGCTTTGTGTATGGGAAAAAAGGTCACTATGCTAGAGAGTGTAGGCATAGAAAAGACCAACAAGGACCTAAGGTGAACGCAACTCAAGAGGAAAACATAGTTGCTACCCTTAGTGAGGTGAATGCGGTCCAAGGCAAGGTGAAAGGGTGGTTGTATGATACATGTGCCACCGTCCATGTCACCTATGATAAATCATTGTTCAAGACCTTTGAAGAGTCAAAGGGCAACCATGAGATACAAATGGGCAATGAGGGCAAATCCAAGGTACTTAGCAAATGTACTATTAAAGTCTACTTCACCTCCGGCAAGAAAGTTACATTAGTGAATGTACTTTATGTTCCCGAAATGAGTAAAAACTTGGTAAGTGGTGATTTTCTTGGCAAGCCCGGCATTAAAGCCGTTTTTGAGTCCGGTAAATTATACTTACCAAATCAAATGTATTTTTTGGAAAGGGTTACTCTTGTGAGGGTATGGTTATATTGTGCACTAATGATGTAACTTTCAATGTTATCAATAAAAATGCTAATTCTGCCTATATTGTTGAGTATGATTCTTTATTTTTGTGGCATCTTAGACTATCGCCTATAGGTTTTTCAACCATGAAAAGAGTAGTAAAATGTGGTATGATTGCATGCAATATTAAAAACTATGGTAAATGTGAAACATGTGTTAAGGAGAAAATGATTAAGAAACCATTTCCTAGTTTAGAAAGATCATCTAATTTACTACATTTAATCCATAGTGATCTTTGTGAATTAAATGGTGTTTTAACTAGAGGTGGTAAAAGGTATTTTCTTACTTTTATAGATGATTTTAGTAGATATACCTATGTGTTTCTTTTAAAGAATAAAGATGAAACTTTTGATGCTTTTAAATTGTATAAGTTAGAAGTTGAAAATCAACTAAATAAAAAGATTAAGGTGCTAATAAGTGATAGAGGAGGAGAGTACTTCTCTAATGAATTCAATACATTTTGTGAAGAAAATGGTATAATTCATGAGTGCACTGCACCTTATACACCACAACACAATGGTGTTGCCGAAATGAAAAATAGTACTTATCTAGAGATGATAAATTCTATGTTGGTGTTTTCTAAGTTGAACTTCAACTTATGGGGTGAAGTGCTTTTAACCGCTTGTCACACTCTTAATCGAATACCGATGAAGAAAAATGAGATATCTCCATATGATTTATGGAAAGGAAGAAAACCTAACATAGGGTACTTCAAAGTGTGGGGGTATCTTGCATATTGCAAGAAAAACGAACCTAATAGAACAAAGTTAGGTTCAAGAGCCATAAAGTGTGCTTTTGTTGGTTATGCAAACAATAGTAAAGCTTATAGGCTATTAGACTTAGAGTCTAATATTGTGATTGAATCTAGAGAAGTTGAATTTTTTTAGAATATGTTATGTGACAACAATTCTCAAGCTTCAACATCTCTAAAGGAGCATTTGTTCTATGAGAACAATTCTCGAGCTTCTACATCCAAAGTTTATTTTCAAGAGGAGAATTCTCAAAAGGATGTAAAGCAACCCTTTGAACCTAGAAGAAGTCAAAGGCTTAAAAATCATAAAAGTCTAGTAGTGGATGAGATAGATTCTCAACGAATTTCATTCTACATGGTAGAAGGAAATAGAGAGGAAGTTATTAGGAAAATTCATATTGTACTTCTCGTTGAGGATGATCCTAAGACTTATAGAGAAGCTATGCAATTGAGAGATAGTGCATTTTGGAAAGAAGCCATCAATGATGAGATGGATTCCATTATTTCCAATAACACTTGGGAATTGGTAGACCTCCCACCGGGGTCTAAGCCAATTGGGTGTAAGTGGGTATTTAGGAGAAAATACCACACTGACGGCACTATCCAAACCTTTAAAGCTAGATTAGTAGCTAAAGGTTTAGGCAAAAAGAGGGTATCGATTATTTCGATACTAATGCGCTTGTTGCAAGAACAACTTCTATAATAATTTTGTTCACTTTAGCTTCTATACACAACTTGTATGTTCATCAAATGGATGTTAAAACGACATTCCTTAATGGTGATCTCAATGAGGAGGTCTATATGGAACAACCCGAAGGGTTTGTCCTACCAAAATATGAACATAAAGTTTGTAGACTTGTAAAATCCTTATATGGATTGAAACAAGCTCCTAAGCAATGGCATGAGAAATTTGATCAAGCCATCATGTCAATTGGGTTGAGACATAACAATGGAGACAAGTGCTTGTATTCCAAAACTTCTAAGGGATATGTTATCATTGTTTGCTTATATGTGGATGACATGCTTATTCTAAGTAATAGCATGAAAGGGATAGAAGAACCGAAGAGGTTTCTATCATCAAACTTCAAGATGAAAGATCTTGGAGAAGTTGATACCATACTCTGTATCAAAGTAAAGAAACATAGTGGGGGTTTTGCGTTAGGGCAAGCCTACTATGTTGAGAAAATATTGAACAACTTTAACCATCTCAAGGTTAAAGATGTCAATACTCCATTCGATCATAGTGTAAAACTAGAGAAGAATGAAGGAAGAGTGGTGGCTCAATTAGAGTACGCAAGTGCTATAGGGAGTCTAATGTACGTTGCCCAATGTACTAGACTTGATATAGCATTTGCGGTAAGTAAACTTAGTAGGTTTACAAGTAATCCAAGTGTGGATCACTGGAAGGGAATTGGAAGAGTCCTAGGTTATCTCAAGAAAACCAAAGGATTAAGCCTTCACTACTCCAAATTTCTTTCGATTTTAGAAGGATATACAAATGCAAGTTGGATATCCAATCTTGGGGACAACTTGTCCACAACTGGTTGGGTATGTACACTTGGTGGAGGTGCAATTTCTTGGGGTTCCAAGAAACAAACTTGTATATCTCATTCCACTATGGAAGCAGAGTTCATAGCTCTAGCTGCTACCGACAAAGAGGCCGAATGGTTAAGGGATCTGTTGATAGAGATTCCCCTAATAAAATAAAATGTACCTACAATATCGATACATTGTGATAGCCAAGCAACATTGCCTAGAGCATACAGCGGAGTGTATAATGGAAAGTCTAGACATATTAGTCTAAGACATGGATATGTAAGAGGAGTCATCTCAATATCCTATGTGAGAACAAGTGAAAATCTGGCGGATCCTTTCACTAAGCCACTAACGAGGGATTTAGTGGCTGCATCATCTCGAGGGATGGGACTTAAACTCCCTAAAGAGATTCACGATTGATTGTAACCTATCTTTACACTATTGTAACCTATCACGATTGATTGTAACCTATCTTAACACTAGTTATTCAACTAATGTTAGGTTCAATAGGTAACAACAAGTCAATCAAGTGAATATTAGTTGTACTCAAAACAAGTCCCATCTGAGATATTGAGTACCTGCGTGTTACCAAGTTGAGGGTTAAAACTGAAAGGATTTTTAATAGAATTCAGTCTTGTGAAGACAAGTATTTTTGGTAACAAAATACTGTAAGAATTCTACCTATATGGACCTAGGGGTGGTGCCGCCTCTCATGAGAATAAGGAGTATTCTCAAGAATGTCCATGAATGGAAAGTGGACATGGCCATTAACGCTGAAAAGCGAGACATAGAGGTCTCAAGTGAACATCGCAAAGGTGTGTGTGTTATCACCGATTTGTTATCATGAAAAGATGGTTCAATGCCTAGTGCAACCAAATTTTCAACAAATTTTGTGATAACTACACTATAGTAAAGTTCAAGTTGAAAAACACTTTGCTTTATGCACTAATGCAATGAATCCTATAAGAGAGAGTTCTTATTTAATCAAGTGGGGGATATGTTATATTTTAAAATATAATGATTGATTAAATAAGTGTTACAATAGATAACTATTTAATCTAGTGGGGGAATGTTATATTATTTTATAATATAATGTAATATTATATTATATTATAATATAATGTTTTAGATTAAATAAATGTGACAAAGAGTGTCACATATTGTAACATATAATAGAGAGTTACAATATTTAGATATATGAGATATATCCAAATAATGTAACACATTTGGTGTTACAAATTTGTAACTTCCAAATATTACCATTTATTGTGTAAATTTGGTGTTACACAATATTGAGATGAATTTCATAAATCCATTTGAGAAATGGCTGTTAGAGATATGATTTTAACCCCAATAATGTGTTTTGGGAGTTACAAAATCATTTAGGAGGGTTTGGAACCGTTTGGAAAAACAGCACATTTTTAAGTGTTGAAACTGGGCTGTCGCCGCAGCCTGGGGGACAGAGAGCAGTGGCCGCAGCCACTGATGTCCCTAGTTGCGGCCACAGGTGCATTTCATGCCAATTTTTCAGTTTTTTCCAAATGTGTTGAACGGTTCCAAAAACCCAAACAACTCCCAAATCTCATTTTTAATTCCATATTAATCCAATTAAACATTGGTAACAGCCATGGGGGTTGGTGGAATTTGAAATTCAAAGGGTGTCTCTAAACTCTATAAATTGGAGCCTATAGCTCACTTGAAAGATACAACATTTCTATCCATTAGAGCACTTGGCTAGAAACACCTTGAGGCTTGATAATTCCAGAAAGAATTTCATATAATCTATGAGAGATCCCTTAGTGCTTGAGTTGGGGGGAAATAAGCTTTTGGACAAAGGTTTTAAACCTTGTTCAAGTTGGTGATCCCCAACCCTCTTCACTTAGATTGTGTTAGTGAGAGTTTACTTGTGTTTCTATTCTTCATTTTATTCTATTGTTTTCCTTCTTATTCTCTTGTTCTATTTACTTGTATATTTTGTTTGAGAGTTGTAATCTTTTCTTTTGGTCCAAACACTTTATTTTATTTGTAATCTTTTTCTTAGAGTTGTATTCTCACTATTCTCTTCTTCTTCATCATCTTCTTTCTTTTCTTTGTTTATTTGTAATTTTCAGTTATAGAGTTGTAACCTTATTTAATCAATCTATATTTATTTGTAATATTATTGCATAGAGTTGTAATATTCTTACCTATTTCTATTGAGACAAAATATTTTTTCTTAACAAAGCCTACTTCTCATTCTCCTTCTTGTGTTGTGCGAAAATGAGAGCTAAGCTTTCTATTTATAGGCTCCAAGACCACCCATCAACACCTTCATCAAATCCCTTAATAAATGTTGATTGATTCCAATCTTCCAATCAACATAGCCTAATTGATTCCTAATCCCTATTGATTGATCATATCCTATTGACATTTGCATGAACCTAGTCCCCATTCTAGCCATGTTCATTAAACATTATCGCCATCCATGATCTTCTAGAATCAATCCCCATTAAACCTTGTTGATTCTAATCCTAATCACCACCATAAACACATGAACCTAGACTTGATCTTGCACCAAGATCTTGATTGATCACCAATCACTTTTTAATTTTGAAATCTCTATTCTCCATTACCTTTATTGCTGAAATCACCACTTAAATGGAAAGAATATCAGTAATAAAATCACCCATTATCTTGACATAACATTCATAAATCAATCAGCAAATAAATGATTTTCTAACCACTTATAAATTTGAAATTAACTAGTTGTCACCACCTTAAATCATTCATTCCACACACATTCTCTAATCCCTCTTCATAATATCGAAAATCAAGCTTTAATTGTCACCTTTGATTTCTCCAATTCATATCCTAAGCCAACTAGGAAAATTTCCAATCAAATCATAATCACATTAATTTCTCAATTAATGTAGAATCACCAAGATTGTCATGCTTACTTCTCATTGATTATCAAATAAATCAATGTGATCACTCTTGATCTTTTCACACCACATGCCCAAGGTGGGCCTAGTCACACACACATGTGCACAAATTTAAATCAAAGCATACACAAGTAAATAAATAACTACATAGATAAATAAATAAAAGAATAACTAATATGGATGTTCATATAAATCGTAAACCACAGTTTGGAACCCCAATCGTCATAAACCTTAACCGGTGAAACCATTTCCGATGGTGCGGCTTAACCGGACCAGTCAATTTTAATGGTTTGGTCAAGGTTTCTAATTTTTCAAATCCAACTAAACCAAACCAGACAGTGATTTTTTCTAAAAAAATATAATTTTTAGAAATGAGGGTGCAATGGTTTGAACCATTACACTTGAGTTAATATAAAGTATAACAAACCATCCAAGCCAAACAATTTAATTGTCAAGAATATGTTTTTAGTAGTATTTAATACATGCACACGTTTCCAAAACTAAAAAAATAGAAATGTAAAGTCCCACATTGTTTAGAAAGTAGACATTTCTTTTTCCCACTTCTATAAAATGATTCAAAATACTTAACACTTACAACAACAAAGACAATAAGTTTCTTGTAGACTTTTATGGCCTTAAAAGTAAATCTATTATTATTATTTAAATACAATTGTTTAGTTAATTATTTTATAATAAAAAAAATTTAAAATTTTAATAATTTAGTTATATGGTTATAACCGAACCAAACCGCAACAAACTGTTTATTTATGGTTTGGTTTGGTTTTTCATTTTGAAAAAATTGCATAAGCGGTTTGGTTTCAAAATTCTTCTAAACCGCACCAAACAAAACCATGTACACCCCTAGTAAGTAAGATAGTGATTAATTAAATAAGTAAACAAGAATAGTAAAATAAGTAAATTAAATAAATTAAAATAAACAATAAATAATATTAATGTGTGTCCGGATATTACAAGAAGCATGTTTAAAGACACACAAGCTCTTTTGTAAGAAATATTTATTTGTACGGGTTAAGTAGGGTGATGTACCTTAGGTAATTTCATGTAGACTTCTTCATAGAGATGACCATGTAAAAAAAAAGGATTGTTTATATCCATTTGATGTAGATGCCAATTATTTAGAACAACTAATGCTAATAGGATTTTGTGTGTGTTAAAAGTAGCTATAGGAGCACTATTTATGTCATGTTTTTGGGTATAACTCTTAGCAACAAGGTGGACATCCACATTGGGTTTATATTTGACTTTATAAACCCATTTAATTACTATTGGTTTGCAACCAAGTAGGAGAGTCGTCATTCAGAATGAGTAGCAGATTTAGAGTACTTTTGTGATTCAAGAATTGTGTTGGCAACTAATATGGCGACACGAAAAATGTGCAGGAAGTTTTGAGTAAGGAAGAGAATTTTGTAGTGGGTGAGAAGTAGAGGCAGGAGCATTGGTAAATAAGATGACAAATGCATTCATCGATATTTGCTAGTTTGTAGATTAGTCTACTAAATATGGTGTTAATTTGAGGGGCTGCATTATTTGTTGTAGTGAATGGAGAAAGATGGTGTGGGATATAAAATAGGAATGTTAGTAGGAAAAATAGTGTTGGGAAATAAAGAGTTTACATGATCAAGATGGAAAGTGTTTTTTAATGGAAAAATAGCCTCATGAAAAATAATATCTCTAGACAGCAATATCTGATTTGTTTGCAAATCTTGTAGTATATGTATTTATTCCATCAGGGTATCCAATGAAGATAAAAGTCTAAGATTGAGGAGTAAATTTATGTCTAGATTTTTCAAGAGTAAAGGCATAGGCTAAGCATCCAAAAAAGTTTAAATGGTGACAAATAGGTTCTTTGTTAAATAAGAGTTCAAATGAAGTTTTTCCATTTAATAAAATAAGAGTTATGTTCATGAGATAAGTTGCGTCAAAACTGCATAAGACCATAAGATTAAAAGGATGTGAGTTTAGAAGACCAATTCTCTAGCGAAATTTAAAACATGCTGGTGTTTTTGCTCAACAATTGAGTTTTGTTGAGGTTTATCAACACAATAGTGATAATGTATTACACCTTTATTAGCATAAAAGGTTGTAAGAATTTAATTCCCTTGCATCATCACTTTGGAAAATCTTAATAGTAGCTTAAAATTAAGTGTTGACAAGGGAATAAGAATAATATTTTGGACATTTGATTTAGCTTTGAGCATATATATATATATAAATCCATGTATACGGTAATTTAATATTTTGAAGCCTTCAACACTTATGATGTGGAAATGATCCCAAATATCTAGATGAATGAGATCAAAAATAGATGCTAAGAAATTGTTATTAGAAATGAATGGTAATTTCCTTTGTTTCGCTAGATGGCATATAGAACAGTGAAAACGAGAGGATTGTTTTGAAGTGAAGTTTTTGAATATAGCCTATTAGTGATAAGCAAAGAAGGATGACCGAGGCGAGAATGCCAATGGTCTACATAATTATCAATAGTACAACTAGGAGAAATGCTTGTACAAGAAATGGAAGTTTTATGATAAGAAAATAGGAAAGATCCTACTCAAGAATATAGAGATTGTCAAGCTTTCTAGATGTCTCAATCCTCAAAATTAGAGAATGTGCCTAGATTATGCTGGGAGTGGGAGTTGTGTTCTTGAGAGTGAATAGCTTTTGTAGCAGCCGTGGAAGAAGAAGGTTGGCTAGTAGAAGCTTGATTAACAAATGCTTTGGGCTTGTTTTGCTTTCTTTTGTATCCAAAACTCAGAGGAAATTCATTCAAGGAAAACCATTTATCAACCAGATGGCATGGTCGATTATAGTGAGAACTGATGGAAACAGATTTTCCGAGTGCTTAGCTGAATGTGAATTATGACCCCAGTAGATTATAAAAAAATATATGAAAACCATTTTATATGTATGATCCTATGATTTATAATATATTAATATAACAGAAGAAGAGTTACCTCTTGAAGTCTATCAAGTTTCCTTGCTATCTTCTTGTATAATAAATGATCATCTTATCCAAGCACGCAAGACTCACACCAAAGTCTTCCAGATCGTATTCTTAACACAACATGATGTGTGTGGGCACGTAGAGATTCAATAGGACAGTCTAGGACTCCATTGATATTCTCAACACAAGAGATCAATGAAGTTTGGGGAAAGAGAAGGGTTGAAATTGTTGACGCGATTTTTCGTCAACAATAGACTAACTATTCTCAAATAGATAATTAGGATTTTTAGGAAACTGTAAATAAATATCACAAAATAATTTTACATGGTTCAGTGATTAAAATTCACTTGGTCCACGAGTCTATGCTATTCTCTTTAGGATCTCTAGAAAAATTATTTAAGATCATTTTTGCAGATTTTTTGCATACAAAATTATGTCCATTCCCTTTATATTTATAGGGGGTTCAATGGACAGATTTGGGTAACATTTAATATTGGGTAACTTACAAGACTGAGTAACTTCCCAAACATATAAATAAATACCTTAGATACATTGATTGCCTAATATTCTTTATTTATCAAGCAAGGGTTACAATATATTCATTGTGCATATAACATCTCCGAGTCTTCAGGAATTCAAGCTGGTGTACTCCATGCTTTCGGAAGTGAGCTGAATGCATACCATGCGAGCTAGAGGTTTCCACACTAAACAAATCTAAGGATTAAGACGCTCGATGTATTGTCCCAAATTTTCTAATAAGGCGTAGTGCCTTGATTACTAAGCTAGAAGGGCACAACTGGATGTTTATGTGTTAATGTGATGTGATTTTGATTATATATGTGAATTATATGAGTTATATTATGATATGACTACTTATGCATGTTTAAGTGTATTAAATGTGCTATAGGTTTGTTTTTGTAAAAAAAAAAAGAGTTTTGAAATTTTAACTCGCTGAGGGTATATTTGTAATTATATATGCTTTATGAGTGGGACCGTATTATTATGTGCATATATTTGAGATATTCGACACAAGGAAATCCTAGTGAGTAATTTGGCAATAAAGTCACAACAGGGATTAATACCCAGCTCGGAGTAAGTGTAGGTGTATTTTGGTAATTTAGTAAATTACTGGGAATTATTGGGGGTATGAGTTATAACGGGGGGAAATATTTTTATTTGGAGGATTAGTGGATTTAATTGGGATTTTAAGTAAAATATGAGGTTTAGTGGGAATTGGTGTCAAATGACCTTAAACATGCATAAGTAGTCATGTTTAGTGGTAATTTAGTGGACTTTGGTCGGAGACTTAATAGGCAGGGGCAATTGGGTCTTTTTCCCTTTAGGTAGCTAACAGTTAGTTGAGACTCAAGCCTTCCACACTATTCACGTTTTCAGCATATAGTTCTCTCTCTCTCTCCCTTCTACCTCTAGTTTCTCTCAAGCTCAAGCTTGCCCAAGATTTGAAGAAGTAAGGATTTAAAGGTTATTGAGCAACAAGGAGAAGGATTAGGGAGAAGCTTAGGCTAGAGACTCTTTTGGGGATTCAAATTCTAAGAGGAAAGTCCTAATTCTTGATTTTTTTGAAGAGTTCTTGAAGTGTTTTATCACTTTTCCAAACCTGAGGGCTCATAAATGGTTCTACTGCCAGGTTTAGTAGAGTTCAAGGTCCCGAAAGCTCGAACTTGGTCCAAAAGCCTTTGTTGGTTCATTTTTTGACAATTATTCCTTGTTATGTTGTGACTAGGGGGTACTGCAAGGTTCAGGAGGAAAGGATCGTGCACGCAGTCGCTTTACTTTATTGCTCAAGATTTGAGGTAAGAAAACCAATACTTTCATTGAATGTAAGGCATGCGCCCCAATTGTAGGACACGGGGATGACCATGTCATGAATCTATTTAAGTTAATGTCTGCTTTGCATGAACCTATATTGTTATAACTACTTGTACTTATTGGTTGTGATTGTGATCGATCAGCCCTTGAATATTGAACATGAGTGTGACGTGTTGTGAATTTTTTTAAAGTAAATGTTTGCTCTATATCAATAGATGTTGTTATAAATGTTTGTAATGATTGGTTGATGGGGGTTATTGATTGGTCGGGAGGTCGTTATCAGCCTTGAGGTTATTATCGGCACTACATGCGTAATGTAGGTCATAGTGGTGGGGCCATTACAGGGGGTGGGATGTGTGCCGTATTGGTTGGAAAATTAATGTGAAGTTGTTTAAATTTTCTATGTTTGAAATGAATGCATTTATTTTCTGTGAAGCATGTTGTTTATTACTTATGATTATTTAGATATTCGTTATGCCATGTGGGATTTTCTTGTTTGGCCTTGCCTCACGGGTGCTTTGTGGTACAGGTAAAGGCAAGGTGAATGATGGTCATCCATGAGTTGAAGAGCTTTGTAGCGGTGCATACATGTTTGGCCTGCTCGATCCCCATGGTTGAGATTTATTGAGGGACTCAATGCAAAGTCTGAATTTTGTCGCTTAGGTCAATTGTTTGTAAAACTGCAATTGTAATTATGTTTTAATTAGTTTTTGGGGATCACATGTCAACTATTTTACAGACTTAATGAAAAGTTAAATCTTTTATCCAAAAAATTTACTGCTTGGACCTTTATGTTATCTAAATTACACTTTTTATTCTAAACAACTTGCGTAATGAGTTAAGCATAGTTTTAAACACACAGTGTAATGACCCTGGAATAGTAGGGCGTTACAACTTGGTATCAGAGCTGCCAAGGCTTATGGTTCCTAATGACTAACTAAATATGTACGCTCGCTACTAAAGTAAAGCTTGACTCATGGTTTAGTAATTAATGTTTTGAATATATGTTGGACTACGTAATTGAATGATATATCTTATCTGCATGCTAGAATAGGGAGCATGAGTTATACTGATAGGGTGTGGCCCTTGACTGCCATGTGAATAACAAAAGACATGCATGTTAGCACTGTTACCTGCATGAAGAAGCTATTGAAATGTTTTTTTAGCATTTTGTTGCATGTGTATGCTTTAATTATTCAAATTTGACTGTGGTACAGTCTAGAGGTTTGTGTCATTGCCTAACAACTGGAAGCATTGATTGGGAGTAAATGTAAACTGAGGTGCAAGCTAAATTACAGAGACATGAGGAGGGTCTGGGTAGTTGAGACAATATATTTTGTCAAAGAATGTTGCCCAACAGGTGATTCCTACACCAATAGGTTTGGTGGTGCAACCTGAAGTGAGGCAATCGGTTGGAACAGTTGTGAGAAAGGTTCTGAAAGAAACACCCTTTTGTTTTGAGGGAGGTGTAGATTCAGTTAGAGCGGAACTGAACACCGAATTAGCATGGATAATTCCATCCTAGATCTTACAATGGGATGGTGGGCTATGATATGATGGTGGGTTCCTTCCTATATCTTACTAGGATGGTGCTTTCATATTGTGGGAGGTTATAACCCAGATTAAGAATATTACTATAATGAGTCGGGGACGATTCCGGTAAATATTAAATGGAAGGTATTATATTGACGCATATTGATGCAGTCAGGCTGCGAAGGTGCATAAAGACACTAGTCTGATTAGAGCATTAGTTCTATGACTGAAAATTCCTGGAAGCTTAATAGGTTGGCAAGGATTACAGATGGTATAGTTCCGACAGACTTCACAAGAAAAGAAAGATGTGTTTAGGAGTTGAATCTTATGATGGATGACGATGGAGGGTCGCATTTGTTTTGGGAATTACTGCATATGCTCGGGTGGTAAAGAAATCCTTTATCGTCAATGGGATAGAGAACAAGGGATCTGGAGAGGGTGTCATAAGGCGTGATGCTCAGAGAACGACTCCTTTGTTTAGAGGATTCAGTAAGGGTAATTTCCCCCTTTACCTAAAGGAAAGGGTAAGAATATTTGTGGCACTGCCAGGTCAGATAAATGATTTTGGGATACTTGAGGCAAGTGTCAAGGTGGAAAATAAAATTGGAGAACTTATTTAGAGGGCACACCACATAGGCGACAATTTAGTGCCAGTTTTCTAGTATCAAGTGTGATGATAAATGAATTTTGAAGACCTTGTGATTGGCATGGTGTAAGGTTTGGTACCCTTTTATTTATCAGAAAGTTATTAATCTTTAGGAGTTGGATTAAACATGGCCGGTGGGAATTAGATAGTAATTTTGAGCTTGTGGGAGAAGATCTCTTTGTGATTATGAGTGCTAGGGATGGACCCTGTGTTCTGACGACTTCATTATTGAAGGCAAGAAATCTATTACGAGAACTGTTGAATTGGAAGAAACCAAATTGGTTGGATGGTTCTTAAAGTGTCTCCAAAAGATTTACTAGAATTATTACTGCATTGAGAGACCATTTGGATGATAGAATTGGCGTCGGGAATAGAACCAACATCTAAGGAAGAAGATAGATGTATTGTTGTGGATGTGTATTGAATACCAGGATTGGATAAGGTGATTATCAATGATAAGTAATCACCATTAAAGGTTTATGAATTGGATGATCAATTACAAGGCAAGACAATATTTTTTAAGGGTGATCTTTGATCTTGTTATCACCAGCTAAGGATCATGGAAGAAGACATTTCAAGGACTGCTATCTGCATGAGATATGGACACCATGAATGTTTGGGGATGTCTTTTGGACTAACCAATGCTCCATCGCCTTTTATGGAATTGACGAATAGAGAGTGTGGGGATTGTTTGGACAAGTTCGTGATGGTGTTAATTGATGACATATTGGTTTATTCTCAGACTATAGAATAACACGAAGAACAACCCCTTTTGGTACTACAGAGGCTAAGTGAACATTAATTTCATGTGAGGTTCAAGAAGTGTAAGCGCCGACTTCTTTGAGTAATGTTTTAGGTTATATTGTGAGAAATGATGGAATTATGGTGGATCCAACAAAGATGGAGCTAGTGAGAGATTGGCTAGGGCCAAGGGGTGCTTCAAGAATTAGAAGATCCACTTGTAGTACCTCAATCCTCTTGATTCTTCAAGACTTCTTCCATCAAAACTATAAGTATTATTCTTGAACTCCTTTATGCATTTTAGAGCGTTTGTGAAGTTTTTTTGATAGTATAATTCTGTCAATGGTTTAGGTTAGACTTGTATGCTCTCGTTAATGTGAGGCAAAAACAAATAGTATACATTTATTGAACCCACATGTTGTGCCTAAAAACACGAGCTGACGCGTCCTGATTTGAGGAACAGCTGGCAAGCACTTAATAAGGTTATCCATATTTTGAGAACGCGGTATAAGTTCTAAAATGGATAGTCCGAGTCTACTAAAGGTCGACATGACATCAAGGAGATCACTTATCCATATCTTCAAGTAATATAAGCATAGCTCGAGCGTCGCAATTCTTAGATCGCATTAGCCTAGAATCCTCTAGCTCACATGCTATGCATTCAGCTCACTACCGACGCATGGAATACATCGACTAGAATTCCTAAAGACTCAGAGACGTTATATGCATATTTAATATATTGTAACTTTTGCCTTATAAATGTATAATATCAGGCAATCAATGTGTCTACAGTATTTATTTGTACGCTTGGGATGTTATCTAGTCTTGTAAGGTACCCAATATTGAATGTTACCCAAATCTGTCCATTGAACCCCTATATATATTGAAGGAGTGGACAAACAAAGGGACATAATTTCGTATGCAAAAACTTTGCAAAAATTGTTCCAGAGATCCTCAAGAGAATAACATAGACTCGTGAACTAGGTGAATTTTAATCACTGAACCACGTAAAATTCTTGTGTGATATTTATATATGATTTCCTAAAGGCCTAATTATCTATTTTGAACTTCTTAGTCTACTTTTGGCAAAAAACTGGGTCAACAGATTGGTGCTTTCATTGAGAGATCAATTAGGCTTATCGATCCCTTCTACAAATTTTTCATTCAGTCAAAATGGTGGTAAAACAATCGATGCGCGACAACTAGTCGGAGAGGCTTGGAGCTCATGGAGAGTTTCATGAAATTAGCCCATCTGAAGAGGGCACATCTGTACCCCATCATCCTGGAAAACAACCCCAAAACCAGGACTAGGATTCCCACGACACTGGCAGTTTGTCATCCCACCACCGCCATAACAATCTAGGTTACATTGGAGCCATCAAACTGGAGAATGCTCAGCCGATGAGCCATCTCGCCCACGCCAACAGGCGTATTGACAAGATAATGTCTTGATTACCCCAACAGCCGATGAGCCATCCTAATGAAAGTTGTTTTGTTCGGACCGTAACCCTGAGCTCTGTGCTTTTAGAAAGGACCCCCAGGAATGATCGACACACTGACAATCATAAGAATGAGCAGGCAACTCATGTTGCCAGAACTCAGCCCAATCAAACAGGGTGAGCATGGACTACTTCCAGACGTACAAGAGTCCCCCCAAATCCTCTAGCACCAATCCGACCAAGTGGTCAAGTGCAAGGAAATGAGGTGGCATTACTGCCATTCCAAAACATTGGAGTGGATGATGGGTGACCTAGATTGGTGTGACATGATGGACGGTGGGTGGCCTCACCAATAAGGCACCCTCCATCACCGATCTGTCACCCAACACCCCTACAAGCGCATGGGAATACACCAAGTGACAGAAACAACCGAAGAAACTCTTCCCATATAGAGGTTACATATGTTTCACGATCTCGGGATACTGGTGTTTGAGTTTGCATGAACAACCAAACTCAATGACCTCATCAGCCGATGGTGAGATTTGTTGAAGGAAACTATTGGATGGAGAGCCATCATGAGAGAAGGTCGGAAAGTGTTCACTAGTACACACTCTCAAAGGTAGGAGACCGACTTAAGAAATCATCTTAACTCAGCTCAGAGTTTCCACTCTAACCATAAGTTTGTTCTAACCATTAGACTGACTTAAGAAATAATCTAAACTTAGCTCAACGCAATCCCTTAATCTCCCAACAGAGATAGCAAGCTCATAACAATGATCTGAGTTATACTAAGATGAGGGAAAACCCTTCAATGATGTGTGATGATGGGAATGTCCTTATTAACGGAGCTCAAGCTTGGAGGGACAATAACATGAATAATTCGTAGCTCAGGATGGGAGCTAATAATAAACTCTCAAACAACCCGATAGTGAAGGATCCAACCCTTGAGCGACTTTTCTGGGACAAATCAAGACGAGTGTGATTTTGATGAGGAGCTCAATCCTTTTTCTCCTTATTTCGCACCAGCTCCGTATCGAATAGGTTTCAAGATGCCGCACATGACTAACTATGATAGAACGACCGACCTGTCAAACCACATTGGGAATTTCAATACCCTGATGAGAGCCAATGACGTCAGTGTCTTCTTACGCTATGTTCTATTCCCAGCCACACTAATAGGAGCAAACAAGCTATGATTTAACAAATTTTAAATGCATTCAATCGCCTCCTAGCAAGAGTTTTGTCAGAGTATAAAAAAGTATATATGAGCTACAAAATAAGTACAGGTGGAAGCCAACTCCTTCACCATTATCAAACAACAGTCGGGTGAGTCTCTCAAGGCTTACATAAACTGGTTCAACAACATAGCAGCTCGAGCAAGAGACACTGATGATAGTGCCAAACTCATGGCAATGTTGTCTGAGATCACCGTGGGAAGTGGATTATGGAAAGAACTCCAAAGGAAGGGAGTAAAAGATATAGATGAGTTTCTGGCTAGAGCTCAAGAATGGATAAACCTTGAGGAGGTTGAATCCACAATGGACGAAACTAGTCAAATTCTCACTCAGCCCACTGGAGTGGTAGCAAATACTGCAGCTATGACTCGGCTCACTACCCATAATAATGAGGCGAGAAACAGTTATGAAGGTCACCAAGCAGGGTCCAAGAAGAACAAAACTTGGGACAAGTACGTTTCCATATTCACTGCGTATATCGACCTGACAGATACATGAGAAAACATATATTTGGCGAGTTCTGCATGCCTTCCGTGGAAAAGGCTAGAGCCCATGAGGAATCAATGGGCAAAGAGAGATCCTACCAAGTTCTTTCCTTACCACAACAACATTAGCCACAATACTGATGATTGTCGTCAATTGAAGGATGAGATCAAGACTCACATTTGAGCTGGACCGTTAGCACAGTACACCTGAAATTGGGTAGCTCCCAACCAGCTGGCCGTGGAGAATCCACGGCCAGCTCTGAGAAATCCAACGAACCCACCACCAGCTCTTCGAGCTCCAGAAAACCCACTCATCCCTCCTCTTGTTGGGGGAAGAGATATCACCACCATCGCGGGCGGACCTAATTTGGCCGGCACAACAAATGGGACCCAAAAAAGATATATCCAGAAGTTGAAGACCCATGATGGTGCAATATTTACTCCCAAGCAGCACTTATCAAAGCAGCAGAAAATGGAGAAGCATCCCATCATTTTTACGGAGGAGGACACTAGCCATGTCCTATTCCCACATAATGATCCGTTGGTCATAACCATTCAGCTCGCAAACCAGAGAGTTTAGAGAATCCTGATTGATAACGGGAGCTCTGTGAACGTGCTATTCAGGTCCACTCTAGAGAAGATGGGACTATCAGTAACAAACTTGAAGGCCTCTTCCACAACTCTATGCGGATTCTCATGAGAAGAAATAGCAGCCATTGGGACGATCGAGCTCGTTGTAACCATTGGCAACGAAACACGAGTTATGTCAAAGATGCTCAAGTTCATTGTCATAGATTTTCTAACTTCCTACAACGCCATTTTAGGGCGACTGGCCTTGATAGTGTTTGAGGCCATAACTTCTATTCACCATTTTTCTATGAAGTTCCCTTCACCTACTGGAATATGCACAGTAAAAAGGGAATAGCTTGCTGCAAGGGAATGCTATAGCATTTCTATGAAGGGAAGACCATAACCCGGGCAGCAAGCCATGTTAATAATTGAGGAAACCGAGGAGCCCCAGGCAATGGTAGTCATCAAGGGGACGAAAGAACCTCAGGCAGCAGAAGTCGAGGTCACCTAACAAGAAGAAATTGACCCAAGCCATCTTAGTGTCAAATAGAAAACAAATCTAATCGAATTTTGAGGAACAACCTTGATGTCTTCGCCTGATCACATGTCGATATGGTGGGAATCAGTCCTAACGTGATCATGCACACATTAAATCTGGAGAGAAATATACCCACCAAACAACAGAAAAGAAGGTTGTTGGGAAAGGAAAGAGAAGAAACTCTAGAGGAAGAAGTAGCTTGCCTCTTAAAATGCAAGTTCATTAGGGAGGCAAAATATCCAACGTGGATAGCAAACCCCATTCTAGTTCCAAAACCTAACAGAAAATGGAGGACTTGCATCGATTCCTTTGATCTCAATAAAGTCTACCCAAATGACTGTTTTCCTTTACGTAGGATTGATCAGCTTGTGGATGCCATGCCTGGTCACAATCCTATGTCTTTCATGGACGCGTATTCTAGATATAACCAAATCATGATGAACCCTGCAGACAAAGAGCATACCAACTTTATGACCGAGCATAATGTATATTGCTACAAAGTCATACCATTAAGGCTGAAAAATGGTGAAACTACTTACCAGAGATTGGTAAATAAAATGGTGGCTGACCAGCTTGTACATCGATTATATGCTTGTCAAATTAAAGTCCTCAAATAACCATGTGTCCATCCTAGAAGAATGTTTCTTTGTACTGGGAAAATACAACATGGAGCTGAATCCCCAGAAATGTATCTTCAGGGTTTCGTCGGGAAAATTCATAAGCTTTGTTATCCAGATTTCCGGATAGCGTTTAAATTGATGTCCTCGGGGAAACAGAATTATCGATGTCTTTCACGGTAGGTGACCAGAGCTCGCGGATGGACAGAAAGGCTTCGCCTCTCTCGTTTAGTGTCCGGATTACTCTTCCAAGCAAACACAACACGGAAACTCGTCAACTCTCCCGGACTCCCGAAGGGGTATCCTTCGGGGAAGCCCCTTCCAGGAGAAGCTCTTCGAGCGGTCTCCGCGGAAACAGTTCCGTGCCTCGCACGGAACAAAACCAAACGGTCGAGTCCTGGAGGAGGCATAGTTGGAATGATATCCACCTGACACAGGATCCCGCCTGGCACGCCCGTCAGGTCAAAGCCGCACACATCCCAGCACGCCTAAGGGTACCTTTTCGCCTACTGTTCCGCTGACAACTTGGAAAAGACTGCTGACTTTGTGTGTTCCCCATACTTTCACGTAAATATACCCACATAGAGTCTTGTAGCCATGCTACGACAGTAATTGTATCCCCTATTTATGGCTGGTGTAGTTAAGACTCATGGACGTAGAGAAAAACCCTAATCCGAAACCCTAGCTATAAAGACCCCTTCATTTTACAAGAAGAAGGACGGCCAAGAGATCACATAGCAAAAACTCTACAAAAATCTCTCTAGCTTCACCTTCTTCAAGAGAACCCGAGAGAAACACTGTGAGTGTGTGAAGTTCTTGTACACCAGCCAT
Organism: Humulus lupulus; assembly: GCF_963169125.1. Taxonomy (NCBI): domain Eukaryota; kingdom Viridiplantae; phylum Streptophyta; class Magnoliopsida; order Rosales; family Cannabaceae; genus Humulus; species Humulus lupulus. The sequence goes on from NC_084796.1 coordinate 62,829,656, forward strand.
CTTACTGTAGTCCTTTCCAAGTATAATAACATCGACTCGTGGACTAGGGCTTGTTAACGCCTGAACCACGTAAAAACACTGTTTGTTTAGTTATATTTCAGCACTTTTACAGTTCTTATCTTTTTATTATTCTGTTTGTATTCGTTTCCGAAAAACTCGGTAAACATTTTGGTGCTTTCATTGAGAGCTGTAGGAAGTTGTTAGTCAGCTCTTTTTCTGTGTACGTTTTTTGTATTCACTTCGTGCTAAAGAGATGGTGACTACGAGAAAGTCCGCGGTTGACAAAAATGCTAAGGTCAACCCCGATACTGCGATGGAAGATGTGGTGCAAAGCGAACCCTTGGACTACCAAGGTGAAGACCCGACATCCCGCCAGGATCGGGTCAGTACCGAAGATACGACATACTTAGAAGACGAAGAAGAGTATGTCCAAGACGGTTATTACAAGGACGGCTGCTACTATGAGAAGGACCAAGAACTGGTCCAAGTAGCCGAAGAACTGGAGGTCACCAAAGCCAAGCTTGCTGAGCAGGAGCGCCTCTCCGAAAAAATGCAGCGCATGATGGAGCGCCTCCAAAGCAAGTTCGGAGACCTAGGCGACTCGGACGAGGACGCCTCTGTTTTAGGTGGTGCTGATGCCGCTATGCCGGATCCAGCCGCTGCTGGACCATCCAAAGCCGCCCCTAACAAGGGCAAAGAAAAAGTTGGAGAGCCTGTACGCGCTGACGCCCCTGCACCTCCTAAAGGCGTGAATCACCAGGCCGACTGCCCCCCCCCCTGCGCGCAGAAGGTCTCTGGCGCTCCTAAGCCCAGACGTCCTTCAGCCCCAAGGGGGCACTCTGTGCCTAAAGGGCCTAGTGCTAAGGCACCCAGGCCTAGGGGAAGGAACAACCGCCCCAGTGATTCCGTCAACCAGGACGGTCGGGCTGCGAACTCGCACTCCGAAGAAAGCTGGTCCACGGTGGACCTAAGAAGAAAGTTGGAGGCCAAGTATGAAAAGGCCAAAGGAGAAAAGGCCCGGCCTCGCGGAGCTGACCTCCGAAATCATATCAATGACAAGCTCCGGGGACGTGACCTCCCGGAGAGTGATACGAAGAGACTCAAGGAACAGATTGCTGCCTTGACCAAGCTGGTCCGGAAGCAAAGTGGGGCCCTGTCAGACTCTGAGGAGGAAGACCCGGAACCATGTATTCGGAGGATCGCGGAAACGTCCCTCCCGGATAACTTCAAAATGCCTCACATAGAATTATATGATGGGAGGACAGACCCGCGTACCCACCTAGCTAAATACAACAAAATGATGCAAGTGGCGCGTGTCAGTGAGGACGCCAAATGCATGTGCTTCTCACTCACCCTTACCAAGTCCGCGAAGGACTGGTGGAAAAGATTAGCTCCCGGATCAATCCACAGTTGGAAGGAGCTACATTCCGCGTTTAGGAGGCAGTTCATTGCTGCCCGCGACCACGACATGGAGGTTGGTTCCTTAACCAACATCAAGCAGCAGCCCAATGAGAACCTCAAAGCTTTCATTCAGAGAATGATGGAAGCTGCTGCAAAGACCAAGGTCAGCGATGACATGAAGCTGATCGCCCTTCAATCGGGCCTTACTGTCGGCTCCCTGCTATGGGGGGAAATGTAAAGGAGACGGGCAGAAACGCTGTCCGAATTCATGTCAAAAGCTCAGGGAATCATCAACCTTGAGGATGCCTACCAGCAGGCCTTTGGAGTTCCCCCGGCTTCAACGCCTTCCGTGACTGCGCCGAGCTTTGCTTCGCAAGCTCCCGCACCAGCCCTCACGCTTCCAGGAGCCCAATTCACTCCAAGTGTGTATGGGCCTTCCGCGTTTGCTCGGACGCCGAGTCAAACCCATTTCTCTGGGTACGGAGCTGTACAAACTGGATGTAGTATCGCTCCTGGCATGCCGCAGCCGCAAGCGGAAGCCCCAGAACGAAATTTGAGCCAATCGCGGAGCAAACGAAGCGGAAGAAACTCCAACCGGGGAGACCATTCAAAGAAGCCCCGGAAGGACTATGAGCCCAAGTTCACGGAATATACCAGTTTGATAGACTCGCGAGAGAATGTCTATCGGGCGACCTGTAATATGGTCAACTACAGGAAGCCCCCGAAAGTGTCTCACGGAGGAAGGCGTCCGCGAGACTCCAATAAAAGGTGTGAGTTCCACGGAGACGTGGGGCACACCACGAACGAGTGCCTTCAGCTGAAGGATGAGATCGAGTCCCTGGCAAGAGCGGGACACCTCGGTCAGTGGGTGAGGATACCCATTATCTATCCCGGACAGGGGGTAGTTCACGGAGCTGCATATTCCCCGGGACAGAGGGGGACCACCAGCGCTCCTGGAGCCGGTCACCCCCAAGCTCCCGGGTCTCAGTTCCCAGCGCTTCCTGCTCCAGCCGCTCCGGCACCCATTGCCTTGTTGGCTCCAGGGCCTGGCAACCCATACCCGCCCGGCCTTGCTCCGCCACCCGTTGACGGACACGTAGCCACCATTTCCGGAGGACCGCACCTTGCCGGAAGCACCCGCAACTCCCAGAAGAGGTACTTGAGGGAGTTAGAACACACCGGGGAGATGTGCGCCTTGGTTCAATCACCTGCTCAACGTCCCCGAATGATGGATCTTCCCATCACCTTCACGGAGGACGATGCTCGACATGTGCACTTCCCCCACAACGATCCCCTCGTGGTGGAAGCCCAGATTGCCAATAAGAAGGTCTCACGGATCTTGGTCGATAACGGAAGCTCCGTAAACATCCTCTTCAAAGCGGCCTTCCACGCGATCGGATTAACCGTGACAGACCTGGCCCCATGCCCCATCCAGCTTCAAGGGTTCAATGGGGACGCACTCATGCCATTAGGAAAAATTCAACTTCCAGTCACCCTCAGAGGAGAAAGCGACGCTTGTGCCTTCAAGCATAGCACATTCGTGGTGGTCGACTGCCCCACGGCGTATAATGCCATCTTAGGCCGACCGGTCCTAATCGATTGTGGGGCCATAACCTCGATACGCCACTTATGTTTGAAGTTTCCATGCGACGATGGGCGTATTGGCACCCTCCGAGGAGACCAACGAAGTGCACGGAGATGTTATAACGTCTCCGTCCGATCCGTCTACACGGTCCAAGAGACGTTTGCTGCCATTCCTTTGGCGGAAGAATTACCAGAAACTGGGGGTGCTAAGGAGGCATACTTTGACGAACTCGACCCAAGAGTGGGAATCGAGAAAGCAATAGAGCCGATGGAGGAAGTCGAAGAGGTGATCCTCAACCCGGGAGAACCCACCAAAGTCATTCAGGTGGGGAAAAACTTGTCGTCGGCCATTCGAGATAAGATCGTGGCCACTGTGAAGGATAATCAGGATATCCTGGCATGGTGCCACGCTGATATGACGGGGATTAATCCCAATGTTGCGTGCCACGCACTCAACATAGACCCATCTGCAACTCCAATTCGCCAAAAGAGGAGGCCGTTGGACCCAGTGAGGGCCGAAGCCGTCAAAGCTGAAGTGGACAAGTTGATGTCCATAGGCTTTCTCCAGGAGTCGCACTATCCCGTGTGGTTGGCCAACCCAGTTCTGGTCCCGAAACCCGATGGGTCCTGGAGAATGTGCATTGACTTCACGGACCTAAACAAGGCCTGCCCGAAAGATTGTTTCCCTCTTCCGCGAATCGATCAGATGGTAAACGCTACTTCCGGGTACGAACTCTTATCCTTCATGGATGCGTACTCCGGATACAACCAGATCAAGATGCATGTCGCGGACCAGGAACACACCAGCTTCCTCACGGACAAGGGTGTCTACTGTTACGTGGTCATGCCTTTCGGTTTGAAGAATGCTGGGGCGACGTACCAGCGTCTAGTAAATAGAATGTTCAAGGACCAACTGGGGAGGAACATGGAGGTGTACGTGGACGACATGTTGATAAAGTCCAAGACCTCCGGGGACCACAGTGACGACCTTGAGGAAGCTTTCGCCGTGATCCGAAAGTACGGGATGAAACTGAATCCAAAGAAATGTACTTTCGGGGTGTCGTCTAGGAAGTTCCTCGGTTTCATTGTCAGCTCCCGCGGAGTGGAAGCCAACCCTGAGAAAATAAAGGCGTTCATAGATATGCCTTCCCCCCGGAAACATAAGGATGTCCAGAGCGTTATCGGAAGGATAGCTGCTCTCAGCCGCTTCGTATCCAAGGCCACTGACAAGTGTATCCCCTTCTTCAATGTGTTGCGAGGAAACAAGAAGTTCGAGTGGACCCCCGAATGCGAAGCAGCCTTCCAACACCTCAAAGAACATTTAACCAGAGCTCCCATTCTGTCCAAACCTGTCGAAGGAGAGGCGTTGTTCTTATACTTAGCTGTGACTGAGCACGCAGTGAGTGCCGCTCTCGTCCGGGAAGATGGCCGTATCCAGCTCCCTGTGTATTACGTAAGCAAGAGGTTATTGGACGCCGAGTCCAGATATTCAATGATCGAGAAAATCTCCCTCTGCTTGCTAATTGCTTCACGGAAGCTGAGGCCATATTTCCAGGCGCACACCATCAAAGTACTCACCAACAAACCTCTCCGACAAGTCTTGCAGAAGCCCGAGTCTTCTGGCAGATTGCTTAAGTGGGCCATGGAACTGAGCCAGTTCGACGTCCACTACCAACCACGTGTTTCCATAAAAGGTCAAGCTCTCGCGGACTTTATTGTGGAATGCTCGGGAATGAATGACCTCCCGGAAGATCCTGTCCCGGAACTTCCCACATGGAAGGTCTATGTAGACGGAGCCTCAAATGAAAAAGGAGCTGGAGCGGGGGTCATCCTAATATCTCCCCAAGGGCATCAGCTCCAGAGCGCCATCCGTTTCGCGTTCCCAGCATCCAACAATGAGGCAGAACACGAAGCCATGTTAGCTGGATTACGACTGGCCAGAGAAGTCGGAGCCCAAAAAATCTCATCCACAGCCTCAACTAGTGGCTCAAGCACCCCAACCAAAGCAGAATGGAGGATATCCAAATGGCGGCTATCCGAATGTAGGATATATGTACGGGGGATGGTCAATGGAAAATTTTGCACCCCATCCAGCTCAGTACATGGAGCAAGTCTATGAGCATTTCCGAAAGCAACACGCTCTGAAGTTTGAAGGGACAACCGACCCCTTTGAGGCTGAGGAGTGGCTTAGGAATGTAGAACTGATTCTGACGCATATGAACCTCAACAACGCAGATCGCATATCCTGTGTTTCTTCTCTACTTAAAAAGGATGCTAGAATCTGGTGGGATTTGGTGCAGCAGTCTCACGATATGACCACCATGACTTCGGCAAGATTTGTGGAGCTGTCTCACAAGAAGTATTATAATTCAGCAGTCATCGCTACTAGGGTGGAAGAATTTGTCAGCCTGAAACAGGGAAATTTTTCGGTAGTCGGGTATGCCACTACAACAAATTTGATATACAATGACTCCCTACAATGTCTTACACCATTGGTGTAAGACATTAAAACTTATCATGGGTTTTAAATGTCTAATGGTGTAAGACATTGAAAGTTTTTATTAATGGCCACAATTGTAAGACATTAAAAATGGTGGAAGACGTTGGAAATAGGCTGAAAATTGGATAGGAGTACATTACGTGGCACGTCTCCCAGTGGGAGACGTTGGAAGTACTCTCGTGTACATCCAACGTCTCCCACTGGGAGAAGTGGGACACGTGGCACGTCTCCCAGTGGGAGACGTTGGATGTACACGAGAGTACTTCCAACGTCTCCCAATGGGAGACGTTGGAAGTGCCCTACCCATTTAAGCCAAGTTTTCATCTTCTTCCTCTCTCATTCGAACCATATACACATTGCAAACCAGAGAGCAAAACCGAGAAGAAGAGGGCTGCGTTTTTTAGGGTTTTAAAGGTAATTTTTTTTAAGTTTCTTGCTTTTTAGTTGATTATTTAGTAAAAAAAATCATAGGTTTAGTATTAGGATGAGTAATATACATGATTTTGTGTTCATTTTTCATTTTTATGCATTATTTTATACACATTGTAGGATTAGTTTTTTCATGGAAGTTTTTTGTAGATTTATGATTTTTTAATTTTTTTTTTAATTTAACCTATCATATTGTATAGATTTCATTGGAGTATATATGTTCATGATTTTTTTAAATTTTTATCATTTTTTATTTCGAAATTTAGATATATTTTTTATATTTATTTAAACTTTGTTTTTGTAAATTGTAACTATTTTGTTATATATATATAGTTATGTTAAAATAAATTTATTAAATAATTTATAAAATATAAATATATGAATTTTTTTATGTTTTTGTTGATTATTAAGTTTTTAGGTTATGAAATTTTTTATTGATTTTTTGTTTAGGTTATAATTAGTGGCGCATTGGGATTTTTTTTTATTTGTTTACCACTATCATTTACTATTATTAGATATTTAGTGATATTTGTTTAGTAAGCTTAACATATTAATTAATTTAATTTCATAGGTTGTGATTTTGGTGGTGAGATTTTTGAGAGTATTTTGCATCAAAATTCCTATATCAATCACACATTTGAGGTAATTAAGTTTCTAATATTACAATAATATGTTATATATTGCTAGAAATTTAGTGATATTTTATTTATTATTTATTAATTTAATTTTATTGGTTTGTGGATTTAAGGATGACATACTTCAGTTTGCTCGAAAGGAGAAGATTGGACAAGCAGTAGTCGTCAGCTACATGAGGTATATATCTCACAAATAAGTTTGTTCATTTAATTTTCTAATTTGATTTATTCATTCTCATATAACAATTTTTCATATTTTTGTATTAGGTTCATTTACAGATATGTGGTACAACAAGGTCGCCAAAATAAGTTTTTATTTGTCAATCCTAATATCGTCGCCACTCAAGGGAGTTCATTCGACGATCGTGTTCAGAATCTATTCAGTCGTTGCAATGACGTAAAATCAAAAGAACAAGTTATGCTTGTCCCTTGGAACCATGGGTAAGTTTAAAAAATTGTCATTTTTCCGACCCATATCAATAATTTCTTTGTTTAACATTTGAGCTATAATTTTTTTGTTTTTCTTATACAGTGAACATTGGATGTTGCTTATTTTGGCACCATATGCATATCATGTTTATTGTTGTGATCCGGTGAATTCAGAGCTAAATAACCGTGAGGAGATTGTATCATTGATCGTCAGCGCTTTCAATCTTTTTTTCTCTATGAATCTTCCTGATGTCGAAATCCCTAATACTCTACGCATTAAGCAACCACAGGTAAGTAACTTCAGCAGAATTTTTTGAACATTTATAATAATTAAGTAGAATAATATGTATGCATTTTTTTAAAAGTTTCAATTTAATAATAAATTACTCATATTTTTAAATAATTAGTGTCCACACCAACCGGACAATGTGGCATGTGGATACTACTTAATGAGGATGTTGAAGGATTTGATTGAACATGCGAGTCCCGAGCATTACTTGAGAACGGTATTATTAATTAAAATTTACAAATTATTTTTGAAACTATAAATGTAATCAAATAATTAATTAATATATTTTACTTTATATTTCTTGCAGCTAACAAGCACATCATATACAGAGGCACAAATTGATGAGTTGCGACAAGAATGGGCGACATATATGTTGCCGATAATCCAAAGTTACCGACCTCGTTGATAGGTTTTTTTTTTTTTTTAACTCTTTTTTCATACACAATGCAATATTTGTTCATTTTGAATATGTCTAACAAATATTGTATTTCTTGTATATGTCTAACAAATATATTTTTTTCTTTCAATTTAATTGATTATTAAATCAATTTAAATTTAGATTAAAATCATTTCAATTTAAATTAATATTATTTCAATTTAATTAATTATTAAATCAAATTAAAATAATATAAATTATAAATTTATTTAATTTATTTTTTTTAAATGTGGGAGACTTTCAATGTCTCCCACTGGGAGAGGTGGGAGACGTGGGAAGTGACTCACCTCTCCAAATGGGAGACGTTGGATGTCTCCTAGGGACTTCCCACGTCTCCCATTGAGAGAGGTGAGTCACTTCCCACGTCTCCCAATGGGAGAGGTTGAAAGTCAACGTTTGACTTTCAACCTCTCCCACTGGGAGACGTGGGATATATACCTACAATGACCCAAGCAGCAACGTCTCCCCAATTGGGAGACATTGTAGACTTCCAATGTCTCCCAAATAAAGTCATAAAACCTCTATTTTGTTGTAGTGCGCCCAGCAGTTTGATCGGCTAGCAAAGTTCGCACCAGAGTTAGTCCCGAATGACTACTAGCGAGTAACCAAGTTTTCTAGAGGGCTCAGACGAAAGATCGCTTTAGGGGTTAAGATGGCAAACCCTGGAACCACTTTTTACGTCGATGTCCTTGAAGTGGCTATATAGGTGGAAAAGCTCCAGGGAAATATTAGCAAGGAGGACGCGAGCAAGTCAGATCCCAAGTAGCAAAATCAAACTCAGAATGGTCAAAACCACAACAACCAGCATAACAATAATGGATAACAAATGAAGTATCTCAATAATAAGAAGATCGACTCTGACAAAAGAGCACAGACCAACAGCGGCAATAACAAGCTGGGTTTTGTGGAATACCCTCATTGCTCCAAGTGCCAAAAAATACATACAGGGGAGTGTCGTGCAAACAGCAAGGGTTGTTACAAGTGTGGCTAGGAAGGTCATCTGAAAAGAGATTGTCCTCAGCTCAAAGCAGAAGAGAAGAAAGATAACAAGATTGTTCCAGCCAGAGTCTTCTCTTTGACCTAGGGAGAAGATGAAACCAATAGCAAGGTGGTCACAGGTCAGCTTCCTATCCTCGATAATATATGTTCAGTGTTATTTGATTCGGGATAGAGAAACTAGACAAAGATTGTGAAAGATTTAGACATAGGTTTGTTACGGAATTGCCTTTGGGAAAAATTGTTCTACCATCACGGATAGTATGAGGAGTACCGATCAAACTTGAGGACACAAAGCTAGAAGGATATTTGATAGAGCTAAAGATCAAGGATTTTGACGTAATATTGACATGGACTGGCTAGTGAGACATGACGCAACCATCGACTGTCGACGCAAACAAGTGATGTTGAAACCCCCAGGGTCAGAAACTGTGTTTCATGGGCAAGGTTTCAAGACTACGGACACCGCTTATCTCATCTCTCAAGGCCTAGAGGATGATAGAGAAATGATATCATGCATTCTTAGCAAGCGTCACATATGTTTCATAGGAAACACCATTAAAGGTTGGAGACGTCCGCATTATAAAGGAATTTCCAGAGATATTTCCTGATGACTTACCAGGGTTACCCCCTAATCGGAATATTGACTTCACAATCGAACTAGTACCCGAAACTGAGCCTGTCTCAAAGACACCATATCAAATGGCACCTATTGAACTCAAGGAGATAAAAACACAGTTACAAGAGCTTTTAGACTTGGGATTTATCAGACTAAGCCATTCGCCATGGGGGGCACCAATTCTATTTGTGAAGAAGAAGGATGGAAGTATGCAGATGTGTATTGATTATCGCTAGCTGAACAAGGTGACAATTAAGAACAAATACCCACTACCCCAGATCAAAGACTTATTTGATCATCTCTGAGGAGCGACTGTATTTTCAAAAATTGATCTACGATCCGTTTATCACCAACTCAAAGTAAAGGAAGAAGATATACCAAAGACGGCTTTTAGGACTCGATACGAACATTACGAGTTCCTAGTTATGTCTTTTGTTCTTACCAATGCTCCAACCACATTTATGGACTTAATGAACCTGGTCTTCAAGGATTACTTAGACAAATTCATCGTGGTATTCATTGACGATATATTGGTGTACTCCAAGGATGAAGTCAAGCACGAGGAACACTTAAGACTGACCATGCTGCGACTGAAGGAGCACCAAATTTATGCCAAGTTCAAGAAATGTGAATTTTGGCTATCATAAGTGGCATTCCTCGGGCACATAGTATCCAAGGATGGAATCGCAATGGACCCAACTAAGGTAGAGGCTGTGAAGGATTTGCCAAGATCAAAGAATGCATCAAAGGTTAGAATTTTTCTTGGGCTGGTAGGCTATTACCGAAGGTTTGTAGAAGGCTTTTCTAAGATAGCCACTCCACTTACCAACCTGACCCAGAAACAACAGAAGTTCAACTGGATGGATAAATGTTTGGAAAGCTTCTAGTTGCTCAAAGACAAATTGTGTTCAACACCTATGCTTTGTGTACCGACACCCAACGACAAGTTTGTAGTATTATGTGATGCATCCAAGCAAGGGTTGGGGTGCGTGCTGATGCAAAATGACAAGGTGATAGCCTACTCCTCAAGACAATTGAAGGAATATGAGCAACGCTATCCAACACACAATATGGAGTTGGCAGCAGTGGTCTTCGCACTGAAAATATTGTGCCACTATCCATATGGAGAATTGTGTGAGATTTATACGGACCACAAAAGCTTAAAATATTTCTTCATGCAAAAGGAGCTCAACATGAGGCAGCGCAAGTGGTTGGAACTAGTAAAGGACTATGACTTCGAAATCATATACCATCCAAGAAGGGCTAATGTTGTTGCATATGCATTAAGTCGGAAGAATTATGGAAGTTTGACAGCATTATCTAGAATTGAGAAGTCGCTACAGCAAGAGCTGATTAATTTCGAGATAGAAATAGTCATGGGTCAACTGTCTAACTTTTCCATCTAGTCAAGTTTACTAGAGGATATGCGGATCGGGCAAGGGCATGATGATTTGCTATTACCTCATATAGTTTCAGTCAAATAAGGCAAGATTACGCAGTTCTCTATGTCATGACATGGGTTCATGAAATATAAGGGTCAGGTATGCATACCAAATGACCATGGGATTAAGATGAAGTGATATTGGAGGAGGCATACATTACCCCATACTCAGCTCACCCGGGGTCCACCAAAATGACTCACGACCTTAAGGCACTATATTGGTGGTCAGAATTGAAGAAAGATGTAGCAAAGTATGTTTCCAAATGCCTAACATGCCAGCAAGTAAAGGCAGAACATCAGCGACCCACATGCTTGTTACAACCACTTAGTATTCCGAAATGGAAGTGGGAAGACATAGCCATGGACTTTGTGACAAGACTTCCACAGACAAGCAGGCAGCGTGACTCGGCTTGGGTCATGGTGGATAGACTCACAAAGTCAGCTCACTTCCTGCTTGTCAAGACTACGTACATTGCGGACCAGTATGCAGACATATATGTTTGAGAAATTGTACGACTACATGGAACCCTAAGACCATAGTATCTGACAGAGGTTCAGTGTTCACATCGAGATTTTGGGTAAGCTTGCAGCAAGCCATGGATACCAAACTAAGTCTCAGTACGACATTTCATCCTCTGATCGATGGACAGTCCGAGCGTACCATACAAATTTTAGTATATATGTTGCGCGTTTGTGTACTAGACTTCTGAGGATCATGGAGTAAGTATTTTGCGCTTATAGAATTCTCCTACAATAACAGCTACCAGGAAATGATCGATATGGCACCCTATGAAATACTTTACGGAAGGAAATGTCGGTCGTCGTGACATTGGGATGAGGTAGGAGAGAAACAATTGCTTGGTGCCGAGGTTGTTAGAGAGGCTCAAGACGCAGTATTGCTAATTAGAAAGCGTATTCTCGCTACTCAGAGTCGACAAAAAAGAGTTATGCGGATACCAAGCGACAAGATGTGGAATTCAATGTGGGAGATCAAGTCTTCTTAAGGATATCTCCAATGAAAGCAGTGAAGCAGCTCGGGAAGAAAGGCAAACTTAGTCCCCGGTACATAGGTCCTTTTGAGATATTGGACAAAGTGGGACCAGTAGCGTATAGATTAGCCTTACTTCCAGCTCTAGCAGACAGCCACAATGTGTTTCATATCTCGACGATGCGTAGATATGCGTTAGACCTGTCCCACGTGCTCAGTTACAATACGTTAGCACTCTAGAAAGTTTTAATTTATGAGGAACGACAATTCGCATCCTGGAAAAGGGGGTGAAGGAATTACGATCGAAGAGCATTCTCATAGTCAAGGTCTTATGGAGTAATAGTAGAGAATAGGAGGCAACGTGGGAATTGGAGGAAGACATACAAGCACGATATCTGAAATTGTATGGTAAGTAAATTTTGAGAACGAAATTATGTGGAGTAGGGGAGAATTTTAGTGCCTTCGAATTTTACTTAGTTAGATAGTATTATCTTATGTTGTAGTATCTTAATTTTCATGATACTGGTCCAAGCCGGGAATTATTTGGATACACGTAGAGCTACTTATGAATTTTATAAGTTTAGCCTATAATTTAGAAATATTAATTTTATCCTAAGATTTAATTATTGTGGTTGGTCTTAGAAATATTATTTATTATAGCCTAAGATTTAAATATAATAATTAAGAATGTGATATTTGTCACATGTATATTTATTAAGGAATTAAGGACTTTAGATTAATTAAATAATCAAGGATAAGCCTAGGAAGTCTAGAACCTTTCCTCAAATGCTACGATCTCGTATTAATCAGTCAGAGTGGTTTAAACAGCTTTAATTGTGCTTAAAACATGAAAAAATGTGGTTTAGTACATAAGTGTAAGCCGATATATCGTAGCTATAGGGGCGATATATCGCCTATGCTAATACAGAAAAACACATTGACATTGCATGAGCAAAACCACGGGGCCTCGACAAATTAGAGCAGGTGATATATCGCCTATAGTGGGGGATATATCGGTTGCCTGTGTAACTTTTGAATTTCCGTGGAATCTGAAGCTAGAATCAATCCTCAATAGCTTGGACTTGTTCTTAAAAGATTTTGACCGGGTTCTGGACATTTGTTGAGGGGAAAGTGTCATATCTATTCATTTTAATGAGATTTAGTTTCACTCCTTGAATCCTATAAATAGGACCTTTCACTTAGTCATTTGCATCATTTTTCAAACAATTCTCAGAGCCTCCAAGCTGCCATTTTCGTTCTAGAGAGAAACACTAGGGTTTTGGGGCTAAAGCTTTCAAATCTAAGCTTTTATAAACACTTGAGAAATAAGTTATAGTGTGATTTTGGTGATTGTATTTTAGATCAATGCTCTATATATCTAAGGTATTCTTAATCCTCAGATCTAGTCTATATCAATTCTTCTTATTCTTTTCTTTTAATTCAAATCCTAACTTGTCATAATGGCTTCTGGTTAGGTACTCCTTTTCATTGAAACTTAAGATTTTCGGTAAGTCTTTATTCTGATGGTTTAGATCTTCGCTTCATCTTCTTTCTCTAGGAAACTTATGGTTTTTAATGTTTGGTTTTAGGAGTTTCCAATCCCGCACTTGTCTCCAATATCTCAATTTTGGTAAGGAAAATAAGTTAGATTTTATGTGCTGTGTGTTTGTATGTATTTTTTTATGTCTTTAGTCACTTGGAAAATATGGTTGCTTAGATAACAAATCCCTATATTTTATTGTTATCTAAGACTATAGTTGTGTCTAAACCTACCTCTAAAATTGTTGCGTCTCAGAATTTTACTTAGCTAGATAGTAGTAGTACTAGTAGCAGTAGCAGTAGGAGCAAGAGCAACAGCAGGAGCAGCAGCAACAACAGTAGCAGTAGCAGCAATAGCAGCAGTAGCAGCAGTAGCAGCAGTAGCAGTAGCAGTAGCAGTAGCAGTAGCAGTAGCAATAGCAGTAGCAGTAGCAGTAGCAGTAGTAGTAGTAGTAGTAGTAGTAGTAGTAGTAGTAGTAATAGTAATAGTAGTAGTAGTAGTGGTAGTAGTAGTAGTTAGAATAATTAAGAACGTGACACTTGTCACATGCATGTGTATTTAAGGATTTAAGAATTTTAGATGAATAATTTAATAATGGATGAATGTATAAGCTCTAGAATCTTCCAACAATTGTTAGGATTACGTTTTACTATGTCAAAGTTGTTTTACCAGATTCAAAATATGCTGAAAAAGTGCAAAAATGTATTTCTTATATCAGCGTATGCCGATATATCGTAGCTATAGGTGTCGATATATCGCCTACAGATGATACGGAAAACACATCGACTTCACACGAACGAAACCACGAAGGCTTGGGACATAGGGGTAGGCAATATATCGCCTAGGGGAGGGCTATATATCGACTCTTGGTGCTATTTTTGAACCTTCATGGAATCCGAGCTTAAAACAACCCTTAAAAACTTGGACTTTCTCTTGAATGTTTTTGACCGAGTCATGGGCATCTGTTGAACCCAAAATTCAAATTTATTCAATTTATATTCATTTATTTATTCTTTTTATAAGTGGTTAGTTTCACTCCTTGAACTCTATAAATAGGACCTTGCACTTAGCCATTTCATTCATAATTCAAGCATTCTTTAGAGGCTTCAAGCTGCTAAGTTTATTCTAGAAAGAAAAAACTAGGGTTTGGTATTTAAAAGCTTTTCAATCTAAGCTTTTCTAAACACTTGGGAAGTAAGATAGAGTGATATTTCGGTATTGAGGTGTAGACTGGAGTTCTGGTCTATCAAGGTATTCTTATCCTCAGATTTAGTTCCTTATAGTTCTTTTATTTTCTTTCATTTTCTTTCAGATCCTAACTCATTATTATGAACATTGGTTAGGTGTTTAAGTTTCTTTAAACTTATAGTTTTTCGGTAAGTTTCTATCTTGATGGTTTAGATCTTCTTTTCATCTCCATTTCTTTAGAAACTTATGATTCTTATTGTTGGTTTTAGGAGTTTTCCAATCATGTTCTTTTCTCCAATATCCCGGTTTTTGGTAAGGAAAATAGGTTAGATATATGTGTTATGATATGTGTATTTGATATGTTATGTTATGTTGATATGTTATATATGTATATGAATATGTTTTATGTTATAGTCACTTGGGTATTATAGTTGCTTAGATAGCAAATCAAATCCCAAGATTTTTTTCTCATTATCGTAGATTAGAGTTATGATTTACCCTACCTCGATTAGTAGATAGAGGACCTAGATGGATTATCATGTACAATCTTGTGATCTAACCTACCTCGATTAGTAGACTAAGGACCTAGGTGGTTTTATCTTATGGTACAGTAATGAGTTAATGGCCATTAATATTGTAGTCCTATATGATATATATTTTTACGTTATAAGTTTTATAGTATATATTTTTAGTCTTATGATTTATGTTATGTTTTAGTAGATTTTCCTTGTTGGGCATTAGGCTCATTCCTTTTATTTTAGATGGTGCAGGAAAATAAGCTTGGAAGGCGGGACGGATTCATGGCAACTTTGGCATGTGTATTGGGGATGGACTGAATGGATGGACTAGTGGAAGATTGAGGAAGAAGTTTATATTTTTGAGTCTTTTCAATTTATGTATATATTTTCCGCATTTAGTATTTGAAAAAATAATTAAAAGTTTATGTTTTCTTTATGTTTTTATGTAATAACAATGGGATCCCGTATTTTGGATTTTTATAATAAAGTTCTATTATTTCTTGATGTATTCCAAAAATAATAGCTATGTCTTAGTAGTTTTTTAATGGTCTGAGGTCTTAGAATTAGTCGAGGCATTACACAAATATAGTTAAAATAAGAGGACTATAGCGATTTTCATCACATACTACGATAATGAGTTAATGGCCATTAATATTGAAATCTATTTTATGTTTTACGTTTTATGTTTTAGTAGTTTTTCGTTACTGGGCATTAGGCTCGTTCCTTTTTATTTAGATTGTATAGGAAAATGAACATGGAAGGCGGGACGGACCTGAGGCGGCTTTAACTTGTGTATTGAGCGAGGAGCTAAAGAAATGAACCGGTGGGATCGATCGAGGATGACATTGTTATTTTTGAGTCTTTTAAATTATGTCTTCACGATTTCTGCACTTGGTACTTTGAATATTTAAATTTTAATTAAAGATTTTGTTCTCTTTGTTATTTTATGTATGAACAATGGGATCCCGTATTTTTGGATTTTCTATGTTTTAATAATAAAATTTGATTATTTTATGTATATATCCAAAAGATAGCAGTTATCTATTAGTAGTTTTAATGGTCCAAGGCATTTAAATTAGTCGGGTCTTTACAATCATAGAGATTCTACGGGAAGGAACTTTCAAATTAGCCCGATTAAGTGGAGAGGTAGTTCTACGCACTTGGAACGCTTTGCATTAGAATAAGTATTATCAATAATTTGGTTTATTTTAAGTCTAGTTTATGTTGTAAGGCTTATTTATAAAAGTCATTTCCTTTTATTTAATAAAATAGTGGTTGTTGTGTAATTTAAACACGGTACCAGATTTTTCTCAATTTTCGTATAAACTTGTTATGTAAAAGCCACCTAGAATATTCATAAATTCTAAACGCTTGGGGGCATATACCCTCGGCAGTCATTGAAAAATTATGTAACTTAGAATTTGGAAATTTCGTGGCTTGTCAAAGCTCGAGTTTTCGAATAATAATTATGAATAAGAACTAAGTTAAGCAAGAAAAAATTCAAAGCAGAAAGACTATACCAGGTACAAGGTCTGAATACTGACATGTACGTGTTGGGAATTGTCTTTAAAGCAATTGTAGTGGACATTGGTTTTAATGAAATAAATAAATGAATTGAATTATTGTATATATGTAGCTTATGTACTATATTATTGCTAATAATATTAAGTATGTTGACGCGGTTCTTCGCCAACAGATAATTAAGAAAAGAAGAGAAAGGGATTAGTGCTAATGTTGAACCGAAACAGATATATGATCTTAGAAATGAAAGGGTGACTCAAGACACGTTTTTAAAGTGGTTCGAAGGTTAAAATCCTTCTACTCCACTAGTCAGTATTATTGCTATATACTGGATATTTGATTACAGGGTATTTTTTACAAGAGATCATCCCTTTTATCAACTCCCAGGGTCTCCATATTTATAGGAGAAGGCACCTAGGAGTTGGTAAAAAGGTCATCCCGTGACCTTCTTACCTATCGTATCAACTCTGTGACATTCATGATTAATTCCTAAACCTGACACATGAGTGTGGTCAAATCAATAGGTAAGGAGATAATGGGCCGCACGGCCCAACCCAGCCGTGGGTGTCTGAATACGCACGTTCCTACTGCGTGTCCGAGAAGTCAGGGGCATATCAGACACGCGATATCTGATATATGCATGTTTACCTTGCGTGTGTTGACTTTACAAAGGGTCATAGCCTCCTGATCCAGATCATGCCACGAGCTGGATATTTAACTCGACCTTTGGCCTTCAGAGTCCGGACTCAGTTCTTAGGCAAGCCTGGCGAATCCTTGGGTTACCTCGAGCTAAGGAGGTACGACCTTATGACGGCAGCTCCGGTTTGGGGATGTCCACGAGATAATCATGATTATGCCGCAGCTCAGCTCGCTAATCAGCCCGAGGAAAAAACAGGGCATACATCTGCCCCCCAAGCCCCTGCTCGTGGTATACCATGTCGGATAAGGCCACAGTAGGGGCTTTTAGGCTTTCCCATGGACTCTTCATATTCCACATCTTACGCAGGCGCCTGACACGCGGAACATCGTGGTTGGTGACGGTACGTCTTACGAGAACCGCATTTAATGGCCTAGCCTATGCCCAGCCGTCGTTTCGTATTTCGAGTGGAGGGCCTCGGATCCCTCATCAGGGCCATCCAACAGCCCTCTATACATGACCCTTCATGTACATAAAAGGGGTGGCCACCCTACGCATGGGCCACCCTTTCATTTGAAATTTCTCAAAACTTCTTTCCTTCTTCTCTCTTCATCTCAGAAGAAAAAGAAACCCTCTTCTTTGCGACCGCCATTCTTAGTTGTTCAAGAAGCTCAGGCGTAAGGACTCCTTCAAAGCTTTGGAAATAAACACTCCGACGAAGCTCCCACCTAGGCAACACCTTCATCCACCTCCCAGCCAAACACTGTAAGTCTCCTGACCATGCGTGTTTTGAAAATACTTTTCACTGTAGCTTAGGTAAATATTTACTGTAGCCACATGCAAGGGTTTACTGTTTTTTGTGGGTATGAAGGGTGAAAGCCTTTTAGGTTAGGGTATTTTTGCTGTAGGAAAACGTTTGGGAGTATGGTTTACAGGATGCATTTTCTGGGGAAAATTTTTGGGTAGAAGTTTTGGTACTTTGGGTGCAAAACAGGGTAGCTTAGGGGACACGCTTCACAGGCGGTTTTGCCTTCCTTGCCTATTGAAACTTTCCCCCCAAGGCAAATTCTATCCTGACCCTCCTGACACACGAATTCCGAGTAATCTGGGATCTGTTGGGAGCACAGACGCGTGTTCATAGAACCGCGTGGTCTCACTCTCCACGGGCTGGGCTTACCTCAACTCGTGCAAATAACACTTTTGATTCTTCCCCATGCTTAGGTCTCCTTTTCTAAAATCTTTTCTTTTGTTCGCTAGGCGACCAGATGGCACCAAAAAGGAATGCCCCACAGAAGACCGTCGGCAGCTCGGCCTCCCAGCAGGACAAAGGAAAAGCGGTGATGCCTGACTCCCCGATCCCCCACTTTGGGCCGGCAGTGGAGAAGGAGCTCGAGGTGGCTCCTGATGCATTTTTTGAGGCGGAGAGGATCGTCTCAAAGATTACCAACCAGACGAAGATCAATAAGATATTCCTCTCCCACAACATTGCGCTGGGGAGGACGTCAGTGATTGCCCGACCTCCCGAGGAAGGCAAGCGGAGCTGTGCGCCACTCGACGAATCGCTCGCGACCTGGAGCGGCGAGAATTTTAAGGCGGGGGCCTTCCTCCTGTTGGATCAGTATTTTGCTGACTTCCTGAATTACATGAGGTTGGCCCTATTTCAGCTCCCCCCCAACTCTTATCGGTTGTTGGCGGGGTTGAGATATTTATTTTTGAAGCACGAGTGGGAGGTCCCCACTCTAGCGGACATTTTGTACTTCTTCTGCCTCAAGGCTAGTCCAGACCAGCGGGGGCGAGGCGACGGGTTTTACTACTTAACCCGATTTCCCAATACGGCTGCGGTCATCGAGCTGCCCAGCCACCCCAACGACTTCAAGGATCAGTTCTTCATGTCGACAGGGTTCAGAAACTGCGAGCTCCACTACTTCAATTGTCCTCGTAAGTGTTTTTTATCCTTAGCTCGTAAGTTAAGTGTCGTTTTAGCTCCTCCCATACCCCTTTCTGATGTAGACTAATCCTGCAGCCATCTTCGCAAGGACAGAGAAATCTGTGACCCTCGGGGCCCAATATGAGACACTGGCAGGCTTGCCCCCTAGTGAGAAAGATTACCGCGTGCTCGTAACGGACGAGACGATGGTGGACTGCAAGCTGATTTTCCCGAATCAGACTTTGAACCTAAAGAGGCCCCGGGGGCTTCCCCCATCTCGCGACACCAGACGCATCATCGTTGAGGAGTTCGCAGGGGATGAAGATGAGGAGGACGAGGACAACGAAGTTCCACTCATGAGGAACAGAAAGCGGGCTTTGGAGGTCGCCCGAAGGACAGGCGAGGAGAGGATCCAATCCGGAGCAGCCGCGGGTCCTTCTGGCCAAGGTAACCCTTACATGTTTAGGAATCTAGATAGGGCCACAGCAGACCCCCGGCTAGCTAGGTTCAATCCTAGGTAGCTCGTCCATCGTCACCGAAGTGATCCGGACTTGAACACAACTCTGCTCCGTTGTGTCGACCGACTTGTGCTGGACTACCAAGATAGCCGGCCTAGGGGTACCGTAGTAGTAGATAACACCCTAGCTTTTAGGTCGATCCTATTCGAGGAGTATGGGACCAACCTTTGGACATGTCCATCAATCTGGGGGGGTGCCGTAGCTCCGGGGCTTAGGCAATATGTAGAGGAATCTATCCCTGAGTCAGCCTCGGACCCAGAACTTGCGCCAGCTCGGGAAGTAATCAACTTAGATTATTCTTCTAGCTCGGGGGGTAGGATTCCCTTAGTATTCATATACTCGAATTTCTCTCTTTACCCCTTTGTTTTTGTTTTTGCATGATTGCTAACTCTCGTACTAACCATGTTTTTGTTTTGACAGAAGAGATGTCTCAGCCCGAGGAAAGCCTGAGAGGTGCGGTCTTCGGGGGGAACCCCCCAGCTGGGGCCGCTGGGCCAAAAATGAAGAGGCTTCGGATGTCCAAGCACGCCGCCGAGACCTCCGCCAAGTCTCCTGCAAAGGAGAAGGAGCAAGCCCCAGCTGCCCAGGTCGTGGGAGTGGTTCCTCCTGCGGGGGGAAGCAACATGCCTCCACCCCCTCCGCGAGCTCCAGCGGCCGCCCAGGACGCAGGAATGGAGTTCGAGACTTCGGCCATTGTACCCTCCGATGTACGCATCCCAGTCAATCCCCAAGACCTGGGAAAGATCCCCGAGGCCTTCCGGGGAACGGTGTATGAGTTGGCGAACTACACCGTCAGCCATATATACAAGTTTACCGAGAAGGAGCTCCGGGCCATCGAGACAATGAACCCAGTGGGTGTGCTGGAGTCTTCACTGGGCATGACCCTGACGGTAAGCTGACTTACCCTTTTATGGCTTTTTATTATTACACTTTGCCCTGTTTTTTTTCTCTTTTTTTCTAAGGCAATTGTTTTTTCACCTTCGCAGAGCGCCGTTGCCCTTCACCGGAGCATCGCCAGGACTAAAACTCAGCTCGAGGACATGAGGAGCGAGCACCAGACTACCCTGCAGGTGGCTAAGGATGCCTTGGCGGCCTCGCAGGTCGAGTTGGAAAAAACCCGCTCGAAGGTCCGAGAGCTCGAGACCTCCCTTGCCACCTCGCGGACAGACCTAGATGCCGCGAAGGCTGAGATCCAGGCCGCCCAGGCTGCCCTAGAGGCCGAGCGAAAAACTTTGGAAAAGTCCATGGAAGATCTGTTCTACCATTGCTGGGCCTACAATCCAGACGCTGACTTCTCCTTCATGTCAGCGAGCCTCTGGGAGCGCTTGCTGGTGAAGTTCCAAGCTCGCCTTGATAAAGAGGCGCCTTCTAAGACCGGGGAAGGCTCTGGTGCAGCTGAGCAAGGCGAGACGGCGACCTCCAAGGGGCCACCTGGCGGAGCTTAGGGCGTTTCTTCTCTTGTGCCCTTCACTATATTTTAATATTACATTTTTTTTTATGTAACCCTTGCATGAGGTGCTTCCACCTCGAGACAATTTGATTCGATGCTTTCAATTGATCCTCTTTCTTGCCTTTACGCGTTTTGGTTACAATTTCTTGAAAAACTTAGTTCGCGCTAATCTTTATCCATATCTCGAGCTCTTTAAGAAGAACAACGATCGATAGATTTAAATCAACTTCTAAGTTTTATGACCCGATTAGGACCAGGAACTTAACTTAAAAACTTAGTCCGCGTTAACTTTTATCCATATCTCAAGCTCTTTAAGAAGAACAACGATCAATAGATTTAAATCAACTTCTAAGTTTTATGACCCGGTTAGGACCAGGAACTTAATTTGAAAACTTAGTTCGCGTTAACTTTTATCCATATCTCGAGCTCTTTAAGAAGAACAACGATCACTAGATTTAAATCAACTTCTAAGTTTTATGACCTGGTTATATCCAGGATAGGACTTAGTTAGCGTTAACCCTTATCAATATCTCGCGTTTTTTAAGAAAAACAACGTTCAATCGATATGAATCAACTTCTAAGTCATTAAGGAGACCTGGTTATATCCAGGTACCATATGCCCCCCCCAAGTAACTGGGAAAGGGTCTTTCGTGGTTGCTTTAGATTACACTTGCAAACATGTACAAAAAGCTGATTCTCATTAATACATAAAAAAATGGCCCTCCTAGGCCTTACAAGTGAATCATTGATAATATTTCTTTAAATGGATGGCGTTCCAAGTCCGCGGGACTGTCCCTCCATCAAGCCGAGCTAACTTATAAGTTTCCTCCTTAATGACTTCGATGACCTGGTATGGTCCTTCCCAATTTGGTCCCAAGACTCCCTCTTTGGGATCTTTCCCGGCCAGGAAAACTCTCCATAGGACCAAGTCGCCGACGCTGAAGGCGCGCTTTTTGACTTTGGAGTTGAAATAGCGAGTGATTTTCTGCTGATAATGGGCGAGCTGGAGTTGCAAATCTTCTCGCCTTTCATCAACTAGGTCAAGGGAATTGCCCAGTAGCTCGTGGTTGCGGTCCTGGTCGTAAGATTGGACCCTATGCAAAAGCACCTTAATTTCCACGGGGAGGACTGCCTCACTCCCAAAGGTTAGGGAAAAAGGAGTATCACCCGTAGGAGTCCGATGCGAGGTCCGGTATGCCCATAGGACCTAGGGGAGCTGTTCTGGCCAGACCCCCTTCGCTTCATCTAATCTCTTCTTGAGGCTCACCTTTAGAGTCTTGTTGACAGCTTCGACCTGGCCATTAACCTGAGGATAGGCCACGGAGGAGAAAATTTTCACAATTCCGTACCTTTCACAAAACTCGGTGAACAGGTCGCTATCGAACTGAGTGCCGTTATCGGAAACGATCTTCTTGGGCAGGCCGAACCGACAAATAATGCTTTTAACCACGAAGTCAAGCACTTTTTTGGACGTTATCGTTGCCAGAGGTTCTGCCTCATCCCACTTCGTAAAGTAGTCGATGGCTACCACGGCGTAACGGACCCCGCCTTTTCCAGTGGGGAGGGCGCCAACCATGTCTATCCCCCAAACGGCAAACAGCCATGGGGACGAGATCATCTTTAGCTCGACTGGAGGAGCTCGGGCAACTACAGCGAACCGCTGGCATTTGTCGCATTTCTTCACGTATGAAATCGAGTCCTTGGACAGAGTTGGCTAGTAATACCCTTGCCTTAGGACTTAAGGCCAAGCTTTTCCCCCCGGTGTGGTCTCCGCAAAATCCCTCGTGCACCTCCTGTAGGATGGCCTTTGCTTCGCCTAGAAGAACACATCGTAGGAGAGGTAGGGAGTGCCCACGCCGGTATAACACCCCATCTACTATAGTATACCTGGGAGCTTGATAGAGTACTCGTCGCGCATCATTACGCCCTTCAAGAAGCTTTCCCTCGACGAGATACTCAAGGATGGGGGTCATCCAGGTCGGTCTGGCATCGATCATCTAGACCTCCATCCTGACATACACTATGCTTGGTTTCTCCAAGAACTCTATGGGCACTAGCCCCAAGGTCTCCGTTTCCCAAGAGGTGGCGAGCTTGGCAAGAGCGTCTGCGTTAGCGTTCTGCTCCAGAGGTATCTGTTTGATCGAGCCTCGCTCAAACGCGGACAGCTCAGCTTTTACCTTCGCCAGATAGGCGGCCATCTTGGGTCCCCGTGCTTGATATTCTCCCAGAACCTGGTTTACCACGAGCTACGAGTCACTGAAGCACTGGACAGAGCCCGCCTTCAACTCCAGGGCTATCCTCAGCCCAGCCAGCAAAGCTTCGTATTAGGCCTCGTTGTTGGAGGCTTTGAATCTGAATCTCAGCGCCGAGTGGAATCTATGTCCCTCGGGGGATATCAAAATGATTCCAGCTCCGGAGCCATTCTCGTTAGACGAACCATCTACAAAGATCCTCCACGACGCCTGGGGTGAGGTGACTTGGGGTGAGTCTTCTGCGGGATCCTCCTGGAATCCCGTGCATTCTGCCATAAAATCAGCCAGGGCCTGACTTTTTATAGCAGTTTGCGGAGTGTACAAAATCTTGAACTGACTGAGTTCGATTGCCCATTTTAACAAACGTCCCGATGCTTCAGGTTTTTGCAAAACCTGCCTTAAAGGTTGATCGGTCATGACGTGTATCGAGTGGGACTGGAAGTACGGCCTGAGCTTTCGCAAGGCCGTGATGAGGCAGAACTCCAATTTCTCCATCAATGGGTACCGGGATTCAGCCCCGAGAAGTATCTTGCTGATGTAGTAGACTGGTTTCTGAACTCGGTCTTCTTCTCGTACCAACACGGCACTAGCTGCATCCTCGGTGACAGCCAGGTAGAGAAAAAGAGGCTCTCCTGCTTTGGGTTTGGATAGTACGGGCGGCTCGGCCAGATGTGCCTTCAGGTCGAGGAATGCGCTTTCGCACTCCTCTGTCCATTCGAACTTCTTGTTTCCTCGGAGGAGGTTGTAGAATGGCAAACACTTATCGGTGGACTTGGAAATAAACCGATTGAGGGCTGCCACTCTTCCTGTCAGGCCTTGGATATCTTTCCGTGACCTGGGCGAGGGAAGCTCGAGCAGTGATCTGATCTTGTCGGGGTTTGCTTCGATTCCTCGGGTATTGACTATGAAGCCCAGGAACTTCCCGGACGCGACTCCAAAAGTGCACTTCTGTGGATTAAGCCTCATGCCATACTCCCGTAATATCTTAAAACATTATTCCAGGTCGGAAACATGGTTATCGGTAGTCTTTGACTTGACTAGCATGTCATCAACGTAAACTTCCATGTTTTTCCCGATCTGGCCTGCGAACATTCTGTTTACTAACATTTGGTAGGTAGCTCCGACGTTCTTCAGACCGAACGGCATGACCTTGTAACAATAAATGTTAGTCGGGGTCATGAAGCTAGTGTGTTCCTGGTTCGCCGAATTCATGGCGATCTGATTATAGCCTGAGTACGTGTCCATAAAGGACATGAGCTCGTGCCCTGCCGTGGTATCTACCAGCTGCTCAATCCTTGGTAGTGGAAAAAAATCCTTTGGGCATGCTTTATTCAGGTCGGAGAAGTCTATGCAGGTCCGCCACTTTCCGTTGGGCTTTGGGACCAGCACGGGGTTGGCGACCCATATTGGAAACTTGGCTTCACGGATAAAGCCGCATTTCTTGAGCCGGGCCACCTCTTCCTTCAAGGCTTCAGCTCGAGCTGTTCCTAGGCGTCTTTGCTTCTGGGACTTGGCGGGAATGCTTTTATCCAGATGAAGTGTATGCATGATGACACTTGGGCTGATTCCCACCATGTCCTCATGGGACCATGCAAACACGTCCAGGTTATCCCGCAGAAACTTAGTCAGCTCCGCCTTTCTCTTGCTACAGAGGTTTTTCCCGAGTTTAACCATCCATGATGGATTCTGCGGATCAATGTTCACTTCCTCAAGCTCCTCAATCGCCTGGAGCTCGGATCTGTCCTCGCCTAATCGGGGGTCAATATCCTCACTTAAGACGACATTTTCCCCTTCGGCACTTTGAGGTTTTTCAATCTCAGGATCAGCTAAGGGTTCCTGAGATTCCTCTTCACCATCTTGAATAGCCATTGCCAGTTGCCCGAGTTTAGACTTTCCCTTCATGGAAATATTGTAGCATTCCCTGGCAGCGAGCTGATCGCCATGGACAGTGCAGATTCCCGTGGAAGTAGGGAATTTCATCGCGAGGTGGCGAATGGAAGTGACGGCCTCAAACTCCATGAGCGTAGGTCGTCCCAAGATCAAGTTGTATGCAGCGGAGCAGTCGATGACTACGAACTCGAGGAGCTTGGAGACTGTCCGAGATCCTTCTCCTAGGGTGATCACCAGCTCTATCGTCCCTATTGCTACTGATCCCTCTCCCGAAAAACCATACAACATCATGGAGGTCGCCTTTAGCTCGGCGACGGTCAAACCCATCTTCTCCAACGTGGATCAGAACAGGAGGTTCACCGAGCTCCCATTGTCGATCAGTACCCTCCTCACCCTCTGATTGGCGAGCTGAACTACCACGACCAAAGGGTCATTGTGAGGGAACTGGACATGGCCCGCATCTTCCTCCGTAAAAATGATCGGTTGCCTCTCCAATCGCTGCTGCTTTGACTGACGCTGCTCCGAGACGAATTCTACTCCGTTATGAGCCTTTAGTTCGTTCACATATCTCTTCTGGGCGCCTTGCTCATGCCGGCCATATGCGAACCTCCAGAGATGGTGGATATCTATCCTCCAACCACGGGAGGAGGGACGTCCTGATCTACCCGAGGCCCGGGCTGACTGGCCGGGACTTCTGGAGTAGGTCGACTTGCTGGAACCCTGTTCCGTGCGTATTGAGCCAAGGGGCCGGCTTGGATGAGAGCCTCGATCTTGTCTTTTAAATGCCTACAATCGTCGGTATTGTGGCCAACATCGTAATGAAAACGGCAAAACTTGGAGGTGTCTCTCTTCCCCTTGTGGTGCTTTAATGGCTCCGGCCTCTTCCAGAGACTCGAGTAGAGTTAGCTAGGAAGATATTCTCCCTAGACTGGGTGGGCTCTGTATAAATCGCGAAGACGGGCTTGACTTTGTCTACGGACTTATTCTTCTTTTGGCCGTGCTGACTGTTTTCACCATTTCCCTTTCTTTTGCCTCCACCGGGCTGGTTGTTCTGTGTGACGTTTTGGGTCACTGCCACGACCTCTGTCCCCACTCCAGCAAGCTGTTCAGGGACCTGGCTGGTTCCCGCAGCTGAGGCTTCGGCCTCCTCTAAGTTAATCCATTCTTGGGCACTGTTAAGGAATTCATTAACCGAGTTGACTCCCTTCCTTTGTATATCCTTCCAAAGATCTCCTCCAATGAGGATTCTAGTTCTCATGGCCATGAGCTTGGAGCTATCATCCGCGTCTCTGGCTCGAACAGTGACGTTCACAAATCTGCTCAGGTAGGCCTTCAGAGTCTCACCGGGCTGCTGCCTCACGTTAGCCAGGGAGTCGGCCTGAACATGGGCGGCCTGGGAGGCTCGGAATGCCCTTTTGAAGTCTGCCGAGAAAGTCTTCCAGGAGCTGATTGACTGTCTTTTACTTTGCTTGAACCACTACCTGGCAGGTCCAGTCAGTGTGGAAGGGAAGATTAAACATCTCAGCTCGGGGCCAATGTTGTGGGCCATCATTAGGGTGTTGAACATCCCTAGATGGTCTGATGGGTCTCTGTCCCCATTGAACTTTGACAGGTGCGGCATACTAAAACCAGATGGGTACGCCGTTGCTGCTATGCTGGGGGCAAAGAGTTCCATCTCGTCCCCTGAATCATATTCATCTTTTTCTTTTTCTGACAGGAGTTTCCTCATCAGTTCCTCCATCTGAGTCAGGTGCTCGAGGGTTTGGTCCTGATGTTCGTGGTTATTACGGGGCTGTTCAACAGCTCCGGACCTATTGTACATATTTGGTGGGTTATTGCCCCTCCTATCTTGAGATAGGTTATTTGGGACATTCCCTCCGTTACGTACTTCGGACAGGGCCCCCCCTGAGCGAGCGTGACCATCTCCTCCTGCTGGCTCCCCCCTATGAGAGTTAAGGCGATCTCGAAGGTCTCCTCCCTGGGTGGTTTGATGACTTTGTGCCGAACTCAAATGCTGACGCAGGTCTCCCCCAGAGAGATCACTCCGGTGACTACCGGTCCAGTGGCTCCTGCTAGATCGGCTTGGAGTCCGCCTTTGGTGGTGAGGATTTGGGCTTTCCCTTGGCGCCCTACTACGCCGGGAAGGTCCAGCTGAGGCGGATTTCTCCGACTACTCCCATAGGCTAGGATATCTCGGACGAGCCAAGGAGGAGATGGATATCTGATGGGAGATGGAGGATGCCTGACTGGAGAGGCGATCCTAGTTCCGTCAGGGCGGATCAAATTTGGTGGGGACCTTTCGGCCCTGCCAACCTGCTGGTCCCGCGTCTGGTGGTCTGGACGAGGCGCAGGATGGTTATTGGGGACGGGCTGATGCTGCGAGCCCTCCCCGGATCTCCTTTGGAAATTACCTCGATCTCCCCTGGGCGCTCTCGAGGATGGTTGGGAGCTAGGTGTCGATGTCCTAACCGAACGGCTGTATTGCCGTTGCCTGGCTCCAGGCACTTCTTCGAAGGTTGCCTCTCGATGGTGTGATGAAGGAGTGGCGTTGGATGTCGGAAGTCTGTCCGAGCGGCTATGCCTGGACCGGTTACCCCGGCAAGACTTAGGAGCCTCGCCTTGCCTCTCTCTCACGTTAGTGTCGGTTGGGAGAGGGGGTAGTCGGGCCAGCACATCGTTGATCTGCTGATTAGCTATTGCTAGCTGGCTCCTCAGCTGAGCGTTCTCCATCTCCACTGCCGTGTAATAACACTGGTTTGGATTAGGTGGCCGGGGGGCCAAACTTCTGGTGTCATCTTGGCCCAATGGCTGCTTTCCTGGCCGCTGCTGGGCCTCAGGAACTTGTTCACCAGGGGTGGCAGTATGATGAGCCTCCTGCCCATCATGTTGTTCTGTCTTGTTATTGTGCCTGGATCGAGTAGTCACCATGGTTGGGGGTGTTTGCGACAGCACTAATCGAACTTTCTCTCAATGAAAGCACCAAACTGTTGACGCGGTTCTTCACCAACAGATAATTAAGAAAAGAAGAGAAAGGGATTAGTGCTAATGTTGAACCGAAACAGATATATGATCTTAGAAATGAAAGGGTGACTCAAGACACGTTTTTAAAGTGGTTCGAAGGTTAAAATCCTTCTACTCCACTAGTCAGTATTATTGCTATATACTTGATATTTGATTACAGGGTATTTTTTACAAGAGATCATCCCTTTTATCAACTCCCAAGGTCTCCATATTTATAGGAGAAGGCACCTGGGAGTTGGTAAGAAGGTCATCCCGTGACCCTGTTACCTATCGTATCAACTCTGTGACATTCATGATTAATTCCTAAACCTGACACATGAGTGTGGTCAAATCAATAGGTAAGGAGATAATGGGTCGCACGGCCCAACCCAGCCGTGGGTGTCTGAATACACACGTTCCTGCTGCGTGTCCGAGAAGTCAGGGGCATATCAGACACGTGATGTCTGATATATGCACGTTTACCTTGTGTGTGTTGACTTTAGAAAGGGTCATAGCCTCCTGATCCAGATCGTGCCACGAGCTGGATATTTAACTCGACCTTTGGCCTTCAGAGTCTGGACTTAGTTCTTAGGCAAGCCTGGCGAACCCTTGGGTTACCTCGAGCTAAGGAGGTACGACCTTATGATGGCAGCTCCAGTTTGGGGATGTCCACGAGATAATCATGATTAGGCCGCAGCTCAGCTCGCTAATCAGCCCAAGGAAAAAACAGGGCGTACAAATTAAATATTAAAAAATTCTCAATTTCATCTATGTGGTCTCAATCTCATATTGGTATGAGAGGATCGAGATTGAGATAATGAATTTAAATAGTTCGCATTAAAATAAAGTTATGGAATCTTTAGATTAATTACTGCTAGTACAGTCCACTAGTATTATGAATACATGTGACCTAGATTCCGGCTACTAGTGTAGTAGGACACTTTAGTGGAGGTACTTTGCATGCTGAGAGTATGTAGAATTGGACCAAATGTGATTTAATAATACTTCTTTAAATACCATTTCGTAGTATTATAAAACACATCAACTGATGATCATATACAAACAAATCTTAATCCTGAAGTTACTATGAACTCTTATATATGTCACTTGATCCTATGATTCATGCATTACGGTTTGTCAGAATGATCAGGCTACACTACAACAATATTTAGTATATATTACATTAAAGAATAGCATATATTTAGAAGTGCTATTATTAAGTGGGGGATTAAAAACACACGGATGTGAATAGTGGGGATTAAAAACACACGGGTCTGATTTTGGCGCCATATGACTAAAAACTCAGGCGCCAAAATGAATTTCTGCCAAATTCCCTTTCTCTCAGCCTTTTGCTAAGTTACCCTTTCTCTCAGCCTCCACGAAGACTCACCGCCCTCACCGCCCTCACGAGGTCTCTCCGCCCTCAACTCATCTCTGCCTCACTGCCCTCTCCGCCCTCACGAAGAGTCACTGCCCTCACGAGGTCTCTCCGCCCTCAACTCATCTCTGCCTCACCGCCTTCACGAAGTCTCTCCGCCCTCAACTCATCTCTGCCTCACCGCCCTCACGAAGACTCGCTCCAGAGTCGAGCTCTTTCTCCGCCTCACAAAGTCACGCTCCAGAGTGGAGCTTCTCTGCCTCACGAGTTCTCTGCCTCACGCCCACTATCTCAGGTTCGTTTCTCTCATCCCTGATAATATAAATTGTTGGCTGAATGTTGTAGATTGATATGATAAAAAACCCATCTTTGATAGAAACTAGATTGATATGCAAGATAACTGTTGTGAAAGAACTTTCTAAGAGTTGTTGATAGAATAAGAGCTAAACTTTGAGGAAGATAACTGTTGTGAAAGAACACCACAGATCTTGAAAATATTGATAACTGTTGGCTGAATGTTGTAGATTGATATGTCATAGCTATTTTCCCAGAACACCACAGATCTTGAAAATATGTCTTTTAAGAAGTTAGTAAATTGAAAAGCTTGAAACATTATTAAGCATTAAAGGTTTCACGAGGACTTGATTCCGAAGTACTCCTACCCATATTGGTTGTTATGAGACAAACAAATGTATTTTGAATCTAATAAGGAAAGAAAAACCATTTCGTATGGATGTTGATGTTGAAACCAATTATATTATATTGTATCCTTTGAAATAAACTGTGGTGTGAGTGCAAGCAAAGAAGTCATTAATTTTAATTTATTTGGATTGGAACAGCCTAGGCAAGTGTATTCTCTGTACCTTTTGAACTGAAACTTATTATATTGCTAGTAATTGTTCCGCTGTCTACTTTCTTGTTTGCCTGATAGTAAATGTGGGTGTATATGAGGAAATTATATAAAATTCAAGGTGCTACAATTAATAAATTTGTTATTTTTATTACACAACATGTGCAACCTCTAGTTTTTTTTCATTCCCATAAAGTTGATGAGCCCTCCCTCTTAGAATATGAGAATACTTGACTCCCAAGTTATACATTGTCTATAATTACCAGAGGAAATTTTTTTTCCAGTAGGCCCTGTAAATAGAATGTCTTTGTCTATTCTGTATTTTAGATTCTAACTGATAACTACAACATGTTTGTATTTTCTCTACAGCTGGATGGAAACAGTCATGTGATATATGCAGAGGAAGAAGCAGCTGGAACTCGACTTCTCATTGATGGAAGGACATGCTTGCTTTAGGTGCCCCATCATTCTCTTCATCCAAATTATCTTGTTGTTGCCTTTTAGTTTCCATAAGAAATACTCCTTTTTAGTAGAGCACTAACTGTAAAATATTTTGTTGCATATAGAGTGATCATGACCCATCTAAGCTCATAGCGGAGACACCATGCAAACTGATGAGGTATTTGGTTTACAATGGTAGTCATGTTGATGCTGATACATCTTATGCTGAGGTCGAGGTCATGAAGATGTGTATGCCTTTACTATCACCTGCTTCTGGAATTATTCAATTTGAAATGTCTGAAGGCCAAGCAATGCAAGTAAATTATGTTCCAAACAAAGATCTGGATATGCATGACTTGCATAAGTTAAACAGTCATTATTTTTGTAGGCTGGTGAACTTATAGCAAGACTTGATTTAGATGATCCTTCAGCGGTGAGAAAGACAGAACCTTTCAATGGGACCTTTCCTATCTTGGGACCTCCAACTGCAATGTCTGATAAAGTTCATCAGAAATGTGCTGCTAGTATAAATGCAGCACGAATGATTCTTGCAGGTTATGAAAAAAACATTGATAAAGTGAGTATCTAATTCTGTATCTATCATGATAATAAAAAAGAAACTATGGAAACACAATATTAATATAAGAAAAAAATATTATTTATGCTATTTTCCAATAATACAACACTAGGGTAAGCCACTAGGTTGGTCTTGTGGCGGGGGGTTTGGGAAAGTGGTGAGACACAGGTTCGAACCTAGAATATCTAACTATTGAGGCCTTGAAAGTGTGCTGTAAGATCAAAACAAAAAATAATACAGCACTAGGGTGTGCTGTACTTCTTATATACTAAGATCTTAACTAATTGCTAGATGTTTACAAGAAGAAGCTTAACAAGAGGAATATTTAAAATCATATACATCCACTCCTATTTTATCTCATCATTTAAAGTCAAACTTAATCTAATCTAATCTCACCATATATCTTTCAACACTTTTAGTGCTATTAAAAACTGTCAAGTTTAGTGTTATTAACGTTTTGATTGTTGTAGCAAACTTGAAAAGAATCCGACTATAACAGATAATGTTATAAATATAAAAATCTGATCCTATCTATTTTTCTTGTCCTTTCACTGTGGTGAGAGTGTTTTCCAGCAGATCAAAAATTGTGGTGAGAGTGTTTTCCAGCAGATAGTTGAGCGTGATATCTTACATGAAATGGTTAAAATAGTATAGAAGAAGGTACCCTAATTTTCTTCTGATCCTATCTGTTTTTCTTGTCCTTTCACTGTGAATCTCTCCTATGCAGTCCTAGTAAATCTAACTTGTCTGAT
The DNA here is from genome assembly GCF_963169125.1 of Humulus lupulus. Classification (NCBI taxonomy): domain Eukaryota; kingdom Viridiplantae; phylum Streptophyta; class Magnoliopsida; order Rosales; family Cannabaceae; genus Humulus; species Humulus lupulus. Next base: position 62,861,842 of record NC_084796.1, read on the forward strand.
GCAATTGTTTAAATTCTTCAGCCAGACTTGAATGTGAGGGAAAAGATACTAATCCTAATTGACACATGGCAAGAAGCCTTCGGGGGACCTCAGGGGAGATATCCTCAATACTATGCAGCATATAATGAACCGAAGGTTGTTAGTTTATTAAATGTTATTTTAGCATGTTAAGCTTGATACACAATTTTCTCTTGTTAATTACTTCGTCAGCCAAGGCATTTGGGCAAAAGCTTATTTAAGTTGATTAAAGTGTAAATATCATATGATCAACCTTTTTTTTTTTTTCCTTTCTGCTTTATGTGAGATATGCAATAGCATGGGTTGCAGATGAATGTGAATGTTAGTTATACATGGTAATACTAGCCTACAAGGTATATATATGCTGAAGTTGAATCCCTTAGTGTTGTCCTTGATGTTTAAGTTATGATGAATGTTTTGTGTCTGTGTTTGGATGGGTTGTATTAATTCTATGTGTTCCTTTTTCTGTTTAGAGTTTTTATAGCTAATGTGCTACTACAGTATTTGGAAAGGAACCTATTTTGATTTCTTAACTCACTTTTATAATAAAGTATTCTAAGTAATCTATGTATAAATATATATCACAGGCTGCTGGAGTTGAATTCCCACCTCGAGAAGAGAGCAGTGTACCATTCTTTATTCCACCCCAGACCCAGCCAATAATTTCTCCTGTTACTGAATACAATGATGCTGCTATTGAGGCCTCTTTACAGTCTGATGCTTCAGGCCTCAGGTACTGTCTTGATGACAACTGACTTTTGTTTGTCATAAACATTTATTCAAATTCTTGGTACTTATTAGGTTTTATTTTCTTATATTAAACACAAGATAGATGCAAAATAAATTTCTAGCAAAGACTAGTTTTTTTCTTATTAATAAATTGGGATATGATTCTCCTTCCACCCATGTTTACCTGGACATGTTCAATATAATTGAATTTTTATGTGGGAGATACATCCTTTGATGCGTAATTGTACTTCAAATTTGCAACGGTCTGACTCATGTAAATGTAATTATACTAATAAAATTGAAGTCAACACCCGATCATTGAACTTGTTCAAGTAATATTCAAAGGGAAAAAATGTGGTAACCACTTAACAACCCTGCTTACAGACCAAGGTATTAGCATTTGATTAGAGTTTGTCGTGACTCTTTTTCGGTTCCTTATCTCACCTTTAAAGGACAATCACCACCAAAGTGTTACCTCATTAAATTATCATATTTTTTTCTTAGTTATTTAAATTAAGGGTGAAGAAATACCATTATATCACTACCATATCAAAAGTTGACGATTTTGTTATCTCAGTTGTAAACTTGAAAAACTTGGTTATGCATCTTGTGATCACTGCAAAATTGTTCCGTGTAATTAGCTTCCTATTCATTATCAAAGAATTCATATTGTAGCACTTTTTTTAAATTTTCTTTATGAACATAGCTTAGCTATTAGACGAATTTATGTAATGGAGAGTTTTATTGTGGGTCAAATTTATATAATTCACGGCTCAAGTAAATGTCTGGGTGCATTGTACAAAAGAGAAAAAGTTAACTTTTCATTCCCCTGTGAGAAGTAAATGGCTGTTTCTATTTATTTCTTTCTCAATTTAGTTTTTCTGCTGCTTTTGCTGCCTCTTGTCGTTGTATTTAAGAGTTTTGTTGTTCTTTTTATTTTGTGAGCTCTAGTTTCCAAGGACTCTATAGTGGGTTTGGATAGTTTCTTGGTTGTATGAGTTGTAATTTTTTTTAATGATGACTCCTAATTAAAGGTCGAATGATGTTGATAGTTTATTAATTGGTATGTAAATTTGCTTTCATTTTAGTGGCTTCATTGGATTTCAAATTGGAAGGAACTTTATTTGTAGCAGTTTGCAAGAGGTATGTTCTCTTTTATTTTTGTTAAAATATTTTTCAAATGTTAGAGGAGTTTGAATATCTTAGATATTCATCCATATGAAGTAGGTCCTGAGATTATTATTATTGTGTGCTGCGGTGATAACGGAAGGTTGAGAACTTGTGTGTCTTAGTGAAGTAGGTTCTGAGAAATTTGTGTGCTGCGGCGAGATAAGGAAGAAAACTTGTGTGTTGTTTGAATATTTTGAATTGATAATGATTGATGGTTAGTTAATAAATATGACTGAAATGTTTTCTGATTTTCTGTTAGTTATTTGATGTATATCTAATAAACTTCAAAAACTCAAAGAAATTTGAAAGTAGAATCCAAACCCATGTGGGGAAATGTATTAGAATAATTATAAAAATAGCTTCTTGCAATTCAAAAGCTTGGGTAATAAAATGTAAAACATTTTTTAGTGCAAGGCCAGTACATAAAATTTTTTAGTTTGAATATATACATCAAAAACCAAATACAAAAGAAAGAGTAACATCCCATTAACAAAAGAACTATTTATGAGAAAAGGGAAAAAAAAACTCAATTGAAATATGATACAGGTTCTAGGCAACATGTAATTAGTAATAACCCAAAAAAAATTATACTACTCCTCTCAAGATGTATTGTAACTCACATGATATAGACAACAAAATTCTGAAACCTCAATGAAAAACATAATAACACCTTTAATATGCATATTTTTTAGGCAAACTTCCCCTTTTAACATTAGATAGATTTCTCCTCTTTACTCTACATGAATGCTAGCCATTATGGGGAGAAAACATCTGACGCTGTTGTTTTCAGTGAAAAGAAAGAAACAGTTGCTTTGCCACTTCATTGAACTTCCAATGGAAAAAACAATAATTTCAAACTTTTAAACATGAAAAATGCAGCAGCAAAGTGTGTCTTGACTTTGCTGTGCTGACACCAATTAGCTAACTTAGTAGTTACTAATTTGATCATTTCTGGCCAACAGAAATACAGCAGAATATTCCTAAAGAAAAGAAAGAATAGAATACAAAATTGAGTTTACAAGAACCTGTGCATTCATGTCCAAGAGAAAAGTCACTCACAAGACAAGAAACACGCACATTTAGCAATATAAAATACATGCTCAATCACCTACATTTCAGAATTAAAAGTCAACATATGCCTAAGTTTCACAAGGCTATTAAATTTATTCTAAAGAAAACTCAAAATCGCCATTAAGTCCCTAATATTCTACACTTGTAATGTAGTAACAACACTGTCACCTATATTTTACAGCCCCATCCTTCATATGAAATCAGCTAGACACTATTTTAAAATAGAAGCAATGATCATATAACTGAGACATATAGAACTTTTGCGTACCATAAGAGCCTTAATATTTTTCCTTGGACGGCTTCTTCGAATCCTAGAAACGCATGGAATCTGAACCCCAGATCCACCAAGAGAGTCCAAACGTGTCAACATGATTCTCTCATTAAAAGAGACACTTTTAACAGGCCTGAGACAAGATTTCGGAGAGGTCCATCCAAATCCAATATGTTTGGCAGAGCTATGCACTTTTGGGCTATAGTCTCTTGATTCAGCTTCAGAAAGCTCTTCTATATATCTCTTTGTGGGCTTCCTAACCCTCTTTGCAGCTCTCTGTTCTGCGTGAAGATCCTCAGTTTCAAAGTCAAACTCAACACTGTCATCAAATCTCTTTCCTGAAACAAATTCATGATCTTCCATTTGAGCATCACAGTTAGTTGGTGAATTCTTGGAGCTGTTGATTGCTTCAACTGCCAACTCCTTAGCAGATATACCTTCTGCATTTTTACAGCTTTCTTCATTTTCCTTATTGACCAATTTGTTGTCCTTGATTGTGAAAGTTGTGGTTGCAACATCACAAGAATTAGTCAACCCCATTGCAATCCTCCTCTTAAGCCACAATTTGTCTTGACAGTAGTTTCCCGCCCAAAAGTTGCTATGAACAATTCATGAAGTTCTTTAATTGAGAGGTTGTCCAAGCATATTTCCCCCTTCCACTTAAAAAAATCAGGTTTTCGATTATTACAAACAACAGAAGTTGATGGCCCAATATCTAGTTGTTCATCTGAAGGTTTAGATAACTCCTCAATGATCCCAGACAAATTCTTGCAATTGTCATCAACAGTCAGTGCTGACGAAGGGACAACTTTCTGCATGCAAATTTAAGAGTAGAACTTCTTATCAATACAGGCAATTTAACACACTACACTAATAAAAAAAAATCTGCTGTCTGCATTCATAAAAGCAGAATAATCATCAGGAGCTCCACAGGATACGTGGAGTCACACTTCCTATTTAACTTTTGGTAATATCACTTGAATGTACAACAAAATATTTTTACAACCGAGAAGGACTCAAGAAATTTAATCGATTATACTGAATTCATGTAAATAAACAATGCACTACAAGACAGCTACCACAGCATGAATAGAACACTAAACTTCAAGCATTTTAAAACTTGTTATTACGTTTTACTAGTACTAGTCTCCACCCCAATCCACATTAAACACCTAAAATTGATTAGAGATCAAAATGCTATTCAATTGGAAATTCTTTCTAAAAGTAATTTGTTAAATACCCACTAATCAATGAAAGCTCAAACTGAAACACAAGAAAACCACAATAAAAATACTAGAGTAACAACAACAACAAAGCAACCAAATACCTCGAGACTCGAAGTCAACTTTTCATCATCAGCTTTCACATTACTGGAATCAGGCAAACCTGGCACATAATGATGATTAAACGTAAACATCAATGTGGGACAAAATTTTAAAACTATGAATAACATTAAAAAAAACAATAGAAATATAATAAATAATCACATGATAACCAATCTTAGTCTACAAGACCAGATAAACCTTCTATCTCATTATGAATATAATTATGTTATTTGCACTAAATTGAAGAGAGAGAAAGAGAGAAGAAAATCTACATAAAATATTGCCCTAGTGATGATTTTAAAAACAGCCTTAAAATTCCTAAGAAATGGGAAAGAAACGATCAAAGCCACCTATTCAGACTGAAAAATTGAGCTTTAAGACATCTACAAGAAAACTGAAGTGGAAGAGAACCCATCATTTGCCCCCTTCTTCGAAAAACAAAAAGGCTAAAATCTTTGCAGTTGATAGATACAGAAGTCTTCACTTGATTCTGAAAACTATATACATTTTGTGTAGCTTGTATAATTTTAGCACAATAATAGTAATAGAAAAGGTAGAAATAAATAAGTATAAATATGAGATAATGGTAACATGAAAAACCTTCTGAACTTTCCAACTGAAGCCTCTCACTAGCAAAACCTTCACTCGACAAGCACTCTGCATTCTTCCCACCATCCACAACATCATGCATTTCAGTTTTGTCATCTACAAGAAAATCCTCAACCTCCATTACTTCATCATCTGTTGCAGGAACAAATCTCCCATCACCTTCAACCTGAATCGCAGAATATTAAAGATGGTGGAGGGGAGAGGGGAAGATTAGAAGAAGAAGAAGAAGAAGAAAAAGCAACTCATAGAGCTTCCCCAACAAAAAAAACAAATCATATACAACAATTCTCATCCCTAGCCCTGTAAAAAACATTACACTTATCAAATAATGGCTGCCAGTCACATTGTTCAGGTCATTAATATCAACAAAATAAAACCATTATACAAGATAATAAATCTGTTTCAAAATATCTAACATCCTATCCTGTCTACACTTCCATTGCTCATCTACTGGGTCTATGCCACATGCAACTCTTTAGAAAAGAAAGGGGGTAAGGTTTCAATACATTTTCATGCCTTCTCAAGAATAGAAAAAAACACACTTTCTCCATAAGTGAAATGAACAAGATTAATAAGAACATTAAGGAGAAATGTACCCGAACAAGCTTGTATACAACTGGATCGGCAATATACTTGGGCGAAGACAAAGAAGAGGTACTGTTTTAAAAAAACCCACTTTCTTCAAACTTCCATTCATCACTATTCTCAACTCCAACCACTGTTTCCATGATAAATCCACCACATGCAACTCAGACACACCAACTGTAGTATCATAAGGATAAACAAAACAGAAACAAAATGACAAACTTTTAAAATACAGGCTACTATAATTAATGCAATATATATAATTCACAATAAAGCAAATAATAGATTATAGGATTTTTTTAAAAAAAATCTTATCTTATACAAAGTTTACAAACTAAAACAATAACAATACATGAATCTTTGGCTCATAGTACTAAAATACAAAAAAGTAAACAATAAAAAATCATCAAATTCATATTCCATTAAGAAGAAAAAGGATAAAAGATTTCATATTTAAGGCCAAATATTAAACTTAGGTAAAATCAGCAAGAAAATTAAAGAATCTTAATCGTTCAAAATAAAAACAAACAAACATTAATACTATATCAAAAAAAATTATTAAGAATATAATATTTATATAACTAAATAGAAAGATTAGAGAGATTCTCATAATAAATATATTTCTTCTACATAAAAAGTATACAAATAACTGAAGTTTTTTATTGTAGTTTTCCCCTGGTCAAGACAAGTCATTTTCACATGGTAGTTTAATGTTCTGTTTGTACCCCAGGAAACTAAACTTTTTATGGTATTCCAGTTTGTTTTTCCAATAAAATCTCTGCTGATAGTGTTGTGAATCCTTAATCAAATACAATTGATCAAATAGCTTAAGAATAATCTTATAGAACTTTAGACAGAGAAAATTAAAAAACAGAGGTGAGAAGAAGAAGAGAATTTGAATGAAATAGCCACTTTCTTTATTGCTGAATATCAATCCACATTACAATCTTGAAAGCCTTCTATATCAGTTTGTTTATAAGATTACAGAGCTAATACAATGTAAATTGTCATTAAAAATAACCTGTACAATGTAATGTCTATTTATAGAAAATTATACTTATCTAACATTACTAAGAAGAGTAAAACAGTTAAGTTGTTAGTGACTGAAATGAACAGGCCAGCATAGCTGACCGAACCAATTCCTACAGATAGTATTAGTAAATTTTAGAATAACCAGATACTGCAACATGTAGCAGCTTAAACTTTTCCTATATAGTAGTTCCTAGATGTTGCAATAGATCATTTCAATTATCAAGTGTAATTGCTCTGATGCATGGGCATATGTTATTTGCAGTGCATATAAGTAGACTATTATGGATTTAATAAAAAGAAACCCATTATAATTCATATACATCTTGACCACTACAGTTGCATCACACCTTATATAGTCAGCTGCTAAAATACTAAAACTAAACTAAATCACACCTTTATAGTTCAGCAGAATATTCATCCATAGAAGAGAATCATCTGAGAGTCAAAGTAGAGTCCAAGCCTCACTATATTTAGGCACAAAGGAAAGAAAGAGAAAAACTGATAGTCACAATAGAATTAGAAATTTATATTAGAAAATAGAATCAAAATTATGATCAAGAAACATAAACATGAAGGAAACTGTCTGTCTATAACTGTGTTCAAAAACCATTATCCCTTCTAATAGTACAAAGACTAGAACCAATATATAAAATGGTTCTGAACTGAATCGAGCATCTTGCTCTTTAAGAAACTTGTCTCCAAGCATCCGAGCAAGATTCAAGCCTGAAGAAGAGGCAAAAAGTGACTACTTCTTTATTTAAGATTATGGTAGTCCAAAAACAAAAAAATGAAGTTTAAGTACCGCAAAATCGTGTTTCCCCATCTCTTAGTGGCTCTCCTCTTTCTTCCATTCTCAGTCTTTCAGTATGACTAACTACTCTATGGTCCTCTGTCATCTTAATTGGTTTCCCATTGGCACTGCTACAATTAAACATATTCAGTATAAATTATCATGCTGCTGGTATAAATTACAATGCAGGTGCTTCTATAATTATATTTGGACCACATCTAATAAGTATTAAACAATAATAATTTTACAGAGATATATTTAAGGAAGACCAAAATAACATGATACGTGAAAGTAGTTACTAAACTGTATTAAAACATCATAAGTTCATTTTCATGATTATGTGTGCGTTAATGTGTTTCATCAATTGCTTAAGTTTATTCTGAGTTTGTGATTTATTTGAATTTCATTGCTAGTTGGGTTGGTTCATGATATTTTAATTTTAAAGAGATATATTTAAGGAAGACAAAAATAACATGATACGTACTTCATAACATATGTTAAGTCCCCCACATTTGCACATTGTGCAAAGAAATTTTCAGCACCATCAGTCCATACCAGAAGCACTGTTGCAGTACATCCCAGAGTAAAACTAGTTATATTAGCACAAACTATAGCTTTATCAACATTCATCACCACACAAAATTATCAAAAAGATATCAAGTGGATATATGAATACACCATATATGTAATAATATATATTTATGTTTTTTTTATTTTCTGATTTTCCTGCTTGCTGTGCACATTTATAGGGGCGGTGACTTTCTTTTTAAATATATTTTGTACACACTAAAACAAGATTTTCAAATAATAATAACAATACTAAAACGTATACATACATATGTATATGCTGCTAACATTGTCTTATCTTCTTCTCTGTTTTTCAAATAATAATAATAATGCAATATAGTTTTATGAGATTAGTGAATAGTAGTTTGAGTAGACAATTATTAAAAGAATTAAATCAGAGCTCGGGTTGATTGTCTAAAAATTTGGATTTGTGAAATGTTTTATTCAATATCTATGTGTCTTTGAGTGAAGCCCAATTAGTTGTGTTTCTTTTGGTTTGTATTGAATGAAGTTTATTTTTTCTTTATAGTGGCTATAGCTTAAGTATTTATTAAGATCTATTTAATATTTTATATTTTATTAACTAAAAATACCCAACTATTGTTGAAGCCATGTGAGTGCCATGGCCATTTTAATCTCTTGGGGATAAATAATCCCCTGTATTGGTTCTGTTTATAGGCTTATTTTTTTATGTCGTGAATTTACTTATGAATCTGTGAGCACCAATAATTTTTGTGTTGTAGATTGTATGGTTAACCTCATCTCTTTCTTGGCAGGTACCTCTCTATTATGATGGGATTGGGGGCATACGTTTGTCATTAAAACTTTCTGACTCTAGCCAAACACCTATAGAGGTATGGATTAGTTTGAGTTGTAGTATCAATTATAGTTGTTATTTCACTAATATCTGCATTAAAATCAATGGCTCCAAATGCAAAATATTAGATTGGATTGGATCTGGAGAAATTGTTGCAGAAGGTTATTTTATTTCAAGTGACCCAAAGGATGAGGTTCACCATGTTCCTCTTGGGCCTAGTGCTATGAAAGTGGGGATAGATCTTGTGAGAAAGAATGATGCATTTCTGTGGAGGCCTTCAACAATTATGTCTACTATAGAAGATGCTATAGGTAGTATAATTGCATGGCCAGTTGATAAAATTATAATTAGGTAATTAACTTTTTTTATGTACTCTTTTAGTTTACTATAACTTTAAGTTGAAGCATTAATTATTTAAATTTTGTTGTAGCTAAGCAAATGGACTCACAACAAAGAAAAGTGCACAAAGGATGATGAATTGAAGGATGGAGCAAGTTTCGTTTACTTTTGTGTATCTTGTAATGTTTCTATTTATTTTTGAAGTAAAAATTGTTCAAGATTATAAAACTTTATTATGTTATGCTTTCAAACTTAAGTTAGAACTAAGATCTCATGAAGTAGACACATTCATGGTTTGAATTAGTTATTGTTTAATGTAATACTTATGGTTTATCAATCTATTGAGAATTACATTTTATGATTAATTTTGAATTTTTTTTATCAAAATACAATAATGAAAATTTTTTAATTAAAAAAAAAAACCTTATAAGTATACTTATCAAAATAAAATTTAAAATTTTATTACTATATGTTATGATTTAAAAACATATTATAAGCGTAAAAAATCGTTATGGTTTATATAATATAACAAACTAAAAATGTTATCAAAATAATCAAATGTAACAGTTGAAAAGTGTTATGAAAAAAGTACAAGATTAAACTTCAAATTTATAACCAAAAACTCTATTTAAATGTTATTATTTGAATATTATAGCACCTAAAAATGTGTTATTAAATAGTTTAAGATAACACCGAACATAACATTCAAAAATTGTTATAGAAAAGACTGGACTTTTAATAACAGGGGCTATGTTAGCATTTTCAGAAGTGCTATCAATAGTCCCGGTTAGCAGTTTTTAAGTGTTATGAATACTGTTTTTTCTTGTAGTGCTAAGAACTATTGTTTTGGGGACTCAATGATGTATATGGTTGGGGACATAGCTTAACAAATATGGAATATATACCTTCTTATAGATTGAATGATGATTCCCTATTGGGTTAGCTTTTGGAACTGAAAAGGTTATTGACATCAAATTCATAATCAAATTATGAATTGACCTTCACTAGTAAAGTACACTAGGAATCAAGATATAATTAAAAGGGTAAAACAGTAATTTGATTCCCATTTAATTATGAATCATCAATAGAGGATTAATTTTTATGTAATGATTATATGTATTTAATTCTCAAGACGTTTTGCGCCTTGTTCTTCGGTTTTCTTGAGGATAAAGGTAAAACGTAAAAAGTGAATATTGATTCTAAAGGATTATTTATATTAGTTGAGGAGCAGTTACCGAGGTAATCATGCAGGGTAACTTTTCAAGGCATAGGGAATTGTAATACCCGTCAAACCACTTTTGGGAAACCAAAAAGACATGATTAACTGCCTTTTTCGAGAAGGCATGGACGACTCTGACAGATTTGATGGGGGCATGCGAAGGGTCGGTCTCCTAAGTTTACTTTATGCTGATCGCAGTAAAATAAACTTGGGGGTGAATGTTTACCCAAAAATGGCTCCTGATGACGTGGCTATTATTTCTCACACGTGGTTGGCACGTGGCAGTTCTGAGTGAATGGATCCTGTTCAATCATTGACCAGATAATTTTTGATTCGTCAAGTCTCACGGTTAGGTGTGACCAGTCTGGTCGCATAATTCCATTTACTTCCTTTGAGATACGCAATCTTGTAATAATTGCATTTATCATGTTTCATTTTATTACCTTGATACGCTAATCTTAATTGTAATTAAGGCTCATTGGCCCATGTAACCTCCTTGAGCCTATAAATAAGAATGAGAGGGCTCAAGGAAGGGACTTTTGAATTTTCGCTCTATGTATTCAGAGAAAAAAAACATAGTGTGATTATCCACAAAAAGTTGTAATACTCCCAAGACTGGTGAAACTCAAGAACCCGAGTTCTTTGATCACAGTATTGGGATTCAATATCAATAAGAACACTAAGTGGATGTAGGTCATTACCACCTAGTTGGGGCCGAACCACTATAAATCGCTTGTGTCACTTTCTTTCCATTTGACTCTCTTCTTGATTTCCTTTTTGTTCTTTGTCGTTTATTTGACTCTGTGTCGTTGTCCAAATCAAGGGTCAACAAGTTTAGTCTCATATTTATAGTGGAATAATCATGAGATTAATAAATATAATTATTGAATCAAAGAGTTTTGGTTAATAATCTTTTATTTATTTGAGCTTGGAATTTTTGGTTCATAGGTCCCTAGGGTGACTCTATCAATACTAATCAAGGTAAGAGTTGATATAAGGGCTAAACTGTGAATGGGCTATTTGAGAGAATATTTATTCTTTTGGATAAATGTGCAATTATGTGATAACTGAAGTTGCAAAATTTATTATTACATTTGTGCAATTTCGAAATTGTGTAGAAATAAAAGAAATTGATTTTAATCAATTATTTTATTTCAGTGTGAATAAATAAATATGGATAGTCAAAATTGGTTTTGATTATTATATATATTTAATTAATATTAGATGATAATGAAAATTCAAATTTTAAATTTTGAAATTTAAGTTGTTATCTTTTCCTTAGAAAGATGATACCTTATTTGGATATCTAATTATTAATTAATTAAAATAAAAAAAACACATGAAAAAAAAAATCAAAATCCCATTTTTCAGGGATAGGTCACACGCATAGGGCTTGAAGTTCTCTATGCGTGTGGCACATCTGATGTTATCAGGTATTGGTTTTTTATTTTTATTTTTATTTTTAATTAATTAATTAAACATTTTAAAAAGGGTTTTAAAATGGAATGTTAGAATTTTTTTCTATTATCATTATTATTATTATAAAAGATGATTGATTTTCTTTATTATTAGTATCATTATGGTAATAATGCCTATATATTCTATATGATAGAAAATAGAAACAACAAGTCTGATCAAGTTTTTACAGAGAAGAAAAACTTTCATCTTTTTCACAAAGCAAAAACCTTTTCTCTCTAGCCTATAATCAAAAGTCTCATGTGTTGAGAATACTTTTGATTCACAAAATTGATCATTGTTCTCTATGTGCCTACCAACATCTTGAGGTGTAGAGAACGTCTTGGAAGATCTAGGTGTGAATACTCTAGCAAGGATAGGAAGATCAAAACATATACGAAAAGATTCAAGGAATTTCGATAGGCTATAAGACGTAAATCGTTTCGTATTATTTTTCATATTCATATTATATATTGATTAACATATTGCATATTAAAGGATCCTCATATAAAGATTGTTTATATGAATTTTTTGTGTTGCATACTATTACCATAATTTATGCTGCGCACTAGGAACCATTCCTAACAGTACAGTATTAAGCAATTAAAATCATGGATATAACCAAGTCCAAGACCTGAAAATCAACTGGTTAGCTATTAAGCATAAAATTCTAAAAATACATCTATCTAAAATAACTCCCTATAACCATGCATGTGTATAAAATTCTAAAGTTTAAAACACAATAATATCAGGGTGATATATAAAGTTCAGAGTGTAAATTTAGAACGAGGATAAATAACTTCGAGCAAAGCCATCAAGGAAAATTGTCTCGACCTAAAAGGCTCAATTACAAATAATTGAATAGACCAAACAGCGGTAAAAAAGACAGCTCACAAGACAATTGTCACTGTACTCGAAACCCAAACAGTGTAAAAATCAAACACATGTCTCGTACTCGAGTAGGCAGGTGGGTACGTTCCCCATGGTTGAAGTAGAAAAGCCCCTACTATGTGTGTCAGGTATAAGAATGACGTCATACACGATTAGGGGCTTGGGATGAATGTTGTGCCTAAAAACATGAGCTGAAGTATCCTGATTTATGATACAACTGGCAAGCACTTAATAAGGTTATCCATATTTTGAGAACGCGGGTACAAGTTCTAAAATGGGTAGCTTGAGTCTACCGAAGGTCAACAGAACATCAAGGAGATCGCCTAGCCATATCTTCGGGTAATATAAGCATAGCTCGAGCATCTTAATGCTTAGATCAATTTAGCTTGGAAACCTCTAGCTTGCATGGTATGCATTCAGCTCATTGCCGACGCATGGAATACACCAACTTGAATTCTTGATGACTTGGAGACGTTATATGCATAATTAATATATTGTAACCCTATCCTATTAAATGTATAATATCAGGAAATCAATGTATCTAAGGTAATTATTTGTACGTTTGGAAAGTTACGAAGTCTTGTAAGTTACCCATTATTGAATGTTACCCAAATATTTTTATTAAACCCCTATAAATATAGAGGGAGTGGACATATAAAAAGACAGAATTTTGTATGCAAAAACTCTACAAATATTGTCTTAAATAATTTTTCTAGAGTTCCTAAAGATAATAACTAGACTTATGGACTAGGTTAATTTTAATCACTGAATCACGTAAAATTCTTGTGTGATATTTATTTACAGTTTCCTAAAATCCTAATTATCTATTTCGGACTTCTTAGTCTACTGTTGGCAAAAAATTGCATCAAGAGAAACAATTTCTTTTTCTCTTTATTTTTCTCCCTGAGAAAACTCTCTCTGTTTTAGTCGGATTGAATATCACGATGTAAATCTTGTTGAGAGAAATATAATAATATATATTTATATTAGTCATCTAGGGTTTCATTAATTAAAATTATTTTAATTAATAAAATTAAAATAGATATTATCTATTATTATATTCAAAATATATTATTTAAATTTTAATTGATTTAAAATCAATCTAACAACCCAGATAAGATATCTGATTTATTTCAAATCAGTTATCTAAATTTAAATTTCCAAAATTTAAATATTAAATTAATTTCTCGGACTAATTTAAAATAAGATGACATAATTAATTCAAAACTAAATATTTTATTTAATTTATTAATAATTAAAAAAAATTACAATTAATCAAATAATAAATATATTTTTCATAATTATCTCATAATTATGTATTTTCCCATAAACTAATTTTCTTAACAAATATACTCATACTTGTTCTACTACTACTCTTACATTGTACAGTGATTATAGAGCTGATCCGACGACATGTGGACCTATAATTCCAAGCTCCAATAAATTTAGATTATTAATTAAACTCTTTAATATAATAATCTTATTTATTAATCCCAATATTATTCCACTAAAAGTATTAGATTGCATTCTTGTAATTATAGACTTATATTTAGTCATCCAATAATTGTTTTATAATTAATGCTAGGTGAAATTACCATTTACCCCTCTAATTACCTATTTATCCTTAAGTATTATTAATCCACTAACGAATAGTTAATTTATAAACCTTTTATAAATTAGAGGCCTCAAACTGTTCAGTTCCAAAATTAACACTTAAAGGAACCATTATTCAATCTCCTTGTGAAGAAGGCTTAGATTCCAAATCTGTAAATCATGTCCCCAACCATCTACATCAATGAGCCCCCAAAACAAAATTTGTTAGCCCTGTCATTCTGATAGACTGTAACGAGTGAATCAAATGACTCAAATAACATAAATAGAAGTTCTTGATAACTTTAGGATTTAGATCGATTGGCATATGATCATCGAGTAATATGATTATAAATCTTTAAGGTTTTGCATATCAACAACTGATATGATATGATAATCATTATTATATAAATCACCTCCAATGAGATGTATATCTATATCAATGATCCGGATCTATATCACATGTATTCATAATACTAGTGGACCGTACCAACTGTGTTTGATTAAAGATTTCATAACTTTAATATAAACTATAGAGTATTGAATTCATTATCTATAATCTTAATCCTCTCGTACGCATACAAGATTATAGCTACATTAATGAATTAGGAATTTTCTAATCTTTATCTAAATATTATTTCATAATAATAAACATTAATTATAAAAATATTTCTTTTATAAATTTCATAAATAATGAACTACTTTCATTGCTTTAAGGTACTATTCCCAACAAGAACATGGTCGAGAGGTTCATTAGATGAAACGGGAGAAGTCCCAGTAGTTTTCTTACACACTTCTTGAACTACCATAGAAAAAAACACATAAATTAAAGGTAAAGGATTAAGAATAAGTATTTGGGTTCTTTTCGAGTGATAGGATTCATTCAAATCAATTAAAAATTGAAAAACTTGATCTTGGTTGTAGTAATCCAAGAGTTTCTTCATTGATCTGCTAGTACAAGTTACTGAAGGTTGAAATTCTTTCAACTCATCCCATTAAGCTTGACATGGTGAAATAGGCACTGATGGAATGATCTCCTTGTTGTAAGTTGTGCAAGTGAGTTTTCAATTGGAAGATTCTTGGTCCATTTCCCCAGTTAAACCTCTCAACAAGATCATTCCATATATTGATTGCCCTACCAAGAAACATAATATTTTGTGCAATGTCAGAGGAAATGGCAAAGAGTCAAGACATGATCATGTTATTAAACTTGGTCTAAAAAGAGAAAAGAGGATCAGTAGAAAGGGGACAGGGAAGAGAACCATCAATAAAACAAAAAACAAAACTTGTTTTTTACAACTTGTATCATAGAAATGACAATTTCCCAAGATTGGTAATTTGCGCCCGTTAACGGAGCTGAGACAAAAATAAGGCATGTGCTAAAAAAGTATGGAATTAATATGTTCTCATGAGCAAATCGATCAATTTTGGTAATGGAGGTGGGCTGAGCAGTAATAGAGACATTTTCGCCATTTGTAGGAAGCTTTGCAAGAATGTGATCTTCAAAACCACTTGGAGAGGAATTTCTGGTGTGAACTCGAGCCATGGATCAATGGTGAGGGCTATGATTTGTGGACTCTGATACCATAACAATTGTGAAACCACAAATAAAAAATGAGAAAAAGCAATATCATTCAATATACTAAGTGAGTCTTTACAATGATGAGAGCTCTGCCTTATATAGGCAACTCAAGAGGAGTTACAAGTGGTCAAAACAACCGTGAGAAACAACTAAAATAACAACAATTAGTTGCCTCTAAACTATCTTAGAATCATTATGAGATGGGAATTGAAGTTTTCTTAAAACAATCAGTCAATCCTTTGAATTAAGCGATCAAGTTTTGCACTATATAACATATAATGGAAAATTATTGTTGGACTATATAATCAAATATTGTTAACTAATCTAATAAGTTTATGGACATTATGCATGTGGTGTGATTTTGATGGTCGGAGATATATAATATTTTCTACAATTTCATAATGTGGTTAGCAATTTGAACTGAACTTAAATTTATACATTGTTCTGCATGGTAAAAGATAAACCAAAATCAAAATCAAACTCACATTAAAAATATTTGGCACCATATACCATTTGATGTGCTATCTTGTAATTTAATAAATTAAATATCAGTCATATTTAACTATTTACACGATGCTACATCAAATATTATTGGATATTATATAGTTGTTGTACCCCAAAATAAGCGTGGATAATCATTTAGCCCAGGGGAACAGCTGGCAGAAAAACACATGGAGAAAGCATGCGAGTAGGACATCTAGCTAAATTTGATGTGAGTAGCTCGAGTTAAGACTTGGCAGTATGACAACCCAATAATCTCCAGATCGCTTCTCAGGACAATATCCTAGTTCGAGACATGTGATGGCTAGATCGCCTTCTGGATACTCTGGACATGGTTCGTACAAAAGTTCGTTCGCTCTTTGATCTCCAGCTCGAGGAAGATGTTCAGCTCGTGGAAACCTAGTCATGACGCACAGTGAAGGATCCTGAAAGACTCGGAGGTTCCTTATATGCTCATTAATGTCCAGGTTGTATTACATATTTATTGTCCGAGGTAACAAATGTAAATTCCATAGGAAATCATATCGCTATGTAAATGGGAAGTTATCTTGATTGATTATTTACCATATTTATGCACGTGGTTACCCAGATCTGTCCAGGAATACCCACTATAAATATCAGGGATAATGGACATGGAAAGGGACTGCTTTTTAAGATACATAAACTCTGCATAGATTGTAAGAGATTAATAATATTGTCTCATGAACTAGGTGCATTTTAATCACTGAACCACATAAAAGTGTTAGTGTGAGAAATTATTCATTTAGTTAATTACGTTAAGAAAAGAGCATTAATATCTCTGTTATCGGATTTCTTAATCCATTGTTGACAAAAAACTGCATAAACAATAGAAATATTTATTTATTTTTTAACATTATTAAATGTTTACTATTTAGGGAGTGTGGTTGCATTAGTTTTGTATTTTGGATCTATTATTGAATATGATATATTGATTATGTTATACATATAAATAGTGGTCGTTAAATTGAGACTATCTCTTTTCCTGGCGAGGCTTCTACCGAGTATTTCATCGGAATGAAGTCGATTAGGGTTGGCGGAAAGCTAGTGCCGTTGAATTCTACGCTACCAAGACGGCGATGACTGAACGAAGATCAGCCCCGCTACTCCTCACACGACGCTAGAAACTTCCATATACAAAGTCATACTTGATGCGTTTGTGAAAGCGGAATATGCCATAATCTTCCATTATTGTATGGTTTCTCTTTAGTTATATATAAATGTACATATATATATTTAAGATTCTTATTATTTTAAACACTTTGGTTTTAGCATAACCCATCTGTCAATTCTGTGTTTCCCCTATTTGACTCCTTCATTTTCCTTTCCAATTTTTTCCTTATCCCATACTGTTCTCCTTTCTCTTCTTTCTTGATTGTTTTTCCTTTTTTTCAATTTCGTTATATTTATTTTCACCTTTTTGAGAAAATTGGGATCATTTCAATTATGAGGTTTTTCGTTTCGTTACATTATAAAACTGTATTTTGTTTTTATGGATGTAAGAGATTATCAACGAAACGGTTTAGTGGTAAGAATTTATTGGGGAGTATCTTTGTTTTTGAAATATCGGAAGTTTCTTTATTGCATCAAGTTTTGTACTTAACTTTCTCAACGGCGGTTACAACAGTTTTTTCCAATTTCTTTTTCTGTTTCTTCAAGCTTCAACATATCTGAATCGTTTTCTTACGTTAGTTTCTAAAATCACATAGCTATTATATCATCATGGTTTTTTATGGCATATATGTTGTTCACTATAATTACATATATATAAATTACAAATAAAATTGTATCTCTCCTCTTCACCCTTTCTTTCACTATAGTCTCTATTCACTACAAAAAGAATGTATTTTAAATACTAAAAAATTGGTAGCCAATAATATATTTTTGGTAGTTAATGGATTTTCTGCTACCAAAATTTTCGGTAGCTTGTTCGTAACAAATTGGTCGCTAAAAGTTTTCAGCTACTAAACATTTTGGTAGCAAATGTTTTATTTGCTACTATATATCTAGTTGCAAAAAATATTATATTTAATAGCAAAATGATTAACTTTTGTGCCCACTAAATTTTATTTTGCTACCATAATACAATAATAAATTAATTTACTATTTATTAGAATAATTAGCAATGCTATTGTTTACTTAAAATTTGGTAGCTAAATATTTTTACATTAGTAACTAATAAAACAATTTCCATTAGATGTTATTTCTGGGTATTTGTATTAATTGGGTAACTAATATAATTGTTCAATTATTAAAATATAAATGAACACGACTAATATCAAAACTAAATTTAAATTTGAAATTTAAAATTTAAAATAAAGATATATGGCATACATACAAATTGAAATACATTGAAGAAGCAATGAATATTTTATTAATACAAAATTTACAAATATAAACTTCATAGTTCTACGTCGAAGATGAAAGTTAAGAAATCTATAATAATATAAAATTACAAGATGGTATTTTGTAGGCTTTACTCATAGAACTTTCTAATCTCCAATCTCTCAAGTTTTATGCAAAATCTGCAAAAGAGAAAAAGAAAAACAACAAAATATACAATAATTAATTACTAATGAATGTATATATAAGAGAAGAGTAATGATATGTGCACCCAAAATATACAACATTACACACAGTGATGTGGCAGTTTGGTATAATTAATCACATTTATTAAAATTTGGACTCACTATTTTAAAAAGCAGTGACACGTCACTGTGTGTAATGTTTGTGTACATATTTTGGATACACATATCATTAGAAAGCATCATGGCTGGGATATATATATATATATATGAGAAAGAAGATGGAAACGATAACATTGAGACAGAGAGAGAGTTACCCGGCGTTTGCAGGCAGGCAAATAATTATATAACTAAGACAGAGACGATTAGTTTTCTTGTAGGGAAGTGATAACTAAGTGATTCCTTTTACAAATATTTATGTAAATATATATGTGAACGGTTTGTAGAATAATAGTGTTAGTGGTAATGGTGAGGTAGAGTGTGTGTGAGAGAGTGGGCATTTAATAGACAGCTCTATAAGATATCAGGATGTGGTTGGTTATGTTTAATTAATATATAATATATATTTATATTAATAGTAAATTATATTGGAGATTATTTTATTTATTATATATACATCTTATAAACTTATACGGATCAAATATTTTATTATATAAGTATGTGTATATATGTATTAATACATATAAATTTCAAATATAATAATATGGTTGTATAATTATCATCGTCATGTCCTTACAATAAATAACTATTACAAATATATTAAAGATATAAATATGATTTACTAATGTTCTTTAAAAAAAAAATTATATTTACTACCTTTAGCGACCGATACTAATGGTTGATATACTTATAATGCTACCAAATAATTAGTAGCAATTTTTTTTTCAAAATTTAATATAAAGAAATTTAGTAGCTAAAAATTTCATTTTTGCTACCATAACAAATGGTAGAAAATAATATATAAAGTTAGCAATTTTATCTTTTAGCACCAATATAGATTTAGCAACTAAAAAAAATTGGTAGCTAAAGTGTTAATTAGCTACTAATAATTTTGCAAGTAAGAATATTTGGTATTCTATTATTAGATTTTGCAACTAAATTATTTTGCAAAAAATATTGATAGCTGAAAATATAAATATACTACTAAATATTTTGGTAGCAGATATATTTGGTATCACTTAAATTACAATTTGCCACTAAATCATTTTGTTACCCAAACTTAGTAGCAAACTTATTACTTGGCGCCAACAGTATTAGCTACCAAAAAACATTGGTAGTTGAAACTATAAATATTTGGTAGCAGTTATATTTGGTATTCTATTATTATAATTTACTACTAAATTATTTTGCTACCAAAATTTAGTAGCAAATGATAATTAACTGCTACAAAAAAAATTTGGTAGCTAAAACTTTTGTAGCTAAAAATCTCATTTCTTGTAGTGATTTGTTGGGGTTTTATGCCCTAATTAAAATTTAATTTCTTTATAATCTCATTTTATTATCAATAAAAAAATAGAAATCATTTTTGACTTGGTCAATCACTTTGCTTTCACGTTTTATTTTCGTGATTATTTGTTTAATATAAACTTCTATTAAATCCCGAGCATATAGCTAATTATATTTATAGTGATATAATCACAGTGGAATATATATATATACATATGATTATATGTTTAAACATAAGTTAGTCCTAAGATTAGTTAGTGCACATGATTTACACTGACTTGTCAATCTACGATATAATCTACTTACACATTGTAGTGTTATGTTCTTTCCAAAACATTAGTAAAGTAGATAAGATCAGATGTATTTGTTACATCGGACTACATCGATATTGACAGTAGATAAGATAAGTAAGTATACTGTTATAATCTATTACAGTCATGTCATATAGTTGAACATATGTCAATTCAATCTTAATTATGAGTGGTTAGTATTCTAACTGATTGTATTATTTGAGTTCTTTGACTTATTCGTTACCAACTTACCCTACGGACTAGCCCATACTTACATCTTGGGAACTCGATAGTATAATTGAGTGGGAGTGTTAATCATAAATATGAACATCTATAGCTTCTAATGAAGAAGTAAAACGATGGTTTCCTTTTAGGATTAGAGATGCTAAATGAAAGAGATTTCATTTCAGTAATTAATATTAGTTTACTGAAATATCATTTACAAGGAACTAAGTATTTTAAGGATATACAATGAGGGTTAAAACGACATTTTAGTCTCATCTTATTGTAGATCGTCTATAGAGGACTGAGTGATAATTATAGTTTAACAATAGATAACTAATAACGAATCTATATTAGTTATAGAGTAATCTATGAATTTAAGAGTGCAATTCTGAGTCTTTAGTAGAGTCACGAGGAATTAATAAGTTAGTAAAATTATTTGTTAAATTTTTTATAACTTATTAGAGCTTGATTTCATAAGTCCATGGTCCCCACAATACCTTGGATAAAATCATCTAGATAGTCTCATTTAATTTATTTAATTGTCAATTAGAATTATCAAAGTTGACCAGGTCAAATTTGGATAGTTTCACAGAGTTATCCAATTTAGAGAAGAAAAGAGATTTTAGAGCAGATTTATTAATTAAGATGAATTGGTGTCTAAATTAATAACTAAGTTTAAATCAAGGTTCAAATTATAAATAATTAATTTTATAAAAAATTCAAATAATTATTTAATTAACTCATCATTAGAAAATAATATGTGCCTTGATTTTAAGTCCAATGGGCTTATAATTAAATGGGAAATTTCACGGACTTAAAGTCCATGAGAATTTCTACTTAATGACTGATATTATCTATTATTTTATTGATTTTTTAATTAAATAAGTGACCTAATTTAGTCTATAAATTGAATGATAAGTGAGAGTTGAAAACAGATGAAGAGATGATCAGAAGATCTAGTTTTGTTGCTTTAGGGTTTTAGACTCTCTCTACAACAAAAGTCATTTTCTAAGCCTCTATATTCACTTCTCTTCTTCTTCTCTTTGTATATATCTCATGTGTTGTGAATTTTCCACTCTAGTCTAGGTGATTCTAAGGATACTTTGGAAGACTGTGAAGAAATTTGAAAATCGATTTAGTTTCTTGGTGATACCCTGCGACAGAAATGATACAAGGGTTAGAGAAACTGAAGGAAGGACTTATTTATTCTGCTGCACATAATGTAAGTGTTCTTATCATTATGTCTATTTAAATTCAATTATAGAAACATGTTTTGGGTTTTCTTATATTAATTTGTTTAATATATGATTTACATGAAAAAATAAGATCTTATATAAGTTTTCTCATCAACTGGCCCCAAAGCCTTTGATAATCTTTATTTTCATGCATGAATATGGTAAAAATTGAATTATTTGATGTGTTGAGTAATTGTATAGATTTTATGTTTTTTTATGAAGCATATTGATTTTTATGTGATTATTAGCAAATTTGGGTTATTTTATTGTGTTTTCTATGCAATTAATTTTTATAAATGCTTTATTTGGTGTAAAACATTGTAAAAATTATTTGGAAAATGTTTTGGTTTGAAAAATTACACAGAAAAAAAAAATATTTTTAATTTTTTGGTTGTTGCGTGCACCCGCGCGCGTGCATTTGCGCACGTCACCCCTGCCACGCACGTAACCCCTGTCGTGCTCGTCTCCCATGTACGTCCACGACGATGAACAGTAATTTTTTTTAAGTTTTTTTTTTAAATTAAAATTAAAAATAATAAAAATAAGAAATTGATTTTTTATAACAAACCCATAAATATTAGATTTATTTTATCACTTAAAATTAGATATTTTCTACAATGATTCAAATTAAAATTTAAAAAATAGGTTAACTAATTCTTTTAATATATTAGAATATTATAATTAAGTTATTAGATATTAATATTAAAGAAATTTTTTAAATAATTGTTATTTTTGATAACTTTTATTTAAAAATATTAATATCTGATTATTCTATGGATATTAATATTTAAATTATTTGAAATTTGAAAATATTTGACTAGATATTTTTATGGATATTTGAATTTGGTTAACTATTTTAAGATATTTTAGGATTGTTATAACTATTAATATATTTTTTTATAAATGGCTAAAATATTTTATCATAGTTGTAACAACACAAGATATTTTTTGAAAAACGCTTAAGATATTTGTTTTAAATTTTAAAATTGGTTCAATTTTAAAAATATCACCTTTTCCAAACCAATTAATAAAATATTTTTTTAATAAATGAGATTTAAATTAACTTTTTGTTAATTGTTGATAAATCTTATTTAAATTAAATTAATAGTTTTCAAAATGACATAAACTAAGTTGATTGTTGATAAATGAAATTTAAATTAACTTTTGTTAATTGTGATCAATTTCATTTAAATTGACTTAATTTTTGCAAAAATTTAATTGATTCGAATTTTGATAAATTCTAGAAAATTAATTGTTGTATTTTTGCAAATGAAATAAATTGTAGTATTTTTGCATAAATTCATAGACTTGCTCATATAATAACATGAATAGGCCCATCCAATTATAACATGTATGTTTGCACTATAGGTGGTATTTTTGCAATTGGGCTTAGATGCATATAGTGGCTCATATGTTTGTTTAATATATGATTTTTGCTAAATAAAATATTATTAAAATGATAGATTTTATTTGAGTCCATTAGAAAATGTATAGTTTAAATTCCTCTCTTGTGGGTGGTTCCACTAGTGAAGACTTATTTGCTTTGCATGACTATAGTGGGCCTAATCAATTAATAACAATTGATAAAACAAAGGTTTAAATTTCTCTCTTTTTGACCTTGTATGGAAGTTTGGGAGCCTTAGTGGTGAGAACAATATACTGGACTCAGCCCTCCTCTATACAAGCTCAATTGTTAAGGCTTATTTGCCTAAGTTGGACTTAATTATATAGGTTCATTATAATAGTTAAACCTAAATATTGATTAGCAACAAATTAATTATAATTTAATTGAATTTGTTTCAATGTGACACTTTAGAATTAATAGAAAATTATAGGACTTTTGTTTTAAAATTTTAATTTTAAAATTTTTTGGAGAACCATTGTCATTAATTTTTTTTAAATTAATAATAAAACTAATATTTTTAATTATGTTGACCCTTGATTTGGCCAACGATACAGAGTCAGAATTACGACGAGAAATGAGATAATAGTCAAGAATGGAATCAAATGGTAAAGAAATAACACAAGTAATTTATAGTGGTTTGGCCCCAATGGATGGTAATGACCTACGTCCACTTAGTGTTCTTATTTATGTTGAATCTCAATGCCGTGATCAAATAACTAGGGTTCTTGAGTTTCAAAAGCTTTGAGAGGATTACAATCCTAGTAGATAATCGCACTTGTGCTCTTTTTATGAGTATTTTGAAAAAGGTTCAAAAGTCCCTTCCTTGAGCCATCTCATTCATATTTATAGGCTCAAGGGGGTTACGTGGGCTGATGAGCCTTAATTATCCCTAATCTCAACGTATCAAGGCAATAAAGAGGAAATAATCAATGTAGTTATTACAAGATTACAATCTTTAAAGGAAAGAAAACGAAGCATGTGACCAGACTGGTCAAATCTATCCGCAAGATCTGATGAAGCAACAGGGAGCTGGTCGATAGGCGAACAACATCTCTTCATTCTGAAGCTGCCACATGCCAACCACGTGTAATAAGTTATTGTCACGTCATCAGGAGCCATTTTTGGGTAAACATTTTCCCCCAAGTTTATTTTACTACGACAAGCATAAAGTAAACTTAGGAAACTGACCCTTCACGTACCCCACCAAATCTGTCAGAGCCGCTCATGCCTTCTCAAAAAAGGTAACCAATCATGTCCAATGAAGTCTTTTCGGTTTCCCAAAATTTTGTCTAACGACTATTGCACTTCCCCATGCTTTGAAAAAAGTAATTCCATGATTACCTCTTTTACAGTGCCACGATCAATGTAAATAATTCCCCAAGATCACTTTTTTACTTTTTACTTATCTTCTCTTCTTCAAGAACTCTAAAGAACTCTACACTCAGAGCCCCGAAAACTCAAATGGTTCCAGCGTTTCACAAAGTTTCTGCCCACCCACTTGACTTAGTGTTTCAGAGACTCGCTTCATCCTTTACTCAAGTAAGTTTATCAACCTATTCAGTCGTTTAAGATACCATGCAAAACTATTTTTTACCTGTTTCGTATCCTGGGTTCTTGAGAATTCTCGACTGTTCTTAAAAAATAATTACTTCGGGGTAGACGATTATACTGATCTGTGTTTGAGAGGGTAGTGAAATAATGCTTTATATGGGTTAAGAATCAGTTTGTTGTTGAGGTTATAGATTTAGGGCGTAAAATCGAAGTAAAAATTCAATTTTTAATCCATTTCCCATAGTGCTCGCTTGAAAAATAGTGTTTCTTGTTAAAATGTTGTTGGTCGTATAAAAGCTGAACTTTTATACACGATCAGCATTATTCCAACTTTTAAACACAAGCTTTTAGTCCGTAGATTTCTCATCTCCCCTTTTCTGTTTGCAGACTTTCATGCAAGATCTGTGGGGAGGTGAGAGGCCTATCGATGACGATCTGCTATCCCAACTACTCGAGTACAAAGAACAATCGTCACAGCTAATTCTGGAGATCCCCTTTTCTTGCATCGCCCCAAACAATCCATCGACCCCACCTCAAAACATGGGTCGAGTAAAGTCAAAAGCCCATAAAAAGAAACCATCCAATCCTCCTTCAAATCAGCCTGCTCCTCGAGCTGAAATTCCTT
Source organism: Humulus lupulus (assembly GCF_963169125.1). Lineage (NCBI taxonomy): Eukaryota > Viridiplantae > Streptophyta > Magnoliopsida > Rosales > Cannabaceae > Humulus > Humulus lupulus. The sequence goes on from NC_084796.1 coordinate 62,887,723, forward strand.
CGACCAGTGGTCAGAAGAAAATACCCCCGAACCAGAAATCCAAACTCAAGGCCAACTTCGAAACACCATTCGACCAGACGTTGAATGGTATCTTGCTCCTCCTAGCACAATCACTGCTAGGATGATAAATAACTTCCTTATAAAGTATGGACTTTACGGGGTTACTTTATTTCTTCCCACCAGGGACCAACGGGCAAACCTGCCTGGAGGCACCTTCAGTGCCTGGTCGAGGTACCATATTGAGGCAGGAGCGATCCTTCCTCTCCATCCTCTTTATCAAGGAGTGGCCAACAATTTCGAGGTCACTCCTTTCAAAATAACCCCTAACGGGTATAGAATGCTATATGCACTCTATATCATGTATAGTCATAAGAAGTGGCCTGTTCCTACGCCACATGAGATCAACTATCTGTTCGACCTCAGATCCAACCCCAACCAAGAAAATACGGGGTTTTTTCACCTATGCCACTAGGAAACGACCCGCACTTTCCTGAGTGAAACCACCTTCAAATCCAATGTGGGGAAGTACCATCTGGAGTACTTTTTGACTACCGACTTGGTCGCCAACAACTTAGCCTTTACCCAAGGAGCTAACACCTTCGCACTCATGGTCGTTTATTTTCCTTTATGTTATCTACGTTTTCCTTAGAAATTTAGCTTTCTTCAGGTCCATGGTGACGACCAGCTCCTACTCCAGAGATGGAGCTTCAAGCAGCCATACTGGCCAGCATGTCTGACGTAGAGAAGAGCGTCAAACAGCTGGTCACCGAGGCAAACCTGAAACTGGTTGGGCTTCTAGCGCCTCACCAAGACGTGAGGGAGTCCACGGCAGGGAGTGCCACCGGCGAGGAGATTCCCGAGCAACACCCAGATGTGTCACAACCTCAAAGGAGGAGAACAACTGGCGTGACAATCAAGGAACCCTCTAGCACCCCGCGAGCGGCCACGCCCCCTGTCCCTTTGGGAAAGGGAAAAAAGAAAGCCTCTGAACCCCTCAAGCCTCTCGACGAGTCTTCAGATGAGAACAGTACTGATCTCTCGCTCTTAGATAGTTTGGCAATTCCCTGTCACTTATTTGACGTGGACAAAAACTTTAAGTACACTCCCAATTTAGATTCAGAATTCTTCATGTTATATTATTTTATAATATAATGTAATATTATATTATATTATATTATAATATAATGTTTTAGATTAAATAAATGTGACAAAGAGTGTCACATATTGTAACATATAATAGAGAGTTACAATATTTAGATATATGAGATATATCCAAATAATGTAACATATTTGGTGTTACAAATTTGTAACTTCTAAATATTACCCTTTATTGTGTAAATTTGTTGTTACACAATATTGAGATGAATTTCATAAAGCCATATGTGATATGGTTGTTAGAGATATGATTTTAACCCCAATAATGTGTTTTGGGAGTTACAAAATCATTTGGGAGCGTTTGGAACCGTTTGGAAAAACAACACATTTTTTAGTGCTGAAAATGGTCGGTGGCCGCAGCCTGTGGGATAGAGGCTAGTGGCCGCGGCAACTAATGTCTCAGGCCGCGACCACAGGCTAAAAACTGACCATTTTTTTAGTTTTTTCAATCTTTGTTGAACGGCTAAAAAAACCCAAATAACTCCCAAATCTCATTTTTAATTCCATATTAATCTAATTAAACATTGGTAACAGCCATGGGGATTGGTGGAATTTGAAATTCAAAGGGTGTCTCTAAACTCTATAAATAGGAGCCTATAGCTCACATGTAAGACACAACATTTCTATCCATTAGAGCACTTGGCTAGAAACATCTTAAGGCTTGATAATTCCAGAAAGCATTTCCTATAATCTGTGAGAGATCCCTTAGTGCTTGAGTTAGGGGGAAATAAGCTTTTGGACAAAAGTTTCAAACCTTGTTCAAGTTGGTGATCCCCAACACTCTTCACTTTGGTAGTGTGAGTGAGAGTTGTTTATCTTTTGTGTCTTGTTCCTTTCTTTCATTCTATTGCTTTTCATCTTTATATTGTTCTTCTCTATTTACTTGTATTTCTTGTTCAAGAGTTGTAATCTTTTCTTTTCTTTTGTTTCAAACACTTTACTTTATTTGTAACATTTTGCTTAGAGTTGTATTTTACTATTCTCTTCTTCTTCGTCATCTTCTTCATTTTCTTTGTTTATTTGTAATTTTTAGTTATAGAGTTGTAACTCTTTATAATCAATCATTATATATTTGTAATATATTGCAGGGAGTTGTAATTTATTATTATTTCCATTGAGGCAAAATACATATTTTCCTAACATTCAAAAGCTTATCCCTTGTTTGTTTCAATGGAAGGTGAGACCATCAAGATCATGAACCAAGACCTAGTGAGGTTGGATAGGTTTGATGGATCCAATTTCACTAGGTGGCAAGACAAGGTGAAATTCCTTTTGACAACACTCAAGACAGCATACACCCTTGAGTCATCCTTGGCACCTCTAGCCGAGCCATCCGACAAAGACACTCCTGAGGAGGTGGAGAAAAGAAGGAAGAGGGAGGAGGAAAATCTCCTTTGTAGGGGTCATATCCTTAATGCCCTATCTGATAGGCTCTATGACCTCTACACCGAGACCAAATCGGCCAAGGAGATATGAGATGCACTTGAGAAAAATTTTAAGGCGGAAAAGGAAGGTACCAAAACGTTTTTTATATCTCAATACTTTGATTTCAATTTTTTTGGTGATAAACCTATTCTTTCTCAAATTCATGAATTGCAAATAATTGTTGACAAATTGAAAGTGTTAAAGATTGAGCTTCCCGAGGCCTTTCAAGTTGGTGCTATAGTGGCTAAATGACCACCAACTTGGAAGAGCTATAGGAAAAGAATCCTTCATAAAAATGAGGATTATTCTTTGGAGGAAATCCAAAAACATATTCGAATCGAAGAGGAATTGATATGTAGAGATAAACTTGTGGAGGGGTCTAATGGATAGACTTCCAAAGCAAATGCGGTGTCACAACCAAAACATCCCAAAAACAAAGGGAAAAAGGGTAATGAGAAACCTTTGGGTCCAAAAACCAACCCAAACAAGTTTAAGGGCGAAAAAGGCCCTTGCTTTGTGTGTGGGAAAAAGGGTCACTATACTAGAGAGTGTAGGCATAGAAAAGACCAATAAGGACCTAAGGTGAACGCAACTCAAGAGGATAACATAGTCGTTACCCTTAGTGAGGTGAATGCGGTCCAAGGCAAGGTGAAAGGGTGGTGGTATGATACATGTGCCACCGTCCATGTCACCTATGAAAAATCATTGTTCAAGACCTTTGAAGAGTCAAAGGGCAACCATGAGATACAAATGGGAAATGAGGGCAAATTCAAGGAACTTGGCAAAGGTACTATTGAAGTCTACTTCACCTCCGGCAAGAAAGTTACATTAGTGAATGTACTTTATGTTCCTGAAATGAGTAGAAACTTGGTAAGTGATGATTTGCTTGGCAAGCCTGACATTAAAGTCGTTTTTGAGTCCGGTAAACTTATACTTACCAAATCAAATGTATTCTTGGGAAAAGGGTACTCTTGTGAGGGAATGGTTAAATTGTGCACCAATGATGTAACTTTCGATGTTATCAATAAAAATGCTAATTCTGCCTATATTATTGAGTATGATTCTTTATTTTTGTGGCATCTTAGACTATCGCATATAGGTTTTTCAACCATGAAAAGAGTAGTAAAATGTGGTATGATTGCATGCAATATTAAAAACTATGGTAAATGTGAAACATGTGTTAAGGCGAAAAAGATTAAGAAACCATTTCCTAGTGTAGAAAGATCATCTAATTTACTAGATTTACACCATAGTGATCTTTGTGAATTAAATGGTGTTTTAACTAGAAGTGGTAAAAGGTATTTTCTTACTTTTATAGATGATTTTAGTAGATATACCTATGTGTTTCTTTTAAAGCATAAAGATGAAAATTTTGATGCTTTTAAATTGTATAAATTAGAAGTTGAAAATCAACTAAATAAAAAGATTAAGGTGCTAAGCAGTGATAGAGGAGGAGAGTACTTCTCTAATGAATTCAATACATTTTGTGAATAAAATGGTATAATTCATGAGTGCACTGCACCTTATACACCACAACACAATGGTGTTGCCGAAAGGAAAAATAGGACTTATCTAGAGATGATAAATTCTATGTTGGTGTTTTCTAAGTTAAACTTCAACTTATGGTGTGAAGCGATTTTAACCGCTTGTCACATTCTTAATCGAATACTGATGAAGAAAAATGAGATATCTCCATATGAGTTATGGAAAGGAAGAAAACCCAACATACGGTACTTCAAAGTGTGGGGGTGTCTTGCATATTGCAAGAAAAACGAACCTAATAGAACAAAGTTAGGTTCAAGAGCCATAAAATGTGCTTTTGTTGGTTATGCCAACAATAGTAAAGCTTATAGGCTATTAGACTTAGAGTCTAATGTTGTGATTGAATCTAGAGAAGTTGAATTTTTTGAGAATATGTTATGTGACAACAATTCTCAAGCTTCAACATCTCTAAAGGAAAATTTGTTATCTGAGAACAATTCTCAAGCTTCTACATCCAAAGTTGATTCTCAAGAGGAGAATTCTCAAAATGATGTAAAGCAACCCTTTGAACCTAGAAGAAGTCAAAGGCTTAAAAATCATAAAAGTCTAGTAGTGGATGAGATAGATTCTCAACGAATTTCATTCTACATGGTAGAAGGAAATAGAGAGGAAGTCATTACGAAAATTCCTATTGTACTTCTCGTTGAGGATGATCCTAAGACTTATAGAGAAGCTATGCAATCGAGAGATAGTGCATTTTGGAAAGAAGCCATCAATGATGAGATGGATTCCATTCTTTCCAATAACACTTGGGAATTGGTAGACCTCCCATCGGGGTATAAGCCAATTGGGTGTAAGTGGGTATTTAAGAGAAAATACCACACGGACGGCACTATCCAAACCTTTAAAGCTAGATTAGTAGCTAAAGGGTTTAGGCAAAAAGAGGGTATCGATTATTTCGATACCTATGCGCCTGTTGCAAGAACAACTTCCATAAGAATTTTGTTCGCTTTAGCTTCTATACACAACTTGTATGTTCATCAAATGGATGTCAAAACGACATTCCTTAATGGCGACCTCAATGAGGAGGTCTATATGGAACAACCCGAAGGGTTTGTCCTACCAAAATATGAACATAAAGTTTGTAGACTTGTAAAATCCTTATATGGATTGAAACAAGCTCCTAAGCAATGGCATGAGAAATTTGATAAAGCCATCACGTCTAATGGGTTTAGACATAACAATGGAGACAAGTGTTTGTATTCCAAAACTTGTAAGGGATATGTGATCATTTTTTGCTAATATTTGGATGACATGCTTATTCTAAGTAAGAGCATGAAAGGGATAGAAGAAACGAAGAGGTTTCTATCATCAACCTTCAAGATGAAAGATCTTGGAGAAGTTGATACCATACTCGGTATCAAAGTAAAGAAACATAGTAGGGTTTTATGTTAGGGCAAGCCCACTATGTTGAGAAAGTATTGAACAAATTTAACCATCTCAAGGTTAAAGATGCCAATACTCCATTCGATCATAGTGTAAAACTAGAGAAGAATGAAGGAAGAGCGGTGGCTCAATTGGAGTATGCTAGTGCTATAGGGAGTCTAATGTACTTTACCCAGTGTACTAGACCTGATATAGCATTTGTGGTAAGTAAACTTAGTAGGTTTACAAGTAATCCAAGTATGGATCACTGGAAGGCAATTGGAAAAGTCCTAGGTTATCTCAAGTAAACCAAAGGACTAAGCCTTCACTACTCCAAATTTCCTTCGATATTAGAAGGATATACAGATGCAAGTTGGATATCCATTCTTGGGGACAACTTGTCCACAACTGGTTGGGTATTTACACTTGGTGGAGGTGCAATTTCTTGGGGTTCCAAGAAACAAACATGTATATCTCATTCCACTATGGAAGCAGAGCTCATAGCTCTAGCTGCTACTGGCAAAGAGGTCGAATGGTTAAGGGGTCTATTGATAGAGATTCCCCTAATCAAAGAGAATGTATCTACTATATCGATACATTGTGATAGCCAAGCGACATTGGCTAAAGCATACAACGGAGTGTATAATGGGAAGTCTAGACAAATTAGTCTAAGACATGGATATGTAAGAGAATTGATTCAAAGAGGAGTCATCTCAATATCCTATGTGAGAACAAGTGAAAATCTAGCGGATCCTTTCACTAAGCCACTAACAAGGGATTTAGTGGCTGCATCATCTCGAGGGATGGGACTTAAACTCCCTAAAGAGATTCACGATTGATGGTGACCTAGCTTAACACTAGTTGCACTAGTTATTCAACTAGTGTTAGGTTCAATAGGTATAACAAGTCAATCAAGTGAATATTAGTTGTACTCAAAATAAGTCCCATCTGAGATATTGAGTACTTGTGTGTATCCAAGTTGAGGGTTAAAACCAAAAGGTTTTTTTAATAGAATTCAGTCTTGTAAAGACAAGTATTTTTTGTAACAAAATACTGTAAGAATTCTACCTAGATGGACCTATGGGTGAACATCCATGAATGGAAAGTGCACATGGCCATTAACGGTGCAAAACGGGACGTAGAGGTCTCAAGTGAACATCGCAAAGGTGTGTGTGTTATCATTGATTTGTTATCATGAATGCATGGTTCAATGCCTAGTGCAACCAAATTTTGTGATAATTACACTATAGTAAAGTTCAAGTTGAAAAACACTTTGCTTTATGCACTAATGCAATGACTCCTATAAGAGAGAGTTCTTATTTAATCAAGTGGGGGATATGTTATATTTTAAAATATATTGATTGATTAAATAAGTGTTACAATATATAACTATTTAATCTAGTGGGGGAATGTTATATTATTTTATAATATAATGTAATATTATATTATATTATAATATAATGTTTTAGATTAAATAAATGTGACAAAGAGTGTCATATATTGTAACATATAATAGAGAGTTACAATATTTAGATATATGAGATATATCCAAATAATGTAACATATTTGGTGTTACAAATTTGTAACTTCTAAATATTACCCTTTATTGTGTACATTTATTTTTACACAATATTGAGATGAATTTCATAAATCCATATGTGATATGGTTGTTAGAGATATGATTTTAACCCCAATAATGTGTTTTGGGAGTTACAAAATCATTGGGGAGGGTTAGGAACCGTTTGGAAAAATAGCACATTTTTTAGTGCTGAAAATGGTCGGTGGCCGCTGCCACTGAATGTTGGTGGTCGCGGCCTGTGGGACAGAGGCTAGTGGCCGTGGCCACTAATGTCTCTGGCCGTGGCCACAGGCTAAAAACTGACCATTTTTCAGTTTTTTCAATCTTTGTTGAACGGCTCAAAAAACCCAAATAACTCCCAAATCTCATTTTTAATTCCATATTAATCCAATTAAACATTGGTAACAGCCATGGGGGTTGGTGGAATTTGAAATTCAAAGGGTGTCTCTAAACTCTATAAATAGGAGCCTATAGCTCACTTGTAAGACACAACATTTCTATCCATTAGAGCACTTGGCTAGAAACACCTTGAGGCTTGATAATTCCAAAAAGCATTTCCTATAATCTGTGAGAGATCCCTTAGTGCTTGCATTAGGAGGGAATAAGCTTTTGGACAAAGGTTTCAAACCTTATTCAAGTTGGTGATCCCCAACACTCTTCATTTTGGTAGTGTGAGTGATAGTTGTTTATCTTTTTTTTCTTGTTTCTTTCTTTCATTCTATTGCTTTCCATCTTTATATTGTTCTTCTCTATTTACTTGTATTTCTTGTTCAAGAGTTGTAATCTTTTCTTCTTTTTTTTTTCAAACACTTTACTTTATTTGTAACCTTTTGCTTAGAGTTGTATTTTACTATTCTCTTCTTCTTCATCATCTTCTTCATTTTCTTTGTTTATTTGTAATTTTCAGTTATAGAGTTGTAACTCTTTTTAATCAATCATTACTTATTTGTAATATATTGCATAGAGTTGTAATTTATTATTATTTCCATTGAGGCAAAATACATATTTTCCTAACACTTCATCCCAAAGAGTGAGTGTAACACTAATAGAGTATATAATGTAGCGACTAGTAATGATAGCTCGGGTATTTTACTTGCAATTTTCTTTTTTTATTTTTCTGACATACCTAGTAATTAGTACCATCTCACTTTCGTGTACTTGCTTTCTTGCAGACACGGCATTCGAAGATATGTTCGATATGTGCAATGCACTCGAAGCTCCTGAAGCTCCTGCGAGCAAGAAGAAAGCGAGCAGGCGGCATCACAGAGAATGTATCAAAGCCCCTCCAGCCAAGAAAACCCACATTGTGGACCCTCCGGCAGATGGACCTTCAACAAATGTAACACCACCTCCTTCTCCCCTCGAGCAGCAAACTCTGCCTGCACCAATCGGGTCGACCCCTTCCCCACCGGCTCCAACTGACCAGACTCAGCCTGCTGCCCCTGCTCCAATAGGGGGTGACATATCGAGACGTGCCCTAAGATCGGCCAAGGACAAGATGGCAAAGATCTTGAGGCACGAGCGCTGCTGAGAAGCCATGGCTGGGACAGAGTCGATGGACATCGACCAGATCTTAACCCGTGCACTAAACGAGCTCGCAAGTGTAAGTTGTCTTTTCCTTTTGAGACTTGATCCTTTTATCTATTAGTCATTTTAACTTTTGTTCTGATCGTAGGAAATTCTGACTGTTACTGCCGGCCGACTCCGCTTGGGAGTTATCACCGAGCAATCTAAGGCATCCGAGAAACAGCACGCCGAGGAGCTCATGACCGCTGAAGCAAAACATGCCGAGCAGCTTGAGGTGGCTCAGAAGACAAATGCAGCATTGCTCGAGGAGAAAAATAAGCTGGCTAAGGAGTTGAGGGAGAAGCAAACTTCCCTGGAAAAAGTCATCGAATCAAGGGACCAGTATAAGGAGTCTAACCGTGTCAATTACCGCGAGGCCAAAAAGTTCGAGGCGGACTTGATCGCGAGCAGGCAAGAGGCCGACAAGTTGGAGGCTCGAGTCGATGAGCTTGAGAAAGCCAATGCAAGCAATCTGGAGAGGTACAAGGGTGCCACGACTAAGTGTTTCTATGACTTCTGGAAACACAAACAAGGAGTTGACTTTAGCTATCTTCCCGAGCGCATGAGGCACACTGAGATAGCCCGATGCGTTGCTCATTTGGCGGAAGAAGAAAAAGCGAAGATCCCAACCTTGCCTAAAATCTCCTTGGCCACCAGCGTTGAAGGTGTGGGCGATGAAGTCACTGCTGCAGTCAACCAAAAAAATCCACAAGACCCTCCTGCCTTATAATTATACTGTTTTTATTTTTAATTTTTCAATATACGACCTACGGATCGAAATGTAAGGACAAGTTGCTTTTTTGATTTTTATTACTGCATGGGCAGCTTTTACTTTTAATCAGACATTTACATCCGAGCAATGACTGCTTGTGGTGTAAAGGGATTCACTTTTGATATTATAGTATTTGCATTTTTTTATAATACATGTTCGCATGACCGAACTTAGCATAGCACTTTGATTTGATTTAACAAAATATAAAATTTTGAAAAATACTCTAAGTACCCTAGCATGCTTTCACTTATTTTGCTAATGTATTTACATACCTTTCGATATGCTTTGCTTACTAGATGCCTTATATGCCCCCCAAGTGATTGAGGAGCTTTAGGTCCTCGGTCACTTTCCTTGACCGAAACCTATTCGAACAATTCTGCTCGCAATAAATAATTTAAAACGATAATACAGCAAAACAACACTCGTAATGAGCAAATATTTGTAATAAATAAAATAATTGGCAAGAATGACTGGCTGCGCACAGTCCCTTATATTTCTTGTAATAAATGGACAAATCGTGTCTATACGAGTGATCATTGAAATGATCTTACACTTATAAGCGATCAGTCACATAAAATGACCAACCCTTTTTCAGAACATGTAAAAAATAAAATTAATGCAAGCCAACTCTTTAAAAATAATTGTTTATTGATAGTACTTGCGCAGGTGTTCTCCATTCCAATAGTGAGGAATGAGATCTCCATTTAAGCGAGCAAGTTTATAGGTGCCTGGACGGAGGACTTCTTCAATCTGGTATGGTCCTTCCCAATTAAGTATGAGCACTCCAGCAGCCTGGTCGCAGGTGTTGAGGAAAACCCTTCAAAGTACTAGATCTCCGACATTGAATTTCCTTTTGTACACTTTAGAATTGAAATACTGGGCGACCTTTTGCTGGTAAGCTGCTACCCAGAGTTGGGCTTGCTCACGCTTTTCATCGATCAAATCCAGGGACTCCATCAATAGCTGGCTATTAGAGCCTTGACCGTACATCATTCTCTGATGGCAGATCTAACTCGACAGGAAACATAGCCTCATATCCATAAGCTAAGGAAAATGGAGTATGTCCCGCTACTGTTCGATGGGAAGTTCTATACGACCAAAGGACTTCAGGAAATTGCTCCGGCCATGCCCCCTTTGCTTCCTTAAGTATTTTCTTCAGAGTATCCTTTAGGGTTTTATTAACTGCTTCGACCTATCCATTTGCTTGAGGATGAGCGACTAAAGAAAAGCTCTTGATAACTCTGTGTCGTTCACAAAAATCTGTGAACAAATCACTATCAAACTGTGTGTCGTTGTCTGAGACAATTTTTCTTGGTAATCCATAGTGATACACAATGTTTTTAACCACAAAATCCAGCACTTTCTTGGTCATTATGGTTGCAAGTGGCTCGGCTTCGGCCCATTTTGTGAAGTAATCAACGACAACCACAGCGTACTTGACGCCGCCCTTTCCTGTGGGTAGAGATCTGATTAAATCTATACCCCAGACTGCGAATGGGCATGGACTTTGCATCTGTTTTAGCTCATTAGGGGCTGCTCATGGGATTTTTGAGAACCTCTAGCATTTTTCGCATCTCTGCACGAATTCCAACGAGTCTTCATTCATTGATGGCCAGAAGTATCCTTGCCTTAGGATCTTTTTTATAAGCTCTGCCCCCCAGCATGGTCCCCACAAAAACCTTCGTGGACCTCTTTCATCAATTCTTTGGCCTTCTCTTTTGAAATACATCTGAGGAGTGGCATTGAGTATCCCCTCCGGTACAAGATCCCATCGACCAGGATATACCTAGCAGCCTGCTGCTGAAGGGTCCTAGCTTTGTTTCTGTCTGTCAGCAACATGCCTTGCATCAGGTACTCTATGTAAGGTGCCATCCATGTATCTGCCGCCTGGATCACCAAAGAGGTCTCCTCTGTTTGGATGCTTGGTACAGATAGTCGCTCAACTGGCACTATGCTCAGAGTGTCAGCATCCTTCGCACTTGCTAGTTTAGCCAAAGCATCAGCATTTGAATTCTGGTCACAAGGTACTTGCTGAAGGGTGTACTTATCAAACTGTGCCAATAGATCCTTTGCTTTATTTAAGTAAGCAACCATTTTTAAACCGCAGGCCTGAAATTCTCCAACGACTTGATTGACCACTAGTTGGGAATCACTGTAGATATCAAGCGATTTTATGTGCATGTCTCTGGCTAGCCGCAATCCTACGAGCAGTGATTCATACTCAGCTTCGTTGTTAGAAGCAATGAAGTCAAACCTGATTGCGCAGTGAATTGATGCCCCTCAGGTGTTATCAAAATCACTCCTGCTCCTGCATGATGTTCATTAAAAGAGCCATTTGTGAACAACTTCCTTGAGGGAGTTTGGTTTTGAGGCTCAGGCTCTTCAAGAGCTTCTGGCTGCTCGCTATCTAGAAGCCCAGTAAGTTCTGCGATGAAGTCTGCCAGGGCTTTCCCTTTTATCGCTGCTCATGGTAAGTAGGAGATATCAAATTTCCCAAGTTTGACCGCCCATTTCAACAACCTGCCTGCGGCTTCTGGCTTCTGCAGAACTTACCGTAGAGGTTGGTCGGTCAAAACCGTGATTGGGTGAGCTTGGAAGTAAGGCCGCAGCTTCCTGGAGGCTAAGATTAAACAATAGGCTAATTTTTCAATAGGTGGATATCGCAGCTCCACTCCTATTAGCCTCTTGATTACATAATAAACAGCCTTTTGCACGCCTTCTTCTTTTCTTACTAGGACAGCACTAGCAGTGTATTCTGTGATCGCCAGGTAGATGAACAAAGTTTCTTTATCAACCGGCTTTGAAAGAATCGGTGGTTGCGACATGTGCGTCTTTAAAGCTTGAAAAGCCTGTTCATACTCCTCCGTCCATTCAAATTTCTTATTGCCTCTGAGTAGATTAAAAAATGGGACGCATTTGTCCATAGACTTGGAAATAAATCTACTGAGAGCAGCAATTCTTCTGGTCAAGCTTTGAACATCCTTGATTTTTTTTGGCGATTTCATATCGACTAGGGCCTTGATCTTCTCGGGATTAGCCTCAATTCCTCGCGATTTTACTATGAATCCCAAGAACTTCCCTGATCCTACTCTGAAGGAGCACTTGAGGGGATTTAGCTTCATATGATATTTGTTCAAGACATTGAAGCATTCTTACAAGTCCCCTATATGCCCTTCTGCCTTCTTCGACTTAACCAGTATGTCATTGACATATACCTCCATGTTTGTGCCGATCAGCTCCTTAAACATGTGGTTGACCAGTCACTGGTAAGTTGCACCAGCGTTTTTCAAACCGAAGGGCATTACTTTGTAACAGTACAGCCCTATATCAGTCTGAAAGCTGGTGTGATCCTCATCAGGAGGATGCATACTGATCTGATTATATCCGGAGTATGCATCCATGAATGAGAGAATCTTGTGTCATGCAGTGGCATCGACCAGTTGGTCGATTCTAGGGAGTGGGAAATAATTTTTAGGGCAAGCTTTACTAAGGTCTGTGAATTCCACGCATGTTCGCCACTTGCCATTCGGCTTGGGAACAAGCACGGGATTAGAGACCCATGATGGATAAAACGCTACCCTGATGAATCCATTCTCCTTAAGCTTCTCAACTTCTTCCTTTAGAGCCTTCAATCTATCTTTGTCGAGCAGCCTCCTTTTCTGTTCCACTGGTGGAAAACTCTTGTTTATGTTCAGCACATGGCTAATGACTGCAGGGTCTATTCCCACCATGTCTTTGTGCGACCAGGCAAAGACTTCCTGGTTTTTCCTCAAAAATTCCACCAGTGCTTGCTTCGTTGTTCTCTCTAAGTTTTTACCGACCTTCACAACCCTGGTCGGATTTTCTTCATCGAGTTGGACCTCTTCAAGGTCCTCGATGGGTCCTATCTCTTCATCAAAATCCCGAAAGCAAGAATCTAAATCTCTATCCTCACTTTGGGCAACACCCTATTTGGTGACATCATCACCTGATTGGGCTTGTACATCAGTCTCCATTTGCAACTCTTTTCCGGCAACTACCCTCGATACACCTTTCTTCGCCTTAGATATTGAGGCATTGTAGCACTCCCTCACTTCCCGTTGATTTCCCAACATGCATCCTATCCCTGTGTCGGTTGGGAATTTCATGGCCAGGTGCCATATCGAGGTAACAGCTCGCAGGTCAACCAAAATTGGCCTCCCAATTACAGCATTATATGCTGAAGGATAATCAACTACTATGAAAGTAGTAAGTAATGTCCTATTTGCAGGTGCAGTACCTGCTGTAACTGGGAGCCTAATCGACCCAGTTGGGGCGAGCCCTTCGCCAGAAAAACCATAAATGGTTTGGTTGCATGGCTCCAGGTCCTTGACAGACAATTTCATTCTTTCCAGTGAAGACTTGTTTATGATGTTGACTGAGCTTTCTGTGTCAACCAACACCCTTTTAACCATCATGTTGGCAATTTGAACGTCAACGACCAGCGGATCGGAGTGTGGGAATCGTACATGTTGGGCATTATCCTCAGAGAAGGTTATTAATTCCTCCTCTGTTTGAGCATTCTTTGGTGCTCGATCCTCCACACTCATCACCTCGATGTGTTGGTCATGGCGTAGGGTTCGAGTGTATCGTTCCCTTGCCTTCCCACTGTCCCCTGCAAGGTGTGGGCCACCACAGATGGTGAGTAATGTGCCTGCCATAGGAGCTGGCTGTAAAGGTGGCGAGCGTTGGCGTATAGGCACCTGCTCATTTCCACCTTGAGCCTCTCACTGAGACCATCCTGCGGCTCGCACATATCTCCTTAGATGTCCCTGCCTGATCAGGAACTCAATCTCATCCTTCAACTGGTTGCACTCATTAGTGTCATGTCCATAGTCGTTGTGAAAATGATAGAATTTCGTTGTATCTCTCTTGGAGATATCCTTCCTTATAGGTGTGGGTCGCTTATAAGAAACATTAGAGCTAGTTGTCTGGTAGATCTCTGCTCGACTTTCAACAAGGGTTGTATAGTTGGTGAATCTCGGCTCATATCTATTTCCTTTGGGGCGTTTATTCTCAAATGTTGACGACTCATTGCTCACCCGCTTTCCACCATTTCTGATGTTTCCATTCCCGTTGCCCTTGTCATTGCCATTGGGTTTATCCGACCTATTGGCGGCCTTGGCGGGCTCTTCCTTTGGCCCCTTGTCTTTCGCAGGTGATTTCCCCTCGTTGGCAATCGCGTCTTTGAGCTTGATGTACCGATCAGCTCGATCCAAAAACTCCTGGGTACTCTTTACCCCATTTTTCCTCAAGCTGCTCCAGAGAGGGGAATGACACCTAACCCTAGCAGTTAGGACCATCACCTTGCCTTCATTGCCCACTGTTTTTTCTCCAGCCGCTACTCGTATAAAGCGCTGGACATACTCCTTCAAGGGCTCTCCCTCCTTCTGGCGTATCTCGACCAACTGGTTGGCCTCAGTGGGGTGTACGTGACCCGCATAGAATTGTCCATAAAATTCCTTCACGAACATCTCTCAGGATACTATGCTAGTAGGAGGGAACTTAAAGAACCACTCCTGGGTGGTGTCAAATAGTGTTGCGGGGAAGATCCTACAGCGGGCATCGTCTGACACTTTCTATATATCCAATTGTATCTCAAATTTGTTGACATGAGATACTGGGTCTCCGTACCCATCAAAGTTTGGCAGTACTGGCATTTTGAATTTACTGGGGGTTTATGCCACAACATTCCTTTGCGCAAACGAAGTGCCTCTCCTCCGATCGTACTCTATGTGGGATGTTCGACTCCCAACGAGCTGCTATACTGCTTGGTTCAGGGCATCAATTTGTGCCTGAACCGCGTCTGGGATCGCTGGGGTGACTGGCGTCGGGGGAGCGTACTCATCGTGCCTCTCACGATGGCCGTTGAGCATGTCCCTCAAATCTTCATCCCTGCGCCTCTGCTCGCTAACTCCTAGCCAATCAAAGATGTTATTTTTTCGGGGTTGCCCCCCAACTTTATGGCTTGTCAGCCTATTCTCTCTAGGTGGGGGTTTCTGTCTCCACCTATTTCTTCGTTCCTCCAACCAGAATTTCCCCTGCCAGAATCGGCCTCATTATAGTCACAGCCGTCTCTAAATTGTGGTCGACTATGGCGCGATCGGCTGTTCATGTTGTTTCCTCCTCGAGCTAGCATCTCCCGAGCGTCAGGAGGAGGCCTGCGTTGGTCGTTGGGTCCCCGTGCATTATTATGTCGTGGGGGGCCCTTGACCGCAGAGCCTGACTCGTTGTTCCTTCTGTTGGCAGAAGGACGCTACCCCCTGCTCGATGGATTTGGGTCTTCGTCCCCTGGGCGTCTAGGGCTGCGGGGCGGCTGCCCGACCCTATTCTCCTCTGGCACTGGGGATTGCCTCGACCAGCTTGAGATGGAAGCTACTGCTCAAGATCCCGAATCGGAACATCATCCTGAGCCACATGTGGCTGCTCTGGCCTTTGTCGGCTTGCTGGCTGGAGCGGAGGACTTGGATTGGGAGCCTGCTGTGGTGGCGCACTCGGTGGCTGATCCGGTTGAGAGGCTCGCACAGCCTATCCTCGAGCCAACTAAATGGCTGCTTCAAGGGCAGCCATGGCATCCCTCTGCCGACGGTCCATGTCTGCCTGCCGCTCACTCAGCTCCTGGCCCTGATGCTCAATCTCCCTCTGCTGCAGTGCCATGGTCTCCGCTGCATTCTCTTGATTAGCCCTCATATTGGCCAACTCATCTTGCAACACCCCCAGTGTTGCCCTCAGCATTTCTGAATCCAACTCCTCCTCTTCAAATTCCAAATGTGGTTCATTCTCCGCCACATTTGGAGGAGGAGGTTAAGATGATGCAGCACCAGCGGCCTATCCAGCTCTCTTGGATGTCTTTGCCATTTGATTTTCTTACAGCTTCTTGATCAAGCTCTGACTGAAAGCACCAGAATGTTGACCCTTGATTTGGCCAACGACATGAAGTCAGAATTACGACGAGAAATGAGATAATAGTCAAGAATGGAATCAAATGGTAAAGAAATAACACAAGTAATTTATAGTGGTTCGGCCCCAATGGATGGTAATGACCTACGTCCACTTAGTGTTCTAATTGATGTTGAATCCCAATGTCGTGATCAAAGAACTAGGGTTCTTGAGTTTCACAAGCTTTAAGAGGATTAAAATCCCGGTAGATAATCACGCTTGTGCTCTTTTTATGAGTATTTTGAAAAAGGTTCAAAAGTCCCTTCCTTGAGCCATCTCATTCATATTTATAGACTCAAGAGGGTTACGTGGGCCGATGGGCCTTAATTATCCCTAATCTCAATGTATCAAGGCAATAAAGAGGAAATAATCAATGTAGTTATTACAAGATTACAATCTTTAAAGGGAAGAAAACGAAGCATGTGACTAGACTGGTCGCATCTATCCGCGAGATCTGATGAAGCAACAGGGAGCTAATCGATAGGCGAAGAGCATCTCTTCATTCTAAAGCTGCCATGTGCCAACCACGTGTAATAAGTTCTTGCCACGTCATCAGAAGCCATTTTTGGGTAAACAAATTAAATAATGAGCTTATTTTAAGAATTATATTCGATCTCTACCGTTAGTTTAACAAGGTCAATAGCTTAATGGGGCCTCGAGACACTTCGATTCATCTCCCTGTGGAAGGTGTCATTAGTTATTTTGACAAGGTTAGATTTCAAAAGATAAATAATTATAGGTCAAATTCTACTACACTCACCGCTACGGTGACTACTAGGACTAAATCTATTATTATCGAAATCGTAGGTCTATCTCATAAAATAAGAAATTTTGTTTTCTTATTTTGATCGAATAGTAGGTTGTTAATAATGGTGTCCTTTATTAAATGAGTTTATAACTCTATTTAACTAATGATATTTTTTGGCTCTCGTCAATCAGGACATGAATATCACAGATTAGTTAAATACCTAAAGAAATAGAGATATGATTATTTTGATATTTTTTTCCATATCTTACATATTTATGGTATATGTTGTGATATTTCTTGAAATTAGAGTGAATTGAAGTTTTATTGAGCTAATGTGATTGATTTCTATTTTATTGATAATACATAGTAGTATTATTATGGTTGTGTCTACTCCCATCATTTCTCAACTTTCTATGGTGAAACTCACTAGAGAAAACTTCCTTAAGTGGAAGCAGAACATCAACATAGTGTTGATTGGTGAAAACTCCAAGTTTGTCATGACTGAAGAATCCCCAGAAGTTCCAGATGAGGAGACTCAAGTCAGCTTAATCATCAACAGTCTCTCTCCAGCTTTCCTGACGTTCACCACCATCTATGTGATGAATTAACTCAACTATGGTGTGACGCAGCTCATGAATGAGTTCATACTTTTGAGTCAATCATGGGTGGACCAAGTAAGGGAGGAGAAAAGAAGACTGATGTTGCTGCTTATGATCTAGCTAAGGCTAAAGCTAACCTAGCTTCATCTTCAAAAGCTAGAAACAAGAGGAAAGATGGACAAAACACCAACCCCAGGCCTGCAAAGGCTGCAAAGACGAGTGCACACCCAAGTGCACAGATGCCTAAGGGGAAGAAAAAGAAAAACAAGAAAGGTAAAAGTAAGTGCTTTCACTGCAATGAGAATGGGCATTGGAAACAGGATTGCCCCAAGTTTCTAGCAGCAAAAAACAAAGGTAATGATTATAGTTCATTTCTCTTAGAAACATGTGTTTTAGTGAAAGATAAATCAGTTTGGATTATTTATTCTGGA
Organism: Humulus lupulus; assembly: GCF_963169125.1. Classification (NCBI taxonomy): domain Eukaryota; kingdom Viridiplantae; phylum Streptophyta; class Magnoliopsida; order Rosales; family Cannabaceae; genus Humulus; species Humulus lupulus. Next base: position 62,905,862 of record NC_084796.1, read on the forward strand.
TGTACTAACCATGTTTGTAACTCTTTACAACTTCTTGAATCGTGGGAGCAAGTGGACTAAGGAGGCCTAAAGCTTAGAGTTGGGAACGGAGCGTTCGTTGCGGTCCAAGCTAGAGGAAGAGCTCGCCTGAAGTTCGGAAATAAATATTTAATTTTGAAAGATGTGTTTTTTATTTCGAATTTTAGTAAAAATTTAATTTCAGTTTCCATGTTGCAATTAGTACGATTTGTTATGACTTTCACAAGTTCTAATATATCTATTATTAGGTAACTTATACAGGATCTTTATTTATTTTCATGTAGATCTAATATTAAACAAATTAATATGATATAACCCAGAACATGTTTCTAAAATTGAATTCAAAGAGAAACAAAGATAAGAATACTTACAATATACGCAGCGGAATGAAAGAGTCATTCCTTCAGTTTCTCTAACTCTTGTATCCTTTCTGTCGCAGAGTATTATCAAGAAACTGAACTGTTCTTCTAATTTCTTCATAGTCTTCCAATGTATCCTTAGAATCACCTAGACTAGTGTGGGAAATTCTCAACACATGAGATAGATACAAAGAGAAGAAGAGAAAATAACAAAGAGGCTTAGAAAAGGACTTGTGTTTAGAGAGAATTTAAAACTATCAGAAAACCAGTGATTAAACTTATGTTTTGACTTCTCTCTAAGCACTCCTTTTATAGACTTAATTAGGTAATTTAATTTAATTAAAAAAATAATAAAATAATAGCCATTTAACAGCCCTACGTCGAAATTATCATGGGCTTTAGGCCCATGATATTTCCCATTTGATTATAAGCCCATTTGTTTACCCTAAAAACAGCTACAGATGACGTGGCAAGGATTTCTCACACGTAGTTGACACGTGGCAGAAGTACTGCTCGACTATCGACCAAAAGCACATCACTTCGCCAGGGGTTAATTTTTAGATACGACCAGGCTGGTCATATAACCTGATTTATTTCCTTCTTAAATTGTAATCTTATAATAATTGCATTGAATATTTCTTCATTATTATCTTGATACGTGATTATTAAGGAAAGATAGGGAACGTTGGCATATGTAACCCCCCTTGAGCCTATAAATATACATGAAATAGCTCAAGTAAGGGACTTTTGATTACTGAATATTTTTGCTAAGATAGAGAAAAAGAGAGAGCTATGGTGCAATTATCCATCGTTTTATTGTATTTCTTCCAAGGTTTGTGAAACTCAAGAACCCTAGTTCTTTGATCACTGCTTTGAGATTTAATCTTAATAATAGCACTAAGTGGACATAGGTCATTACCATCCTTTGGGGCCGAACCACTATAAATTCTTGGTGTTTTCTTCTCTTCCATTAGATCATCTTTCTTATTTGTCGTTTTATCCTTTGTCGTATATTTGACTCCGTGTCGTTGGCCAAATCATGGGTCAACATTTTGGTGCTTTCATTGAGAGTTTGACAAAAAACTGTGAAAAAATCTAATGGCGAAAACATCCAAGAAGACTGGACAGGCTGCCTGCGCTGCACCGTCCCAACCTCCTCCCCCAAATGTGGCTGAGAATGAACCGCATTTGGAGTTCGATGAGGCGGAATTAGATTCTGAAACACTAAGGGCAATGCTAGGAGTGTTGCAAGATGAGTTGGCCAATCTGAGGGCCAATCAAGAGAGTGTTGCGAAGACGATGGCGCTGCAGCAAAGGGAAATAGAACGCTAGCGCCAAGAGCTGAGTGAGCGGCAGGCGGAAATGGATCATCGGTAGATGGATGCCATGGCCGCCCTTGAAATAGCCATTCAACTGGCTAGGAGTCAAGCTGTGCCAGCCTCCCAGCCAGATTAGCCATCAAGTGCACCACCTCAAAGATGTCCCAATCCAAGCCCTTCGCTCCAACCAGCAAGCCCTCAAAGGCCAGAGCAGCCGCCTATGGCTCAGGATGAGGTCCCGCCTAGGGATCCTGAGCAGCAGCGTCCAACCCAAGCTAGTCGAGGCAATATCCAGCGTCCAAGGCATAATAGGTTAGGGCAACTGCCCCGTAGCCCTAGACGCCCAGGGGAAGAAGAGCCAAATCCACTGAGCAGGAGGCAGCGTCCTTCTTCCAACAGGAGGAACATCGAGTCAGGCTCTGCAGTCAGGGGCCCCCCACGGCATAACAATGCATGGGGACCCAACGACCAGTGCAGGCCTCCCCCTGACGCTCAGGAAATGCCAACCCGAGGAGGAAATAGTGTGAACAACCGGTCACGCTGTAATCAGCCACAATTCAGAGATGGACATGACTATAATGAAGCTGATTCCAGCAGAGGAAATGCTGGCCGGAGAAATGAAGAATGGGGTGGAGGCAAAAGCACCCCACCTAGAGAAAATAGAACAGCTAGCCACAATGCTGGGGGACAACCCAGGTAGCCAAACGTCTTTAGTCGGCTAGGAGCTAGCGAGCAGAGACGAAGAGACGATGACCTGAGGGACGTACTCAACGACTGCCATGAGAGGCACGACGAGTACGCTCCCCTGGCACCGGTGGCCCCAGTAGTCCCAGAAGCTGTTCAGGCTCAGATTGATGCCCTGAACCAGGCAGTACAGCAGCTGGTTAGTGGACGAACGTCCCATATCGAGTACGATAGGAGGAGGGGCACCCCCTTTATACAGAGGATTGCCTCGGCTAAAACCTCTAGTAAGTTCAAGATGCCTACATTGTCGAAATTCGACGAGTACGGAAACCCAGTATCTCACGTTAATAAGTTTGAGATACATATGGACATACAAAAAGTGTCGGAAGATGCCCACTGCCATATCTTCCCTGCGACACTATCTGACATCGCTCAGGAGTGGTTCTTCAAGCTCCCTCCTACTGTTATATACCTATGTGTTTCTAAAATTTATTATTACTTTTTGAGCCGTTCAAAAGCTTATCCCTTGTTTGTTTCAATGGAAGGTGAGACCATCAAGATCATGAACCAAGAGCTAGTGAGGTTGGATAGGTTTGATGGATCCAATTTCACTAGGTGGCAAGACAAGGTGAAATTCCTTTTGACAACACTCAAGAAAGCCTACATCCTTGAGTCATCCTGGGCACCTCTAGCTGAGCCATCCGACAAAGACACTCCCAATGAGGTGGAGAAAAGAAGGAAGAGGGAGGAGGACAATCTCCTTTGTAGGGGTCATATCCTCAACGCCCTATCCCATGGGCTCTATGACCTCTACACCGAGACCAAATCGGCCAAGGAGATATGGGATGCACTTGAGAAAAAGTTTAAGGCGAAAGAGGAAGGTACCAAAACGTTTTTGATATCTCAATACTTCAATTTCAATTTTTTTGGTGATAAACCTATTCTTCCTCAAATTCATGAATTGCAAATAATTGTTAACAAATTGAAAGTGTTAAAGATTGAGCTTCCCGAGGCCTTTCAAGTTGGTGCTATAGTGGATAAATGACCACCAACTTGGAAGAGCTATAGGAAAAGAATCCTTCATAAAAATGAGGATTATTCTTTGGAGGAAATCCAAAAACATATTTGAATCGAAGAGGAATCGATATGTAGAGATAAACTTGGGGAGGGGTCTAATGGAGAGACTTCCAAAGCAAATGCGGTGTCACAACCAAAACATCCCAAAAACAAAGGGAAAAAGGGTAATGAGAAACCTTTGGGTCCAAAAACCAACCTAAAGAAGTTTAAGGGCGAGAAAGGCCCTTGCTTTGTGTGTGGTAAAATGGTCACTATGCAAGAGAGTGTAGGCATAGAAAAGACCAATAAGGACCTAAGGTGAACGCAACTCAAGAGGAAAACATAGCTGCTGCCCTTAGTGAGGTGAATGCGTTCCAAGGCAAGGTGAAAGGGTGGTGGTATGATACATGTGCCACCGTCCATGTCACCTATGAAAAATCATTGTTCAAGACCTTTGAAGAGTCAAAGGGCAACCATGAGATACAAATGGGCAATGAGGGCAAATCCAAGGTACTTGGCAAAGGTACTATTGAAGTCTACTTCACCTCTGGCAAGAAAGTTACATTAGTGAATGTACTTTATGTTCTCGAAATGAGTAGAAACTTGGTAAGTGGTGATTTTCTTGGCAAGCCCAGCATTAAAGCTGTTTTTGAGTCCGGTAAACTTATACTTACCAAATCAAATGTATTCTTGGGAAAAAGGTACTCTTTTGAGGGAATGGTTAAATTGTGCACCAATGATGTAACTTTCAATGTTATCAATAAAAATGCTAATTCTGCCTATATTATTGAGTATGATTCTTTATTTTTGTGGCATCTTAGACTATCGCATATAGGTTTTTCTACCATGAAAAGAGTAGTAAAATGTGGTATGATTGTATGCAATATTAAAAATTATGGTAAATGTGAAACATGTGTTAAGGCAAAAATGATTAAGAAACAATTTCCTAGTGTAGAAAGATCATCTAATTTACTAGATTTAATCCATAGTGATCTTTGTGAATTAAATGGTGTTTTAACTAGAGGTGGTAAAAGGTATTTTCTTACTTTTGTAGATGATTTTAGTAGATATACCTATGTGTTTCTTTTAAAGCATAAAGATGAAACTTTTGATGCTTTTAAATTGTATAAATTAGAAGTTGAAAATCAACTAAATAAAAAGATGAAGGTGCTCAGAAGTGATAGAGGAGGAGAGTACTTCTCTAATGAATTCAATACATTTTGTGAATAAAATGGTATAATTCATGAGTGCACTGCACCTTATACACCACAACACAATGGTGTTGCCGAAAGGAAAAATAGGACTTATCTAGAGATGATAAATTCTATGTTGATGTTTTCTAAGTTGAACTTCAACTTATCGGATGAAGCACTTTTAACCGCTTGTCACATTCTTAATCGAATACCGATGAAGAAAAATGAGATATCTCTATATGAGTTATGGAAAGGAAGAATACCCAGCAAAGGGTACTTCAAAGTGTGGGGGTGTCTTGCATATTGCAAGAAAAACGAACCTAATAGAACAAAGTTAGGTTCAAGAGCCATAAAATGTGCTTTTGTTGGTTATGCCAACAATAGTAAAGCTTATAGGCTATTAGACTTAGAGTCTAATGTTGTGATTGAATCTAGAGAAGTTGAATTTTTTGAGAATATGTTATGTGACAACAATTCTCAAGCTTCAACATCTCTAAAGGAGAATTTGTTATGTGAGAACAATTCTCATGTTTCTACATCCAAAGTTGATTCTCAAGAGGAGAATTCTCAAAAGGATGTAAAGCAACCCTTTGAACCTAGAAGAAGTCAAAGGCTTAAAAATCATAAAAGTCTAGTAGTGGATGAGATAGATTCTCAACGAATTTCATTCTACATGGTAGAAGGAAATATAGAGGAAGTCATTAGGAAAATTCCAATTGTACTTCTCGTTGAGGATGATCCTAAGACTTATAGAGAAGCTATGCAATCGAGAGATAGTGCATTTTGGAAAGAAGCCATCAATGATGAGATGGATTCCATTCTTTCCAATAACACTTGGGAATTGGTAGACCTCCCACCGGGGTCTAAGCCAATTGGGTGTAAGTGGGTGTTTAGGAGAAAATACAATAATGACGGCACTATCCAAACCTTTAAAGCTAGATTAGTAGCTAAAGGGTTTAGGCAAACAGAGGGTATCGATTATTTCGATACCTATGTGCCTGTTGCAAGAACAATTTCTATAAGAATTTTGTTCGCTTTAGCTTCTATACACAACTTGTATGTTCATCAAATGGATGTCAAAACGGCATTCCTTAATGGTGACCTCAATGAGGAGGTCTATATGGAACAACCCGAAGGGTTTGTCCTACCAAAATATGAACATAAAGTTTGTAGACTTGTAAAATCCTTATACGGATTGAAACAAGCTCCTAAGCAATGGCGTGAGGAATTTGATCAGGCCATCGCGTCTAATGGGTTTAGACATAACAATGGAGACAAGTGTTTGTATTCCAAAACTTGTAAGGGATATGTGATCATTGTTTGCTAATATGTGGATGACATGCTTATTCAAAGTAATAGCATGAAAGGGATAGAAGAAACGAAGAGGGTTCTATCATCAACCTTCAAGATGAAAGATCTTGGAGAAGTTGATACCATACTCAGTATCAAATTAAAGAAACATAGTGGGGGGTTTTGCGTTAGGGCAAGCCCACTATGTTGAGAAAGTATTGAACAAATTTAATCATCTCAAGGTTAAAGATGCCAATACTTCATTCGATCATAGTGTAAAACTAGAGAAAAATGAAGGAAGAGCAGTGGCTCAATTGGAGTATGCTAGTGCTATAGGGAGTCTAATGTACGCTCCCAAGTGTACTAGACCTGATATAGCATTTGCGGTAAGTAAACTTAGTTGGTTTACAAGTAATCTAAGTGTGGATCACTGGAAGGCAATTGGAAGAGTCCTAGGTTATCTCAAGAAAACAAAAGGACTAAGCCTTCACTACTCCAAATTTCCTTCGATATTAGAAGGATATACATATGCATGTTGGATATCCAATCATGGAGACAACTTGTCCACAACTGGTTGGGTATTTACACTTGGTGGAGGTGCAATTTCTTGGGGTTCCAAGAAACAAACCTGTATATCTCATTCCACTATGGAAGCAAAGTTCATTGCTCTAGCTGCTACCGGCAAAGAGGTCAAATGGTTAAGGGATCTGTTGATAGAGATTCCCCTAATCAAAGAGAATGTATCTACTATATCGATACATTGTGATAGCCAAGCGACATTGGCTAGAGCATACAGCGGGGTGTATAATGGGAAGTCTAGACACATTAGTCTAAGACATGGATATGTAAGAGAATTGATTCAAAGAAGAGTCATCTCAATATCCTATGTGAGAACAAGTGAAAATCTGGCGAATCCTTTCACTAAGCCACTAACGAGGGATTTAGTGGCCGCATCATCTCAAGGGATTGGACTTAAACTCCCTAAAGAGATTCACTATTGATGGTAACCTATCTTAACACTAGTTATTCAACTAGTGTTAGGTTCAATAGGTAATAACAAGTCAATCAAGTGAATATTAGTTGTACTCAAAACAAGTCCCATCTGAGATATTGAGTACTTGTGTGTTACCAAGTGGATGGTTAAAACCGAAAGGGTTTTTTTATAGAATTCAATCTTGTAAAGACAAGTATTTTTGGTAACAAAATACTGTAAGAATTCTACCTATATGGACCTAGGGGTGGTGCCGCCTCTCATGAGAATTGGGAGTATTCTCAAGAACGTCCATGAATGGAAAGTGCACATGGGCATTAACGGTGCAAAGCGAGACATAGAGGTCTCAAGTGAACATCGCAAAGGTGTGTGTGTTATCATCGATTTGTTATCATGAAAAGATGGTTCAATGCCTAGTGCAACCAAATTTTCGACAAATTTTGTGATAATTACACTATGGTAAAGTTCAAGTTGAAAAACACTTTGCTTTATGCACTAATGCAATGACTCCTATAAGAGAGAGTTCTTATTTAATCAAGTGGGGGATATGTTATATTTTAAAATATAATGATTGATTAAATAAGTGTTACAATAGATAACTATTACAATAAGTGACCAAGGACCTAAATCCCCTCGATCACTTGGGGGGCATATAAGGTATCTAGTAAGCAAAGCATATCGAAAGGTATGTAAACACATGAGCAAAATAAGTGTAAGCATGCTAGGGTACTTAGAGTATTTTTCAAAATTTTGTATTTTGTTAAATCAAACAAAAGTACTATGCTAAGTTTGGTCATGTGAACAGATGTTATAATAAGATGCAAATATACTATAATATCAAAATGTATCCTTTTACACCACAAGGAGTCGCTGCTCGGATGTAATTATTCAATTAAAAGTAAAAGCTGCCCATGCAGCAATAAATAATCAATTGGAAAATAAGTTTCTTAACATCACGACCTATAGGCCGTGTACTTGAAAAATTAAAAGAAAAAAAAGTTGCAGACTACGAGGCTGGAGGATCTTGAGGGGTGTCCTGGTCGACAACATATGTAGCTTCATTGTCCACCCCGTCTAAGCCAGTTGCCAAGGAAATTTCGGGCGAGGCAGGTACCCTTGCTCTCTCCTCTTCTGCCAGTCGAGCAATGCAGCGGGCTATCTCGGCATGCCTTGCGCGCTCGGGAAGGTAACTGAAACAGCCTCTTGGTTGTGTTTCCAGAAGTCATAAAAACACTTACTCGTGGCGTTCTTGTACCTTTCCAAATTACTGGCGTTGGCTTGTTCAAGCTTCTTGATACGGCCCTCCAAGGTTGTAGTCTCTTGTCTACTCACAACCAACTCATGCTCGAACTTTTTAGCCTCACGATAGTTGATACGGTTAGACTCCTTGAAGTTGTCTTTTTGATCAATGGCCTTATCTAGAGCAGTATACTTCTCCCTTAGCTCCGCAGCCAGTTTATTCTTCTCCTCAAGCACTGCCTCAAGCTGCTCAGCGTATTTCACATCGGCGGCTTTGAGTTCTTCAATGTGTCGTTGCACCAAAGTCCTGGACTGCTCGGTGACGGCGCCCGAGCGGAGCCGACCGGCAGTAAGGGTTAGAATTGCCTGCGATCAGAGCAAAGGTTAGACTGACTATAGAATATAAAAGGGGTTGTCTCCATAGAAAAAGATAACTTACACTGGCAAACTCATTCAATGCGCAGGTTTGGATCTGGTCGACATCCATTGTCTCAGTCGAAGCCATCGCCTCTCGGCAGCGTTCGTGCTTCAAAATTTTGGCAACCCTGTCTTTGACCGATCTTAAGGTGTGACTTGATATGTCGCCCCCTGTCTTTGACTTGATCTTAAGGCTGAGTCTGGTCGATTGGGGCTGGTGGAGACGGTGTCGACCCGGCAGGAGCAGGGGGAGTCTGCTGCTCGAGAGGAGAAGGAGGTGGTGTTGCATTGGCTGAGGTTCTATCTACCGGAGGGCCTGCAATAGGGCTTTCTTGGCCTGAGGCGTTTTACTACTTTCCCCAGGATGCCTCTTGCTCATTTTCTTTTTGCTCGAGGGAGCTTCGAGAGCCTCAGGGGCACTGTATATGTTGAACACATACTCGGAGTCCATGTCTGCAAGAGAAGCAAATACACGAATAGTGAGATAGTATAAATGATTATGTTATGGCAGGAAAAGAAACAAAGAAAATTGTAAGTGAAATACCCGAGCTATCATTTACTGGTCGCTACATTATATACTCTACTAGTCTTACACTCACCCTCTGGCATGAAGAAGTCTAAATCTAAATTTGGAGCGTACTTAAAATTTTCATCCCCGTCAGATAAGTGACAGGGAATTGGCAAGCTACCTAAGAGCGAGAGATCAAGACCGTTCTCATCCGAAGATTCATTGAGGGGCTCGAGAGGTTCGGTGGCCTTCTTTTTTCCTTTTCCTATTGGGGCGGGGGGAGCAGCAGCCCATGGGGTGCTGCAGGGTTCCCTAATTGTTACTCTAGTGGCCCTCCTCGGAGGGGGTTGTTCCACGTCTGGGTGCTTCTCGGGAACCTCTCCGCCAATGGCACTCCCCGCCGTTGACTCCCTCACATTCTGATGAGGGGCCAAAAGGCCGACTAGTCTCAGATTGGCCTCCGTGACCAGCTGTTTGACGCTTTTCTCTATGTCAGTCACGCTGGACAGGAGGGATGATCGCATCTCCATGTCTTGAGTAGGGTTTGGTCGCACCCATGGGCCTAAAATGCACTAAATTTCTAAGGAAAATGCAGCAAAAAATTGAAGAAAGATTGACGACCAGTAGTATAAAGACTTTACCTCCTTGAGTGAAGGCCAAGTTGTTCGCGACCATGTCAGTCGTCAAGAAATACCCCTGATGGTACTTCCCCATGTTCGAGATATGAGTGGTGTTAGACAGGAAAGTGCGACCTGTCTCCTGGTGACAAAATGGGAAAAACCCCGTGTTTTCTTGGTTGGGGTTGGATTTTAGGTCGAATAGATAGTTGACCTCATGTGGAGTGGGGACAGGCTATTTTTTGTGACTATAAAGGATATAGAGTGCAGCAAGCATTCTATATCCGTTGGGAGTTATTTGAAAAGGGGCGACCCCGAAGTAATTGGCCATCCCCTGGAAAAAAGGATGAAGAGGCAGGGTCGCTCCTGCCTCAATGTGATACCTTAACCAGGCACTGAAGGCGCCTCCAGTCAAGTTCTCCCGTTGGTCTTGAGTGGGTTGAACTAATGTCACCCCAGGGAGTCCATATTTTTTAATGTAATTAGCGATCATCCTGATCGTTACCCGGCTGACAAGTGCGATGTACCATTCAACATCTGGTTGAACGGCGTTTTGGGGCTAAGCATGAGTCTGAATGTTTGGGTTGGGGATATTCCTTTCCCGACCACTAGTCGAGGGAATTCCAGCCTGAGGAGTGGACTGGTTTGAAGGTTCGGAAGATTTCTTTTTCTGGGCTGTGGCTTTTACTCTACCCATGGCTGGAAGGTTTGTTTGAGGTCTATTGGGTGGGGTTCGAGAAAAAGGAATCTATGACACCAGCTGCGACGGATGCTCCTCGTCTTCAAGTAATTGGGCAAGCAAGTCATCATCGATAGGCTTCTCACCTCCCCAAGGATCTTGCATGAAGAGCTGCGAACAGAGAAATGGGGAGGTGAGAACATAAAGCCTAAAAATATGTATTGAAACTTAGAATAACGTTGCTCGCGTATAAAAGTTAAGCTTTTATACGATCAGCAGCATTCTAGGAAAAACACTGAGTTCTATATGAGCAGTTTGAAAAACAGATTGAAAAGTGGAAGTAAAATTTTTTTTGAGAAAAAGCTTTTTCGACTCTGAAGGGGCAGGAAAAACCAAGTTTTTCAACTAGCCTAAAAGTTGAATTTTTACTTCGATTTTACGCCCTAAACCTACAATCTCGACTACCAAACTAGCTCTTAACCTCTACAAGATATTCCCAATCTTCCCAAAACAGTTTCAGCCAAGAACAGTAAAATTCTCCAAGAATTCAGAAATCAGGAATAGATACAAACAAGTATTGCATGGCCTATTAACAATGGAAAGGTTTGAAGAAACGTACTTGTATGAAAGATGGAGTGAAGTTCTGAGGCACTAAGTTGATTCAGCTGGGCAAGAGCTTCGTGATCCGTCAGAATTTCTAGGTTTCTGGAAGTATAGCTCCTGGTTCTTCAGTTTCTTGAAGATAAAGTTAAAGTGTAAAAAGTAAAAACTGGTTCTGAAGGGTCATTTATATTAGCCGAGGAGCAGTTACCAAGGTAATCATAAAGGGTAACTTTCCAAGGCATGGGGAAGTGTGATAGTTGTCAAACAAGTTATTGGGAAGCTGAAAAGACTTGATTGGACATGATTGATCACCCTTTTTCAAGAAAGCATGGGCGACTGACAGATCTCGTGGGGTATTCGAAGAGTCAATTTCCTAAGTTTACTTATTGCTGGTCACAATAAATAAACTTGGGGGCAAATGTTTACCCTAAAAATGGATGCAGATGACGTGGCAAGGATTTATCACACGTAGTTGACACGTGGCAGAAGTACTGCTCGACTATCGACCAGAAGCACATCGCTTCACCAGGGGTTAATTTTTAGATACGACCAGGCTGGTCGTATAACCTGATTTATTTCCTTCTTAAACTGTAATCTTATAATAATTGCATTGAATATTTCTTCATTATTATCTTGATACGCGATTATTAAGGAAAGATAGGGAACGTTGGCATATGTAACCCTCCTTGAGCCTATAAATATACATGAAATAGCTCAAGGAAGGGACTTTTGATTACTGAATCTTTTTGCTAAGATAGAGAAAAAGAGAGAGCTATAGTGCAATTATCCATCGTTTTATTGTATTTCTTCCAAGGTTTGTGAAACTCAATAACCTTAGTTCTTTTATCACTACTTTGAGCAAGACATGTATTATTTTTTATTGATTTTGTTATCCAAAGAATAGGCGTGGATGACGTGGCAGACATTTTTAACACATGGCTGACACCTGGCAAGGTTCTGTTCGACTATCGACCAGGGGAGTAGTCCTGACGTAACGTTGGGACTTTATATACGACTAACTTGGTCGTATACTTCATATAACTTGAGAAGATCTTATGCAGTTATAACGAGATCCGAGATTATCTCTCATAATTCCTGAGTATCCGATTATTTAGGAAATAATATCTGTAACAAACTCATGTAATCCTCCCTGAGCCTATAAATAGAGAAAGATAGCTCAAGGAAGGGGACTTTTGGTTGATTTAATTTTTACACTTACAAGAGAATTAGAGCTATTATATTACGATTGTATTGTTCATATCTCTCAGGCCAATGAAACTCAGAGAACCCTAGTTCTTTGATCACTCCTTTGAGAACTCATATCAATAATAGCTCAAGTGGACGTAGGTCATTACCATTTTCATGGGGCCGAACCACTATAATTTACTGTGTTCTTTACTGTTTTTGTCATTAAATCTATTCCAACACATCCATCCACATCAAGCGTTTGACTCCGTGTCAGTTGACCAAAAGGAGGGTCAACATTCTGATGCTTTCATTAAGAACTTGAGACGAGTTTTTTGAAGCGTTAATGGCAAAAACAACAAAGAAGACTGGGCAAGCAGCTGGCACTGCACCATCTCAACCTCCTCCTCCCCCAAACATGGCTGAAAATGATCCACATTTGGAATTTGATGAGGAGGAACTAGATTCCGAGACGCTGAGAAATACCCTGGGGGTATTGCAAGATGAACTGGCCAATCTGAGGGCCAGTCAGGAAAGTGCTACAGAGATTATGGCGCGACAGCAGCAAGAGATAGAGCGACAGCGCCAGGAGCTAAGTGAAAGACAGGCGGAGATGGACCATCGTCAGAGGGAGGCCATGGCAGCCCTCGAAGCAGCCCTATAATTGGATAGGAATCAAGCTGCACCTACCTCACAGCCTGATCAACCCTCAAATGGGCCACCCCAAAGGAGTCCCAATCCTAGCCCTCCAATCCAGCCGATGAGCCCTCAAAGACCCGAGCAGCCGCCAATGCCTCAGGATGATATCCCACCAAGGGATCCTGAGATGCGGCCTCCATCCCAAGCTGGTCGTGGTGATCCCCCGCAGCCAAGGCAGAATAGGGCCTGGCAGCAGCCCCGTAGTCCTAGACGCCATAGGGGTGAAGAGCTGAACCCACCAAGCAGGGGGCAGCGTCCTTCTGGCAACAGAAGGAACTCAGAGATAAGCTCTGCGGTACGGGGCCCCCCATGGCATGATAACGCATGGGGACCTACCGACCAATGCAGGTCGCCCTCTAACGCTCGGGAAGTTCCAGCCCGAGGAGGCAATCGAGGGGATAATCGGTCCCACCATAGCCAATCAAGGTTCAAAGATGGCCATGGTTACAACGAGGCCAACTCAGGCAGAGGAAATACCGGTCAGAGAAATGAAGAGAGAGGTGGAGGCAGAGGCCCACCACCTAGGGAAGACCAACAAGAGAGACGTAACGCTGGGGGGCAACCCAGACAAAATAATGTCTTTAACCGGCTCAGAGCAAGTGAGCAACGACGAAGAGACGAAGACTTAAGGGATGTACTCAATGACCGCCAAGAACAGCACGACGAGTACATTACCCCAGTAGCAAAGGCCCCGATGATTCCTGACTCTGTGCAAGCCCAAATAGATGCCCTAAACCAAGCAGTACAACAGCTGGTCGGGGGAAGAACGTCTCATATCGAGGACGACAGGAGAAGAGGCACTCCTTTCGTTCAAAGGATAGTTGTGGCAGAAACTCCCAGCAAATTTAAGATGCCCACACTTTCAAACTTTGACGAGTATGGTGACCCGGTATCTCATGTCAATAAGTTTGAGATACAGATGGACATTCAGAAAGTGTCTGAAGACGCTCGGTGCAGGATCTTTCCTACAACACTTTCTGATGCTGCACAGGAGTGCTTTTTCAAATTCCCTCCTGCAAGTATTTTTTCTTGGGAGATGTTCATAAAGGAATTTTACGGACAATTCTATGCGGGTCGTGTGCACCCAACTGAGGCAAACCAGCTAGTGGAGATACGCCAGCAAGAAGGAGAGCCACTGAAGGATTACGTCTAGTGCTTTATGCGAGCGGCTGCTGGAGCTAAAACAGTGGGAGATGAGGGCAAGATGATGGCCCTAACTGCAGAAGTTAGGCATCGTATGCCTTTTTGGAGTAGCCTCAGAAAGCATGGAGTTAAGACTACTCAAGAATTCTTGGATCGAGCTGATCGGTACATCAAGATCGAGGATGCCATCGCCAGCAAGGGAAAGCCCCTAGGCAAAGATAAGGGGACTGCAGAACCCGCCAAAGCCGCCAATGGGTCAAAACCCAACGATAACGGCAATGGCAATGGGAACGGCAATGGCAACGACAAGAATGGGGGGAAGAGGTCCCATAATGAACCTTCCACCTCTGAGAATAAATGCGCTAAGGGCAATCATTATGAACTGCGGTTCACTAACTACATTGCCCTTATCAAGTCTCGAGGAGAGGTGTATCAGGCCACGAGTTCCAGTGTGCCTTACAAAAGACCCGCTCCCATTTGAAAGGATATTTCGAAAAGAGATACTACCAAGTTCGGTCATTATCATAACGACTACGGACACAATACGAACGAATGCTACCAGCTGAAAGATGAAATCGAGTTCCTTATCAGACAAGGACACTTGAGGAGATAAGTACGGGCCTCGGGAACTTCCCAACGAGAGGCTCCAGGTGGCAACAAGCAAGCGCCTGCACGCCAATGTTCGCCACCTTCGCAGCCTGATCCCGTAGCTGGCACTTTACTCACCATCTGTAATGACCCAACTACTCTAGACCTTGGACCATTACTAACTTCTATACAAAACTTACAAAAACATACATTTGAAATAACATATCTTTATTTCAGAACTGTAAGGTAAAGGCTTAAAACTATATAAAATTCATAAGTATGACATTGGGATCCCATTGTTAGAAACAAACATAACTTTGACATAGTGAAAACTTTATTAAAACTTATTACAACCAATTGCGGAAAAATACACAGAAAACCATAATTAAAGAGACTTCATCCTCGAATCGAACTCTCGGTCCTTCGATTCCATTCCGCCTCAATACAGATCCCCAAGCTTCCAAGAACCTTTCCCGCCACCAAAGCTATTTTCCTACACATATAAACATAAAGGAGTGAGCCTAATGCCCAGCAAGGAAAATCTAACACATAAATCATATACATAAAATTCATATCAACATATACTAAAACATATCTTAACATATGTCACATATACTATAATGGCCATTATTACTTGGGGTCCCATAAACAAACCAAGTCATATGCCCATTAGATTTGTGGGGCTTGCTAGCTAAGCAAGTCATATTCCCATAAATTTATTGGGGCTTGTTAGTTATACAGGTCATATGCCCAAGTCTACAAACATACATAACACACAAATCATAAGTTAACATAACACATAAATCATAAGATAACATATGGCATAACACATAATATCCTATCCTATTTTCCTTACCAAAAGTACCGGGATATGAGAACAGGTTTGGGACTTTGGAACACTCCTAAAATCCATCAATGAAAGGGTGAGTATATTTGAAGAAAAAGGAATGAAAAGAATGGACGAACTATACCATCAAGAATATACTTACCAAAAACCTTATGTTCAAGATCTTAGATTTCCTATCCAAAAATAAAGAATAAAGTTAGGATGTTGAGTAGAAAACTATAAGAACTTAAGGAAAACAATACCAAAATGAACTAGAGTTTGGAATACCTTGAATGCTTCTATGACCGATCTAAACCTTGAACCGAAATGTGCTACAAACCTTACTTCCCAAGTGTTTGGTAAGCTTATAATCCCAACCCAAGTGTTTACACTCTCAAAAATAACCTAGCAGCTTGCAGCCTCAGAACTTAGCTTAATGAATGAATAAATGGTTGGGTACTAGGTCCTATTTATAGAGTTCAAGAATTAAAAGATCTTCATTTAACTTGAATAAAATAATGGCTTTTTAAGTGAAAAATATTTGAATTATTGTTCAGCAGAGGCTGAAGACTCGGTCAGAAAGATGCTGGACTTATCAAGAGGTTAAAGATTAAAATGAGAACGTTTTCAAAAACATTCAAAAATATACTAAGGGAACCGATATATCGCCCCTTGTAGGCAATATATCGCCTGGGCCAGCATGCTCGAGGCTCGTCGAGGTGATCGTGCGATGTTACATGTTTTTCATATCCCCGTACTGCGATGTATCGCCCCCTATAGCTGCGATATATCGGCATACGCTGAATATTTAAACACGAAATTGCACAATTTCAGCTTAATTTGAATTGAGTAAACAGCCTTGACTAAGTCCTCTAACGTTTTCAAAGCTGCTAACAAACCCTAGGATATTCAAATATTACTCTTAATAAACTTATTCCTCAAAAATACTTAATTATCAGTAAACATACACATGACAAGTGTTACTTTCTTATTGGGTCTATCTAAAGCTTATAATATAATAAATATCACCATCAATATCAGTCATATTAATTAAACCTTAGGTTAAAATTAATATTCTTAAACTATAGGTTAAACTTAGAAAATCTACAAGTGTTACTATGAGTGTCCAATTAAATCCCGGTCTGAACCAAAGTCCACAGTCATAAAAATACTACTACTATTACTATTATACTACTATCTAACTAGCTAAGTAAAGTTCTTGGAATCTACACCATCTGTGGAGGCCCGCACGCGGGAAACAGCAGAAAGGCAAGGGAACGATATGCTCAGACCCTACGCCACGACCAGGACATCGAAATGATGACTGTGGAGGACCAGGCATCAAAGAAGGCTCGGTCAGAGGACGGAGAAATAACCCTCTCTGACAGTGACGCCCAGCATGTCTGATTCCTGCATTCCGATTCTCTGGTCGTGGATGTTCAAATTGCCAACATGATGGTGAAGAGAGTGTTAGTCGATACAGGAAGTTCAGTAAACATCCTGTACAAATCTTCGCTGGAACGCATGAAGTTGTCCGTCAAGGACTTAGAGCCCTGAAACTAAACGATTTACGGCTTCTCTGGTGAGGGACTCGCCCCAACAGGGTCAATCAGACTTCCAGTAATAGCAGGTACAGCGCCTGCTACCAGGACATTACTCGCTACTTTCATAGTAGTCGATTGTCCTTCAGTGTACAATGCTATAATCGGAAGGCCTATATTGGTTGACCTTCGGGCCGTCACCTCAATATGGCACCTATCCATGAAATTCTCGACTGACGCAGGGGTAGGACGCGTGTTGGGAAATCAAAGGGAAGCAAGAGAGTGCTACAATGCCTCGATCACAAAGGCAAAGAAGGGAACGTCAAGGAGCACTCCCTCGGAGAGGTTGCAGATGGCCATTGATACACAAGCCCAATCCGGTGATGAAGTCACCAAATAGGGTGTTGCCCAAAGTGATGATAGAGACTTAGATCCTCGCTTTGGGTATTTTGAGGAAGATGTTGGACCCGTCGAGGACCTTGAGGAGGTCCAACTTGACGAAGAAATTCCGACCAAAGTTGTAAAGGTCAGTAAAAATTTAGAAGCAACGACAAAGCGCGCACTAGTGGAATTTTTGAGAAAGAACCAGGAAGTTTTTGCCTGGTCACATAAAGACATGGCTGGGATAGATCCTGCAGTCATCAGCCATGTCCTGAACGTCGACAAAAGCTTTCCACCCGTGCAGCAGAAAAGAAGGCTGCTCGATAAAGACAGATCAAAAGCCTTAAAAGAAGAAGTTGAAAGAATGAAGGAGAATGGGTTCATCAGGGTGGCATTTTATCCATCACGGGTCTCTAATCCAGTACTGGTTCCCAAGCCTAACGGAAAATGGCGGACCTGTGTAGATTTCACAAACCTTAATAAAGCCTGCCCAAAGGATTGTTTCCCACTCCCAAGGATCGACCAACTGGTCGATGCAACTGCAGGACATGAGATCCTCTCTTTCATGGATGCATACTCAGGATACAATCAGATCAGTATGCATCCCCCTGACGAGGATCACACTAGCTTTCGGACCGATACAGGGTTATACTGTTATAAAGTAATGCCCTTCGGACTGAAAAACGCTGGTGCGACTTACCAGCGACTAGTTAACCACATGTTTAAAGAGTTGATCGGAGTAAACATGGAGGTATACGTGGACGACATACTGGTGAAGTCGAAAAAAGCAGAAGGACATGTGAAGGATTTACAGGATTGTTTCAATGTTTTGAACAAGTATCAAATGAAGCTAAATCCTCTCAAGTGTTCCTTCAGAGTATGATCAGGGAAATTTTTGGGGTTCATTGTCAATTCTAGAGGAATCGAAGCCAACCCCGAAAAGATCAAAGCCCTTATCAACATGAAATCGCCGGTGAAAATCAAAGATGTGAAAAGTTTAACTGGAAGGATTGCCGCACTCAGTAGATTTATTTCAAAGTCAACGGATAAATGTGTCCCTTTCTTTAATCTACTTAGAGGCAACAAGAAGTTCGAGTGGACTGGAGACTGCAAACAGGCTTTCCAAGCCTTAAAAGCCCACATGGCACAGCCTCCTATCCTATCAAAGCCTATAGATGGGGAAACTTTGTTCATTTACCTGGCGATCACTGAATATGCTGCTAGTGCGGTGCTAGTAAGAGAAGAAGAAGGCGTACAAAAGGCAGTTTATTATGTGAGCAAGAGGTTAATCGGGGCCGAATTAAGATATCCTCCCATCGAAAGATTAGCCTATTGCCTAATTTTGGCCTCAAGGAAGTTACGTCCTTACTTCCAAGCCCATCCCATCACAGTCTTAACTGACCAGCCCCTTCAGCAAGTTCTACAAAAGCTAGAGGCTGCTAGACGTTTGTTAAAATGGCCAGTCAAACTTGGGCAGTTCAATATAACATATTCACCGTGAGCAGCAGTAAAAGGACAAGTCTTGGCTGATCTCATAGCCGAATTTACCGAACTCCCAGACAGCGAGCAGAGCGAAATACCTAGTGCGCCTGAGCCTCAAGTTGAAGCTCCTTCGTGGAAGTTATTCACGAACAGATCGTCCAACGAATCTCACGCAGGAGCAGGAGTAATATTGATAACGCCAGAAGGGCATCAATTTCACTGCGTGATTAGGTTTGATTTCACCGCTTCAAACAATGAAGGCGAGTATAAAGCCCTACTCGCTGGATTAAGGTTGGCCAAAGACATGAGCATAAACGTACTGGATATTTACAGTGATTCACAGCTGGTAGTGAATCAGGTCTTACGGGAGTATCAAGCACGAGGCCTGAAAATGGTGGCCTATCTGAACAAAACCAAAGATATGTTGGCGTAATTTGAGAAGTATAGCCTCCAGCAAATACCCCGAGATCAGAATTCAAATGCAGATGCCTTAGCCAAACTCGTGAGTGCGAAGGATGCTGACACTTTAATTATAGTGCCAGTTGAACGACTACGCGAGCCGAGCATACGAGCAGATGATGCCAATTTGGAGGTACGGTTAGAAGATACATGGATGGCACCGTACTTGGAGTATCTCGCGAGTGGTGTACTACCATCAGATAGAAACAAAGCCAGAACTCTTCAGAGACAGGCTGGTAGGTACATATTGGTCGATGGTGTTCTATACCGAAGAGGATACGCCATGCCATTGCTCAGATGCATTACACCAGAAAAGGCTAAAGAGCTAATGAAGGAGGTACATGAAGGCTTTTGTGGGGATCACGCTGGGGGGCAGAGCTTATCAAAGAAGATTCTGAGGCAGGGTTATTTCTGGCCGACTATGAACGAAGACTCAATGGAGTTTGTGCGAAAATGTGATAAGTGTCAGAGGTTTTCCAAAATCCCACGCGCAGCTCCTAACGAGTTAAAGCAGATGCAAAGTCCATGGCCCTTCGCAATATGGAGTATCGATTTAATTGGGTTCTTGCCAACGGGAAAAGGTGGAGTAAAATACGCAGTTGTGGCAGTCGACTACTTCACCAAATGGGCCGAAGCTGAGCCACTCACTACCATAACGACAAAGAAAGTTCTTGACTTTGTCATCAAGAACATTGTTTTCCGATATGGATTGCCTCGAAAGATTGTCTCAGACAACGGCACCCAGTTTGACAGCGACCTATTCACAGACTTCTGCGAAAGGCATGGAATCGTCAAGAACTTTTCTTCAGTCGCGCATCCACAAGAAAATGGGCAAGTCGAAGTAGTGAATAAAACACTAAAAGATACCCTAAAGAAAAGTCTCAAAGAAGCTAAAGGAGCATGGCCAGAACAGCTGCCTGAAGTACTCTGGTCGTATAGAACTTCTCATCGAACAGCAACAGGCCATACCCCGTTTTCCTTAGCATACGGGTATGAGGCTATGTTACTAGTCAAGTTAGATCTACCCTCACATCGAAGAATCACATATGACCAAGACCAGAATAGCCAATTGTTGATGGAGTCCCTAGACTCAGTTGAGGAGAAACGAGAAAAAGCCCAACTCTGAGTAGCTGCGTACCAGGAAAAAGTTGCCCGGTATTTTAACTCAAAAGTAAAAGAAATAAAATTCAACGTCGGAGACCTAGTACTTCGATGAGTTTTCTTAAACACCTGCGACCCGGCTGCTAGAGTACTCGGACCAAACTAGGAAGGACCTTACCAAATTGAAGAAGTCCTTCATCCAAGCACATACAAACTTGCACGCTTAAATGAAGATCTCATTCTGTGCTGGAACGAAGAACACCTGCGCAAGTATTATCAATGAACAGTCCTTCTTAAAGGACTGGCTTGTATTAATTTTTACTTTTTACAAGTTTTGAAAAAGGGTTAGTCATGTTATATGGCTAATCGCTTATAAGTGTAAGATCTTTTAAAGATCACTTGTAAAGACATGTTTAGTTCATTTAATACGAGAATTATAAGGGACTGTGCACAGCCAGTCATTCTTGCCAAACTTTGTAATTTTTTACAAGTATTTGTTCATTACGTGTGTTGTTTTGCTGTATTACAAGTTTTGCATTTTATACCGAGCAGAAATGTTCGCACAAGTCGTGGTCAAGGCAAGTGACCAAGGACCTAAAGCTCCTCAGTCACTTGGGGGGCATATAAGGTACATCGATAGCAAAGCATACCAAGAGGTATGTAAACACATAAACAAAATAAGTGAAAGCATGCTACGGTACTTAGAGTATTTTTCAAATTTTATATTTTGTTAAATCAAGCGAAAGTACTATGCTAAGTTCGGTCATGCGAACAGATATTATAATAAATCATAACTATTATAATATCAAAGGGAATTCTTTTACACTGCGAACAGTACTGCTCAGATGTAATTATTCAAGTAAAAGTAAAATAGCTGCCCGTGCAGCAAAATCAAATAAAAAATAAATTGTCTTTACAATACGACCTATGGGTCATGTAATTGAGATAAAAGAAAAAAGATTAAGGAGCTGGGGGGTCTTGAGGAGTGCCTTGGTCGAAAAAAGGGCCAGCTTCAGCATCTGCACCGTCTATCCCTGCTGCCAGGGAAATCTCAGGGGAAGCAGACACTCTTGCTCTCTCTTCTTTTTCCAGACGAATGGTGCACTGCGTCATGAGATTCCTCCTCAGGCGCTCGGACAGATAGTTGAAGTTAGCCTCCCGGTTGTGCTTCCAGAATTCGTAGAAGCAGAGATGAGTGGCTTCCTTATACTTCTCCAAATCCTTGGCCCCAGCCTCCTCAAGCTCTTGCACTCGTTTTCTGAGTTCTTCTACCTCCTGCCTGCTAGCGACCAGGTCAAGCTCGAGCTGTACAGCCTTTTGATAGTTGAGCTTGGCACTTTCCCTGAACTTCTCCCTAGATTCATTGGCTTTCTTCAGGGCATCTCGAGCTTCCAGAAGCTCCTTGGTCAGAGTAGCTTTGTCCTCGAGCAGCTCAACTTTCTGCTTGGACAGCTCCATGTTCTCCCCGAGCAGCTCGCCATTCTATTTAGCAAGCTCTTTGTTTTTAGCCTCAAGTGTTTGCTTAACCTCGGCGAGCCTGGAGTCAAAGTTTCTTTCCTGAGACACCAGCGCCCCAGCTCGGCGCCAGCCAGCAGTTATGGTCAGCAGTCCCTGAAAACAGATAGAAACAGATGAAGTAAAAGATGGGGAATCAAAAATAAATGTTACAGCAGCAGGAGTTGCCTTACGCTAACTATCTCATTCAGCCCTCTATTGAGAACTTGGTCAGCCTCCATAGAAGCGGTGTCAATAATAGCTTCCTGGCTGCGTCTATGCTTGGAGAGCTTGTATATTCTCTCCCTAGCAGAACTGACCACGAGGCTGGGCAGGGAGCCTTCGGGCGGGGTGCACATGGTATGGCTGCCATGAGCCTTAGGAGGAGGCTGTTGGTTGGCGAAAGTAGAGGCCGGTTGCTCGAAGGGTGTTGGAGGGGGTGAATTGTCCTTTGAAGGGACGGAGGCAGGAGGATCGTCAGTTCGGGCCTTTTTTGAGGGAGTCTTGCTGCTCTCTCCTCGAGCCCTCTTGCTGTCCTTCTTTGGGCCAGAAGAGGCGGCAGCAGCTTTATAATGCTTGAACACGTCCTCGGAGTCCATGTCTGCACAAAAGGAATCAACACGAATAGTAAGACGAGGTAGTCACGTAGGGTCAAAAAATGAAAGTGAAAAGATTACAAGTAAAGTACCCGCGCTACAACTATTGGTCGATATATTATTTATCGAACTACCTACTGCCTGGAAGAAATCTGAATTTAAGAGGGGAGCATTCTTAAAGTTTCCACCCCCATCGAACAGATGACAGGGAATTGGAAAATGGTTCAAAAGCATAATTACTGTACCGTTATCATCCGACGAGTCGTCAGAGAGTTCGGTAGGCTTGGCGGCCTTTTGCTTTCCTTTCCCCTTGGGAGCCGAGGGCTTCTCCACTTGGTGAGCATCAACAGGTTCCTTGATTGTAACCCCAGTTGGTCTCCTCCGCATTGGATACGCTTGGGGTTATTGCTCGGGTTCCGTTCCAGCATTAGCATCTTCCGTCGAAGGATCACTCATCGTTGGTTGAGGGTCCCAGAGGCCAGCCGACCTAAGGTTATCCTCTGTAACTAAATTTTTGACACTCTTCTCAGCATCTGACATGCTGCCTAAGAGTTCTGCCCTTGACTCCATCCCTAGAGTTGGGTTTGGTAGCAACCATGGGCCTGGAACACATTGAAAATTCAAGACAGTGTGGTGGAAAAACACTAAGTGAAGAAGCCAGCGACGTGAAAATTTTACCTCCTCGTGTGAAAGCCAAGTTGTCTGCGACCAGGTCAGGCATAAGGAAGTACTCCTGGTAGTACCTCCCCACGTTGGAGATATGGGTAGTGTCAGTCAAGAAAGTTCGTCCGGTTTCCTGATAATAGAGATGGTTGGGGTTGTATGGTATAAGATTCGAAGGTTGTTCTTCCTGTAGTACCTCCCCACGTTGGTTGGGGTTGGATTTGAGATCAAACAGGTAGTTGACCTCGTGTGGCGATGGTGCAGGCCATTTTTCTGGCTATATAGGATATAGAGTGCAGCGAGCATTCTATATCCATTTGGAGTCATTTGGAAAGGGGCAACTCCGAAATAGTTGGCTATCCCCTGAAAGAATGCATGAAGAGGCAAAGTGGCACCTGCCTCAACATGAAACCGCGACCAGGCGCTGTAAGCACCCCCGGGCAGGTTAGCCCTGTGGTCGGGGTTAGGTTTGACTAGGGTCACCCCTGTCAGATTGTATTTGTTTAAGTAGTTGGCGATCATCCTGATTGTCACCCTACTCTCAGCGACAACATGCCACTCGACATCTGGCTTAATAGCGTGTCGAGGACGGGCATGCCTTTGCACATTTGGGTCAGGAATATATTCGTCTCGACCACTAGTCGAGGGAGCATCAGCAGTAGGCTGATGAGAAGTGTTGGGGGTTTTTCTTTTTCGAGCTTTAGTTTTGGTGTAAGCCATATTTTGGGTCGAAACCGGGGAAGTGTTTAGGCTAAGGCGAGAAAAAGGAATGTCTGGTATAAGAGTCGAAGGTTGTTCTTCGTCTTCAAGCAGCTGAACTAAGAGATCATCGTCGATAGGTCTTTCTCCTCCCCATGGGTCTTGCATATGAACTGCAAACAGACAAAGGAGGAGATAAGACGCACAGCCTGGGAACTTATGTTGAGAGTTGGAATAACGTTGCTCGCGTCTATCGACCAGCGGCATTCTAACCAAACACTAAGTTTTATGCTAGCAGTTTGAAAGACGGATCAAAAAGGAAAATAAAAGGTTTTCTAAAAAGAAGCTTTTTCAACTCCTAAGGGGCGGGAAAAACCCAGTTTTTCAACTAGTTTAAAATCGAATTTCTACATCGATTTTACGCCCTAAACCTGTGATCCTGACTATCAAACTAATTCCTAACTTATATAGATGAAAAGAACACTGCCCTATCAAGCATCAACAGTATATACAAAATCCTCACAAATCTACACTCAAGAACACAAAAAGTCTTAGAACTCAAAAACAGTATGCATGGCATCTCAAAGGGTTTAAAAGACAAAGAAAATTACCTCGATGAAGGTTGAAGATATGGAAAAATAGAAGCTTTGGGTCTATAGGATCCTCGGCAAGGCGTCTGGGACCTTCGAAACGCTGAATACTGGTACGGAGTTCTTGAAAAGTTCTTGGCAGAAAATGGTAAGTAAAAGATTATATGGTGAGCGAAGGGGTTACTTATAGGAACCGAAGTATGACAAAAAGTAGCAATCATAAATTTCCCTTTTTTGAAGCATGGGGGAGTGTAACAGCCGTCGGGGTGGTTTCTTGAAAACTGAAAAGGCTTGATTAGACGTGATTAGGTCACGGTTTTCAAAAATGCACGAGGGCTCTGACAGATTTCGTGGGGCATATGAAAGGTTGTTTTCCTAAGTTTACTTATTGCTGGTCGCAATAAATAAACTTGGGGGGCAAATGTTATCCAAAGAATAGACGTGGATGACGTGGCAGACATTTTTAACACCTGGCAAGGTTCTGTTCGACTATCGACCAGGGGAGTACTCCTGGCGTAACGTTGGGACTTTATATACGACCAACTTGGTCGTATACTTCATATAACTTGAGAAGAACTTATGCAGTTATAACGAGATCCGAGATTATCTCCCATAATTCCTGAGTATCTGATTATTTAGGATATAATATCTGTAACAAACTCATGTAATCCTCCTTGAGCCTATAAATAGAGAAAGATAGCTCAAGGAAGGGGACTTTTGGTTGATTTAAGTTTTACACTTACAAGAGAATTAGAGCTATTATATTACGATTGTATTGTTCATATCTCTCAGGCCGATGAAACTCAGAGAACCCTAGTTCTTTGATCACTCCTTTGAGAACTCATATCAATAATAGCTTAAGTGGACGTAGGTCATTACCATTTTCATGGGGCCGAACCACTATAATTTACTGTGTTCTTTACTGTTTTTGTCATTAAATCTATTCCAACACATCCATCCACATCAATCGTTTGACTCCGTGTCAGTTGACCAAAACGAGGGTCAACATATTTAATTATTTAAATCCTTTATCAAATTAATTATTTATAATTTGAACCTTGATTTAAACTTATTTATTAATTTAGATACCAATTTATCTTAATTAATAAATATGCCCTAATTTATCTTTTCTTCTAAAAAATACATAACTTTGTGAAACTATCCAAAATTGACCTGGTCAACTTTGATAATTCTAATTGATAATTAAATCAATTAATTGAGACTATCTAGATGATTTTATCCAAGGTATAATGGGGACCATCGGCCTATGAAATCAAGCTCCAATAAGTTATCATAAATCTAACAAATAAATTTACTAACTTATTAATTCCTCATGACTCCACTATACACTCGGAATTGCACTCTTGAATTCATAGAACGCTCTATAACAAATATAGATACGCTATTAATTATCCATTGTTACAACCACAATTGTCACTTAATCCTCTATAGACGGTTTACAATGAGATAGGACTAAAATACCATTTTACCCATCATTGTATTTTATCCTTAAAACACTTAATTCCTTGTAAATGATATTTCAGTAAACTAATTTCATTACTAAAATGAGATCTCTATCATTTAACACCTTGAACCAAACTAAAAGGAAACCATCGTTTCACTTCTTCATCGGAAGCTATAGATGTTCATATCTATGATTAACACTCCCACTCAATTATACTACTAAGTTCCCAAGATGTAAGTATGGGCTAGTCCGTAGGGTAAGCTGGTAATGAACAAGTCACAGAACTTAAATAATACAATCAGTTAGAATACTAACCACTCAGAATTGAGATGACCTATGGTCAACTATATGATATGACTATAATAGATAATAACGGTATGTTTACTTATCTTATTAACTGTCAATTTCGGTTCAGTCCGATGTAACAAATACATCCGATCCTATCAACTTTACTAATGTTCTGGAAAGAACATAACACTATAATGTGTAAGTAGATCATATCGTAGATTGGCAAGTCAGTGTAAATCTTGTGCACTGACTAATCTTAGGACTAACATATTTTGAACGTATAATCATATTTATATTCCACTGTGATTACGTCACTATAAATAAGATTAGTTATATGCTCGGGATTTAATAGAAGTTTATATTAAACAAATAATCATGAAAATAAAACATGTGAGCAAAGTGATTGACCAAGTATTTCGTCACTTTGAATGTACAAGCCAGGGTTGGTTTTGAGTATTTCGTCACTTTCATTGATGGTTACTCTAGATACTCATGTATTTACCTAATGCATTATAAATCAGAAACATTTTCAAAGTTTAAGAAAATCCTAGCTATGGCTCAGAACCAATTAGGTAAAACGTTAAAGATCTTGCGATCTAATAAGGGTGGAGAATATTTGGATATGCAGTTCCAATATCATTTAAATGAACTTGGGATTTTATTGCAACAGACTGCCTCGGGTACTCTGCATCAAAATAGTGTAGCAAAACGCTAGAACAAAACTTTATTGGAAATGGTTAGATGCATACTTAGTTACTCAACTCTGCCAACTTCAATCTGGGGACATGCAATTGAAAATGAGAATGACATTCTAAATTTCGTACCATCAAAATCAATCCCCAAAACATCTTTAGAACGTCGGAATGGTCGTGAACCTAGTTTACGTCATTATAGAATCTAGGGGTGTCATGCTGTAACGTCCCAAATTTGCTAATAAGGCTTAGTGCCTTAGTTAGCGTGTCGGGAGGGCAATAATTGACTTAAGTGTATTATTATGTGATTAATTGTGATATGTGTGTATCAGTACGTGATTACTTGAATTAAATGATTATATGACCAAATATGCATGTTTAGGTGAATTAAATATGCATGTGGGCATGTTCATGTTCTTAAGGGCATATTTGTAACTTTTCCATTTTAGGGCATAAATGTGAGTATGTGTGTGTTGTGCTTGAAACCAAAGTATTGTGGAGATATATATGTGATGTGTGGTCTAAGATGCTCCTAGGGAGAGGAATAGCAAAATAGTCACAACGAGATCGAATACCCGGCTCGGGGTGAGCCTAGGGTTATTTTGGGAACATGGTACATGTTTCGGGTTACTAGGTAACGAATAGATATTTAGCAATTATTTGGGTATGTGGGGATTAGTTAGGGATTTATAGGATTACTCGAGGAATTAGCAGGAATGTGGCAAATGACGGGATTGCCCTTAGAGGCATTAAGTGGCTAAGGGATAACATAAGGATATTTTAGTCATTTTGGAAGCTAAGGATGGACTTGGGTAGGCTCTAGATATCAACAGAATACTTAGGAAGGAAGGAAAAACACAACACTCTCTCAACCTTTTCTCTCTCTCTCGATGCTCATTCTCCCTCACTAGGCTTGGAAATTTTGGTGAATTGTTGGGGAGATTGGTTGAGGATTTGAAGAAACTTAAAGCTTGAAGTGCTTAGGGCTTAGCTAAGGGTCAAATTCCTGATTGAGGTAGTATTTTTATGTTGATTCTATTGAGTTTCTTCAGTAAGTTAAGGGGATTTCTAGAGGTTAAATCTTAGGATGATTTTGGATGTTTGGTAAGAGTTTGGAGTGGTTTTTGAGCTAATTATAATAATTATGTTGTAATGATAGGAATTCTAGACTAAATTCTGGGTTTGGGTATTGTTTAGGGTAGATTTTAGTTAGTTTGGCTCGAGAAAATGTAGGAAATTCTGGGTTTTCGGGCTCGAGTCGTGGCCTTGTTCTTCAGGCACTGCGCCTCACATGAACCCAAAGGGCTTGGGAAGCCTCTGAAATCGTCCAAGCATCGCAATGCAGGTTGAGGCGTATCGTGGCCCGTGTCCCCTAGAAGAGAGCTTTGGGGCTCTCTAACTTGTAGCACGTCATAGCCCTAGGGGCTGGGCTATGGCTCATATAAGGGGAAATGGCCAGAACAGGGTTTTAAGCATGAGAACTCAAATTTAAGGGCTCGTGAAGGATTTTACTACCCAGTTTAGTAGAATCCGAGGTTCTAGAGGCTAT
Organism: Humulus lupulus; assembly: GCF_963169125.1. Classification (NCBI taxonomy): domain Eukaryota; kingdom Viridiplantae; phylum Streptophyta; class Magnoliopsida; order Rosales; family Cannabaceae; genus Humulus; species Humulus lupulus. The sequence goes on from NC_084796.1 coordinate 62,934,276, forward strand.
AATATTATTCCAAAGTTTTTAATTGGTTTAGGGCTTGATGGATATTTATTATTATTGTGTTGTGACTAGGTTTTATCGCTAAGGCTTGGGTTTAGGGGATCGTGCTCGGGATCGCACTATTCAGTCAGCTTTGGACACAAGTAAGAAAATTATTTGTGCCTGTAGAGCAGGACATGGCCCGATTATCTGTGCTTAATGAGTATTTCTAATTTTTATGCCATGTTTGTGTGATTATGACTAATCGGCGAAGGCCGGGTTTGGCAAAGGCCGAAATTGTCAAAGGCTGGAATCAGTGAAGGTCGGGATCAGCGCAGGCCGGGAACAGCAATAAGCATGTTGAATGCAGCCTGCCATGGCATGTCCATCTAGGGTATTGTACTCACTTGCTCGGTGAAGACCGTGAACCCCGTGCCTGGTAATGCACCTGGGTCGGCATAGGCCACTATGTGAATAGTTGGTGTTATCTATTTAAAGTTATGCATTTACTGGAATGATTTGTTGTATGTTATATATGTGGAGTTTTCTTGCTGGGCCTTGGCTCACGGGTGCTCTATGGTGCAGGTAAGGGCAAGGGAAAGGTCGACCAAGCATGATTTGGAGGGCATGGAGCAGCACGTACATGTTTGGCATGCCCGGCCGCCACGGCTAGGATAGTGTTGAGGAACATTGTACAAACGTTTGATTTTGCCGCTTAAGTCAACTGTACCTTAACTTTTGAGTTGTAAATACATTTTGAAACATTTTTTTGGGATCCCGATGTAACGCTTTTATAAGTTTAATGAATGTCCAAACCTTTTTTACTTAATTTTCATTAAATGAGTCTTTATTTTGGTTTAATCACACTTTTCAGTCTAAAACCTTGATTAGCAAGCTAATGGCACATTTCAAAATCACATGGTAACAGCTCTAGGGAAGTAGGGCATTATAACTTGGTATTAGAGCGTGCCAAGGTTTATGGTTCCTGGAGATTGACTGAACATGTATGCTCACTACCAAAGACAAACTCGACTCAGGGATTATTAATATTAAGTGAATTACCTGTTTAATTGCATGTCTGAATTGCAATGTTTTCCTCAGTAATATGAATGGAGCATGAAGAGTGTATATAATGCTAGAGCACGACCCATTTGATTGCTATACATTTATGCTATGTGTGCATCGTGTTGATTTGATCATTTTGGTTGATCGATTTAATTGGGAGGTGGTTTCTTTGGATGTTGTTATCATGCCTGATGTTGACGGTCAGAACTCGTCAACAAAGTTAAGTTAGAAAAATCGAAATATAGAGCTTATCAATGAAAAATTTAAAAGATCTAGTCAGAAATACAAAGAATAGTTGTAGAAAGAAAATGGTGAAATGAACTTGTATTTCTTATAATGTTGTGCTACAGTGTTTTTTCCAACCCCCTTCCCAAGTGGAAGTGGGGTTCCTTTTATAGTGGGCTCTAATGGCCCCTGATACATTGTGGTCCAGGGGACCAGATGGTACATGAGTACACTGTCAGGAGAGTGGTCTCAGGGGTAGTGGTGTCAGCTCCAATACATGGTCAGAGTCTGTGGGGATGCCTCCACTACTTATTGAGTACAAGTGTCAGAGATTGTCTGGTGTGGACCATAACAAGTACTTCACTTGTACGGCCACTACTTATCTGGCATGGGCTTAGTGTCTGTACTTCTTCTGACTTGGTGTGAATCGTTATGAGGCCCCTCAAATTTGCCCATATTGGTGTGTTAGAGAGATCCATGATCTTACCTCTTGTTGAACTTACGGTAAGAGTGGTGCCCAATAGGTGGCGCAAATCTTAAGGGGTGAGATAAGACCCCTCTAGTGAGGCCAATTTCGGGAGGTGACCCCTAGTGGTGCGGATGAGGCCTGGTAGGGCCGAGTGCACCAAGAGGAGGCATGATACAAGGCTTCGCAAAACGCCTCTAGCAAGGTGTGGCTGCTGGGCGCGAGGCCCTCGCAAGATGCCTCTCGCAAGCCCTTGTGAGATGCCTCTCGCGAGGCGGAACACCTGGGCACGCCAAGTGGTAGCACGCAGCTTTCGCGAGACGCCTCCAGCGAGGCGTGGCTACTGGCCGCGAGGCCCTCACGAGATGCCTCTCGCGAGGCGGAGCACTTGGGCGCGCTGATTGGTGGCACACAGCCTTCGTGAGATGCCTCCATCGAGGCGTGGCTAGAGGGGCGTGAAGCCCTCGCGAGACGCTCCTCGCGAGGCGAAGCATCTGGGCACGTAGCCTTCGCGAGATGCCTCCATCGAGGCGTGGCTAGAGGGGCGCGAAGCCCTCGCAAGACACCCCTCGCGAGGCAGAGCATCTGAGCACGCAGCCTTCGCGAGATGCCTCCATCGAGGCATGGCTAGAGGGGCGCAAGGCCCTCGCGATGGGGAGCATCTGGGCACATAGCCTTCGCGAGACACCTCCAGTGAGGCATGGCAGCTGGGCGCGAGGCCCTCGGGAGGCGGAGCATCTGGGCACGCCGAGTTGTGGCACGCAGCCTTCGCGAGACGCCTCCAGTGAGGCGTAGCCGCTGGGCGCGAGGCCCTCGCGAGACGCCCCTTGTGAGGCCTGAACTTAGGCGTTTAGGGGACTTTAATGGGTTCTTTGGACCTTTCATAAGTACAGAATCTTGAGCATCTACACTTGCCCACCAGTCTAGGAGACGGTTTTAGGCTCTCTTGTAGACTTCATGGGGTGATGTATTCAAGATGTCTGCGAGATTTTGAGGGTGAATGTAAGCTTATTATTGTGCTCCGCAGGTCCCAAGGCAAGTACCATGCTCCCCTCTTGACCATTGATCAGGCCTTTGGTTCGATGGTTGAGATGAGCCTGCGGCTCCTATAAATAAGCCTTCACAGGTAGCCTATTACTTACACTCTATCTCCTTGGCCTAGTGGTTTTGGAAACCTTACTCTTTTCAATAGGTGAGGAGTTCAATCCCACACAACCTTACTTTTGCTATCTTTTCCCTTCTTTTTTTTATTAAATTTGAGTTCATTTCTTGTATGTCTATATCCATGCATGCATTTGAGGACTAAAACACCTTTTTCCTTTATTTTTGCAGATGCGTACTTTCGACCATTTGCTTCTCTTCGACTGCGACGGTGCTTTCAGCCCTCAACCTCCTTTTGATCACGACAGCGCCTCATTTTACCTGCTTGAGGTATATTTTCTTTTTCCCTTATGTTCATTGGGTCCAAATTAGCACTACTCGGGATGGGGTACTTTGGCCTGAGCTTGTCGTGAGTTAACCCAGTTGCATGCCCCCTTATTCATACCCCGTAGTGGGTCATTTAGAGTGTTTGTACCTAGAGGTTTTGAGCCCATTCCTTTGTGTTTTGTAGCAATCTTCTCATTTATACGTGAACCCTTTTTGCTTTTGGGACGAGGTCTCATGGCATGCGAAGGTCCATTCGACGCTCCTCTAGGGGTCGAGTATGTTGACTTATCTTCAGACTCAGAGTCCCCTGAGGACAATCCTAACCATGACTACGACACCTTAAGTCAGGCTCGTATTCGTCAGCTTGAGCATATGGCTGAACTTAGGCGTAAAATTTGGGTGGTAGAGAGTGAAATAGACTCGGTGTTGAGGGGAGATGGAGTACCTTTCCCCCTTGACCTTAACGACTATGTAGCAAACCTTAGGGCGACCCTTTTAGATTTCTAGATGGAGTTGGAGTTTATGGAGGGACATCTCCCGCCTGAGCCTCCTAACCCGTTCTCCCCTAATGATTGTCATGGGGTCGTCCCGTCTTCTCCTCAACCCTTATTCTCGATCTACCCTAGTTTAGCGCTTTCGCAGCTGGTGCCTTGGTGGAATACTCTTGCTAGGAAGAAAAAATGGAGGGTAAAATGCCCTGTTTCCACCTCACCTTTTTCTTTTGGTTTTGCAGATATGCCGAAGAGAGGGCAACGATAGGTGACTGCTAATGATTAGGGCACTGCCCCCCTGTTGGCATCCTCTCTAGTGTCCCATGTGTCTGAGAATAAACTGTTGGAAATAATAGGGAACTACCGTGTTCCCCCAGAATACGCATTATACGTTCCTTCGGACAAGTGTCGGGCTGACTGCCCAAATCCAGGTTACGTGGCTATGAGAAAGCATATCTTGAAAGCCGGTGGTACAATCCCATTACACCCGTTTTTCGTCGCGGTTCTCAATTATTTTGACCTTGCTCCACTCCAGCTGGCACCCAACAGTTGGCTGACCTTGAGTTGCCTCTTCATCTCGTTTATGGATCGTGTCTAGCGTGCTCCTACGGCCCAAGAGGTGCATTTCATGTACAATCTCATGCCCTCTCCTAAGTCCAAGGGCTTTTATTTCCTACAAAAAGCCAATACTTCAGTTCCCTTGATAGAAGGCATTGAGTCCAACCCGGGGTCCTGGAAGCAGGACTTTTTCTTTGTGCAGGGCCCCCTCTCTGTTCGTGAGCACTTTCGTTCTACTCCTAGTAAGTACTTTAAGCCCCCTTTTTTCTTTCTCTTTTTTTTTTGAAACTTACTGTTTGGGAACTTAGGTTTGTGTCGGCAATTGTGTGAATCGTACAGAGCATTTCTCCATGCCTGGAGTTGTTGGGTCGGAGGCGGACGTAGTGAATGCATTCATCAATGCTAACCCTGCCGAGAAAATGGCTACATACCTCTTCACTGTGGACAAACTCATTTTTCACAAGCTGTCCCCGGTTTCAGATCACGGGTTGTTGTGGAATATTCCTGGGTCAAAGAAGAAGAAGGCTGCTTTGGCTTAACATCGCTCGGACGAGGGTGAGGCTGAGCGTGTGCCAGAGGGGGTCTCCCTTGGACACGGGCAACCCCACCAGCTGTCTTCGTCCCCCGGGGGATGCCCACCTTTAGCCCCTACAGACCCTGACATGGCTTCCCACTCCCAGGATCAACAGGCCATGCGGGGGCATTTCATCTGCCCTTATTCTGAGGACTTCGGTGCTTTTCCTCAGGCTCCCCTCGACCCTGGTCCATCGGGGGCTCTCTTTTTCGATCTTCCTGCAACCCCTCCTGGTCTATCAGGGGCTCATTTTTCTGATCTTCCTGCGCCCCCTCCTGCTTCAGCGAGCGGGTCGGCTGTCCTTTCTCAACCAAGTACCCTTGGCTCAGAAGGGGCGCCCTGGGTGGGCTGCATGGCGGCCTCTTACGGGCGGCGGTATGTCCAAATCACCACGAACCTTCCTGAAGCTGATTGGAGTGATCTTGGGAGTTTTGCTATGTCAAATCTTGGGGAGACTCTTGCGTGCTCCGCTGCTTGGGTGAGTTCATGCATCTTATTTCAGCCTTGTCCCTTTTTTCTCCTTTTCTTTTGTGTTGCTTATCATTGTTGTTGTTATTTTTCTTGTGCAGACCTATACAGTGGCTCAGCGATTTGCTGACTCGACTCAAAACCTTTCCACGTCGAACGCTGAGAGGGACCGTCTTACGGTCCATGACCAGGAGCTCAAGAGGGAACTTGCTGAAACCAGGCTTAAACTAGAGAAGGCCTTGGCGAAAGCTTCTTCCTCATCAAAAAAGAAAAATAGGGCGATTTCCAAGGCCACGATGTTGCAGGAAAGGGTTACCAGCTTAGAGACCGAACATGAGGGTGCCAAGGCTACTACAGCTGCGTTGTAGGGGAGGGTCACTTCCTTAGAGGCGGACAAGGCAGTTATTGAGTATAGGTCCATAGATCGTGCCCTTTATGGGGTATGGAGGCAGAATCCTAACTTTGATTTCTCCTCCTTTGGCGAGCACGTCGTTGCCTGGGCGGCTGAGTGGAACGCCCGTGGCAAGAGGCCTTAAGATTATAATTTTATGATTTTTGCCAGTTAGTCTACTGTGGGTGTATGCTCGTTCGAGCCCTAATTTTCTTGTAATTTTTCCAAGTCTTGTTTTGTTATCAAAACTCTTTTTTATATATACATATGTGATCATTCATCTTTTATTCCTCTGCGTTCAAGGTCCTTTTGAGCCCGTATGATGGGGTTCGATAGGTTCTCTTTTTTATTTATCAGGCTGGAGGTCCTTTGGATCCCATGTGAAGGGGTTCAATAGGTCCTTCTTTGGTGCCTCTTGATTGTTCCTATAAGGATATATTGACCCCTTGGGTTCTAGTTATCCTTTTATATACTTTTGCGCGCGCTTATTATTTCTTGCGAGAAGCGTCCTTCTCGTCATTATTCATAGTACTATTTTTGCAAGGGTCTCTTATAAGACCCTTTTTGGCTAGACGGCTTGGTGGCCGCTCTAGACTTATTGGTGGGTGTTCTTTCTGAGGCCTTTCCTTTTGTGGGAGTATCTCCCTTTATTTGGAAGTTTTTTATTTGTAAGACCTTTTGGCCTCCTTGATGTTCACAAGGGTAGCTAATCCTTGTGAACTCAAGAGATGTCTTGCAAAGTCTTCTCCATGTTTGCAAGGGTTCATCACATTTATATATATATAAGGACCTCGTTTAAGGTCCCGATATAAGGGGTCCTTTTAGGATCCTCCTGATAGGGGTTCTTTTTAGGTTCCCTCTGATACGAGGGGTCCTTTTTAGGATCCTCCTATTAAGGGGGTCCTTTTAGGATCCTCCTGATAAGGGGTCCCGAGACAAGTGGTCCTTTTAGGATCCTCCTGATAGGGGGTCCTTTTTAGGTTTCCCTCTGATACAAGGAGTCCTTTTTAGGATCCTCCTGTTAAGGGGGTCCTTTTAGGATCCTCCTGATAAGGGGTCCCGAGACAAGGGGTCCTTTTAGGATCCTCCTGATAGGGGGTCCTTTTTAGGTTCCCTCTGATATAAGGGGTCCTTTTTAGGATCCCTTTGATATGAGGGGTCCTTTTAGGATCCTCCTAATAGGGGGTCCTTTTTAGGTTCCCTTTGATATAAGGGGTCCTTTTTAGGATCCCTTCCTTTTTAGGGTCCTCTTCTTTGCTGTATGTTTTGCCTCCTGTCCTACCCCGCCCCCCCCCCCCCCCCCCCCCCAAGTGCTTGGTGAAATTTATTTCAACAGGCACTTTGGTGGGTGTTATAGAGAAGAAGAATGACATGTAAAGTGGTGAATTGTTTCATTCATAGCATACGGCTTACAATGACATACATATGAAAGGGTTACATCTAATTAGGAGGTTACCCAGGTAGCCTCTTTAATTCTTACTTACTAAGTGAACATAACAGGGAACAAACTAAACATAGGTCTTCTTTGCACAGGTACAGAAGTCTCACTGGTAGTATTTCTTGAGGTGTTCCACATTCCATGCCCGAGGTAGAATGGTGTTATCTATGCGAGCCAGTTTGTAGGTGTTTGGTGGATTGCACTGAGCGACCTGGTAGGGTCCTTCCCAGTTCGCCCCTAGTACCCCCACCCCCGGGTCTCGCGTGTTGGGGAGTACCTTCCTCAGTACCAAGTCTCCTACCCTGAACCTTCTCTCTCGCACCCTTGAATTGTAGTACCTCGCTACCCGTTATTGATATGTGGCTATCCTTAGTTCTGCCCTTTCTCTCTTGGCTTCTAGCAAGTCCAAGTTCCCGACCAATGCTATGATGTTAGCATGATCATCATATGCCTGCGTGCGGATGGAGCTAATCTTCATTTCTATCAGAAGGACAGCCTCGTAGCCGTAGGCCAAGGCAAAAGGTGTCTCCCCAGTGGTGGAACGAGGGGTGGTCCTGTAGGCCCAGAGTACATTTGGGAGTTCCTCGACCCAGGCCCCTTTCAACTTTTCCAACTTAGTTTTCAAGTTCCTTTTCAAGATCTTGTTGATGGCCTCTATTTGTCCATTGGCTAGTGGATGTACTACTGCGGAGAAACTCCTCTTGATTCATTTTGCCTTGCAGTATTCCTCGAACATTCCTCCTTCAAATTGTGTTCCATTATCGGAGATAATTTTGTGAGGTACTCCAAATCTGCAGACAATATACTTGTTGACAAAGGTGGTGATTTGCTTAGCCGTTATGTTGACTAAAGGCTCCGCTTCCACCCACTTAGTGAAATAGTCGACTGCTATGACCGCGTATTAGCTCCTCCTCTTCCTGTTGGCAGTGCCCCAATCAAGTCAATCCCCCACACAGCAAAGGGCCACGAACTGGTCATGCTTACTAGCTCATTTTGCGACTGTCGGGGGTAATTCGCATGTCTCTGGCACTTGTCACACCTTCTTGCGAAGTCATTCGTGTCCTTCTCCATGGTAGGCCAATAATACCCCTGGCGAATGGCCTTTTTGCCGTAGACTGCCCCCTAGCATGGTTTCCACATTCCCCTTCGTGTATCTCTTGTAAAAAATTTAATGCCTCTCCCTTATCTACGCACCGCAAAAGCGGGGTGGAGAAGCCTCTCTTATACAAGGTTCCATCTACTAGGGTGTACTGAGTGGCTCTGTAAGTCAGTTTGAGGGCCTCTTTTTTATCCAAAGGCAAGGTCCCATCATTTAAGTACCTCACAATGGGTGTAAACCATGATTCCTCAGAGCTATTGTCCATGTTGATCCTTTCTTCTACTATGCTTGGCTTGGGGAGATATTCGACTGGTATGGACTCAAGCATGTCTACGTCTCGTGTGGAGGTGAGTTTTGCTAGCGCATTGGCGTTTATGTTCTGCTCCCTGGGGATCTGTTCTATCATGTATTTTTCGAACTGATTCAAATACTCCTTCACCTTGGTGAGGTATGCAGCCATTTTTGGACCCCTAGCTTGGTATTCGCCCTTCACTTGAAACACTACCAGCTGTGAGTCACTAAAGACATGCAAGCGGACTACCTTTAACTCCTTAGCTAGCCTCAGGCCGGCCAACAGCGCCTCATATTCTGCCTCATTATTGGAAGCTTCGAATCCAAATCTCAAGGCACAATACATCTTGTGCCCTTCAGGTCCCGTCATCACTATGCCAGCGCCGGCTCCCCCTTCGTTAGACGCCCCATCTACATGGAGGCTCCATTCTTCAGGGTGCCTTTCCTCTTCATGCGCCGGTTCATTCTCCTCTATTTACCCCTCCTCTTGAGGTCAGTATGCAAACTCGACTATAAAATCTGCAAGTACCTGCCCGTTGATTGAGATCCTTGAGGTGTAAGTGATGTCAAACTGACTCAATTCAATCGACCATTTTAACAACCTTCCTGAAGTCTCCAGCCTATGCAAGACTTGACGTAGGGGGGTGTTTGTGAGCACCTCAATCACATGAGCATGAAAATAGGGCCTCAACTTTGGAGAAGCCACTATTAGGGCATATGCTAACTTCTCTATTTCTGGGTACCGGGTTTCTACGTCTATCAACCATTTACTAACATAGTACACAGGTTGCTGGTGCTTCTTTTCCCCCTTGACCAAGGCGGCGCTTATGGCATGCTCTAATAGAGCTGGATACAAATACAACGTCTCCCCTTTTTCTGGCTTGGCCAAAAGGGGTGGCTTTCCAAGGTGTTCCTTTAGTTTGGTGAAGGCATCCTGGCATTCATCATCCCAAGCGAACTTTTTGTTCCCTTTTAGGATGTTGAAGAAAGGGAGGCATTTGTCCGTAGACCTAGAGATGAACCTATTGAGGGTTGCTACTCTCCCCGTTAAGCACTTCACCTCTTTTTTGCTTCGTGGTGGGCTCATTTCCAGCAAGGCCTTAATTTTTTTAGGATTAGCCTCGATACCTTGGGAATTCACCATGAAACCTAGGAACTTTCCTGACGAAACTCTGAAGGTGCATTTGAGTGGATTCAGCTTCATTCTATACTTTCGAAGGGTGTTGAACATTTCCATGAGGTCGTTGGTGAGCTCCCCCGCCTTCTTTGTCTTCACCAACATATCGTCCACGTATACTTTCATGTTCCTTCCTATTTGATTTGCGAACATTTTGTTCACCAGCCTTTGATAAGTGGCACCTGCATTTTTTAAACCAAAGGGCAATACTTTATAGCAATACAGCCCCTTGTCTGTTATGAACGAAGTGTGCTCTTCATCAGCAGGGTTCATGGGTATTTGGTTATTCCCAGAATATGCGTCCATGAAGCTAAGTAGCTCGTGCCCCGCTGTGGTGTCTACCAACTGGTCTATCCTAGGAAGCGGGAAGCTGTCCTTAGGTCAGGCCTTATTGAGGCTGGTAAAATCCACACAAGTCCTCCATTTTCCGTTGGGCTTCGGGACTAGCACTGGGTTTGATACCCATAACGAGTAAAATGCCTCTTGAATGAACCTGTTTTCCTTCAACTTGTCAACTTCCTCTTTTAGGGTCGCGTATCTCTCTGGGTCCAGCGCTCTCCTTTTCTGCCTCATCGGCCTTGCTTTTGGGTCGATGTTCAGATGGTGGCATATGACCGCTGGGTTTATCCCTACCATATCCTCATGACTCCAAGCGAATACGTCGAGGTTGGCTTTCAAGAACTCTACTAGCTTCTTCTTCACATCACCTACAAGGTTTTTTCCTACCTTCAACTTTCTCAACGGCTCATTCATGACCGTTACTTCCTCCAACTCCTCTACCGATTCAGCTCTGGGCTCTTCTGTGACTCAAGGGTCTAATTTGTGTGGGTTCGCACCTTCATGCACAACCATTGCCATAGGCACTGATGGCTTTGTGGCTGTCCGGAGGGATGTGTTATAGCATTCTCTCGCTTCCTTCTGCTCCCCTTTCATGCATGCTATTCCCCCGGGAGTTGGGAATTTCATAGCTAAGTGGTATACAGAAGTTATCGCCTTCAATTCTCTTAGGGAAGGTCTCCCTAATACCGCATTGAAGGCTGAGGCGCAATCTACCATAATAAAGTTTGCCATTATGGTGGTTTGTCTGGGCTGTTCTCCCATAGTGAGGGCTAACTCGATTGCCCCTAGGGGTTGTATCGAATCTCCCGTAAATCCATACAAAGAAGTATTGCGAGGCTTTAGGTGTCAGATGTTTAATCCCATCTTCTCCAGAGCTGGGCGATATAAGATGTCCACAAAGCTTTCGTTATCCACCAATAACCCATGCACCCTCATGTTAGCAAGCTGGACAGTCAACACTAGAGGGTCATTATGGGGGAAGTGTACACCCCGGGCGTCTTCCTCAGTGAAGGTTATTGAGTCATTTTCACCCTTAGAACTCATCGGGGGGCGTTTCTCTAGACTTAAGACGCACGGTGGTGGACTTTTTCTGGCCTCCCTAGGACATTTATCTCGTCCCTTCCTTGATTCGCCCTTGAATCCTGGTCCTCCAAAGATGGTCTTGACCTCTCCTTGTACTTCTGGGGCCACCTATCGCGCCCGCGGCGGGGATGCTCCTTTTTCTGGCCTTTTGTTCTCCTTGCGCACGTATCTGCCCAAATGTCCCCTGTGGATGAGCTCCTCGATTTCCACCTTCAAATGGTTGCATTCTGCGGTGGTGTGGCCGATATCTTTGTGATACTGGAAATACTTGCTGGGGTCTCTTTTAGACCGATCTTTTTTCATTGGCGGGGGCCTTCTGAAAGGGACTGGTTTTCGTTCGTAATAAAAATATGCTCTCTCGCATGGGTGAGGTCAGTATAAAAGGTGTAGGGGCCCTGTCTGCGCTCATCAGAGCACTGATGCTTCTGGGGTCGATCATCTCTCGTTCCCTCATAGGCCCTCTTCTTCTTTGCACCATTTTGGCTTTCTCGGATTAAGGGTTTTGGTGGCGACTAGCCTTTTCCGGCTTTGAAGCTTTTGTGACCATCCTCCACACGAATATAATTTTGCGCTCGCTCGTAGAAATCATCCAAGTCTGTGACCTCCCTCTTGAGCATATTATCCAATAAATTGCTTCCCAGGCGCACTCAGACTATGATGGCCAGTTTCAGCTCTCTATGGGTCAAGCTCCCCACTTTAGCAGCCTCCGTATTAAACCTGTGAATGTAGCTCTTCGGACTCTCATTTTCTCCTTGCTACACGTTGGCGAGGCTGGTGCCTGGCATCGTATAGTCCCGCACGGCGTGGTGTTGCTGGAGGAATTCATCAGAAAACTGTTGCCAAGATCTAATGGACCCTGGTCTAAGTCTTTTAAACCATTTGTACGCAGGTCCTTTCAATGTGACAGCGAAGCAATGACATCTGGCCCCGCTACTAATTCCCCTCAGCTTCATCAGGTCGTTAAATGCATCCAGATGGTATTTTGGATCTGTGCTTCCTTCATAGGGGGTCATATGGGGCTCCTTGAAGTTGGCCGGGAGCCGGATGGCTTGGATCTCCTTGATGAAGGGCGACTCATGGTCGAACTCATCCTCACAGGCTTGACCTCCAGAGGCAGTGATGATTTTTCTTCGTAGGCTCCTCATCTCTGTGTCCAAGTCTTGCCTCCTCTTGTTCAAGGAATCTCTCAGTGTGGACGGGTTAGGATCCCCCTTTCCTTTGCCTTCTCGGGGTGCCATAAGGGGTGTGGCCCTTTTACCCACCCTCTTTTTGTTGAGTTCTTCTCGTAAATCTAAGGGTGTTCTCCTTGAGGTGACCTCGACATCGTTACGAGGGGCAGCATTGGTCTTCGGCTCTGGTCCCTAGGGCTGCTTTGGTGGTCCGGAACGTTCGTGCTGCTTCGTCCGGGGGGTGTTACTAGTGGAGAGTCGGGTCCTTCCATCGTCTACTGGGACGGTGGTTTCTAGCCCCTCCTGGCCTCTCTCTTTCCTCTTAGGGAGTGTCACGTTTGATCTCCCTTACAACAGGCCATTTAGCACCTCTTGCATGTTTTCCAGGGTGGTTTCTAGCCTCTCATTCTTGCGGTGAAGTTCTCGTATCTCATCTTCGTAGAATTGAGACTTAGAACTCGAGCTCACAAAATGGACCCGAGGGTGCTTGTTAGCCGGCACGTCGATGGGCCTGGATCCTGCCAACCAGAGTTTGGCACCTGCGGCGGCCTTGGAGGCAGGAACTCACTGGCACCCCTTGCTGGGGCAGCCGCTGGCCTTGGACGATCCTCCTCAGGTGGGACCGCCGGGGATGAGGCCTCCCTTTTATCTCCGTGGACCTTAGGCTCCTCTGGGGCCTCCATGTTTGCAGGTGGAGGTGGATCCCTCATGGAGGCTTTTAGCTGATCTCCGTCAAGACGGACCTCCACCTCCCGCGGCTCTCTCAACCATTTCGAAGATCGCGGCATCTTTTTCTTATCGGAATCGACGGAAGAACAGTGGCTTGCAACCTATTCTTCCCACAGACGACGCCAAACTATTGACGGTCAGAACTCGTCAACGAAGTTAAGTTAGAAAAATTGAAATATAGAGCTTATCAATGAAAATTTTCAAAGATCTAGTCAGAAACACAAAGAATAGTTGCAGAAAGAAAATGGTGAAATGAACTTGTATTTCTTATAACGTTGTGCTACAGTGTTTTTTCCAACTCCCTTCCCAAGTGGAAGTGGGGTTCCTTTTATAGTGGGCTCTAATGGCCCCTGATACATTGTGGTCCAGGGGACCAGATGGTACATGAGTACACTGTCAGGAGAGTGGTCTCAGGGGTAGTGGTGTCGACTCCAGTACATGGTCAGAGTCCGTGGGGATGCCTCCACTACTTATTGAGTACGAGTGTCAGAGATTGTCTGGTGTGGACCATAACAAGTACTTCACTTGTACGACCACTACTTCTCTGGCATGGGCTTAGTGTCTGTACTTCTTTTGACTTGGTGTGAATCGCTATGAGGCCCCTCAAATTCGCCCATATTGGTGTGTTAGAGAGATCCATGATCTTACCTCTTGTTGAACTTACGGTAAGAGTGGTGCCCAGTAGGTGGCGCAAATCTTAAGGGGTGAGATAAGACCCCTCTAGTGAGGCCAATTTTGGGAGGTGACCCCTAGTGGTGCGGATGAGGCCTGGTAGGGCCGAGAGCACCGAGAGGAGGCATGATGCAAAGCTTCACGAAATGCCTCTAGTGAGGCGTGGCTGCTTGGCGCGAGGCCCTCGCGAGATGCCTTTCGCAAGGCGGAACACCTGGGCACGCCGAGTGGTGGCACGCAGCTTTCGCGAGATGCCTCCAACAAGGCGTGCTGCTGTGCACGAGGCCCTCACAAGATGCCTCTCACGAGGCAGAGCACTTGGGTGCGTCGAGTGGTGGCACGCAGCCTTCGTGAGATGCCTCCATCGAGTCGTGGCTAGAAGCTCGTGAAGCCCTCGCGAGATGCCCCTCGCGAGGTGAAGCATCTGGGCACGCAGCCTTTGCGAGATGCCTCCATCGAGGCATGGCAAGAGGGGTGTGAAGCCCTCACGAGATGCCCCTCGTGAGGCAGAGCATCTGGGCACGCAGCCTTCGCGAGATGCCTCCATCGAGACGTGGCTAGAGGGGCGCAAGGCCCTCACGAGACGCCCCTCATGAGGCGGACCATCTGGGCACGCAGCCTTCACGAGACACCTCCAGCAAGGCGTGGCGGCTGGGTGCGAGGCCCTCACGAGGCAGAGCATCTAGGCATGCTGAGTTATGGCACGCAGCCTTCGCGAGACGCCTCCAGTGAGGCGTGGCCACTGGGCGCGAGGCCCTTCAAGACGCCCCTTACGAGGCCTGTATTTAGGCATTTAGGGGACTTTAATGGGTGCTTTGGACCTGTCACAAGCACGGAATCTTGAGCATCTACACCTGATGTGCAGCAACATTGATTGTAGGCATGTTGAAGTTATGCCCTAGCGATCAATTAGATTCCGTGGCAATATGGGCGAAGATGACAATCAGGGTCAGGACCCTCCACCTGCCCCACAAAATTGGCAACATTTGTTGCCAAAATGCAAGCCAAGCTTCAGAGAACTAAAGATGAACTCTGAGAACTAAGGCAGCATGCTTCTCCTAAAGATGTTGAAATACAGGTCCCATAGGCTGTGGCACCAGTGCTAGCCCAACTTACGATGGAGAATAGGTGGGAGCCTTTGTATGAAAGGTTCAAGAAGCAACACCCTCCCACCTTCAAGGGCGGTCTAGACCCACTGCAGACAGAGCAGTGGATGAACTTGACTTCTTTTATCCTGGATTTCATGAGGGTGGAAGGGAATGAGAGGGTGGCTTATGCCAGTTACATGTTGAGGGAAAACGCTTGCATCTAATGGGAAGTTGTGTCCTAGAGGAGGGATGTGACTGTTATTACTTGGGATGAATTTAGAGATGTCTTTAATGACAAGTATTACAGTGTTGTAGTTTGAGCTGCAAAAGTGGATGAATTCATTAATCTGACTCTGAACAAAATGACTGTCACAGAGTATGCTTTGAAGTTTGACCGGTTGGCAAAGTTCGCACCGAACTTGGTGCCTACTGATATGGCACGGAGGGATCACTTTGTATGGGAATTGAATGTGATGATAGCCCGTGATGTTAAGATAACACTAGATTCGAGGACTACCACTTATGCTCAGGTAGTGGAGAAAGCCCTTACTGCTGAGGGGGTCGAAGATCAGATATGCAAGGAAGGCGCCGCAAGGCATGATGCTGGGAGGACGGTGCCTCCCTTCATTAGTTCTAGCCGAGGTAGTAGCCCTAGTGAGTAGAAGAGAAAGGCCCCAAATTCTTTTGTTTCTCTTGGTACAAATAGGATGGCACGGGGTGCTTTTGGTGGCCGTCAGGGCGGGGGAGAGAACTAGAGAAGCTTCCCAGAGTGTCCACGATGTAGGCGGTGACATCTAGGGGAGTGTAGAGTCAGAGCATGCTTCATCTGTAGGAGCGTCAGTCACTTGAGGAAGGACTGCCCACAAGCCAGAAAAGAAGAACCAAAGAGGAGTGACAGCCTCACTATAGCCAAAGTGTTCACTTTGACCCAGACCGAGGCTGAGGCTAGTCCCTCGGTCGTGACAGGTCAGATTTCTAGTGTCGGTTCTTCATTTACTGCATTAATTGATTCAAGAGCTATTCATTCTTTTGTGTCTGCTAGGGTGATAGACCATTTGTGTAGACCTTGTGATCTGTATGCTAGGGAATTTAGGACTTTGTTGCCAACTAGTGAACTGGTAGTCTCTAGGACGTGTGTTAGATCATTACCAGTGGAGATAGATAGTAGGGATTTTTGTGTGGATATGATTGAATTGGTGATGGATGACTTTGAAATGATTATGGGGATGGACTGGTTGGCAAAGTATGGGGCGACAATAAACTGCAAGCAAAGAATGGTAACTTTTGAGCCAGAAGGAGAGGAACCCTTCATGTTTGGGGACAGTGAGTGGACCACGAGTACCTATGATCTCTGCATTGAAGGCTAGAGAACTATTGCAAGAAGGTTTCATAGGATTCCTAGCAAACATAGTGGATACATCTAGGATTGTTTCAGTTGGATCGGGTGAGACTAGGTTGGTGTGTGAGTTCCCTGATGTATTTCCAGCCGATCTGGCAGGATTTCCACCACATCGAGAGATCGAGTTTTTCATAGAGTTGGCACCAAGGGAAGAACCAGTATCGAGGACACCTTATAGAATTGTGTGAGCAGAGTTGAAGGAACTGAAGATTCAATTGCAGGAACAACTGGATCAAGGATTCATTAGACCCATCTTTTCACCATGGGGTGCTCTAGTGTTGGGAACATGCTACGTGTTCGGGATTACCAGGTAACAGGTAGCTATTTAGTGATTATTTGGGTATGTGGGGATTAATTGGGGATTTATAGGACTATTTGAGGAATTAGCGGGAATGTGGCAAATGACGGGATTTCCCTTGGAGGCATTAAGTGGCTAAGGGTTAACCTAAGGATATTTTAGTCATTTTGGAAGCTAAGGATAGACTTGGGTAGGCTATAGATATTATCATAATGCTTAGGAAGGAAGGAAAAACACAAACACTCTCTTAGCCTTTTCTCTCTCTCTCTCAATGCTCACTCTCCCTCACTAGGCTTGGACATTTCGGTGAATTCTTAGGGAAATTGATGAGGATTTGAAGAAACTTAAAGTGCTTGGGGCTTAGCTAAGGGTCAAATTCCCTGATTGAGGTAGGATTTTTATGTTGATTCTGTTAAGTTTCTGCTGTAAGTTAAGGGGATTTCTAGAGGTTAAACCTTAGGTTGGTTTTTTATTTTTTTGGTAAGGGTTTGGAGTGGTTCTTGAGCTAATTATAATAATTATGTTGTACTAATAGGAATTCTAGACTAAATTCTGGGTTTGGGTATTGTTTAGGGTAGATTTTAGTGAGTTTGGCTCGAGAAAACGCAGAAAATTCTGGGTTTTAGGGCTCGAGTCACGACCCTGTTCTTCAGGCGTCGCGGCCCGCATGAACCTAGAAGGCTTGGGAAGCCTCAGAAATCGTCCAGGTGCCGCGACGCAGGTTGAGGACTGCCACGGACTGTGTCTCCCAGAAGAGAGCCTTGGGGCTCTCTGACTTGTAGCGCACCGTAGCCCTAGGGGGCTGGGTCGCGACTCAAATAAGGGGAAATGGCCATAACATGGTTTTAAGCTCAGGAACTCAAATTTAAGGGCTCGGGAAGGATTCTACTACCCAGTTTAGTAGAATTCGAGGTCTCGGATTGATTTAGGGCTTGATGGATATTTATTATTATTACGTTGTGACTAAGTTTTACAACTAAGGCTAAGGTTTAGGGGATCGTGCTCGAGATCGCACTATTCGATCAGCTCGGGACACAGGTAAGAAATTGTTTATGCTCGTAAAGCAGGGCATGGCCCGATTATCTGTGTTTAATGCTATGTATGAGTATTTGTAATTGTTATGCCATGTTTGTGTGATTATGAATGATTGGCGAAGGCCGAAAAAGTGAAAGGTCGGGTTCGGTAAAAGCTGGGATTGGCGCAGGCCGGGAACGGCAATAAGCATGCTAAATGCAGGCTGAATGGCAACACGCATGTTGAATGCAGGCCACCATGGCATGGCATCTAGGTTGTTGTACTCACCCATTTGGTGAAGACCGTGGACCCAGTGCCTGGTAATGCACCTGGGTCAGCATAGGCTGCTATGTGAATAGTTGGTGTTATCTGTATAAAGTTATCCATTTACTGGAATCATTTGTGCTATGCTTTGTATGTGGAGCTTTCTTGCTGGGCCTTGGCTCACAAGTGCTCTATGGTGTAGGTAAGGGCAAGGGAAAGGTCGACCAAGCATGAGTTGGAGGGCATGGAGTGGCGCGTACATGTTTGGCCTACCCGGCCACCACGACTAGGATAGTTTTGGGGAACATTGTACAAATGTTTGATTGTGTCGCTTAGGTCGACTGTGCCTTAAATTTTGAGTTGTAAATACATTTTGAAACAATGTTTTGCGATCTCGATGTAATGTTTTTATAAGTTTAATGAATTTCCAAACCTTTTATGCTTAATCTTCATTAAATGAGTCTTTATTTTGGTTTAAACACACTTTTCAGTCTAAAACCTCGATTAGTGATCTAATGGCACATTTCAAAATCACATGGTAACGACTCTAGGAAAGTAGGGCGTTACACCCACCCACGTCCTGAGGAAAAAGAAAGGAAAGCTAGAACCGCGAACCGAAGTTTGCATGTTTGTTGGCTATCCTAAAGGCACTTGGGGTGGACTTTTCTATAGTCATTCATAAAAGAAAGTGTTTACTTCTATGAATGCCACTTTTCTGAAAAATGACTATGTCCAAAACTTTAAACCGCGCAGCAAAGTAGTTTTAGAGGAGATGGTTGAAGAATTGACTCAAACCAATGTTCCATCATCATCAACAAAATTTGATGATGAAATTCCCACTCTTCATGTCCAACCGACGCAAGTCGATTTAAATGAAGAAAGCACCACTGTTCCTGAGCAAATAGTCACGGAGCCTCGTCGTAGTGGAAGGGTTTCTAGGAACCCAGTTTGCTATGGTTTGGAAGGTGAAACCAATATGGTTGTTGGTGACACTAGTGATGACGATCCATTTTCTTTCAAACAGGCAATGGCTAGCCCTAAAAAGGAACTATGGCTTGAAGCCATGAAACAGGAAATGGAGTCCATGTACTCAAATTGTGTCTGGGATGTAAGCACCTAGTGACTTTAGGGCCATTGGGTGCAAGTGGATCTACACGAAGAAACGAGGTGTTGATGGAAAGATCAAATCTTATAAAGCTCGATTAGTGGCAAAGGGTTATACCCAAAGAAAAGGCATGGACTATGAGGAAACTTTTAGTCTGGTAGCCATGCTCAAGTCAATTCGCATCCTTCTATCCATAGCAACTGCTCTCGACTATGAGATTTGGAAAACAGAAGTCAAGACAACTTTGCTTAATGGGATGCTTGACGAAGTCATTTATATGGATTAGCCAGAAGGATTTAAAGTTGTTGGACAAGAAGGAAAAGTTTGCAAGTTGAATAGGTCCATTTATGGACTTAAGAAAGCTTCTCATAACTGGAACCTTAGGTTTGATGAAATAATCAAAACCTATGGCTTTGAACAAAATATCGATGAGCCTTGTGTTTACCAACTGAAGGCAAATCAAATAGTTGTGTTCCTGGTTCTTTATGTAGATGATATCTTACTCATTGGAAACAATGTTAAGAAATTGTCAGATGTGAAGAATTGGCTGAGCACTCAATTCCAGATGAAGGATTTGGGCGAAGTGAGTTATGTTCTAGGTATCCAGATCATTAGGGATAGAAAGAACAAACTCTTAGCTCTATCTCAAGCAGCTTACATTGATAAAGTGTTTGAACATTTGTCAATGAAAAATACAAAGAATGGACGTCTACCGTCCCGCCATGTAATTCATCTTTCAAAGAAGCAGTCTCCCCAGACTCGTGAAGAGGAAGATTCAATGAGAAAAGTTCCTTACACATCTACAGTTGGAAGCCTAATGTATATTATGTTGTGTACTAGACCAGATATCTTCTATGCAGTAGGAGTAGTTGTTAAGGGAGAGTGAGATAACACCACCACAAGAAATAGAATCTACACAAATTTTGGATTAGAGACTTAAAAAAGATTGAAAAAAAACATGCAAAACCAAGTAGAACAATGGTGTTCTTCAACTTTGATGATGCTTCAAACCCTAGGCAAGTTCACCACTTTGAACAAATCCTTTGAGCAAGCTAAACGCAAACCAAGGCTTATCATGTTGTACAACGATGTCCTAATACTCTATTCTCCAGCCACCATTGATGCTTGAGTCCTTCTCTTTGAGGAAATGAGGATTGAGATTGAACAAGCCTTCAACTATCTAAGTCAAGCACTTTCTTGGAGAGTTCTTGGAGAAAACTAGAGATTCTTGGAGCTAGAGAGAGAGAGGGGGTAGAGAGAGATTGGAGGGAGTGATCAAGTCTCCCAAATCACTATTTTTTTTACCCTTATATACATTAGGAACCATCATTATGTCCAACCAATAGATGTAGACTTAAAAAATATGTCATTTAGAGCATTTACGATATTTCACGTAATACAGCAGGTGATGTGTTGCCTGCATGCAGGCAATGTCTCGCCTCTTGGGTGGTGACGTATCGCCACCCTCTCTGACTTTGGACAATACTAAAGGTCCCAAAAATACTCCAAATGCCACCAAAAGTTTTGGGAACCCTTAGATACTCTCATGTATCACTTTGGACCAAAATTTGCATTTTTATAAGTGCCTACAATTGAAACTCAAATTCACATCTTCATTATGTGACTTCTATTCAGTGTTTATACATTTCTTGTATTTCAACACTTATCATTTGTATTTAACAAATCATAACAATCCCCCACTTGGTTAAATACAAGCCACATTCTCTAGCTTAAATAGTTTTGGTGTATAAAATAAAGTGCATTTCGGTTTGAACTTTATCTCAGTGAAAATACCACAAAATCTTATCAAAATCATTAGTAGCTTAAAGCTTGAACCAAGTATTCCATATGATAACACTGGTGATACCTCACACACCTCCACTACATCTTTTATTTTCCCACTTTCCTGCTTAGCATTTTCATGGCCATTTTTTCATCTCTTCATGGACTTTCTGGGGAGAAACTCCAACTCCCATAAGAGGCGGCACCACCTCTATGTTCACATAGGTGAAGTTATTACAACATCTTTGCTACCTTTATAGATGCTCGTTACACTCAACCGAACTTCATTAAAAGCATTAGGCTTAACCCTAACTCGGTAGCAACCAACACTAGGCATCTCAGATGGAACTCATCATAAATTTTAGTGTTGAAACTATTCACTTATCAATGACAAGTTCTTACCCATTAAACTATTTCCCTTGATTTTTACAAGTTGAGAGGTGGGTTTCCATCATTGGTAAATCTATTGTTCAAGGAGTTTCAATCCCATCCCTTTTGTAAATGGATCCGCTAAGTTCTCACTTGTCCTAACATATGAGATCGATATGATTCCACCTTGAATCAATTGTCTCACATATTCATGTCTTAGAATAATGTGTCTATACTTTCCATTATACACACTATTATATTCTCTAGCAAGTGTGGATTGGCTATCACAATATATTGAAATTGTTGATATCATATATGTGGTTAAAGGAATATCCATCATGAGACTCCTAAGCCACTCGGCCTCTTTGTCGATTGCTGCTAAAGCTATAAACTCTGCTTCTATGGTTGTGTGTGATATACATGTTTGCTTCTTGGAGCCCCATGAGATTGCACCTCCTCCAAGAGTAAACACCCAATCGGTGGTGGAGAGATTATCTCCAATTAGCATCGGAATATCCTTCAAGTATCTTCGGAAAGCTTGTATAGTGAAGACTATACTCTTTGGTACCCTTAAGATAACCAAGTATTCTCTCAATAGCTTTCCGATGCTTGATACTCGGACTATTAGTAAACCTACTAAGTTTACTAACTGCATATGCAATATCCGTTCTTATGCAATGAACGGCGTCATTAGGCTACCTATTGCACTTGTTATTCCAATTGAGCTACCGCTCTTCATTCTTTTCAAACTTCATGTTTGAATCAAATGGTGTATGTGCCTCTTTGATTTTGAGATGACTGAATTTGTCAAGCACTTTCTCAACATAGTGAGTTTGAATCAACATAAAACCCCCACTATTCATTCAAACTTTGATACTTAGAATGGTATCCACCTCTCCAGTGTCTTTCATTTTAAAGTTAGAAGATAGAAACCTCTTAATTTCCATTATTGCTTTCATGTCATTACTAAAAATCAACAAATCATCTACATATAAACACACAAGTATGACATAGTCACCACAAGTCTTAGAGTATGAGCACTTGTCTTCATTGTTGTGTCTAAATCCATTAGAAACAATGATTTTATCAAACTTCTCATGCCATTGTTTTTGAGCTTGTTTCAAACCATATAATTCTTGGACAAGTCTACACACTTTATGTTCATTTCCTTGAAGAATTAAACCTTCTGGTTGTTCCATATAGACCTCCTCCTTGAGGACCCATTTAGGAATGTCATTTTGACATCCATTTGGTGAACATAAAGGTTGTATATGGATGATAATGCAAACAACAACCTTATAGAAGTAGTTCTTGCTACCGGTGCATATGTGTCAAAGTAATCTATTCCATTTCTTTGTTTGAATCCTTTGGCTACTAACCTAGCCTTGAAGGTTTGTATGGTGCCATTGGTATGGTATTTCTTTCTAAATAACCATTTGTGCCCAATTGGTTTGGACCCCTTTGTAAGGTCAACGAATTTCCAAGTGTGGTTTGACATAATTGAATCAATTCATCATTAATTGCCTCCTTCCAAAAAACGGAGTCTCTTGAGGACATTGCTTCTTTGAATGTTTTGGGGTCATCTTCTATTTGAAGTACTATTGGATGTTTCCAAGTAACTTCCTCATTATCACCTTCAACAAGGTATAGTGTCTATATTTGAGAACACTTCTAACTTGATCCCAAATATTTGAGCCTTTGGCTCCTTCTAGGAAATTGAGGTTGCTCACAAACTATTCTAGGAGTCTCCTCTTGAGGCTCTCTAGTTTTAGTTGGTTCTAACTTGTTGTCATCGCATGACATGTTCTCAAAGAACTCAACCTCTTTAGATTCAATTATTACATTAGACTCCAAGTCTAATAATCTATAAGCTTTGCTATTTTGGACATAACCCACAAATGCACATCTTATAGCTCTTGGACCCAACTTGGTCCTTTTTGGATCGGTGCTCTTCCAATAAGCAAGACACCCCCACACTTTAAGATAACCAATGTTTGGTTTATTTCCTTTCCATAACTCATATGGAGATATATTATTTTTCTTCATGGGAATACAATTCAAAATATGACAAGCGGATAGCAAGGCTTCACCCCACAAACTAAAATTCAATTTAGAGTGTAATAGCATAGCATTAATCATCTCAATAAATGTTTTATTCTTTCTTTCCACTATACCATTTTGTTGTGGAGTATAAGGGGTTGTACATTCATGAATTATTCCATGTTCTTCACAAAACAAGTTAAATTCATTTGAAAAATATTCACCACCCCTATCACTTCTAAGTATTTTAATTTTCCTTTCAAGTTGATTTTCAACTTCTGCTTTATACACTTCAAATACATCAAATGCTTCATCTTTATTTTTCAGAAAATATACATATGTGAACCTAGAGCAATCATCAATGAAAGTAATAAAATATATACTTCCTCCTCTAGTCAATATTCCATTAAGTTCACACAAATCACTATGTATCAAATCTAACAACTTAGCGTTTCTTTCAACACTAGGAAAATGTTTCTTTGCCATTTTAGATTTAACACATAATTCACATTTTTCATGCTCAACATTATCACAATCAATTAATCCACATTTCACAGCCCTTTTAATTGTGCTAAATCCTATATGTGCAAGTCTAACATGTCACAAAGTAATAGAATTTGAGTCAAGCATATAACAACAAGAATAAGAAACTCTATTGTTCACATTGTCAATAGAAGTACAAAGTTTGAACATGCCATCACAAGCATATCTCTTTCCCACAAAAACATTGTCTTTAGATAAAATAAGCTTGTCAAAATCTATCACAACCTTGATTCTCGGTTTGCCAAGTAAATTGTCACTCACAAGGTTTCTACTCATTTTCGGTACATACAAAACATTGGTGAGTAGAACCTTCCTGCCGGGTATGAAGAACAAGTCTATAGTTCCCTTTCCTTCAACCTTGGACCTTTTCTCATTGCCCATTTGGATTTCATGCCCTTCCTTTGAATATTCAAAGGTGTTGAATATAGATCTATCATAGGCTACATGAATGGTGGCATAAGTATCTTACCACCATCCACTTACCTTTCCATGAATGGCATTAACTTCACTTAGTGTTACTGTTTACCCAAAAATGGCTTCTGATGATGTGGCATGAATTTCTCACACGTGGTTGGCACGTGGCAGCGTCAAAGTGAAGAGATGTTGTTCGACTATCGACCAGCTCCTGCCTTGATACGCTGGTATTAAGGATAATTAAGGCCCATTGGACCATGTAACCCCCCTTGAGCCTATAAATATGCATGAGAGGGCTCAAGGAAGGGACTTTTTGAACCTTTTTTCTGAATACTCATCAAAAGAGTGTAAGTGTGATTATCCACCATTTTGTTGTAATTCTCCTAAGGTTTGTGAAATTCAAGAACCCTAGTTCTTTGATCACGGCATTGGGATTCAACATCAATAATAACACTCAGTGGACATAGGTTGTTACCACATTGTTGGATCCGAACCACTATAAATCATTTGTGTCATTTCTTTACCATTTGATTCCATTCTTGACTATCATCTCAATTCTTGTCGTAATTCTGACTCTGTGTCGTTGGCCAAATCAAGGGTCAACATTCTGGTGCTTTCATTGAGAGTTTTATCAAGAAGCTTTAAGAAAATCAAATGGCAAAGACATCAGAAGAGCTGGATAGGTCGCTAGCACTGCATCATCTCAACCTCCTCCTCCAAATGTAGCGGAGAATGAACCACATTTAGAGTTTGAAGAGGAGGAGTTAGATTCAGAAACGCTGAGGGCAACACTGGGGGTGTTGCAGGATGAGTTGGCCAATCTGAGGGCCAATTAGGAGAACGCAGTGGAGACCATGGCGATGTAGCAGAGGGAGATTGAGCATCAGCGCCAGGAGCTGAATAAGCGACAGGCGGACATGGACCGTCGGCAGAGGGATGCCATGGCCGCTCTTGAAACAGCCATTCAATTGGCTTAAGGACAGGCTATGCCGGCCTCTCAACCCAGCAAGCCCTCAAAGGCCGAAGCAGCCACCTGTGACTCAGGATGATGTCCCAATTCGAGATCCTGAACTGCAGCCACCCTCTCAAGCTAGTCGTGGCAATCCCCATCGCCAGAGGCAGAATAGGGCCGGGCAACCGCCCCGCAAACCTAGACGCCCAGGGGACGAAGAACCAAATCCACCAAGCAGGGGGCAACGTCCTTCTGCCAACAGAAGAAACAACAAGTTAGGCTCTGCGGTCAGGGGCCCCCCATGGCATAATAATGCACGGGGACCCAATGACCAGTGCAAGCCTCCCCCTAATACTCGAGAGATGCCAGTCCGAGGAAATGGCATGAACAGCCGTTCGTGCCATAGTCAGCCACAGTTTAGAGATGGCCATGACTATAATGAGGCCAATTCTGGCAGGGGGAATGTAGATCAGAGGAATGAAGAAAGAGGTGGAGACAGAAACCCCCCACCTAGAGAAAATAGGCCGACGAGCCATAACGCTGGGGGGCAACCTCAACAAAATAACATCATTGATTAGCTATGAGTTAGCGAGCAGAGGCGCAGGGATGATGATTTGAGGGACATGCTCAACGACCGTCGTGAGAGGCACGATGAATACGCTCCTCCGGCACCAGTCGCCCCAGCTATCCCAGACGTGGTTCAGGCACAAATTGATGCTTTGAACCAGGCAGCACAGCAGCTAGTTGGGAAACGAACATCCCACATAGAGTACGATCGGAGAAGAGGCACTCCGTTTGTGCAAAGGATTGATGTGGCAGAAACCCCAAGTAAATTCAAAATTCCAGTACTGCCAAACTTTGATGGGTACGGAGACCCAGTATCTCATGTCAACAAATTTGAGATACAAATGGATATTCAGAAGGTATCGGACGATGCCCGCTGCAGGATCTTCCCTACCACACTATCTGACACTGCCCAGGAGTGGTTCTTTAAATTCCCTCCTGCTATGATAGTATCCTGGGAGATGTTCGTGAAGGAATTTTACGGACAATTTTATGCGGGTTGCGTACACCCCCACTGAGGCCAACCTGCTGGTCGAGATACGCCAAAAGGAGGGAGAACCCTTGAAGGAGTATGTCCAGCGCTTTATGCGAGTAGTAGCTGGAGCCAAAGCAGTGGGCGATGAGGGAAAGATGATGGCCCTAACTGCCGGGGTCAGACGCCATTCTCCCATCTGGAACAGCCTGAGGAAAAATGGGGTAAAGAATACCCAAGAGTTTTTGGATCGAGTTTATCGATATATCAAGCTCGAGGACGCGATTGCCAATGAGGGGAAATCGCCTACAAAAGATAAGGGACCGAAGGAAGAACCTGCCAAGGCCTCCAACGGGTCGGATAAACCCAATGGCAGCGGCAAGGGCAACGGGAACGGAAATGGCTGAAATGGTGGAAAAAGAGCGAGCAATGAGCCGTCAACATCTGAGAATAAACGCCCCAAAGGCAATAGATATGGGCTGAGATTCACCAACTATACGACCCTTATCAAAAGTCGAGCAGAGGTCTACTAGGCGAACAACTCTAATGTTCCTTATAAGTGACCCGCACCTATAAGGAAGGATATCTCCAAGAGAGATACAACAAAATTTTGTTGTTTTCACAACGACTACAGACATGACACCAATGAGTGCAACCAGTTGAAGGATGAGATTGAGTTCCTGATTAGGCAGGGACATCTAAGGAGATATGTGTGAGCCACAGGAGGGTCTCAGTGAAAGGCTCAAGGTGGCAATGAGCAGGCACCTACACACCAACGCTCGCCACCTTTACAGCCAGCTCCTGTGGTAGGTACATTACTCACCATCTGTGACGGCCCACACCTTGCAAGGGATAGTGGGAAAGCGAGGGAGTGATACACTCGGACCTTACACCACGACCAGGACATCGAGATGATGAGTGTGGAGGGTTGAGCTTCAAAAAAGGCTTGAACAGAGGAGGAATTAATAACCTTCTCTGAGGACGATGCCCAGCACGTACGATTCCCACACTCTGATACGCTGGTCGTTGACGTTCAAATCGCAAACATGATGGTTAAGAGGTTGTTGGTTGACACAGGAAGCTCAGTCAACATCTTATACAAGTCTTCACTGGAAAGAATGAAATTGTCCATCAAAGACCTGGAGCCATGCAACCAAACCATTTATGGATTTTCTGGCGAAGGGGTCGCCCCAACTAGGTCGATTAGGCTCCCAGTTATGGCAGGAACTGCACCTGCAAATAGGAAATTACTTACTAATTTCATAGTAGTTGATTGTCCTTCGGCATATAATGTTGTAATTGGGAGGCCAATTTTGGTCGACCTACGAGCCATTACCTCAATATGGCACCTGGCCATGAAATTCCCAACCGATGCAGGGATAGGATGCGTGTTGGGAAATTAGTGGGAAGTGAGGGAGTGCTACAACACCTCGATATCTAAGGCGAAGAATGGTGTATCGAGGGAAGTTGCCGGAAAAGAGTTGTAAATGGCAGCTGATGTACAAGCCCAATCAGGTGATGATGTCACCAAATAGGGCGTTGCCCAAAGTGAGGACAAAGATTTAGATCCTCGCTTTGGGGATTTTTATAAAGAGATAGGATCCATCGAGGACCTTGAGGAGGTCCAACTTGATGAAGAAAATCTGACCAAGGTTGTGAAAGTCAGTAAAAACTTAGAGACAACAACGAAGCAAGCATTGGTGGATTTTTTGAGGAAAAACCAGGTAGTCTTTGCCTGGTCACACAAAGACATGGTTGGAATAGACCCCGCAGTCATTAGCCATGTCTTGAACATAGACAAGAGTTTTCCACCAGTATAGCAGAAAGGGAGGCTGCTCGACAAAAATAGATCAAAGGCTCTAAAGGAAGAAGTCGAGAAGCTGAAGGAGAATGGATTCATCAGGGTAGCGTTTTATCCATCATGGGTCTCTAATTCCGTGCTTGTTCCCAAGCCGAATGGCAAGTGGCGAACATGCGTGGATTTCACAGACCTTAATAAAGCCTGCCCTAAAGATTGTTTCCCACTCCCTAGAATAGACCAACTGGTCGATGCCACTGCAAGGCACGAGATTCTTTCATTCATGGATGCATACTCTGGACATAATAAGATTAGTATGCATAGTCTTGATGAAGATCACACTAGCTTTCGAACTAATACAGGGCTTTACTGTTACAAAGTAATGCCCTTTGGTTTGATAAACGCTGGTGCGACTTACCAACGACTGGTCAACCACATGTTTAAGGAGCTATCAGCACAAACATGGAAGTATATGTCAATGACATGCTGGTTAAGTCGAAGAAGGCAGAAGGGCATATAGGGGACTTGCAAGAATGCTTCAACGTCTTGAACAAATATCAGATGAAGCTAAATCCCCTCAAGTGCTCCTTTGGAGTAGGATCAGGGAAGTTCTTGGGATTTATAGTAAACTCGGGAGGAATTGAGGCTGTTGACGTGGTTCTTCGCCAACAGGTAATTAAGAAGATAAGAGGAAGAGATTAGTGCTTATGTTGAACCGAAATAGATGAATGATCTATTTTATGGAATGGTGACACAAATACGTTTTTAGGTGGTTCAAAGGTTAAAATCCTTCTACTCCACCAGTCAATATTATTGCTATATGCTGGGTATTCTTTTACAAGGTATTTTTTACATAATAGAATCCAACCCTTTGTAACTCCCAGGGTCTCCATATTTATAGGAGAAGGCACCTGGGAGTTGGTAAGAAGGTCATCCCGTGACCTTCTTACCTATCATGTCAACTCTGTGAAATTCATGGTTAATTCCTAAAACCTGACACATAAGTGTGGTCTAATCAATAGGTAAGGGGATAATGGGCCGCACGGCCCAACCCAGTCGTGGGTGTCTGAATACGCACGTTCATGCTGCGTGTCCAAGAAGTCAGGGATATATCAGACACGTGATGTCTGATATATGCACGTTTACCTTGCGTGGTTGACTTTATAAGGGGTCACAGCCTCCCCCTCTAGCCCGTACCACGAGCTGGATGCCTACCTCGACCTGTGGCCTTCAAAGTTCAAACTCAGTCTAATCTTGGTGAACCCTAGGTTATCTCAAGCTGAGGAGGTAGTATCTTTCTATGGCAGCTTCGGTCTTGGGGATGTCTATGTGGTAGACATGATCAGGCCGTATCTCAGCTCGCTAACAGCCCGTGGGAAAACCAGGGCGTACAGAGGCTAATCCTGAGAAGATCAAAGCCCTGGTCGATATGAAATTGCCAACAAAGATCAAGGATGTTCAAAGCTTGACCAGAATAATTGTTGCTCTCAGTAGATTTATTTCCAAGTCTACGGACAAATGCGTCCCAATTTTTAATCTACTCAGAGGCAGCAAGAGATTCGAATGGATGGAGAAATGCGAACAGGCTTTTCAAGCTTTGAAGACGTACATGTCGCAACCACTGATTCTATCATAGCCAGTTGATAAAGAAACTTTATTCATCTACTCAGTGATCACAGAATACGTTGCTAGTGTTGTCCTAGTAAGAGAAGAAGAAGGTGTGCAGAAGGTTGTTTATTATGTAAGCAATAGGCTAATTGGAGCGGAGCTATAGTATCCACCTACTGAAAAATTAGCCTATTGCTTAATCTTAGCCTCCAGGAAGCTGTGACCCTACTTCCAAGCTCACCCAATCACAGTTTTGACCGACCAACCTCTATGGCAAGTTGTACAGAAGCCAGAAGCCGTAGACAGATTATTGAAATGGGAGGTTGAACTTGGGTAGTTTGATATCTCTTACTTACCATGAGCAGCGATAAAAGGGCAAGCCCTGGCAGACTTCATCGCAGAACTCACCAAGCTTCCAGATATCGAGCAGCCAGAAGCGCCTGAAGAGCCTGAGCCTCAAAACCAAACTCCCTCATGGAAGTTGTACACGGACGGCTCTTCTAATGAACATCACGTAGGAGCAGGAGTGATTTTGATAACGTCCAAGGGGCATCGATTTCACTACGCAATCAGATTTGACTTCACTGCCTCTAACAACGAAGTCGAATATGAAGCACTACTCGTAGGATTACGGCTAGCCAGAGACATGCACATAAAATCGCTTGATATCTACAGTGACTCTAAGTTAGTAGTCAATCAAATCATTGGAGAGTACCATGCCCGAGGCTTAAAAATGGTCGCTTACTTGAATAAAGCAAAGGATCTATTGACACAGTTTGATAAGTACACTCTCCAACAAGTACATCGTGACCAGAATTCAAACGCTGATGCTCTGGCCAAACTGGCAAGTGCCAAGAACACTGACACTCTGAACATAGTGCCAGTTGAACGACTATCTGCACCAAGCATCCAAATAGAGGAGACCTCTTTGGTGATCCAGGCGGTAGATACATGGATGGCACCTTACATAGAGTACCTGATGCAAGGTGTGTTACCGACGGACAGAAACAAAGCTAGGACCCTTCAGCGGTTGGCTGCTAGGTATATCCTGGTCAATGGAATATTGTACGGAATGGGATACTCAATGCCACTCCTCAGGTGTATTTTGAAAGAAAAGGTCAAAGAATTGATGAGAGAGGTCCACGAAGGCTTTTGTGGGGACCATGCTGGGGGCAGAGTTTATAAAAAAAGGTCTTAAGGCAAGGATACTTCTGGCCAACAATGAATGAAGACTCGATGGAATTTGTGCGAAGGTGTGATAAATGCCAAAGGTTCTCCAAAATTCCACGAGCAAACCCTAATGAGCTAAAACAGATGCAAAGTCTGTGGCCATTTGCAGTCTAGGGTATAGATTTAATCGGATCTCTACCCACAGGAAAGGGCGGCGTCAAGTACGTCGTAGTGGTCGTCGATTACTTCACTAAATGAGCCAAAGCTGAGCCACTCGCAAGCATAACGACCAAGAAAGTGCTGGATTTCGTGGTCAAAAACATCGTGTGTCGCTATGGATTACCGAAAAAAATTTGTCTCAGACAACAGCACCCAATTTGATAGTTATCTTTTCATAGATTTTTGCGAGCAACATGGAATTATCAAGAGCTTTTCTTCAGTCGCTCATCCTCAAGCAAATGGACAAGTCGAAGTGGTCAATAAAACGCTAAAGGATACTCTGAAGACAAGACTTGAGGAAGCGAAGGGGGCATGGCCAGAGCAATTGCCTGAAGTCCTTTGGTTGTACAGAACTTCCCATCGAACAGCAAAAGGCCATACTCCATTTTCCTTGGCCTATGGATATGAGGCTATGCTGCCTGTTGAGTTAGATCTGCCGTCGCATCGAAGAATAACGTACGATCAAGGCTCCAATAGCCAGCTCTTTATGGAATCTCTTGATTTGGTCAATGAAAAGCGAGAGCAAGCCCAACTTTGAGTAGCATCTTACCAGCAAAAGGTCGCCTGGTATTTCAATTCTAAAGTACGCGAAAGGAAATTCAATGTCAAAGATCTAGTACTTCGAATGGTTTTCCTTAACACCCGCGACCAGGCTGCTGGAGTACTCGGACCTAATTAGGAAGGACCGTACCAGATTGAAGAAGTCCTCCATCCAGGCACTTACAAACTTGCTTGCTTAAATGGAGATCTCATTCCTTGCTATTGGAATGGAGAACACATGTGCAAGTACTATCAATAAACAATTCTTCATAAAGAATTGGCTTGTATTAATTTTACTTTTTACAAGTTATGAAAAAGGGTTGGTCATTTTATGTGAATAATCGCTTATAAGTGTAAAATCATTTCCATGATCACTCTTACAGACACAATTTGTCCATTTATTACGAGAAATATAAGGGACTGTGTGCAGCTAGTCATTCTTGCCAATTATTGTATTTATTACAAGTATTTGCTAATTACGTGTGTTGTTTTTCTGTATTATCATTTTAAATTCTTTGCTACGAGCAGTAATGTTCGAACAAGTCCTAGTCAAGGCAAGTGACCGAGGACCTAAAGCTCCTCAATCACTTGGGGGCAGATAAGGTATCTAATAAAGCAAAGCATATCGAAAGGTATGTAAACACATGAGCAAAATAAGTGAAAGCATGCTAGGGTACTTAGAGTATTTTTCAAAATTTTGTATTTTGTCAAATCAAACCAAAGTACTATGCTAAGTTCGGTCATACGAACAGATGTTATAATAAAACGCAAATATTATAATATCAAAAGGAATCCCTTTACACTGCGAGCAGTAACTGCTTAGATGTAATTGTTTGTTAAAACAAAAAAGCTTCATTGTCTGCGCCGTCAATCCCCGTTGCTAAGGAAATTTCTGGGGAAGCAAGAATTTTGGCTCTTTCTTCTTCCTCCAGGCGAATGGTGCATCGGGTTATTTGAGTTCGTCTCAAGCGCTCAGACAGATAGCTGAAGTTAGCCTTTTCATTATGCTTCCAAAACTCATACAAGCAAAGGTGGGTGGCTTCCCTATACTTCTCCAAGTTGTTGGCATTAGTCTCTTTGAGCTCCTTGACACGCCCCTCCAGCTCCTCCATCTCCTTTCTGCTCGCAATCAGATCGAGCTCAAGTTGTTTGGCTTCTTGGTAGTTGAGTTTGGCACTCTCCCCGAATCTTTCTTTGTCTTCATTAGATTTGTTCAGAGCAGCCCGGCACTCCAATAGCTCTTCGGTTAGCTGGGCTTTCTGCTCACGCAGTTCATCATTCTGGTTGGTCAGTTCTACATTTTTCTCGAGCAGGTCAGCATTCTTCCCCTCGAGCACCTTCACTGCCTCAGTGTGCCTGATGTCAAAATCTTTGATCTAGGTGACCAAAGTACCCGTGCAGTGCCAACCAGCAGTGATAGCCAGCAATCCCTAGGATCATATATAAGAAATAAGATGATGGCAGAAATTAACAGAGTAAAATGACTCAACAGCGGAAACCAACTTACACTGGCTATCTCGTTCAGCCCTCAGTTTATTATTTGGTCAGCCTCCATGGAGCTGGTGCCGATGATGGCCTTTTGACTGGATTTATGCTTGGAGAGTTTGTATATTCTCTCCCTGGCCAAACTGACCACGGTGCTGTCCAAAGTGTCTTCGGGTTGAGTGTGGTGTGGGTGGTCGGTAGGCACTGGAGGAGTAGAGTGACGGTCGACCAGTGCAGTTTAAGACGGCTGGTCGAGTGGAGAAGGAGGTGGCATTTTTTCCTTTGTGGGAGGTGGCGTGGTTTCCTTTGAAGGAGCAGCTGCTAAAGGACCCTCAATCCGGGCCTTCTTTGAAGCAGTTTTGCTGCTTTCTCCGCGAACCCTCTTGTTGTCTTTCTTCCTACTCGAGGGAGTAGCAACAGCAGTGTAGTGATCGAACACGTCTCCAGATGACATATCTGCATGTAAGGACACATTGCGAGCAGTGAGACAATATATATAGATGGAGCTAAAAAGGAAAGCAAGGAAATTATAAGTAAAGTACCCGTGCTATAACTACTGGTCGCTACATTACTTACTGAATTACTGCTACCCTCACTTACTGCCTGGAAGAAATCTGAATCTAAGTTTGGAGTATACTTAAAGTTGTCGTCCCCGTCAAATAAGTGACAGGGAATTGGCAAACTATCTAAGAATGAGAAGACATTATCATTCTCATCTGAAGACTCATCGATGGGTGTAGGGGGTTCGGAAGCTTTCTTTTTTCCCTTTCCCGTAGGGGCAGGGGGAGCAGCTTCTCGCGAGGTGCTGAAGGGTTCCCTGATTGTCACTCCAGTTTTCCTCCTCCTTTTAGGTTGTGACACATCTGTGTGCTGCACAGGAATATCCTCGCCAATGGCACTCCCCGCCGTTGACTCCCTCACATCCTGGTGAGGTGCCAGAAGCCCGACCAGTCTCAGGTTAGCTTCAGTGACTGGCTGTTTGACGCTCTTCTCGACATCAGTCATGCTGGCCAAGAGTGATGCTCGGACTTCCATTTCTGGAGTGGGAGCAGATCGCAGCCATGGACCTGAAATATGCTAAATCTCTAAGGGTAATGTAGATAAAATACAAGGAAAATAAATGACCAAGAGAGCAAAGATATTACCTCCTTGAGTGAAGGTCAGGTTGTTGGCAACCATGTCGGTAGTCAAAAAGTACTCTACATGGTACTTCCCCACATTGGATTTGAAGGTGGTCTCACTCAAGAAAGTGTAGGTCATTTCTTGGTGACAAAGATGAAAAAACCCCGTATTTTCTTGGTTGGGGTTGGATTTAAGGTCGAATAGGTAATTGACCTCATGTGGCATAGGAACAGGCCACTTCTTATGACTGTAAAGGATATAGAGTGCGGAGAGCATTCTATACCCATTTGGGGTTATTTGGAAAGGAGCGACCCCAAAATAGTTGGCCACTCCTTGGAAGAAAGGATGGAGAGGCAGGATCGCTCCTGCCTCAATATGATATCTTGACCAGGCGCTGAAGGCACCTCCAGGTAGGTTTGCCTGTTGGTCTCTGGTCGGTCGAACTAAGGCTACCCCAAGAAGTTTGTACTTCCTAAGATAGTTGGCTATCATCCTAACCAAAATTTGGCTAGGGGAGCGACGTTCCATTCGACATCTGGTCGAATGACGTTTCGAAGTTGGGCTTGATTTTGGAATTCTGGGTCGGGGGTATTTTCTTCTCAACCACTGGTCGAAGGAATTTCAACCCGAGGAGCAGGCTGATTTGAAGGAGGAGGGGATGGTTTCTTTTTCTAGGCTTTGGACTTTACTCGACCCATGTTTTGAGGTGGGGTCGATGGATTGTTTGGGATGTAACGAGAAAAAGGGATCTCTGGGATCAGCAGCAACGGTTGCTCCTTGTCCTCAAGCAATTGGGCCAGCAAATCGTCGTCGATAGGCCTTTCACCTCCCCATGGATCTTGTGAAAATCTGCGAATTGAAAAGGGGAGATGAGAATCTACTGCCTCTAAACTTGTGTTTAAAAGTTGGAATAACATTGCTCGTGTATAAAAGTTAAGCTTTTATACGACCAGCAGCATTCTGATAAAAAACACTACATGTCAAGCGATAAGTTTGGGAAATCGATTAAAAAGCAGAAGTGAAAAGTTTTTCAGGAAAAACTTTTCGACTCTGAAAGGGCGGGAAAAACCCAGTTTTTTCTACATGCTCAGAAATTGAATTTTTACTTCGATTTCACGCCCTAAGTTAAATATCCTAACTACTAAACTGATTCTTAACCCTTATAAAGTATTATTTCACTACCCTATCAAACACAGAATAGTGTAGTCGTCTACCCCGAAGCAATTTTTCAAGAACAGCCGAGAATGCTCAAAAAACTTAGAATACAAAACGAAGATGAAACAGGTGTTGCATGACATCTCAAATAACTGTAAGGTTCGGAAAACTTACTTGAATAAAAATTAGAGTACGAACACGTGCGTCTTGAACGACTGAGCAGAAGTACCTTGGATCAACGATGAAAGTGTCTGGGTTTGTTTGGCTCTGTTCTTCAGTGTTCTTGAGGAGAAAGTAAAAAGTAAAAGGTAAAAAATGATCTTGGGGGATTATTTGTATTGATCGTGGCACTGTAAAAGAGGTAATCCTGGAATTACTTTTTTCGAAGCATGGGAAACGCAATAGCCGTCAGACAATTTTTTGGGAAACTGAAAAGACTTGATTGGACATGATTGGTTGCCTTTTTCGAAAAAGCATGGGCGGCTCTTACAGATTTGGTGGGGTACGCGAAGGGTCAGTTTCCTAAGTTTACTTTATGCTGGTCGCAGTAAAATAAACTTGGGGGGCAAATGTTTACCCAAAAATGGCTTCTGATGATGTGGCATGAATTTCTCACACGTGGTTGGCATGTGGTAGCGTCAAAGTGAAGAGGTGCTATTCGACTATCGGCCAACTCCTTGTTGCTTTATCAGATCTCGCGATTAGATGCGACCAGCATGGTCGCATACTTCAGTTTATTTCCTTTAATGATATGTAATCTTGTAATAACTACATTGATTATTTCCTCTTTAATGCCTTGATACGCTGATATTAAGGATAATTAAGGCCCATTGGCCCATGTAACCCCCCTTGAGCCTATAAATATGCATGAGAGGGCTCAAGGAAGCGACTTTTTGAACCTTTTTTCTAAATACTCATAGAAAGAGTGTAAGTGTGATTATCCACCATTTTTTTGTAATTCTCCTAAGGTTTGTGAAACTCAAGAACCCTAGTTCTTTGATCGCGGCATTGGGATTCAACATCAATAATAACACTCAGTGGACGTAGGTTGTTACCACATTGTTGGGGCCGAACCACTATAAATCATTTGTGTCATTTCTTTACCATTTGATTCCATTCTTGACTATCATCTCATTTCTTGTCGTAATTCTGACTCTGCGTTGTTGGCCAAATCAAGGGTCAACAGTTACCACTAGCACCTCTTAGGCTGAGTTGACTTTTGCATCATTGTTATGGCTCCTCTTGAACCTACAATCTCTAGCAAAGTGGCCATTCTTGCCACACACAATGGAAGGTCCCTTGGAACTTTTAAATTGTCCCTCATTCTTCTTGGGCCCAACGGTTTTTGACCCTTGCCCTTGTTCTTGCCATTTCATTTCCCCTTGTTAGGAAGATTTGCCACAACATTGGCCTTAAAAGTCTCTCCATTGGACATCTCTTCAT
Source organism: Humulus lupulus (assembly GCF_963169125.1). Lineage (NCBI taxonomy): Eukaryota > Viridiplantae > Streptophyta > Magnoliopsida > Rosales > Cannabaceae > Humulus > Humulus lupulus. Next base: position 62,970,759 of record NC_084796.1, read on the forward strand.
TTATATCTCTAGAACGAGATTCCTCCTCAATTCTCAAGTGTTTGAGAATTTTTCCCAAAGAAATCTTTTCATTTCTATGGAGCAATTTGGCTATAATGGCACCCACAAGAAATTGTTCTGGCAATACAATTTTAAGAGTGGACAATTTATTCACAATAATTTGTAGCTCATGAATTTGAGGGAGAAGGGGTTTATCATCATAAAATTAAAATTCCATATATTGAGTAATAAAGAATTTCACTTTGTACTTCTGCTTTGTACTTCTTTTCCAAGGCCTCCCAAATATCCTTGGAGATCTTGGTGTTGGTGTAGAGATCATAGAGTCTATCCGAGAGGGCATTGAGGATGTGACCCCTACAAATCAACTCATCTTCCTCACGCTTCTTCCTTTCTTTGAAAACTTCTTGTGTATCATCTTCCTTGGGCTCTTCCAAGGCCTTTAGGTCTTTATCCAAGACATAGAAAATGTTCAAAGTAGTGAGAAAGAACCTAATCTTTTCTTGCCAATGCACAAAGTTAGCCCCATCAAATCTATCTAATCTAACAAAGTCTTGAGTTATGAATCTCAATGTCGAAAGAGTGTTAGATTCTTCCATGATATGCTATCTCAGATTATAGAGTATTAGAATGTTGGGGGAGAGTGAGATAACACCACCACAAGAAATAGATTATACACAAAATTTGGTTTGACAAAGACTTAAAAAAGATTGAGAAAGAACATGCAAACCTAAGTAGAACAATGGTGTTCTTCAACTTTGATGATGCTTCAAACCCTAGGCAAGTTCACAACTTTGAACAAATCCTTTGAGCAAACCAAACACAAACCAAGGCTTATACACATTGTAGAATGCTGTCCTGATTCTATATTTCCCAGCCACCATTGATGCTTAAGGCCTTCTCTTTGAGGAAATGAGGATTGAGATTGAACAAGCCTTCAACTCTCTAAGTCGAGCACTTTCTTGGAGAGTTCTTGGAGAAAACTAGAGATTCTTGGAGCTAGAGAGAGAGAGAGGGTAGAGAGAGATTGGAGGGAGTGATCAAGTCTTCCAAATCATTATTTTTGACCCTTATATATAGTAGGCACTGTCATTATGTCCAACCAATAGAATTAGACTTGAGAAACACGTCATTTAGAGCATTTACGATATTTCACGTAATATAGCAGGAAATGCGTCGCCTGCATGCAAGCGATGTCTTATCTCTTGGGTGGTGATGTATTGCCACCCTCTCTGACTTTGGACACTTCCAAAGGTCCTAAAAATACTCCAAATGCCACCAAAATCTTTGAGAACCCTTACATACTCTCATGTATCACTTTGGACCAAATTTTGCATTTTATAAGTGCCTACAATTGAAACTCAAAATTTCATCTTCATTATGTGAATTCTACTCAGTGTTTATACCTTTCTTGTATTTCAACACTTATCATTTGTATTTAACCAATCATAATAGTAGTGAGTAGGTATCAGTCAAACCCAGGACCAGAACATTGGATAGCAGTTAAGCATATTCTGAAGTATTTAAGGCGGACTAGGAATTATATGTTAGTCTACAAGGGAGGTGTTTTGAACCTTGTAGGCTACACCAATTCATTTTCAGACTGATGTCGATGACATGAAATCTACTTCTAGAATGGTGTTTACTCTTAGAGGTGGAGCTGTGATATGGAGAAGCGTAAAGCAGTCTGCGATCTCAGATTCTACCATGGAGACTGAGTACATAGCTGCGTCTGAAGCAACTGAGGAAATAGTCTGGCTAAAGAAGTTATATTTAGATCTTGGTGTTGTTCCAGATATTGATAAACCACTTGTGTTGTTTTGTGACAACACAAGAGCGATAGCCAACTCGAAAGAACCTCGAGGTAACAAGAGGAGTAAGCATATAGAAAGGAAGTATCACATAATTCGAGAATATATGGCCGAGGGAGATGTGAAGGTTATGAAGATTGCATTTGAATACAATCTTGCAAATCCATTTACAAAGATACTACCAGAAGCTACATTTGATAAGCATATCAAGAAAATGAGATTAGAAGAATTAAGGCATTAATTTCAATTAGTGCAAGTAGGAGTTTGTTGGAGTCTTATGCCCTAATTAAAACTCAATTTTCTTGTAATCTCATTTTATTATCAATAAAAGAATAACAATCATTCTTGACTTGGTCAATCACTTTGCTCACATGTTTTATTTTCATGATTATTTGTTTAATATAAACTTCTATTAAATCACGAGCATATAGCTAATTATATTTATAGTGACATAATCACAGTGGAATATAAATATGATTATATGTTCGAACATAAGTTAGTCCTATGATTAGTCAGTGCACAAGATTTACACTCACTTGTTAATCTGCGATATTGTAACGCCCTGGCAACCCCAGAACAGCCACGGTGAACCAAAAATTTGACTCGCTACCCGAGTCCTTTGGTTAAAAACGTGCTTCTAAGTGTTATTAACAGGCTAAGGTGGAAACCCAATAAAAAGGAAAGGGTATATTTTATTAAGTATATAAATTGTTCATGAGCTCATCAAAACATTTTCAAGTTATTTATAACACAAAATGGTCACTACTGTATCAAATTTACAACCCTCCCAACCTAAGCAGCAAAAATAGGGTAAACCCCCTAGTTCCTCTGAGAACTCCTTGGCCGTGGTCGTCAAGCGGCCACATATGTACACATCACCACCTAAGCTCTCCACTCAAGGTTGGGTGAGCTTTTCTTTCCCTTTAACTGCACCACATAGCACCCATGAGCCAAAGCCCAGCAAGAAAACACAATATAGCATGATATAATATCAACAATGATCATAATAATCACTCAGGACTATCAGTCCAAAGCAGATAAGTGACAGTCACAAAAGTCACTAAATTGGGTATAGCTCCCTTTAGCCTTGTGACGATAGGGTCACCGGGGCTTAACAGATTAGTGAACCTTTCACTAGCTTAAAACAAGATAGTTGCATGGTGACTGGTCACCAACATAACCTTCCTCATGACCATAGATTCATAACCCTGGAACATCGTTCCCTAGCCATGTGACAAGCGGTCACCTAGGCCTTTGGCCCTGGCTCTCAGTAACTAGTCTTAGACTAGCCAAGCACTTATAAGTTTCATCGACCTTAGGGTCGGCCCAGAATTAATGCCTTAGAGCCATTCAATGCTGATATCAATTAGATCTAATCTTCATTCGGCCCTGCACTCAGGACACTTATGTCGTTTCAGACTCTTAGGTCAGTGTCCCTGACTAGTAAGTGCCATATACAAGTAAACAACATTCACTAGCACTTAATATGCAATCCATGTCCACATTTATCAATCAACATGCCTCAATAACAATCATGCATGTCACATACATAGGGTGCAGTTTTCTTACCTCTGATTCGAGCGAGAATGAATAAAAGAACGACCATTGAGAACGATCTGACCTTTAGTCCTTTAGAAGTCACCTAGTCATAACCAAATATGGGACACCATCAATAAAATGATAATCAAGGGTTCCCAAACCAAAATCTAGCCTCTGGGACGTCAATCCCCACTAAACCGGGTAGTAGGAACGATCCCGAGGCCTAAAACCATGTTCCCGGGGTCAAAACACTCAAACGAGCTCAACCCTGCTCAAGGGCTGCGGGCCTAACACCTTGGGCCGCGGCCCCCAGCCACTCCAGGAGCAAGGGCCGCGGCACCCAGCAAGGGCAAAGTTGCTCCACCTGCTTCTTCAAGCTAGGGTTGCGACGCCCAAGAACAGGGCCGCGGCCCCCAACCCAGAGTCATCCCCAAACACGATTTTCATCATCCCAAACCCTCCAAAAACATACCTAAACACTTCCAAATCATCAAATCAAAGTTCCCAAGATTCCCAATGGTCCAAAACCATCAAATCCCAAAGCTCAAACGAACCAAAAACTCAACGATTCACAAAAGCCAATTCTAAGCTTAGAAACTCTAAAAACTCAAAACTTTAAACTTAGATTACCTTTGATTGGGTTGTTTCTCATCAAATCCTTCGACAAGAAGCTTCTAATCTTTCCTAGGATCGCTATGCCGCGATCCTCGCTTGATTCCGACTCCTAGAACTCGAGATTTCTTCGAATACGCTTCAAACGGTAAAAATGAACTAATGAAAAAGAACGAGAGGTTTTCTAACGTACGTTCTATCTGACAAGCTACTTTAAGCTTAAGTAACCTCAAATAAAACCTAGTACTTGGGGTCCCAAAAACACCCCCGGGGACATTATAGTCAAAACTTCTAGAATTTCCTCCTGATCTCAATAACTCCCAATTTATCATCAAATAACCTTCTCATTATCCAATATTCCAATAAAAGACCCCCGTTATGAAAAAACTGCTAACTCATAATATAAGACCGTCTCATGCCGAATAGCTCGAATATATGTCCATAATAATGGAATCTCATTCACAAATCACAATATGCACCCAAATATACAAATATACCCTCAACGGACCAAATTACCAGAATATCATAATATTCAAATGTGGACCCACATGCATGCATATAACATCATATTATAATATAATTCACATAAACATGCATATATTCATTTAATGGCATAATTAAACAGTTATGGCCCTCCCGGCCTACTAATCCAGCCATTAAACCGCATTAGGGATTTCGAGGCATTACAACTATCCCCTCCTTACAGAAATTTCATCCTCGAAATTTACCTGAACAGCTCGAGATACTGACTCTGCATATCTGACTCCAGCTCGAAGGTCGCTTCCTCGACCTTGCTGTTCCTCCACAATACCTTAACCAAAGGTATCGTCTTATTCCTGAGGACTTTATCCTTTCTGTCAAGTATCTGAACTGGCTGCTCCTCAAAGGAGAGATCTGGCTCAAGCTCCAGATCTTCATAACTCAAAATATGACATACATCATTTACATAACTTCGAAGAGCTGATACATGAAATACATTATGCACGGCTAACAACGCCGGTGGCAAGGCCAACCTGTAAGCCACCTGACCAATCCTCTCCAGGATCTCAAATGGACCTACAAATCTAGGGCTCAGCTTTCCCTTCTTCCCAATCCTTCTCACCCCTTTCCATGGCAAGACTCTAAGGAAGACATAGTCTCCCACTTGGAACTCCACATTCCTACGCTTGGGATCTGCATAGCTTTTCTGTCTACTCTGAGAAGCGAGCATCCAAGCTCTAATCTTCTCAATGGCCTCACTGGTCCTCTGAACTGCCTCAGGACCCAAGTATCTCCTTTCACCTGTCTCATCCCAATGAATGGGAAATTTGCACTTCCTACCATACAGCATCTCATAAGGTGCAACTCCAATGGTAGACTGATAACTGTTGTTGTAGGAGAACTCTATCAAAGGTGGATACTTACTCCAAGATCCACCAAAGTCCAGCACACATGCCCACAGCATGTCTTCTAATATCTGGATCGTCCTCTTAGATTGCCTATCTGTCTGAGGATGATAAGCAGTACTGAACTTCAATTGTGTCCCCATGGCCTTCTGCAAACTTGCCCAAAACTTGGAAGTAAAAGTAGGGTCCCAATCTGACACGATCGACCTCGGTGCTCCATGGAGGTGCACGATCTCTCTCACATAGAGATCTGCATACTGGTCAACTGTATAAGTAGTCCTCACTGGCAGAAAGTGAGCTGACTTGGTGTAGCGATCCACTATCACCCAAATAGAATCATGCTGACCAACAGTCTTGGGTAAACCCCCCACGAAATCCGTCGTGATGTCTTCCCACTTCCACTCTAGGATATCCAGAGGCTGCAATAACCCTGTCGGCCTCTGATGCTCTGCCTTGACCTGCTGACATGTCAAGCACTTAACCACATACTCAACTACATCCCTCTTCAACCCCGGCCAATAATACAATGATCTCACATCCTGATACATCTTCGTGGTGCCTGGATGCAAAGAGTAAGGTGTAGTATGAGATTCATCCATAATCTCTCGCCTCAAAGCAGTGTCTAGCAGAACACATATCCGCCCCTTGTATCTCAACAAGCCTAACTCAGACACTGTATAATCTCTGGATGTTCTAGCCAAAACATCCTCTCTGATCTTGATCAGCTGTGGATCACTCAACTGACCCTCCTTGATTCTCTCCAACAGCGTAGACTGTAGCGTAATATTTGCCAATTGGCCCACCAACAACTCTATATCGGCTCTGGTCATATCATCTGCTAACTCTTTGGCTATCAGCCTCATACCATGAATCTGTCCCAGACCCTTCCTGCTTAAAGCATCAGCTACCACGTTGGCCTTTCCTGGATGATACAGAATCTCGCAATCATAATCTTTTACTAACTCCATCCAACGCCTTTGTCTCATATTTAAATCTTTCTGAGTGAAGAAGTACTTCAGGCTCTTATGGTCTGTATAGATCTCACACTTCTCTCCATAGAGATAATGCCTCCATTTCTTTAAAGCAAAGACCACAGCTGCCAACTCTAAATCATGAGTGGGATATCTCTTTTCATACTCCTTCAACTGACGAGAAGCATAAGCAATTACCTTCTCTGACTGCATCAGAACACAGCCCAAACCTGATGAGAAGCATCACAGTAAATCACAAACTTCTCCTGATCTGTCGGAAGACTCAGAATCGGAGCTGTAATCAATCTTTGCTTCAGTTCCTGGAAGTTGTTCTCACACTTATCTAGCCACACAAATTTCTGACTTTTGCGTGTCAGCTCAGTCAATGCAGTAGCAATCTTTGAGAACCCTTCCACGAACCGCCTATAATAACCTGCCAATCCAAGGAAACTTCTAACCTCAGAAGCATTCTTTGGCCTTGGCCAATCTCTGACCGCTTCAATCTTCATTGGATCTACTTTAATCCCCTCCTTACTGACAATGTGCCTAAGAAATGATACTTGAGACAACCAGAACTCACATTTCTTGAACTTAGCAAATAGTCTGTGTTCCCTCAGTCTCTATAGAACCAACCTCAGATGTTGCTCATGCTCTGACTCAGTGTAAGAGTATACCAGAATATCATCGATGAAGACGATCACAAACTGGTCCAGATAATCCTTGAACACTCTGTTCATCAGATCCATAAAAGCAGCAGGGGCATTAGTCAATCCAAATGACATGACTAAGAACTCATAATGCCCATACCTGGTACGAAAAGCAGTCTTTGGTATATCTCCTTCCTTGACCATCAACTGATGATAACCAGAACGAAGGTCAATCTTTGAGAATACCTTCTTACCTTGCAACTGATCAAACAGATCATCTATCCTTGGCAAAAGGTACTTATTCTTAATTGTCAGCTTATTCAGTTCTCTATAATCAATACACATTCTCATAGAATCATCCTTCTTCTTTACAAACAGAACTGACGCACCCCAAGGTGAGAAACTAGGTCTGATAAAACCCAAATCCAACAGTTCTTGCAACTATACCTTTAATTCTTTTAACTCAGCTGGGGCCATTCTGTAAGGTGCTCTAGACACTGGCTCTGTCCCTGGTGCCAGTTCTATAACGAACTCAATTTCTCTGTGCGGTGGCAACCCTGGTAAATCTTCTGAAAACACATCCAAAAATTCACAAACAAGTATGGTCTCACTGGCACAACCTGAATGGTATCAACCACACTGGCTAAGAATCCAATACAACCTCCTTGCACTAGATCCCTAGCCCTCAATACAGAAATCATAGGAATGCGAGGTCCATGCACAGTACCAACAAACACAAATGGATCCTCACCTTCAGGCTCAAAGGTGACCATCTTCCTTCTGCAATCAATGGTTGCCCCATACTTTGCCAACCAATCCATACCTAATATCATATCGAAGTCAGTCATAACCAACTCTATCAAATCCACTGATAACTCTCTGCCCTCCACTGTCACTGGCAAAGATCTGACCCATCTCCTGGATGCCACTAACTCTCCAGTGGGTAATAAAGTTCCAAACCCCACAGCATAAAAATCACAGGGTCTACACAGTCTATCAATAATACTACTAGCAACAAAAGAATGTGTAGCACCAGAATCAATCAACACATTATAAGGGGTTCCAGCTCTAAGAAGCTGACCTGTAACAACTGAGGGAGAAGCCTCAGCTTCTGCTTGTGTCAATGTAAGGGCCGAGCTGTCCGCGTTCCTAGGTTCTTCTTTTCTTGCCTTAGGGCAATCCTTTTTTAGATGACCCACTACTCCACATGAGAAGCAAGCCCTTGCCCTACATTCTCCCAAGTGATGCCTCTTCCATCTAGGGCATTTAGGATAAGACTTCCAGGCTTCACTACCACCTAGATGACCCATTGAAATACCACGAGGTCGCCTATCAGGACCTGAAACTGGGAAGGTGTCAAGAACCTTCCTCTTCTACTCACTGGGGCCTATACCTCAACCAGAACCCACAAATGGAGGACCTGTCCTCCTGAATTCCTTCCTGGCTGCACTGTCACTCCAGATCTTGTTCTCTGCACTCTCAGCTGTGAGTGCCTTCTTAACCACCTGTGCATAGGTAGTAACCCCAGCCACAGTGGTGATACGTACATCACGGGCTAACCTGGGTTGTAGACCCTGCAAAAATCTCTCTCTCCTGGTCCAATCAGTGGGCACCAGCTCCATGGCAAATTTCGCCAAACGATCAAATTTCAAGGCATACTCAGTGACTGATAAATTCCCCTGAAGTAGCCTAATGAACTCCTCGGCCTTCACCGCCCTGATGGCATCATTATAATATTTTTCATTAAACAGAGTTTGAAACTCCTCCCAACTCAGGGCATTTACATTCTTGGTCTGGGTAATAACCTCCCACCAAATTCGAGCATCCTCCCGAAACATAGAAGTGGCACAGGCCACCCTCTCATTACCAGATACCCTCATGAAATCAAGGATAGTGGTAATCATACTCATCCACTGCTCTGCCTTGGCAGGAACTGCACTGCCCTCAAATACTAAAGGTTGTTGCTTCCTGAACCTTTCATAAAGAGGTTCCCATTTATTTCAAACCTCAGGTAGCTGCTCTGCTGCTGGCACCAACACAGGAGGTGCCTCTGATACACTGGCCACTGCAGGCGCTTGCTATTATCTCAGGAGACGAAGCTCTTCCCCCTGTCTCAACACAGTAGCCTACAAATCACTGATTATCTGCTGCCAGTTTACAGGAGCTGGCTGTGGAATCTGTGACTGGTCATTTTTCTGACCTTGACTGTTATTATTCTGGCCCTGATCACTATGGCCAGCTGAAGTATCTGTCTACCCTATATTCATTCTTATCTGACACCTTACTGAAATAATGATCAATACGGCCAGTCAGGTAGTAATAACTAAACCTCTTACCGCCTTACGGTCCAAGAACAAGCAGACAATTATCATATTCCACAGTCATACAAATATACAGACAGATACATGTTATAGCATTTAGCACTTAGCATGTATCACATAATAATTCACAATCAACTATACTAATAAGTATGTTTCAGCAATCTCAGTACTAATTAGCACACATTTGCTGAGGATATAATATTTCAGGGCACAGGTTTAACATGGTGTCTCATGCATACAGGTAAAGCATGTATACTATATTTAAGCAGTTATACGCATAACTACATATATAGTTACCAAACCATGAGTCGAGCTTGACTTCAGTGATGTGTGTACATGCCCAGCCAGTCTGTAGGAACCCTAACCTTGGCACGCTCTGATACCAAGTTGTAACGCCCTAGCTACCCTAGAACAGTTACGGTGAACCAGAAATTTGACTCGTTACCTGAGTCCTTTGGTTAAAAACGTGCTTCTAAGTGTTATTAACAGACTAAGGTGGAAAACCAATAAAAATGAAAGGATATATTTTATTAAGTATATAAATTGTTCATGAGCTCATCAAAACATTTACAAGTTATTTATAACACAAAATGGTTGTTATCCAAAAAGTAAGTGTGGATGATGTGGCAAATATTTTCAACACGTGGCTGACACCTGGCAGAGGTTTTGTTCGACCATCGATCAGGGATGTTCCCCTGACACAGTATTTGAGTGTTATATACGACCAAATTGCTCGTATACTCCGTATATTTTTTAGTAATCTTGTACAGTTGTAATCATATCCGAGATTATTTCCCTTTGTACCTGATTATCCAATTAATTAAGTAAAAATATCTTTGATTGATTCATGTAACCCACCTTGAGCCTATAAATAGAGAAGAAATAGCTCAAGGGGGGGACTTTTGGCTAATTTTTGTTTGTGCTTTAGAAGAGAGAGCAAGAGAACCTTGGCTATTATCTTTTGGTTGTATTACTCATCCCTCTAAGGCTTGTGAAACTCAAGAACCCTAGTTCTTTGATCACCCCTTTGAGAATCAAGATCAATAATAGCCTAAGTGGACGTAGGTCATTACCAATTCTTGGGGCCGAACCACTATAAATTGTTGTGTTGTCTATTTTTCTTTCCATTAGATCTTATTCAATACTTTCGATCACATCAAGCATTTGACTCCGTATCATTTGACCAAAACGAGGGTCAACAATGGTCACTACTGTTTCAAATTTACAACCCTGCCGACCTAAGCAGCAAAAATAGGGTAAACCCCCTAGTTCCTCTGAGAACTCCTTGGCCGTGGTGGTCAAGTGGCCGCATATGTACACATCACCCCCTAAGCTCTCCACTCAAGGCTGGGTGAGCTTTTCTTTCCCTTTACCTACACCACATAGCACCCATGAGCCAAAGCCCAGCAAGACAACACAATATAGCATGATATAATATCAACAATGATCATAATAATCACTCAAGACTATCAGTCCAAAGCAGATAAGTGACAGTCACAAAAGTCACTAAATTGGGTATAGCTCCCTTTAGCCTTGTGAGGATAGGGTCACCGGGGCTTAACAGATAAGTGAACATTTCACTATCTTTAAACAAGATAGGTGCATGGTGACTGGTCACCAACATAACCTTCCTCGTGACCATAGAGTCATAACCCTGGAACATCATTCCCTAGCCATGTGATGAGCGGTCACCTAGGCCTTTAGCCCTGGCTCTCAGTAACTAGTCTTAGACTAGCCAAGCGCTTATAAGTTTCATCGACCTTAGGGTCGGCCGAGCATTAATTCCTTAGAGCCATTCTGTAACGCCCTGGATAGCCAAGACTGTTACACTATGTGTTTACAAAATGTCCTAGACTTGCTAATCAAGTCGTTAAGTTGAAAACGTGTTATTGAAACCACTGTGGAACTAGGGCTAAAAGATTTTGGTCTTAAAACAGCACTTCTTATAAATAGAGCATTTCCTGTTTACACGGGATCCCAAAAATAATAGAATTAGAACCATTTACAAAAGATTCGAGATTTAAATACAGTATTAGCCATATTAAGGCAAAATAGACAGTTAGGCAATCTCTTTGCCGATCCACTCCTCAACCATGGCAACCGAACAGCTAACTATGTACATTCAGCCCCACAGCTCTCCATCTCAGGACTAGTATAACTTGCCTTTACCTGCACCACGTAGCACCCATGAGCCAAGGCCCAGCAAGAAAACACAATAACAGAGCATAAGCAATCAACAGACAATCCAATATCTCGTATTGCATAACATGTTCTCAACCATATAAACATTTAGAATAACCAAGTATTCAGCATACTAAACATATCAACTCATATCATACACCAATTCACAAATGATAACTAGGGTTAGCGCCCTCAAGCCGCACCCTCCGTTATCCCACTGACTCCGGCCCGCTTAAACCGAGCTCAGTGAATATTAAGCTGTCCTCGGCTACCAGTGGCCAAGCTGCGCCCTGTGCGCAAATATTGTGTACGGCACCCTTAGGCCGCTATCACATGTCCCATGGCATAATACCATCATTGACATTATACAGATAACGGGAGCTCTTAGTCCCATCACAAACATATAACCGGGTGCAATTTTCTTACCTTTGGATTTGCTAGCCTTGTTCACTGTGATCCTTGAGCATGATCCCCCTTGAGCCCCAGCGCACACCTACTCACAACCATAGATAAAAATCATCACCAAACCTCAAGTCCGAACCCTAGCCTTGGGAAGCTCCAATTCCACCAAACGGGGTGGTGGAATCGAACCCCGAACCCCCAGGCAAAAACCCTTGAAAATAACTCAAAAACCCCTTTCTGGAAGCAGGGTAGCGCTACAGCGCTCTAAGGAGGGCGCTAAAGCGCTACAAGCCGAACCAAAACACCCTCAGAATGCTTGGCCTAGCGCTAGTCACAGACAGCCAACACTGCATTTTCCCTTCCTGCGATTTCCCCGAGCCAACCCTTACCAAAACTCTTCCAATCCTCAACCAAACTTAAAAACAAGCTTATTAACATATTCCATTCATCCCAAGCATCATAATCATACAAAATCTAACCACATGCACCCCTAATCCCAAAATTCACCATAGTTGCTCCTAGACTTCAGAAACTCAACAAAACAATCAAAACTTCAAAGTTTAAAGCTTAGAATTTTATACCTTTGATGGAAATTCGACTTTGAGTTAGTCTCTAAACCTCCTTAGCTTGCTCTTCCTCAACCCTTGGCTTGAATTCCCCTAAAGTTCCCATCAACTCAGCTTAGTCACCATAGTTCAAACAATCCAAACTAGAAACGGAAAACTCCAAAGTCTTACCTTAAGTGATAGTGTGATCTTGCTAAGCCCTTGCCAATCCTTCAAGCCTAGCTCAAAACTCTTGTTTCTCAGCCTAACCTAACTCCCCTCCGAGCTTTGCTCCAAGAAAACACAAGAAAATGATGAAGGAAAGCATAAACCAACCCTTGGAGAAATGCCTTGCTTTCCTCCCTTTCTTTTCTTTCTTTTCCCTTATTTTCTCAGACTTCTACCTTATTCTACAACTTCCACTAAGCATAAAGCCTCAACAATACCTATCTCTTAAAATCCAAATGACCATAATGCCCTCCCCTTTAATCCTAAGTCTTTTAATCCACTTAGGGGCATTTTGGTCATTTTACTCAATTCCCGCTAATTCCTCAAGTGTCTCTAATATTTCCGGCTTACTTCCCGATACCTAATTAATCACCAATTATACTCCTCGATGTCAAAATAGACCCCAATATATTCTCTAAATTCACATTTATACCCCCAGGCTCGCCCCGAGCCGGGTATAAATCCCTGCCGTGACTTTTTCGCTAATCTGTTCACTAGGATCGTCTCGAATCACAGATCACAGATATATCCACACAATAATGTGGTCTCAACAATTATCGCACATATATACAGTTATGCCCGCAACGGGCCAAAATTACGATTATGCCCTTCTAACCTTATGGGCCTACATGCATACTAATACACATAGTCATGCATCTCAAATATTCAAATAGCCATATAACATGCTTTAAATCATTAAATCACATATATTCCAGTTATGCCCTCCCGGCACACTAATCAAGGCCCTTAAACCTTATTAGTAAATTTGGGTCGTTACGCATTCAATGCTGATATCGATTAGATCTAATCTTCATTTGGTCCTGCGTTCAGGACGTTTATGTCGTTTCTGACCTTTAGGTCAGTGTCCCTGACTAGTCAGTGCCATATACAAGTAAACAACATTCACTAGCACTTAATATGCAATCCATGTCCACATTTATCAATCAACATGCCTCAATAACAATCATGCATGTCACATACACAGGGTGCAGTTTTCTTACCTCTGATTCGAGCGAGAATGAATAAAAGAACGACCCTTGAGAACGATCTAACCTTTAGTCCTTTAGCGGTCACCTAGTCATAACCAAATATGGGACACCATCAATAAAATGATAATCAAGGGTTCCCAAACCAAAATCTAGCCTCCGGGACATCAATCCCCATTAATCTGGGTAGTAGGAACGATCCCGAGGCCTAAAACCATGTTCCCAGGGTCAAAACACTCAAACGGGCTCAACCCTGCTCAAGGGCTGCAGCCCTAACACCTTGGGCCGCGGCCCCCAGCCACTCCAGGAGCAAGGGCCGCGGCACCCAACACCAAGGGCCGCAGCGCCCAGCAAGGGCAAAGTTGCTCCACCTGCTTCTTCGAGCTGGGCCACGGCGCCCAAGAACAGGGCCGCGGCCCCCAACCCAGAGTCATCCCAAAACACAATTTTCATCATCCCAAACCCTCCAAAAACATACCTAAACACTTCCAAATCATCAAATCAAAGTTCTTAAGCTTCCCAATGGTCCAAAACCATCAAATCCCAAAGCTCAAACGAACCAAAAACTCAACGATTCACAAAAGCCAATTCTAAGCTTAGAAACTCTAAAAACTCAAAACTTTAAACTTAGATTACCTTTGATTGGGTTGTTTCTCATCAAATCCTTCGGTCAAGAAGCTTCTAATCTTTCTTAGGATCGCTATGCCTCAATCCTCGCTTGATTCTTACTGCTAGAACTCGAGATTTCTTCGAATACGCTTCGAACAGTAAAAATGAACTAACGAAAAAGAACGAGAGGTTTTCTAACGTACGTTCTATCTAACAAGCTACTTCAAGCTTAAGTAACCTCAAATAAAACCTAGTGCTCGGGGTCCCAAAAACACCCCCGGGGACATTATAGTCAAAACTTCCAGAATTTCCTCCTGATCTTAATAACTCCCAATTTATCATCAAATAACCTTCTCATTATCCAATATTCCAATAAAATACCCCCGTTATGACAAAACCGCTAACTCATAATATAAGACTGTCTCATGCCAAATAGCTCGAATATATCTCCATAATAATGGAATCCCATTCACAAGTCATAATATGCACCCAAATATACAAATATATCCTCAACGGGCCAAATTACCATAATATCATAATATTCAAATGTGGACCCACATGCATGCATATAACATCATATTATAATATAATTCACATCAACATGCATATATTCATTTAATGGCATAATTAAACAGTTATGGCCCTCCCGGCCTACTAATCCAGACATTAAACCGCATTAGGGATTTCGGGGCATTACAGATATAATCTACTTACACATTGTAGTGTTATGTTCTTTCCAGACCATTAGTAAAGTAGATAAGATCGGATGTATTTGTTACATTGGACTGGACCGATATTGACAGTAGATAAGATAAGTAAACATACCGTTATTATCTATTCTAGTCATATCATATAGTTGATCACATATCAATTCAATCTTAATTTTGAGTGATTAGTATTTTAACTAATTCTATTATTTGAGTTATTTGACTTGTTCGTTACCAGCTTACCCTACAGACTAGTCTATAGTTACATCTTGGGAACTCGATAGTATAATTGAGTGGGAGTGTTAGTCATAAATATGAATATCTATAACTACCGATGAAGAAGTAAAACAATGGTTTCCTTTTAGTTTTGTTCGAGATGCTAAATAATAGAGATCTCATTTCAGTAATTAATATTAGTTTATTAAAATATCATTTACAAGGAACTAACTGTTTTAAGGATAAAATACAATGAGGGGTAAAATAGTATTTTAGTCCCATCTCATTGTAGACCGTCTATAGAGGATTGAGTGATAATTATAGTTGTAACAATGGATAGCTAATAACGTATCTATATTGGTTATAGAGTGTTCTATGAATTCAAGAGTGCAATTCTGAGTCTTTAGTGGAGTCACGAGGAATTAACAAGTTAGTAAATTTATTTGTTAAATTTATGATAACTTATTGGAGTTTGATTTCATAGGCCCATGGTCCCAACAGTACCTTGGATAAAATCATCTAGATAGTCTCAATTAATTTATTTAATTATCAATTATAATTATCAAAGTTTACCAAGTCAATTTTGGATAGTTTCACAGAGTATTGCAATTTAGAGAAGAAAATAGATTTTAGGGTAGATTTATTAATTAAGATAAATTGATGTCTAAATTAATAAATAAGTTTAAATCAAGATTCAAATTATAAATAATTAATTTGATAAATGATTTAAATAATTATTTAATTAATTAATCAATAGAAAATAATATGGGTCTTGATTTTAAGTCCAACGGGCTTATAATTAAATGATAAATTTCACGGGCTAAGCCCGTGAGAATTTCGACTTAATGGCTGATATTACCTATTATTTTATTGGTTTGTTTTAATTAAATAAGTGACATAATTGAGCTTATAAAATGAATGCTAAGTGAGAGTTGAAAAAAGATGAAGATATGATCAGAAGATCTAGTTTTGATGCTTTAGGGTTTTAGACTCTCTCTACAACAAAAGTCATTTTCTAAGCCTCTATATTCTCTTCTCTTCTTCTTCTCTTTGTATCTATCTCATGTGTTTTGAATTGTCCACTCTAGTCTAGGTGATTCTAAGGATACTTTAGAAGGTTGTGAATAAATTTGAAGATCGGTTCAGTTTCTTGGTGATACTCTGCGACATAAATGATACAAGGGTTTGAGAATCTGAAGGAATGACTTATTTATTCTGCTGCACATAATGTAAGTGTTTTTATCATTATCTTTGTTTAAATTCAATTATAGAACATGTTCTAGATTTTCTTATATTAATTTATTTAATATATGATTTACATGAAAATAAATATGATCTTGTATAAGTTTTCCCATCACTATTCTCCTGTAATAATTTTTATCGTACAACAAGAAGAACTTTTTTCATTCATTACTTCAATTCAATTGATGTTAAGGAGTATGTTATATTGTTCCATTAATCAAGTCTTTTCTCTTTCCTAAGTAATTTGATATGCTATTTTATGTTCTGTTTTGTTAAAATTTTGTTCTATGGAGGTTTGGAAACTCCGAAACATTTTCTACTGAAGCATTGCGATTCAAAAGATAAGTTTTCTTCTTCTTTTTTAATCTTAATGATTTTATATTCAAGTTTAGTTTTTTATTTGGAGGATTTTTTTTTGAGGAATTTTTTATTTTATTGTGATTGATACAGATTTTATGATTCTAGAAATTTTAGCAGTTAAGATCTGACAAATTTGAATAGATCGGGTAGTTTATTAGTTATTAGTTATTAGAGTACTCCTCACAATGGGGAGTGACATGAGTGGAGGGTTCAAAAAAATTTCTTCTCTACTCAAATTTTTCTCAATAATTATAATAAATAAATATTTTTTTCCTAACTTTACAAATTTAAATGCATGAAACAAGTCATTTTTCATTATTATTGTTTATTAAGTTTATGTACTCAGTTACTTTTGCCTATTTGTTTTGTAGTTTGATATAGGAGCAAAGCTAGGTATGATAAAATGATGCAACTCGAGAAGATGATTGAGTTTGGTGGGAAAGCTACACACTAGAGGATGTTGTTTAATGTCAAGGATGTTCGAGGGGGAGCTTCTACTGGTAGTTTTTACATCTAAAGTAGATGAAGCTTTACGTTGTAGTTTTTTTAACTTCTCTTCTTTAGTTGTCTTAGAGATACTAAAATTGTATTTTTCTTATTTTTTTTAGTATTTTCTACTATCCCAATGATTTATTGACAGGGAGATATTGCACTTGTTATTTGTCTATCCAAGTGCTATTCTTTTTTATTAGTTATTAAACATGGACTTGGATGGATAATGAATTCACTTGTGTAGAATAAGTTCTACCAAGTATTGAGACTAATATGATGACTCTACATTCTCTTATATAAAATTGGTCTTTTTACTAAAATACAATTTACTATTTAGGATTTTAAATAAATTATTTATATATTATCCACTCACAAATATTTTTATACTGAATACAAAAATAAAATAAAATAAATAACTTTTTGATTTTTCTGAAAAAATAAATTGATAGCGAAGATTATTTTCTCCACACTAAAAAAAATAGAGTTTATACTAAGCCTCTTTTCTTTCCAGAAAAAATATATATGTACTATATAAAGTATGTGAAACAAACCCTAGACACTAGGACGGTCTCCCCAACTCTCTGAGCTCTCACTCACCAGACTGAAGCAAGTGGTGGCTAGCACTTTCTCTCTCTTTAACTCGACGACGACCACACACGGACGAGGTAACTCTTATTTTACATTTCAATTTTTGAAATAACTTTACTCTCTCAAATTTCTTATACTTGTGTTTTGGGATTTCTTAGCTGTATTTGGTGCTTTTTTCCGAATGAGATTTAGGGTGATTGTTTGAAATGCTTAATCTTATTATTCTCAGATGGGATTTTCAGGTTTTCCAAGATTTTGAGTCCTGTATAAATATTGAATAAATGTTGGGGTAGGAAGTTTTGATAAGCCTATGATTATTAATTATCTTATTTGCAAAGATGAATAAAAGTATTCCATTGCTTTATTTCAACAGTTGAGACATGAATTGGAATTAATCGCATTAGGTGAAAGTTATCTTTTTTTTTTTTGTAAAATTATTATTGTAGTAGTTCTGACCGACAGTCCAGATGAGAACAAAATTTTCATACTGTGAAACCCTTGTAAAAAAACACTTTTCAATGTTAGTGTTTTTTATTATTATTATTTAATGATTTTCTTGGTAGTTATTAGTTAATGTAAATTTATATGTTGAAATAATATGTTCTATTACCATAGCAAATCTCTTGTTCATGGGGCTGAGAATGATTCAATGAATGCTTTCATTTTTTCTTTTATTAATACCGTACACTTTTATGATTTTGATTATCATGTAGTTTTTCTATTGAAGGATTTGATGGATGCGAATTAGATAGAAATTTTTTAGATGTTGTATCAAGTAATTGTATGTGTGTGTAGAATGGAATCGCAGATAAAACATGCTGTGGTGGTGAAAGTAATGGGCAGGACAGGATCAAGGGGACAAGTGACTCAGGTGAGAGTCAAGTTTCTGGATGATCAAAATCGTTTCATCATGAGGAATGTCAAGGGACCTGTTAGGGAAGGAGATATTCTCACCTTGCTCGAGTCCGAGAGGGAGGCAAGAAGGTTGCGTTGATCATCATCATCTTCATCATCATCATCATCATGTTTCTTCATGACCATGAATGATTCACTTCATTTTTCAACCTTTTGTATTCGTAATGCTTGACTTGAATTGATCCCAAACTTTGTTACTTAATTTTTTTTTGTCTTGGGTGGTACATTTCAAGAGCAACATTGGGTTTTGGTGAAGTTTAGAGTGTTGCGTTGATCGTCATCATCATGTTTCTTCATGACCATGAATGATTCACTTCATTTTTCAACCTTTTGTATTCGTAATGCTTGACTTGAATTGATCCCAAACTTTGTTTACTTAATTTTTTTTTATGACTTGGGTAGTACATTTCAAGAGCAACAATGGGTTTTGGTGAAGTTTAGAGTGTGCACTTTCGAAAGTGAATTCCTATATGTGAAATTAAAGACTGATTGTGCACTTGGCATTGCATTTAGTAAACAAATAATAAGTAATGCATTAATTATTTTAAAATACTAGTTCAAATGGCTAGGCTTCTTGAGGTTCGAGATATGAATAAATCTGTTATAATTTTATAAAATACAAGTCTATTCATTGATATATGTATATATTGTATTGAATATGAATTGTAGCTTTGAAATGAAGACTGCTGTACATATAATCAATTGGGGTATTTACAAAATACAGAATGGTCCAATAAACACTATACATGTATTGCCTCACACTGTTCTCTGAATTTGTTACCGCTGAATATTCTAGTGCAAATGACTCATTCTGCAGTGTCATCCGTGGTACTACATGGTTATACATGTAGCTGCTGATGTGTTGCTTTTGCACCTCCCCTGTCATCCGTGGTACTACATGGTTATACATGTAGCTGCTGATGTGCTGCTTTTACACCTCCCCTCAAACGAAAAGGTGATGCTAGTTTGGAAACTAGAATCTGAAATTGTGTGTGAGAGAGGCTCTTGGTCAGACAATCAACTATTTGGTATGCTGAGGTAATGTAGCGTACTTCTAGCTCCTTCAACACTTTATCACGTACGAAGTGTACATCGAGCTCAATGTGCTTTGTCCTTGCATGGTAAACTGGATTAGATGCTAAGGCTCCTGCGCTACCATTGTCACACCAAATGATTGGTTTCAAAATAACAGAGAACTTCAGCTCTTGTAGAAGGGACCCAAACCAAGTAATTTGTGCAGTGACTTGGGCTAGGGCTCGATATTCAGATTCAGTACTTGATCTTGAGACAGCCGCCTATGATTAGTGGTGAAAAATGCATATTTATTGACTTTAATGGTCAAAATAAATTAAGTTTAATTAATATTTTCATGGAATTAATATAATTTATTTTATAAATGAAAATATTTGATTATGATTTAATTTATTGTTAATTTTTAGGAAATAAATTGCATTTGAATACTAGTGTTGACCGCGTTTTTGGCCAAGGACGTGAGAACGTCAAAAACGATAAAGTCTTCAAGAGAAATTAAACGACACAGACGGTTTTGAAAAGAAAGTAAATAATACACACAATTTTTATAGTGGTTCAGCCCCAATATGTTGGTAATTGTTGAGTCTAGTTTTTGTTATGTTTTGGTGATGTTTTTAGTAGTCTTTTATTTCGTTTTTCTTTCATTTAGTGCGGGTTTATGCTTTGTTTGTTTGTCTTTGTGAATATCAGGAAGAATTGAGCATGTGGAAGAAAATGCCAAAGAAAGGGAAGAAATAATCAAGTTTTTCATTATATTTTGATAAAGAATGGTTCTCAACACAATTTGGAAGTGTTGGTGAAATTTTGGGATGAAAACTTGAAGAATCGAGAAATTCCTTAAGAGCCACGGCATGAGCAAAGTGGAGCCGCGGCTAGGGGGAGAAACAGAAGCATTGTTTTTGAGGACATCCTCGGGCCGCGGCATAGCTATAGAGAGCCGCGGCATAGATGGGCATTTTGCCCAGAACTCGTTGATGCGGGCCGCGGCATGGCTTCAGAGGGCCACGGCATGGCTTCAGAGGGCCGCGGCATGGAAAGGGCTTTTTGCCCAGGAATTTGGACACGGGCCGCGGCATAGTGTATGGAGAGCCGCGGCCCGCCTCTTTAAAATTCGAAATCTTAGGTTTTTAACTTGGCGAAAAAGAAGAAAGAAGACACGTACGGATTATGGATGAATGCTGGTTTTGAAGGCTGAAGACCTAGAGTATTTTTACATGTGTTTTCTTCTTCTTCCTGATGTTATCTTTAATTTTTGTTGTGATTAGCATTATGATTATGAACTAATTTTCTGTTTAGGATGTTTAATTGAATCACTTGAATCCCTGTTATGAACTAATGCAATTTTAATGTTCTTCTTCTTTAATCTTCTTCAATTCCATATAATCTGTTCTTTTAAATTGATTATTGATTGGCCATCTTTAGTCATTTACATATGTTTTTAAGTCAAAATCTGAGAAGTGAGATTTAATTATGTTGTGGTTATATTGGACATAATTCTAATTTAGAACGAAAGTATCTGAATTAATTGTGTAACTGTTATTAAGTTGATTGAGATTAATGCTACCTGCGTGGTTCAATTTACCATAGAAATATAGGAAATTGTCATCTAGGTTGAGTTTATAATTCATAGTATGATTATAGGCTGCTTTATCAACTTGTTAATTGAATTAGGTCAAAAGAAGAAGAATTCACACTTTGCATTAGGGAATAATAGGGAGGATAGTTGATGAGATTGAATATCCTAATTGTTTCTCAGTGATTAAATTAAAAGTTTTTCCATTAGTTGTTATTCTATTCAATTTTCAATTATTGTTTCTGCAATTTATAAAAATCAAGAATTTCAATTCATCAAATAGAACAAGAAATTAATTGACTGGTAATTGATAACTCAGTCCTTGAGGACGATACTTGGTTTTACCATTTTATTACGAGTTTGCGACTGTGTGCACTTGCATAGCTATAAAGTTCGCAACAGTAATAGCCTAATCCACTTAGAGTTGTGATTATAGATCTGTACTCAAGATCAGATGAACTGAGCCAACTGAGTTTCTTCAGTACAGATTATAAGAATACAAGAATTCTTTCAGATGTAAGCACTTTCTCTCTCTAGAAAACTCAGACCCAAAATTTCCCAAAAGTCCCCAAAAAAGAAGCAGCCCCCTTTGTGATCCCATAAGTCATATATTTATAGGCTTAGGATCATACATCTGCTCTCCCGGGATATTTTATTATTCTTATTATATTTAAATTACAAAAATATTCAAAATGTAACAGAACACCCAATTTGTGGGAAAAATGAGATATTCCCGCGTGTGCCAAGACTGGTTCTTGTTGAAGCCGTTTCTGGGAATCTTGACTTAGTCTGCTCTACCTAGTTGGTGAATATCACCTTCTGGTCGGCCATACCTCTGCTGGTCGGACATGCACTTGCTGGTAGGACATGCACTTGCTGGTAGGACATGCACTTGCTGGTCGGACATGCACATGTCTCGTCTAACATGTCACTCTGGTCTAACATGCCATATCTCGTCTAACATGGCACTCTGGTCTAGCATGCCATATCTCTGGTCTAACATGGCACTCTGGTCTAGCATGCCATATCTCTGGTCTAACATGCCATATCTCGTCTAACATGGCACACTGGTCTAGCATGACATTTCTGGGCAGCAAAGTCATTACTGGGCAGCAATGTCACTCCTGGGCAGTAATGTCACTCCTGGGCAGTAATATCACTACTGGTCGAACAAGGTCATGCCTGGTCGGTCATGACACTTTTCAAGCCAGTCAAAATTTTGACACAACTCTGAGGAGCCAATATATTTATTGACTATTAATGTGTCTTTTACTGACCATGCACTGCCACTTGTCACCTCTATTGCCACATCATCGATCTCCAATTTTTGGGGATAACATTTGCTCCCAAGTTTACTATACGATTTTTCTCGTATCATAAACTTTTCTTCTAACAAAATATTCTTGAGGTCATTCAAAAGCTCCCATCCGGTTGATAACTTTCACGTAAACTCCCACGACAGAACTTGTTTTGTGATTTCTTCAAATTCTATTTCTTGATATAATGAAAGCATAGGCTCCCTTTTGATTCTCTTTCAATTCTCCCTTTGTCTATTTTGCAAAATCATCATTGTATAGAGACAGGTTGTTGAGTATCCTCGATTTGGATGCTCGGATGTAGGTTGGCTTCTCGGACACGGGTGCAGCCCCTCAGATGCACGCTCCTCCTCGGACTGGCACAGCCGCTCGGACGCACTACAGCCCCCTCGGACCCGAGTGTCCGCTCGGACACAACACAACTCCTCGCCTCGGATGCTGAGCATGTACCACTGGTCGAGTAGGGAACTCTAATGTCGAGCATGACTAACATCGATGAGTCCCTGGAGTGAATCAAACAAATGCATGCAAAGTAAATACTACATAGTGAAAAAATGTCTTTGAGAGGAGAAGTCAAGTTTTCACCAAGATTGATTGAGAGAAATCAATCTCTTAAAATAATTATGGGAGATTCGAACAAGGTGTTTTGATGGTGTTCGGAGGGATAAGGCATGCTTAAATGGCTATGCCATGTGCCCAAACAAATGCCTAAGAGTGCCTAAGGGTGCTTAAAGTATTTGAAAAATGTGGTGTCCGAGCATACCTTGAGATGGCCGATCGGATGCATGTTGATCCGAGGAGCATCTCACCTATGTCCAAGGATCTAGGCCCAGAAATTTGGTGCCTAAGGTGCTACGTTCGACCAGGAGGAGTTACATCCGAGCGGTTGTGCTAGTCCGAGCAGCCCATGCATTCAAGGTTGATGTCCGAGCGGCTGGAGGAGATGCGTCCGAGCGGCTGTGTCAATCCGAGGAGAAGCGCCTGGTCCGAGAAGCCCGTGTGCGTCCGAGCCGAGGAGCTGTGTTGTGTCCGAGCGGACACTCGGGTCCGAGGGGGCTGTAGTGCGTCCGAGCGGCTGTGCCAGTCCAAGGAGGAGCGTGCGTCCGAGGGGCTGCACCCGTGTCCGAGAAGCCAACCTACATCCGAGCATCCAAATCGAGGATACTCAACAACCTGTCTCTATACAATGATGATTTTGCAAAATAGACAAAGGGAGAATTGAAAGAGAATCAAAAGGGAGCCTATGTTTTCATTATATCAAGAAATAGAATTTGAAGAAATCACAAGACAAGTTCTGTCGTGGGAGTTTACGTGAAAGTTATCAACCGGATGGGAGCTTTTGAATGACCTCAAGAATATTTTGCTAGAAGAAAAGTTTATGATACGAGAAAAATCATATAATAAACTTGGGGGGCAAATGTTATCCCCAAAAATTGGAGATCGATGACGTGGCAATAGAGGTGACAAGTGGCAGTGCATGGTCAGTAAAAGACACATTAATAGTCAATAAATATATTGGCTCCTCGGAGTTGTGTCAAAATTTTGACTGGCTTGAAAAGTGTCATGACCGACCAGGCATGACCTTGTTCGACCAGTAGTGATATTACTGCCCAGGAGTGACATTACTGCCCAGGAGTGACATTGCTGCCCAGAAATGTCATGCTAGACCAGTGTGCCATGTTAGACGAGATATGGCATGTTAGACCAGAGTGTCATGTTAGACCAGAGATATGGCATGCTAGACCAGAGTGCCATGTTAGACCAGAGATATGGCATGCTAGACCAGAGTGCCATGTTAGACGAGATATGACATGTTAGACCAGAGTGCCATGTTAGACGAGACATGTGCATGTCCGACCAGCAAGTGCATGTCCTACCAGCAAGTGCATGTCCGACCAGCAGAGGTATGGCCGACCAGAAGGTTATATTCATCAACTAGGTAGAGCAGACTAAGTCAAGATTCCCATAAACGGCTTCAACAAGAACCAGTCTTGGCACACGCGGGAATATCTCATTTTTCCCACAAATTGGGTGTTCTGTTACATTTTGAATATTTTTGTAATTTAAATATAATAAGAATAATAAAATATCCCGGGAGAGCAGATGTATGATCCTAAGCCTATAAATATATGGCTTATGGGATCAGAAAGGGGGCTGCTTCTTTTTTGGGGACTTTTGGGAAATTTTGGGTCTGAGTTTTCTAGAGAGAGAAAGTGCTTGCATCTGAAAGAATTCTTGTATTCTTATAATCTGTACTGAAGAAACTCAGTTGGCTCAGTTCATCTGATCTTGAGTACAGATCTATAATCACAATTCTAAGTGGATTAGGCTATTACCAACATATTGGGGCTGAACCACTATAAAAATTGCGTGTGTTATTTACTTTCTTTTCAAAACCGTCTGTGTCGTTTAATTTCTCTTAAGGCTTTATCGTTTTTGACGTTCTCACGTCGTTGGCCAAAAACGCGGTCAACAACTAGCAAAAAGAGAAGAGAAAGAATAGTTAAAACTGAAAAAGAAAATGAAGAAAGTGGCATTTTTGAAGAAATGAAGCTCAGCCCATTTGGCCCAAGCCCAAATATGGCCACTGCCACCAGCTTTCTCCCAGTGCCAGGTGTCTATGCCCCAGCACGCCACGCGTCCCAGCAGACCCACATTTCTCCTCTTGCGTTGACCGGTCAAACCAGCCTCCTCCTTTCCCTTCAGTTGACTCGCACCTCACCTTCAGCAAAGTCCCAGCTGAGCTTCCCTCTTGCATCAAGCCTCCAACGCCCACGTAGCACCTCCAAGCAAGCCTAGCTCCACGACTCCACCAGGCCCAACACAGCCAGCCCGAACCTGTCCCCAGCAGCCCAAACTCCTTCAGCACTCTAGTGGCCCAACGCAAAGACCCACGTCAACCAACTCTCTTCCCTTCAGTGAGCCGCCCACGTGGTAGCTTTTCATTGGCTGGAAATAGGTTAATGGACCAGCTGCCACCAGCCACCTTCAACCCATATTTTGTGGGTATTGGATGATTCTTGAAACCTTTCTGTTATCCCCAAAATTTGAAAATGATGATGTGGCAATAGAATTGACAAGTGCATGGTTGTCCAAATAAAGAAATGGCATGCTAGAGGAGAGTGCCATATTAGAAGAGAGGAGAACCATGAGGTGTGGTCGGACCTTAGTCCGAGGAGAGGCTAAGGACGTGTGGTCGGACCTTGGTCCAAGGAGACCCCAAGAATGTGATCCTAGGAGAGCCCAAAAAGTGACTGATCGGACTTTGGTCCGAGGAGAGTCCAAAGGGTCTGGTCCTTATGCATAGTTGTCCAATGAGAGACATGGCATGCTAGAGGAGAGTGCCATGTTAGAGGAGAGAAATGGCATGCTAGAGGAGAGTGCCATGTTAGAGGAGATATATGGCATGCTAGAGAGAAGTGCATGTCCTACCAACAAATGCATGTCCTACCAGCAAGTGCATGTCCTACCAGCACTTGCATATGTCCAGCATGCATGTGTCCGACCAGCACTTGCATGAATGGTCAGTAGGAGATATGGGTCGACCAGATAGAGGAGGACTAAGTCAAGATTCCCAGAAACGGCTTCAACAAGAATCGGTCTTGGCACACGCGGGAATCTCTCATTTTTCCCACAAATTGGGGGTTTTGTTACATTTTGAATGTTTTTTGTAATTTAAATATAATAAATATAATGAAATATCCCGATTTTAGGGGATATCAGATGTATGATCCTAAGCCTATAAATATATGGCTTATGGGATCAGAAAGGGGTTTCTTCTTCTTCTTTTGAGACTTTTGGGGAAATTTTGGGTCTGAGTTTTCTAGAGAGAGAAAGTGCTGGTATCATAAAGAATTCTTGTATTTTTGCAATCTGTACTGAAGAAACTCAGTTGGCTCAGTTCATCTGATCTTGAGTACAAATCTATAATCACAACTCTAAGTGGATTAGGCTATTACCAACATATTGGGACTGAACCACTATAAAAATTGCTGTGTTATTTACTTTCTGTTCAAAACCGTCTGTGTCGTTTAAATTCTCTTGAATGTTTTATCGTTTTTTGACGTTCTCATGTCGTTGGCCAAAAATGCGGTCAACACATTTCTCAAACTCTTGATTACATCTTACTTTTATTTCACATATCTCATTTTATCATTTCATCAAAAAGACAACATCAAAATCTCAAATCTCTTTTCATTTCCATCTTTTTATTTATTTATTGTTACTAATTTTTGTGTTATTTTCTACTAATTTTTTGAGTTTAGGTTACCTCCTTGTGGATCGATCGCCTGATTATACTACAACCACTGCTTAGTGGTTGTCACGATTTGGGCGTTAAACAACCTGTTTCTTAGATGACCATGACTCTAATGTATTTCCAAGATAAACACAATAACCAGCCACTGGATGTCTGTCATCTGGGCAGCAAGCCCATCGAGCCCTATCGAATAGTTATCGAGCTCCTATCGAGCAAAGAAGTTGCAGGAAACCCAGAAAAACGCAGATCGCATAAACTCCCTAAAAAACCCAAAAAATACACCAATATAGGCTCATATCTGTTCAAAATAGCCAAAAAAAAAAAATGTAAACAAATAATATCCAACACATAAAATGAACAATCTTATTACCCATGATTTTTCTCCTCCAAAAACCAATGGATGTTGCATTTGATATTGGCGACTTCACAAAGACAATAGAGATAACTTACAACGATTTCGACAAGAAAATCATACAAATTTGTAGGTTTTAGGGTGGATTTCGTGAGAATGAAAGAGATAGAGAGAGAGAGAGGGAAGAGAGAAGGAAGAAAATATCTTAGGATTCTTGATATAATATGAGGACTATTTTGGATATGAGAGTAATGTTTAGTATGGAAAAGAGACATTAATTTTCTTTTTCGTAATATTAGTCATTATTATTAGGTATGAATAGTAAAATTTCCTATTTTCATTGCTGGAGAACTTCATGGCTTTTCTCTGTCCTTCGTGGCGCTTACTGGGGTTTCAGGCGCAACACTACGTAGGGTATTCCACTCACTTTAACAAAACCAGGTACATTTTCCCCTACCTCCGTTCACCAGTTCCATTTTCAAGCCTCTATGATCAATCATCTGTATTGGACGAGGGATGCCATATCAAAAAACAATCTCATATAGATGAAAGATTCGTTCTTGACCAACTCTCTGATCTATTTCCAGTACCAAGTAGTACTTTTGCTTCGAATTTGGTGGAAAAGAAAGAAATTGCTAGAGCAGCTGATGGATTTCTATTGCCTGAAGACAAACTGCGTGGCATTTTTCTTCAAAATATGAGAGGGAAAGCTGCGATAGAGAGTGCTTTAACGAGTGTTGGTGTGGATTTGAATCTTGATGTTGTTGCTAAAGTAGTGAACCGAGGGAGCTTAGATGGTGGAAAAATGGTCATGTTTTTCCATTGGGCTATTCGACAGCCGACCATTCCCAAAAATATTTTAACATATCATATAATCCTTAAGGCATTAGGCAGAAGAAAATTTCTTAGTTTTATGGTTGGAGTTTTACATGAGTTAAGGACTCAAGGGGTTAGTCCAAACTTGGAGACCCTTTCTATTGTAATGGACAGTTTCATTATGGCTAGACAAGTATCCAAAGCGATCCAAATGTTTCGTCATTTGGATGAAATCGGGTTAGAATGTGATACAGAGTCTTTGAATGTGCTTCTTCAATGTTTGTGCCGTCGATCCCATGTTGGTACTGCAAATTCTCTACTTAATTCAATCAAGGGAAAAATACCGTTTGATGCTACTACTTATAATGTTGTTCTAAATGGGTGGTCAAAATTCGGTAGAGTTGGTGAAATGGAGAAGGTTTTGGAAGTAATGGTGGGAAATGGAATTGATCCTGATAGTTTGACATTTAGTTATATTATTGAGGGTTTAGGTAGAGCTGGTCAGATTGATGATGCTGTTAGAGTTTTTCAGGGCATGGAAGAGAAAGGTTTGATCCCAGACACTAGTGTTTACGATGCTATGATTTCTAATTTTATATCTGTTGGGAATTTTGATGAATATATGAAGTATTATAACAGTATGTCGAGTAGTAATTGTGAACCAAGTGTTGATACTTACACCAAATTAATTGGTGGTCTTCTTAAAGCCCGGAAAGTGGCTGATGCACTTGAGGTTTTCGATCAAATGTTGAGTAGAGGAGTTATTCCCAGTACAGGGACTATAACTTCCTTTGTGGAACCTTTGTGTAGTTTTGGTCCTCCTCATGCCGCTATGATTGTGTACAGGAAAGCAAAGAGGGTTGGCTGTAGAGTCTCTTTAAGTGCTTACAAACTATTGCTTATGCGGCTTTCTAGATTCGGTAAATGTGGAATGATCTTAAACTTATGGAACGACATGCAGGAATGTGGTTATTCTTCAGATATGGAAGTGTATGAGTATGTTATTAGTGGACTTTGCAATATTGGGCAGCTTGAAAATGCTGCACTTGTTATGGAAGAGTCTCTGAGGAAAGGCTTCTGCCTAAGCAGGCGTATCTGGAGCAAACTAAATGGCAAACTACTTGCTTCATATAAAATAGAGAGAGCTTATAGACTGTTTTTGAAGCTTAAAGAGGCTCGTCTGAATGACAATGCTCGAAGACATTGGCGTTCTAAGGGATGGCATTTCTGAATTTTCAACAATGGCATGTGAAAAAGATTATTATACTAACTCCTACTGGTTCTAGAGGGGTCACTCCTTCTGCGTCCCCTCCTGTACCCAGATCTCTAGTTTCTAAGTTTTTCCAACCAGCAGTTAATGATTCGAAAGCACTGGTAGGTTCTGGAAATGGGTTTTCTTCCACTTCAGGTTTTGATGGTGATTTGTTTCCTGTGACCCCTTCTCTACCTAAAGAAACTCTTCTAGATCTGTATTCCGCAAGCACTGCTTCTGCCTCATCTGTTGCCGTTCCAGTTTCTATTGCACCTCAGTCTTCCAACAAGAACAGTTCACTTAATTCATTGCAGGATGCATTCTCCATGCAGCCTGCAGCTAATCAATCTCAGCGGCCGCAAGCACCTTTTGAACCCAAGCCAGTAGACTGCCCCTGGTTCTTCCTCTTTCACATCATCTGGTATTTCAGTTGGAGTGGGAACAGCCACACCAGGCAACTCACAGCTTCCTTGGTCAAAGACAAACCATCCTATGTCCAAAAGTACACTAAAGTGTTTATGGAAGTAGACACTGACAGAGATGGAAGAATCACTGGTGAACAGGCTCTGAATCTATTTTCGAGTTGGAGGTTGCCAAGAGGTGTATTATTTTTCCCCAATTTAAATGCATTGTTTGGATGTTTATTTACTCTTTCTCATTTTTAACATAGGTTTTGTTGGGTTTACTAGAGGTCTTAAAGCAGGTGTGATTTATCTGATCAGGACAATGACAGCATGCTATTGTTGAAGGAGTTTTGCTTCGTTCTTTATTTGACGGAACGGTTTAGGGAAGGTTGCCCTCTTCCAGCTGGCCTTCCACACAATGTATTGTATGATGAGACCTTGTTGTCATTGACAGGTCAACCCGGAGCACCTCATGGCAAAGCAGCTTGAAGTCCAAGCCCCGGAACTGGTAAGAGTAGTTCTTTATATGTTTGATTTTGCTCTTTTCCCTTCGTATGTTTCTTGATGATAAGCAATTTTTTTTTTCTTTAAATGATTAGGTTTTTTGACAGCGGTGACAAAGGATGTCAGGTCCTCAGCCAATGGGGCCTAATTTTAATTTGAGGTCCACAGTGCAGGCAAATGCTCCTAGGCGAGATGTAGTGCAATCAAATCGGAAAAGTTCAAGAGCACCTGCTTTTGGTGACTTGTTTCCAGACCAACGTGACAATGGGCATCAGACTTCTGCTGTGTCAAAACCTGAAGAAACAGCAGCTGCAGAAAAAAGGCATGTCCTTTGCTGTAGTTCATTTATTGCAGCTAGTTATTTGCTTGTATCAGAATTTTTTCATTTTCCCAGATAATGAGGAATTCGTTTCTTTGAATCTTGTAGATTGAAGAGCCAAAGAATGTTATATTGGATTATAGAGAAAAGATTGAGAAACCGAACGTTGCAAGAAACATGGATTACATGTTAAATCAAGTGTAATAATTGAGCTTCCAAAAGGTACGTATGTCTTTCTCTTTGTTTAGTATTTGCTGCTTATCCTTTTCAACAAAGAACCTTTGTTAGATAGAGAGCACAAATAGTATAATTTCTTTGAGTGCCCATGCTGTATACCTGCAAACACTACATATTTGTGTGTAAAAATATGTTCTTCTGCAGGAATATTTACACGTAGACATATCTATATATATTAAAATACATCTGTTGTAAGTGAGCCTATATACTGATTTCTGGTGAACTCAGAGGTATTTGCAAATGGTTCATTCTTGGAATTTACTTCTTTTGTCATGCTTCATACTAAGCCTCGCCTCTAATTTGGTGCTTTGATGAAAAATTACCATTACTATTCCCATTTTCCAATGAGTGGGAGCGGTTTTGAGTATGTGAAAGTTTCTTGTCAATTGGAAAAACGAGAATTTATAGTATTAAACATAATTGCAATCTGTTATTTTCTTTGTTATATTGCCTTAACAGTTAACTTAATTGTGTTTCATTTATGCATTGCTCAAGGCTGGGAACCTGGCATTCAATAGGGAGCAGATGTTTGGGATGAGAAATGGGATAAGTTTGAAGATGAAGGTTTGCCCTCTTGTTCTTTTGTTTAAATTGTTGTTTGGTCTTCAATAATCAGTGTCAATTTTACAGATGCATTGAAGTAAAGTAATTTTGGAATATATGTTGACTGATACTTGTTAATTTATGTGGAAACACACATTCAACTTTCAGGATTTGTGAATGACCTCACAATTGATGTGAAAAATGCACCTGTTAGTCCATCTCAATCAGCTTCTGTTCAGAGGGAAATGCTTTCCCCCAATGGTTCCCTTGAGAGTGAATCAATATTCTCCCACAAGGAAGATGAATATGCAAGAAGCTCTCATTTCAGTCCAAGCTGGAACAACTGCTGTACAAAGTCCACCTCAAGAATTTTCAGACGTTCATTATGGTAAAGGTTCAGAAGCAGATGCAGAAACTCATAGGTGGGGGTTGATTATTTCTTTGTTTCTCATCCTCTTGAATTTGATCCTTTATTAGCAGTCATTGGTCGTATCATATGATAATGCTGATTTAAAAACATTCCACATCTGTACCAACTTGGAATGTAATTTACGTACTTCCAATATGTAGCCAGGACTTCCAATATGTAGCCGTATCCTTGTATTATTTCATATTTAAGGTTACATATCTTGTGCTTAGATTTTTCAAGATTTGATGATTGGGCATATTTGGTTAAGCTTAAAATGTGGCGCTTATGATCAATAATTTTAATGCATGTATTTACTCTTTTTGCCAGAAAAGTGGATGTACAGTGTGATGCAATTGCCTCTTGAGGGACACTGTTAAGCACTCTATGATGACATTGGTTTTTATAGTGCTGTGTCATTGTTGTAAATATTTTCAGACTATTTTATAGATTCATAATGTCAATTCTCGTTTCGTGTAACTCTCATGTCATCCTTCTTCTTCAGGATTTTAAATCTGAGAAGCACATAGATTTCTTTGGTTAGAACGGGATCTCCTCATGCATATGGCACCTTTCAGAGAAGAAGCTCCTCTACTTTTGATGATTCTGTTCTAGCACTCCACTTTCTAGGTTTGGCAACTTACCACAAGGTACAGCGAGGCATGGGATCACTACTTGGACTATTTCTCAAAGTTTGATTCCTTCCGCACGCATGATGCTGGATTTTCTTCCCAGCTTGAGAGGCTCACACGATTCGACTCCATAAATTGCTCAAAAGACTTAGGCCACAATTCCCTATTGAGGTTCGACTCCATGTGCAACTCAGTGATTTTGGTCAGAATTGCGAGACTCCATGTGCAACTCAGTGATTTTGGTCAGAATTGCGAGAGGTTGTTGAGGTTTGACTCCTTAAACAACACAAAAGACTTTGGTGCGGCCTCAAGCACCTTCAGTGGATGTGCCTTCTCATTCAACGTCCGTCCATTGAAGGTGTCGTCTCCTAAGAAATGTTATGATTATTGGAATGCATATTCTAGTTGGTGAATTTATGTTATTGCATTTCCAGATTTTGGGTGGTAGCATTAGGGGATTGATAAATCACGGGGTAGCTATTATTATGATTTGTGTGTAAAAGCAACACATTAGTAGCCACATGTACAACCATGTAGTACTACGGATGACACTGCAGTATGAGTCATTTGCTCTAGAATATTCAGCTCAAACAAATTCTTGTTGCATAGAACAGTGTGAGGCAATACGTGTATAGTGTTTATTGGACCATTTTGTATTTTGTAAATACCCCAATTGAATTATATATGCTATAGCTGCAATCTTCATTTCAGAGTTGCAATTCATACTTAATACAACATATATATATTTCTTTGTATTTCTTAAGTTGGTATCAGAGCATCTCGGCCTCCGCCATGTTTGAGGCTCCGGTTGACTTTGCCTCTGCCAATGTTGTTGTTACCATTCCGGCAATTGCCGCCGTCGAGTCCCCTGTGGTCCCTGCCGCCACTCTCGCTGCTCCCTTCAATCCAAACACGCTCTCTCAGTCGTTTGCTCTTAAACTCAACTGCCAT
The DNA here is from genome assembly GCF_963169125.1 of Humulus lupulus. Lineage (NCBI taxonomy): Eukaryota > Viridiplantae > Streptophyta > Magnoliopsida > Rosales > Cannabaceae > Humulus > Humulus lupulus. The sequence goes on from NC_084796.1 coordinate 63,004,108, forward strand.
AATTTCTCTCTAGAAAACGATGGTTCTCACCATCATTCAGGGTCACCGCCTTGCTGGCTACGTCGATGGGTCCTTACGCTATCCACCTGAGATGATGTCCGACACTTCTGTTCTTGCCCCTGGCTATGGGCTCGCTTCGTCTCGTCTCGTCCCAATCCAGCCTTTGATACCTGGATTGTTCACAACCAACTACTTATGGGTTGGCTTTACGGCTCCATGACGGAAGTCGTGGCCACTGAAGTTATGGGGTGTTGGACTGCAGCTGATCTTGAGCTGCTCTATGGGGCTCACTCTAAGGCTCAAGAGGATGACATCCACACTAAGATCCAGACTGCTCGGAAGGGATCGCAATCCATGGTTGACTACCTTCAGCAGATGCGTGTGTGGGCTGATATTCTCGCCCTTGCAGGTAGTCCCCATCCCGAATCTCACTTGGTCACTAATGTTCTGAATGGCTTGGATTCAGATTACCTCTCGATCTTGGTTCAAATCGAGGCTCGGCCGTCTGTTAGCTGGCAGAAACTTCAAGATGTGCTCCTCCGCTATGACAACCGTCTTGAATGACTTCAAACCTTACCTTCCCCTAAGCTTCTCAGCACCATCACTGCTAATTTGGCCACCAAAGGGGACTCCTCTTTTCCTCCTAAACGCCATTCCTTGTCCTCTCCTGGCTCGTTTCCCTCTCGGGGTCGATTTTCTTCCTCTGGGAATCCTCGTTCTGATCGTGGTCCTAGTCAGCGCTCTCGATGAAGAGGTGGTAGAGGTCATGGATCTAGACCCGTTTGTCAAGTTTGTGGGAAGCTGGATCACACTGCAGTTGTGTGCTACAATCGATTCAATGAGGCTTATATGAGTCAGATCCAACTATTACTTAGTCTCAACCACATTCTCCTCACACGACCTTTGTTGCATCTCCTGAGGTTATTGACAATGCCGATTGGTATGTAGATAGTGGGGCAAGTGATCATCTTACTTCAAATATGGCCAAATTAACCACATCATCTGGGTATAATGGAAAGGATTCAGTGATTATTGGCAATGGTAAGGCACTACCCATTGCTCATGTTGGTGGTTCTGACTGTTTACACACTTTTTCCTCTAATCCCCTTATCTCAAAAGCATGCTTCATGTCCCACAAATTACAAAAAATCTCATTAGTGTTTCTCAGCTAACCTCTAATAACAATGTACTCATAGAGTTTCATTCTGATTTATGTTGTGTGAAGGACAAGGTGATAGGGGTGATGCTACTCCAAGGTCAACTTAAGGATGGTTTGTACAAGTTTGATGTTCCCACTACCACTTCTCAGTCATTCTCTCCTCCTCATTCCAATGATGGTTCTTAGTGCCTACTTAGTTCAGTACCTAAGAAACGTGTAGCCCAACACTTACGTCTCATTTGTATTGTATTTCCAAAAGTGATGTATGGCATAGAAGATTATGCCACCCTTCTCTTCGTGTTTTAAACCATATTTTACAATGTATTAATGAGAAATCAGTTGTTCATACTCCTGTGCAATTTTGTGATGCTTGTCAATTGGGAAAATCTCATGCACTTCCTTTTAAGTCATCAACAACTAGAGCTTCACCTGCATTAGACTTAATCCATACAGACCTTTGGGGTCCAGCCCCTGTCCTATCCAATACCAAATACAAATTTTATATCCACTTTATTGATGACTTTAGTCATTTCACTTGGATCTATCCTTTGGGAGCCAAATCCGAAGCTCTTGAAACCTTCATTGAATTTAAAGCACTTGTTGAAACTCAGTTTGATAGGAAAATTAAGACCCTCAGATCGGATTGGGGTGGGGAGTATCTCTCCTTCTCTTCATTCTTGCATGAACACGACATTGTTTTTCAGCACTCATGTCCTCACACTTCCGCTCAAAACGGAAGAGCCGAACGCAAGCATAGACACATTGTGGAGATGAGTCTCACCTTGCTTGCTCAAGCCATAATGCCTTTAAAATTTTGGGTTGACACCTTTCAAAATTCTGTCTACTTATTTAATAGACTTCCAAGCTTTGTGTTAGGCAACAAATCTCCCTTTGAAGTGTTGTTTCCCAAACAACCAGACTATGGGTCACTTGGAGTATTTGGTGCAACTTGTTTTCCTTGCCTTCAGTCATACAACACTCATAAATTCCAATTCTGCACCCTTAACTGCCTTAGTTCCACGGGCAGGGTGTACATTTCTTGGCATGTCACCTATAATGAACTTAAGTTCCCTTTTTGCATGGTTTTCTTAACACTCACACCACTGAACTTCAGGCAGACCCTACACACTCAGGGTGGTCCTATCTACCTCATATTGTGCCTGAACCCATCAGCCTGAATGCCACTCATGTTGAGAATGCCACTGCAGCAGCATCACCTGCTGACCACGCCTCTCCTTCTCACACGCAGGTAATCTCTCACACTTCACCTAGTACATCTTGTCCTTCGAACTCTATTTGTGCATCACCAACTGGTTCTCATTCTTCCTCTAGTCGCACTAGTTCCTCTCCTCCACCTGCTCCGCCCAAACCATCTCATCCTATGGTTACCCGCTCGAAGTATGGCATTTACAAGCCCAAAGTTTATCTCGGGCAAGTTGTTTGGACCTCCAGTTGTGATGAACCAACCACTGTGAATGATGCCTTACAAATTGATGGGTGGCGTGTTGCTATGAATGAGGAATTTAGTGCCTTAACAGCCAATGACACGTGGTCCCTTGTTCCTCCTCAACCTCATTACAACTTGGTTGGTAACAAATGGGTCTTTAAGGTCAAAACCAACTTAGATGGTTCTTTCCAGCGCTTCAAGGCACACTTAGTGGCCAAAGGCTTTCACCAACGGCCCGGAATTGATTTTGGAGAGACATTTAGTCCTGTGGTAAAAGCCTCCACCGTTCATATGGTACTCACCATAGTTGTCTCTATGCAGTGGGAAATCCGATAGCTTGACATCAATAATGCCTTCTTAAATGGAAATCTTGAAGAGGATGTTTACATGACCAAAACACAAGGATTTGAAGACCAAGATAAGCCACACCATGTGTGCAAACACCACAAGTCTCTATATGGACTAAAACAGGTGCCTCGTGTGATTCGATAGACTCAAACAGACACTGCTCACTTGGAAGTTCATAAATTCAAAGGCTGATAACTCACTCTTTTTCTACAATCACAACAAGCTAAATTTTTTGATATATGTGGACGACATCATTGTGACAGGGAATAACTCCAAAGTTGTCCATGGTTTTATAGTAGCCCTCAACAAGAGTTTCACCCTCAAAGACCTAGGGCCTTTGAATTTCTTTCTTGACATAGAGATTCACAGAGATGACACCAGTTTGTATCTAACACAGAAAAAATACATTGAAGAGCTTCTGACCAAATTTGATATGAGGAACTTGAAGTCGGTACATACTCCTATGACTGTAGGAAGACCACTATCTCAGACCGATGGAGACCCACTGAAAAATCCAACTCACTACCGCAGTCTCATTGATGCTCTCCAAAACCTCTGCCACACACGGCCAGACATAGCATACTTAGTCAACAAACTGAGTCAATTCCTTCAGAAACCAACCACAACACACTGGAGTGCTGCCAAACAGATTCTGGGATACTTGAAAGGTAGTGCAAACAGTGGTCTTCACATTGCTTATAGTGAGAGACTGAATATAATAGGGTTCTCCGATGCCGATTGGGCTTGCTGCCCAGATGACAGACGTCCAGTGGCTGGTTATTGTGTTTATCTTGGAAATACATTAGTGTCATGGTCATCCAAGAAACAGGCTGTTTAACGCCCAAATCGTGACAACCACTAAGCGGTGGTTGTAGTATAATCGGGCGGTCGATCCACAAAGAGGTAACTTAAACTCAAAAGATTAGTAGAAAATAACACAAAAATTAGTAACAATAAATAAATAAAAAGATGGAAATGAAAAGAGATTTGAGATTTTGATGCTGTCTTTTTGATGAAATGATAAAATGAGATATGTGAAATAAAAGTAAGATGCAATCAAGAGTTTGAGAAATGGAAAGGTTTCAAGAATCATCCATATGCTTGCTTAGTTACTTGGTTACTTGATTTACAAAAAATACACAAGTAAATAGTTCACATCCCAACATTTACTTGGAAAATCTAACATTAAAGTCCATATTCTTTTCTAACAAAAGTCCATTTGAGTTATAAAGTTCTTTACTTTAAAAGCACAATATTAAAAGAACAATAGTAAATAGTTCTGCTCGATATAGTTCGATTATAGCTCGATAGTTTTAGGTTCTGTTGCTCAATTGTGCTCGATGACAACTCGATAAGGGTTCGATTGGACCCTAGAATATTTAGTGTAGTTGTTTTCTCGATATGTGCTTGATAGGAGCTCAATATGGTTCGATGAAGGTTTTGGTTAGGTTTTATGTTCGGTTTAAGAAATTTTAGCTCGATACTAACTCGATAAGAGCTCGACTATGGGCTCGATGGTAACTCGATAGCATTTGATTATAGCTCGATAATGTTCTTTTTTCATGAATTTCTGAAAAATTGACAGTTGACAATTTCAATGTTTTTTTTCTTTCTAACACAGGTTCCATTGTCTACGTTTTTGTATCCTACAATGGTGTTTGGAATTACAAGGGAATAAGTGGATTTTCAAGGACCCTCAATGCATGGTGATACCGATGGAGGATACTGTAACGTACTTGCAACTTCTTGACATATTGCACAAGGAACTTAAAGTTGATAAACAGATGTATGGGTTGAAATTGGAGGTTTCTTACACATGCGGCGACCAACCGTTTTCACTCGTTCATGTTGAAAGTGATCTTGGTGTCCGTGCATTCTTAGGAGTATCATCTAAAGAAAGGTTAGCCTTGTGTGTCACTCCTGTTAAAAAGATTGTCATTGCAGATCCATATTCCACTCCCAGACCTGAGGGAGTAGCCAGTACTTTAGGATGTCCTATTGGTGACCTAAGGGACAACCAACATGAGTACAACCCCTATGTGAATGACGATCCAATAGCTGAACATAATACGGACTTATGATACAATTCAAAGGCATATTATAGTGCAGAAGTGTCGATTGACATGTCTGATGATTTGCAACTAGAACAAGCACAAGAACAGCCAGTTCGTCCTATTGCACGGGCGAACCCACCAAGTCAAGGACGTCGAACACCTGGCACCATCTCTAGTCGTCCTAGTGGAACAAAATATAACTATATAGGGAACGTTCCAATATGTTCAACAGAAGATCACAGAAAATGAAGTGCTCCCATGTTTACAAAAAAAGATATCATGGCTTTTAGTCGTTCTGAATCACCCTCATCCGGTGTATCGTTGGGAGAACTACACCTTGGGAAGACTTTTGAGAACAAGATGGAATTGAAAACCAAAGCGGCTATCTTCGCAATGAAGAATAATTTTGAGTTTATGGTTAAGAAGTTTGGTACTGATGTGTTGTATATCATCTGCAAGGATCTTGATTGTGGTTGGAGAATAAGAGGGAAAAAAGTAGCGCGATCGGAGATGTTTGAGATCACTGTTTATAATAGTGTACATACTTGCTCACTCGAATTGCGACAAAAAGACCACCGTCAAGCAGCACCTTAGGTCATTAGGCACCTTATCAAGAACAAATATGCTACTAATGGCACTAGCTACCCAGCAAACAGTATAAAGAATGATATGAGTTATATGATGGCTTGGAGATGCAGAGAGAAGGAACTTGGTCATGCTCCCATGGCCAGTTTCAAATAATGGGTTACCCTTGTGTTCATGGTGTGGCTGCGGCCATCCTGTGCGGTGTCAACATTTACTCACTGTGTTCCCCATACTACACTGCTAAGATGTGGAGGGAGTCTTACAAAGAAACAATTTACCCAACTGGCAACGAGGATGATTGGGAAGTTCTCGAGAACATAGAGAAAATGCAAGTTGGGGTTCCCGTTGAAAAACAACCAGTTGGTTGACCGAAGAAGAAAAAGGTGGACCATCGAATGGCAAAATCATTCGCAAAGAGCGCAAGTGTAGCATGTGTGGTGGTCTTGGCCACAACAGGGCTACATGCAAAGCTAGGCTACAAACTATTTTTTCCCATTTGGACTTGTTGTATTCATAACCTAGCTTGTTTTCCCTTCTGTTTTCTTTGATTTTTCTTAAAAGTTATGTTAAGCTCGATGTAAACTCGATGAGCTCGATTTAGCTCGATATGAACTCAATAATATGTATGTTAGCTTCTAAACTGACTTCAAATCGTAGCTCTATAATAGTTCGATAATGTTTCAATATAACTTGATAGTAGTTCGATAATGGTTCGATATGACTCGATATTAGTTCGATAACAACTATATAATGGATATGAAAATGATATTGTTCGATTGAAGCTCGATATCAGTTCGATAACAATTCGATATAGCTTGATATTAGTTCGATAATGTTCGATATAGCTCGATAACAACCTACGAAAGTTATACAAAAATGTGAACAAGAAACTGTACCTGTAAAGACCCTACAATCATCAAGGTAACAAATTTTGATACCACAAGTCTGTGGTCCACTTATTCCTAAACACATCTATATTTTCATCGCAGATGGTTTCCAATGGAAGGCTGGCCATGAGATGCTCAATATGCTTGACAACATACACATCACAATCCCCACTGTAAAAGAAAAATGTAAACATTAAGTATGCAATACTATAATTTTAGTTAGAAACAAATATAGTATGAAGATGATGTTTGTTACCTTCTCTTTGACTGAGCGAGCTCGTGTTTCTATTTGCGACGCCGTGTGAACAGATGCGGCCTCTTTCCTACTGCATGAATCTTCAACATCAAGCTATCAGTGAACAGTTTACTCTGCATCAACAGAGAAGGAAGCAAAAAGCACCATGGATTCATAATTTCCTCCTTCTTTGTGTCACTAATCACCGAGTTGTCTGAATCATAAACAGTGAGAGTCCAACTAGAAATAGAAGCCTCAATGGCAAACCAATATTGTTGTTCATAGTTCTGGCACCAATATACATCCTCAACTCCTCCCCAAGATGCCAGAAACTGCTTCTCGATGCCGGTCAACATGGACATAACGTCAGAATCCCACGTGAACTTTGTTTTGCCGACAATTTTCTTGTATTGATCATATCGCCCAAATATCACTTGTGAGAAATAAATGTTCATCACAACTGCATTCTGTCAATATGTATTGGGAAAATAGTTGCGACGCGTACGAAGCATGTGTTATGTCGCATCAATATGCTACAAAGAGAGTACGGTATAAAAAGTTAGCAAAGACCATTATAAATGGCTAAAAAATGATGCATAAATGAATAAATTGAGTTCTCATCGAGAACTATCGAGCTTATTTGGAACTAAACATCGAGCTCATCGAGTCCATATCGAGCCCCATCAAGCTCATATCAAGCTATTCTCAGACGGTAAACAACACCCCTTTTGTAACGACCCAACTTTACTAATAGGGCTTAAGGGCCTTGATTAGTGTGTCGAGAGGGCATAACTAGATTATATGTGATTTAAATGATTAAAAGCACGTTTATATGACTATTTGAATATCTGTGACGCATGACTATGTGTATTAGTATGCATGTAGGCCCTGATTAGGTTAGAATGGCATATTTGTAATTTTGGCCCGTTGAGGGAATAATTGTATATATCTGTGATAAATTTTTGAGACCACATTATTATGTGGATATATTTGTAACTTGTGACTCGAGGCGGTCCTAGTGAGCGGTTTAGCGAAAAAGTCACGGCGGAGATTTATACCCGGCTCGGGGCGAGCCTGGGGGTAATTCTGGGAATTTAGGAAATATACTGGAGTCTATTTTGATGTTGAGGAATATAATTGGTGATTAGTTAGGTGTCGGGAAGTAAGCGGTAAATATTAGAGACATTCGAGGAATTAGCGGGAATTGGACGTAATGACCAAAATGCCCTAAGAATGATTTAATGGCTTAGGATTTATGGGAGGGAAAATTGGTCATTTGAGTTAAAAGCAGGGATAGGTATTAAAATGCTTTATGCTTTAGTGGGATGTGTAGAAAGTGGTAGAAGTCTGAAGTAAGAAGAAAAGAAAGAAGGAGAAAAGAAAGAAGGGAAAAGCAGGAGTTTTCTATCTCACGGTTTGGGGTTTCTTCTTCAATTCTTGGGGTTTTTTGGAGCTAAAATTGAGAGGAGCTCTTGGCTAAGGCTTTGCACTTGAGACCTTGATCAAGTTTGAGAGTTCAGCAGGGGTTAGGCATCCAATTAAGGTAAGGTTTTGAGGTTGTTACTCAGTTTCTGGTTATTAGTGTTAATATGGATTTTGAGCTGAGTTTCGGTGGGAATTCTAGGGAATTGAGGCTGAAGTTTTGAGGAGTGAAAGTTAAGGAAGAGTTGAGGATAGCCTAAGGTTGAACTTCTCTGTTGAAGGTAAGAAGTTCTGAGCTTGATCACTTGAATTTTGTGGTTTCAGTTGTTTTTCTTGTTGAGTTTTTGAGCTCTAAGTTCAACTTTTGTGATTTCTTTGTTTTGAGGTGCATGTGACTGAGTTTTGTATGGTTGGGACTTATGGGGTGAGATATAGATGTTGGTAGGTTTGTTTTGGAGTTTGGTTAAGGTTTGGAAGGATTTTGGAAGGTTTTAGCTCGAGGAAGTTCGAAGAGGAGAAGTCTGGGTATTGTCTGGTTGTGACTAGCACTACACCAAACACCCATTACCATAACACATCATTATAATAGAATTTAAAAAGAGTTATTGTATGTGAAATTTTTTTCAGGCGGCAAGTTAAAATAAAGTACCGCCAAATGACTTAAGTTTTTTCAACCCGTGTACCCATTTCCCCTATACCCATTTCCTCAATCTTTCTTCAGTCTTTCCCTTCTTGGTCTCTCGGTCCCTTCCTGGTCCCTTCAATCTTCAATCTTTCCCTTCCTGGTCTATCTCTCTCAGTCTCTCTCTCGGTCTCTCGGTCTTTCCCGTAGCTTGCTCTTGCAGGTCAGCCCTCTTCGGTTAGTTCTTTTTTGTTTTGTTTTTGTTATTGCAGTGTGGGTTTTGTGTAGAATGTTGCTCTGTTTTATCGAACATTTGTTTCTAATTTGCATTTCTTCTGGCAATGAAGGTCACCGTTAGAGCCTCTTCCTCTCTTTGTACCAAGTTCTCCTTTGCTCTATCAATGGAGGAGCCTCTTCTATTATGAGAAATACCTCAAACCCACCAGCTGTTTCACTCATTCTCAGGTACACAAATTAGGCACCTTTACTGTATTTTTTAACATTCTGTTTTCATGTAGTTTGATACTAGTGCTTCAGCAAAAAACAATTTTTATTAGCTTTGATGCTTTAGTTTTTTAGGTTATTAAGCTTATGGATGAGTTTTCTATCTTTTGAGTACGTATATGAGAAATAAAAATTATGTTTTTTGTTTTTTTAATATCCTCCGTGTTTCACCATCTAACATCTTACCAAGCAAACTAGGATAAAGTTGATACAAATCTTTATTTTATATTTCATAACATGCCTCCTGCTGGTTATCAGAAAATTACTACGGAATTTTAATAGAAATGAATATTTTTTTTAGCAAATCAATCAATTCATTTAATTTTTTTTTTTTGATCAAGAAGGAAAAAACTTCATTGAAACAAAACAGACAAATACAACCCAGGCCAAAGCCTAAAAACCGGAACCAACTAACAGACAAGATCTACCCTCACATTACATACAATTGAAGCTTCTGTAAGAAGAGCTTAAACAGAGGGGAATCTGTCCTGGTATGAACCAAATACAATCTATACTTCACTAGTGTAATAATTTCTTTAGCTATACAATAAGCAGTCAATGAATAACCTTCATGTAAGCATCTATTCTTATTTCTCCAAATACTATAAACCACAACAGCTAGAATCAAGTTTAAAGTGAGAGTAAGACTATTACTAAACCCAGCATGTAAATTGACTGTCCAAGCCGAGTACAAATGGGACCAAGCAGGGAAACCAATCCAGGTGAATATGACCTCCAGCACCTTTAAGGAGAAGCAGCAGTCAAAAAATAGATGCTGGTGGCTCTCCAAATGATCAGCACAAACCAGACACAGTAAGCTAGATAAGTGCATATGAACTTTGGCAAGATTATCTCTGGTCAATAGGTAAGAATTGAGCACCATCCAAAGCATAAATCGATGCTTAGGAAGAATAGACCGATGCCAAATAGTTCTTTTATACTCTGCTATTTCCTGGTTTAAACCACTGATATAGAGTAAGGCTGGTTTAAACTTTCCAGAACAACCAACAGCCAACACCTCATTTTTACTAAACTTATTTCTGAGATGGCACAATTTCCGCCAGTACCAACTAGTGTCCAACTTCAACCCATAGCTCCAAAAATCAGCCCCCTTCAAATAGACGTGTTGCACCCATTTGACCCATAAAGTATCCTGTTTATTCGTGACTGCCCAGATATACTTAGCCAACAAAGCTCTATTCCAACTGGACCCTTCTCTAAGACCGAGGCCTCCAAAAGCCTTGGGACGACACACCTGCTGCCATGAAGCAAAATGAAGCTTACTGCGAGTCCCCGAAGCCCCCCAAAGGAACTGTCTACACAGTTTATCGACCTCCTTAATAATGCTCTGAGGAAGAATGAATACATTCATCCAAAAATTGCATAAACCGAATAGAACAGATTGGATGAGAAGCAGCCTACCTGCATAAGAAAGGTGCTTGCTAGACCAGGAGAAAAGTTTAGTTCTAATTTTTTGAATAATGATCTCACAGTCCGAGTGCTTCCACTTCGTAGGTCTAAGAGGGACCCCTAGGTAATGCAGAGGAAATGATCCTTCAGTGAGATTCAACAGCTGACAAATCCCTTTTTTATCCTCTAAAGGAACTCCTCCAAAGTATATCAAAGACTTCATTAAGTTTAATTGAAGCCCAGAAGCCTCACCAAAAACCCCAAGAGCACACTTAAGAACATTAACAGCCCCAATATTGCCTTTGCAAAACAGAATAATGTCATCGGCAAAACAAAAATTAATCAAATTAATGCTCTTACACAACGGATGATATCGGAAAAGAGGGGATCTGGAAGCCCACTGAATGCTTCTAGTCAAGTATTCCATTATGATCACAAATAAGAGCGGAGACATAGGATCCCCTTGCCATAATCCTCTTTTTCCCTTGAAACTGCCCTGAACCCGGCCATTTAACATCAAGAAGTAGTTAGTATTTCGGACACATTGCATCACCCAACCTATAAACTTCATAGGAAAACAAACCGCCTTCAATAGGTTTTCCAAAAATAACCAATCAACGGTGTCGTACGCCTTGCTTATGTCTATCTTTATAGCACAACGGGGAGAAGTATTCACTCTACCATAATTCTTAATAAGATCTTGAAGAATCATGATATTATGAGCAATGGTCCTACCATGAACAAACGCTCCTTGGTTAGACTGAATAAGAGAAGGAAGCACCAAGGCCAACCGAGAACAAAGCAATTTAGCCATGACCTTATATATAGTCGAACAACAAGCAATGGGCCTGAAATCAGGCACCTTAGCCGGATTAGACACCTTAGGAATCAGAGAGATAGACGTTTCATGAAGTTCCTTAGGTAATTTTCCTGAAGTAAAACCATGATTGACAGCTGAGCATATGTCATGACCAATTTCCTTCCAAAACAGCTTGAAAAACCCTGATCCAAAACCATCAGGTCCAAGAGTTTTGGTGCTAGGAATACTGAAAAAAGCCTTTTTTATTTCCTTGTTAGAGAAAGGAGACATGAGAGACAGTTGTTGATCAATAGACAACTTAGGACCCAAATCAACACAGCACTGATCCACTACACCAGAGGCCGATCTGGGGGATCCTAAATGATTCCTGAAGTGCTCTACAAAATGGTCGATTACCAACTGAAAATCATCAATGAGAACACCATTATCATTTATGTAAGAAACGACAGTATTTTCAGTCTTACGCTTCTTAAGGATAGCATGGAAAAACGCAGAGTTCATATCTCCCTGCCTTATCCAGCTAATCTTACTCCGTTGAGCCAGAAAGCTATGATACATTTTTTCGTGGACATGGAACTCAGAGGCCTTCCTCTTAACCACCTCCTGTAAACTGATATCAAGCGGATTAGCTTGGGCCTGAAATTGGGCATCTTGGAATTCCTTCGAAGCTAGCTGGTAGCAATACCCCACATCACCAATACACTCCCTGTTGAACCTCTTAAGCCTGTGCTTCAATCTAACAAGTCGAACAAAAACAGCTCTAAGACCAGTAGCTTGAACAGGAACCTCCCAGTTACTTAAAACTGTCTGCTTGAACTCAGTGTGGTTAGCCCAGAAATTATAGTACTTAAACAGTTTAATTCCCATAGTCACCACTGGAATATTTGACACAATACAAGAGCAGTGGTCCGAAACAACCTCCCAACTAAACTTAGCCAAAGTCTGAGGGAAAAAGTCTAATCACTCCTCAGTAATGAAAACATGATCTATTTTCGAAAAAATCCGGGCTGTTCCATCTTGATTATTAGTCCAGGTGAAAAAAGACCCTGTAGCTTTGAGACTTTGAACATTAGCTTTCATCTTCCATTCAATAGCATCAGCCAGCTCATGATCAGTAATTGCATTACCCCCCGATCTATCACCACCTGAAAAGGGAGCATTAAAGTCTCCCAACACAATCCAAGCCTTAGCTGAAAGCGAAATACGAGTTAAATCCATCCAAAGGCTTCTTCTCTTCTCTACAGTGTTGAAACCGTAAACAAAAGTAACCCAGAAACATCTCCTATCGCCAACCAGTTGAACTTGACAATGAACATGCTGAGGAGAATCTTCCAACACAGTCAATCTAGCTATCCCCTTTCTCCACAGAATTAATAAACGCCCTTCTATACTCGGACTGGAGTAGAACTCCCAATTAGGAAATCTAGTATCCATAAACTCCCCAACTTTATTCCCTCGTAATTTTGTTTCCAGTAAACCACCAATTCCAATCTTACTACTTCTAACTGTTTCTTGAACTAACTTCTGTTTGTTGACATTATTCAGACCCCTAATATTCCAACTCAGACAAGAACACTTATCCATTAGCTAAAAAACCTCCAGAAGATTCAACCCTCCTACCTTGCACCTGCTCTTAAAGCACATCATATTTATTGTTCCTGTGATGTTGTTCCATAGCCAGTTTAGTAAACTCAGTAGCACCCAATCCATGCTTGCTTAGGGAAGCAGTACACTTAGGGGTATGCCAAATATCATCCAAAACCCTTTCCTTAGCTTGATCCACATTAGCCTCCTCTTGACTAGAAACCTCAGTAGTACCAATGACTGAGACATCCACTCCTTCCCTATTACCCACTTCCTGAGCTGGTTCCTCTGCAATCTTAATCTCTGAAGTAGTTCCCTGTCCTTTAGTAGAATATACCTTAGACCTCACTCCTTTTTCCACCCAAACAGGCTTAACACTCTTGCGGCAATCTGCCATGGAATGTCCAAAACCAGAACAAGTCTTGCATTTGGTAGGCAACCATTCATACTCTATCCCCTGCTCAACAATCTGACCATATTCATTGACGAACTGTAAACTTCGGGGAGGGTCATCTGTTATTTCCATCTCCACTAGGACCCTCGCAAACTGAACCCGAGATCGTTCCCTAGTGAATTTATCAACTAGCAATGGTTTGCCAATCGTGCTCACCAACACACTTAGACACTTGCTTCCCCAATATTGTAATCCCAGGTCTTGAAGACGGACCCAAAGGGGCACCGACTGAATCAGTCTAATGGCACTCAAATCCGTTGTCCAAGGTCTAACAATGACAGGTTTCCTATCGAATTGCAAGATTCCATTATCTAAGACATGATCTCTAGTCGCTTCATCATTAAATTTCACCAAAGTTAACCCCATAGTCATTCTAGAAATTTGGGCAATCCCTAGATGGCCCCAAACTCTCTTTATGAAGCCCTCAAAAACTGCCATTGGAGGATTCGCTCCCATCACCATGCAAATGACTGCAGCAGACCAGTTAGCAGACTGAATCTTAACCTCTTCTATGTCTACTTGTGCCAACTTCTGACCATTCTTGAAAATGGGTTCAGTGAATTCCAATTTCGGCTCAGAGAATGAGAGCTTACTAGACCTGAATTGTTGCCAATGATGTTGAGATTCAGATTGAAAATCATCGTCTCTACCTTTATCATTATCATATGTCCCATTCACATAAGACGTAGATCTAACATCTGGTTCCGAATCTACATCCTCCACTCCGATTTCCTGATCTCTCTGACCCCGATGACGCAAATCGTCGTCCTGCGAAGACCCAAACCCAGGAGTTTCAGAAACCTTCAATCCATCCTGCTCAATCGCAGAAGCCGCACAAACCTCTGGCTCATAGACCTCCGCCTCGTTGGCCACCGGAGGTAATATCTCGACTGGATCTCCATCATGAATGACTGGCTTACGACTCGTCTTTTTCCTCTTCGCCATGGGAGAGAAAAACCCGAACCTCAGCCTTTTCAATTCATTTAATTTTCACTTCTTAAAATTCGTCTGTTTTAATGCAGCCTATTAGAAACCATTAACATTCCAAAAGATCAAATCGTTAGAAGATATATATGAACTAGTTTCTTTATTTTCATAAAATCTCCTTATAGGTGTCAGAGTATAGACAAACATACACACAAGGACTAGGAGAAAATCAAGTAAACAAGCAAGGCATGTATATGATAAACTACAAAAAATTACCCATTGAAAGAAAGAGGAATATGTAGAGTATTTTACCTTTGGGTGAGATTGAGCTTATTAGCTCATCATCATCACCAAGTATATATACTTTGAATGGACAACTTATGCAGTTCTTGGCCTCAAGTGCTGCAATAAAAAGATTTAAGATTGTGAATTAATATATGGACAAAAATAATTGAAAGAAAAATAGTTCTTCTGTATAATAAAGTGTACTTCACTTATCAATCAAGATTTTTTCACCAGTCAATAGAAACTTATCACTGAGACAACTAATATACAAATTCTCTGACAGCTTGAGATTGAAAAATTAAGCATAATACCACCCCTTAACTATATAAAATTATAAATCAATTCCAATAAACCAACTAACTTAAAAATTGAAGAAACACTTTGAAGTTAAAAAAATCTTCCTGTAAGAAATCACAAATAATATCAAAATGAGAAGATGGATGCCTAAAGAAAAAACCATAATGAAAAAAAAAAATTGCTTCAAAGAATGATCTCGCTTTAACAAGCTGCTTGCATTTATCCTCCATCCTCATAATGAGTCACTTTTCTGGTTGTAATTCGATGATAGGATATTCTTTTCTGTATTAGATAATGAATGGCTTCTTACATTGTAATTTGGATGAAACCTTATTGTCTTTCTATTAATATAGAGTCTGTGTTTCTTATATAATAAATGAAAAATTATTTTAGATCAAACAATAAGAATTACAATGAGGCAAAAAGAAAATGAAAAGAAAATTTGCATCTGTCATAAATGTCATAAATGGAAGGTATGACTGGCATTAACTCTGTAATGCTTATGGCTATATATCAATTCTAATTTGTTTACCATTTTCAGAAAGAAAGTAGGATAAGGCACTAGTCAAAACTATTTGGTCCTCTTAATAGACCATGAGAGTTTGATTGAGAGAAAATAACTTATTATACTGTAAAGAAGGCACTAACTTTTTGCAATCCTTGAAGACAAGACACTATGCAGTGTTTTATATGAAAGCCCTTGGCCTCTTACACAATACGTTATGACGGAACATGGAAACAAAAGAATAATTTAAATTTATACTATAAATGATAAGTACCGCCAACGCAGAGACTTACAAAACTAACAAGTTGATATATTAAATAAGCCAGTATTAGGGGAATGTAAGAAAACAGAAGGCATTTCAGCATATAAACCCATCTTTGAAAAGAAATTTTGATCCCTAACTTGTTATGCGTATTAAATCTCCAGTCGATGACATAACCAAACACATTAATATTGACTTGTACAAACACATTTTTACGCAAATATCTTATATTTCATAAATATCTAAAACTCAAGTAAAGGGAAATGGCAGTATGAACGATCAAGAATAATATAAATATTGACCATAAAACTATAAATTGTTGAATACTTGTAATTAGCAGCTTACATGATTAGCAGCTTACATGTTGTAATCTCTGTATTCCTTTTTGAGCTATGGGAAACATCTCCATCCTCCATCCCAATCTGTAGTTTCATAAAACAATACCTGGTCATAATCATATTGGAATAATCTTACTACATCAGGAGTACAGCTGATGGCATCATAGAGCAGAGACTGAAGCTCAAATTTACATAGAACCTTCCAACTGAAAGACATATAGGAAAATAATGTGACATGATATGGTGCTTATGGTTAAACAGTTTGATGACATTTCATGTTGATCAAGAATAATTGAAATTAGAGCATATGCATACAGTCCCTGATTTATTACATGAAGATCTTAAAATAGGTATTTTAAAACACTATTGCTGTCTTATGCCAGCAAAATAGTACAAAATGCCCCATAATAGACCAATTGCAACTGAAATTGTGAAAGGCAAAAAAAAAAAAAAAAAAGTTTATAGCCTCTGCATTTGGTAATGCTTACAGTAGGAAACCTCTGCATTTGCTTTTTAAAGGGACACTCCCGGAGTGTTCCTTAACTAACTAAGAAGCGCATATTTAGTATACTGTTTTACTTTTATGTTCTACAACAGCTATTAAAGAGCATTTTTTCTGTTAATGAAATGATAGGAGTGCAAGACATTTAGACATAAAAAATGATAAATTTAATGCATGTTTCCTTAGAGATTTCTATCCCCAATTTTTCTAATAAGTATTACCAATCATCATGTACTTTGCTGTAGTGATAAAGGTCATGAAAAGTTAATACAAAATAATATGTACCTTTAATCTTAATTTATAGGAATGATGATCTAGACTAAACCCAACTTTGGGTCTTTCTTTTTCTTTTTCTTTTTTTTAAGGGGAACCCAACTTTGGGTCTGCTTTACACTAAACACGTATAAAATTACCAATTATACTCATATGTTGTACCATAACATAAAGTTGTAAGTTTTGGAAATTCAAAATTTCTATCTTCAATCTCCTCAGATTCTGAAAACAGTAAGAAAAATAGAAAGTCCAATATTTCAATGCAATATCACTCTTGTAAAGTTTAAACCCATCCACTGAACAGTTAAGGCGGGAAATCACTATTCCAGTTCATAATTCAATTACAGAAATTGAATCGTCAGCCTTATTCTGATTGGTCATATTCCAACTTTTATTTTTGGTTGTTTGAGCTTGCTTTCCATGTTGTTTAGTTTGTTAGTTTATCATGCATGCTTGTTTAATATCTATTGACAAATTTTAATTTTGTATTAATCTTTTAAGTATTGATTATATTCTTTAGGTTGGGGATTGAATTGACAAAGAGCATTGCAAAGGTAATTTGTAAGAGGTACGGAATTTGTTCTTTTAACTCTTATTATTAATATCTTAAAAATGTTAGAGGAGTTTGAATATCTTAAATATTCATCCATAGAGATTAAAATTGTGTGCTGCGGTGATAACGGAAGGTTGAAAACTTGTGTGTATTAGAGAAGTAGGTTCTGGAAAATTTGTTTGTGTGTTGCAGTGATATAAGGAAGAAAACTTATTGTGTGTTGTTTGAATTTTTTGACTTGGTATTGATAGATGGTTAGGTAAGCTTTTATATGTATAGATTAGATTTTTCATTATATGTATAGATTAAAATTTTCATTTAGTCATATTGTTTTCATTATTTCCATATGTATAGATTAGATTTAATTGCCACAACCCAAGCTAAAATCTTGTCTTTGATCCAAACCCAATTAGTTAGTGGCTACCATTTTAGAATATGATTTTAAATTAAAAACAACACTAGAATCTCTTGAACTATCCTTTTATGCACACTTAACAAAAGTTAAGAAAACAGAAGTAACAAGACCTTTTATTTGGTAACTGATTTCAACAAGCTTCCTTCAAAGTGTTCAATTCTAATGATCTTGCACAAATAGTTCCACTCTTAGAGTCTCAGTATACATAAAGCCTGTCAAAACAAAGTGAGCCATATTAACCATAATAAACCATACACATTAACACCATTTTGCAAAAGAAAAAAATTAGGTTGAGTTCAATTTATAATTTATCTGTTACTCCTCTTATTGTACAAGGTGATTGTTTGATTCATCCACAGCTGCTGAATTAATGCACATTCCATAAATAAATGAGTGATGGTCTGCAACACACACACCTAGAGATAAATCAAATCATATCGAATTTCACTGACACTTAATCCACTAATCTAATCAATGAAAGTAAAACTCAACATTTCAAACTTCCTCTCTACAATTCTAAAACTCACGGAAATCTTACTTCCCAAATTCCCTTCTACAACTAATACATCAATGACTCATAGCTGATAAATTATCTCTATTAATTTTTTAAAGCTTAACACTAAATCCATTAAACCAGATTACTTATTTAAGTTATTTTAGGTTAATTTATAAAGTACAAACTCTTACATTATAGAATGCTTAAAATCACTTCTTTCATGTTGTGGAAATTATCTGTGTAAATACATAAGAATTTACAAAAAATACTCTCATTGATACAAATAATGTAGGCTTATAATTTCGCAAACATACTTAGATATACATAATACAGTCTGTCAAAACAAAGTGAGCAATGAATAAGAATATCAACCACACAAACCATAGACAGTAAAAAAACATTATAATTATGTTATGAGGTGATAATTATTTGATTGAGATAATATTGCTCAAATTAAAAGACAAACTATACATATACCAAAACCCTTTTCCTTAAAAAAGTAAAATGTCTACATGTGCTGAAGCTTTAATGAAAAAATCACACCTACTTTTGAAAATATAGGCACTCTAAAGTCTAAAGTATTATGATATATGTAGAAGAAAAGCAACAAAAATATCTTAAGATGTAAAGAAAATCTAAATTAATTAAAGAATATACATTGGTTAATTAAAGTGTGGTGAAGCTGGATGGTAAATGCAAGCTCAAAAAATTAATTACATTAGCAATATGTTTCCATGTCTATATATATAAAACCAAGTCACAGTCCTGTTCGACAAAAAGGAACGGTAGCTTTGCAATTAGCAAACTAACATAGAAACCAAAACAAGATAAATAAAATAACCAGCCATAAGAATGTTCACAGTGTAGGGATTCTGAAAGAAAATAAAATAAAATGCAGTTAAACGAGTTATCTATTGGTTTCACTGGCCAAATTCAAAATGCAGCTAGATGAAACTAATTAGCATATTAAGCTTCAATCTTGCTATTGAAGAGTTATCCCTTCCAATTTGGGTGGCTAGACATTGAACTTATGATCCTATGACCATTAAAATCCAAGAATTTTATAAAAATAAAAAATTGATCGTTCTGTTTTACAGCTTAGTAAGTCAGAATATTCTCAGAAACAAACTTAATGAATCAATACACAGAACAAACTAAGAGCACCATAAGGCATTTAAACGAGCTCAAAAGATGGTAAACTTGCTTAAAATTTCTTAGGGGTAATCAGGGAATCCGCATCTTAATAACTTCAGTATATTTTCCCTTCTTATATATATTTCCTTTTATTCTAGGTTGTATTTATCAAGAGAGGCTGCCTTATCAATAATCAAAACATAGCAAATGTAACTCTCTTATTTGGACAGGTTTCAAAGTTAGACTGAAACCAAATAAATTTAGGATGTTTATAATTAAGTTAGAGGTAACAAATAAAACCACTAACTAGATGAATCAATAGCACTAAGAAGAAACAGAAGAAATGTTAGTCATAATATACCACAGATAGTACCTAGTCTCAATAGCACCATAAACTAGCAACCTGTCTTTCCAGACTTGTACAAGAATCCCAAAACACAACACTCAGCACAAACACTCAACATTTTGCTACTTTTCCCAGATCCCCATCCAAAGAACTAATAAAATAGAGAGGATGACTCCAAAAAAATTATAATTTTAATCTCATATAATGGCATGGAAGCCAGCTACTAATATATTCAAGAAAAATTATTTATTTGCTATAATTTTTCTTGAATATATTACACATTTTTATTTTTATATATAGGTCATTTGATCGTAAAAAAATCGTGTAACGACATTGTTTCTAAACCATGAATTATAATCTAATGTTTAAGATTAAAATATTCCTTTACTTCTTGAATAAATAAAAATTATTTATTTTTAGGCTTTAAATGATCTTCCTATATATATTGACAATAATAAATAAATACACCCTAAATTATTAGTGAGAATGAGGAGCACTTGTTAATTTAAAACTCATTATAGCAATATTGTATTCCATCTTGTATTACAATTTATTATTGACAAGTCTAAAAAGAGAACTGTTTCAATTTTTTCTATCACTACTAATATAGTAAAAAATAAAAATTTGTTGGAGTACGAAAAAATAAAATGAAAGTTTAGTAATGTTAAACTATTCCAAAATTTTCATTTATCGAAACCCAGCCAGATTTCAAAATTCAAGTACAATGGCAACTACCATACTTTTGCTTTTCAATTACTTTTTACAACTAAGTATATGGTACAATAGTAACATTACCACCTTTCATATGCTGCACAAACTAACGAGCCAGGCATATATTGGAAAATTATCCATGAACTTAACTGTTGTCTTCTTTTACGTCCACACCACATGCCTGAGCGATTCATGCCAAAATGGCAGTTCAACTAAAAAATCCTCAAGATTTTAAAAGAATAGCTAGAAAGCATGATCTGATAAATGTGTAAGCAATATGATCCAAATATTTTAAGCAATTCATTCCTCTCCGGCCTTAGAACGATTCTTCTTCAGCCGCCTCCTCCCCATGTTGCTTGCCCTGATTAACAGCCAAAGTTTAATGTTTTATGACCCATGAAACAGTACTTATTAATCATGGCAGAAACATATTTCAGTACTCCTAAATACTCGATGAAAAGAAACAATCAGACTAGTACAAAATGCTATTTCGAACCAGAAGGTATTTTAAACGATTTGAGTAATGAAACCAGGGATTCAAGTAGTTTTACATTGTGCAAGTATGTAAGAGGGAGCATGAGCACTTACCAGTATCTTTGTGGAATATCACATCATCAGTTGGTACTTTTTTCCCATCATTATTTCGGTTCCAGTGATAGAATGCGTGGGTTCTGTTTTTAATCTCTAATGTAGAATGACCATAACTGGCTTCACGAAATGCAGAATATTCTTTGAAATATAATCCATGGATAATTTAAAATATAATCCATTGAAATATATTCTCTGTACACAGAAGCACTGACACCCTCTCCAACTTCTTCATATAATTTATAATCATTTGCATCAAGCGGGAATCTCTTCTCTGAAATATAATCCATGCTTTATTCTATATAACACTGTTAAGACCCACTTTGCTCCTATATTTCCCAGAGAACATAAAGACGATGTATTCCAAGGAGGTAAGCTTCAATATAATGCACGATTTGTTCCAAATCAGTAGCATTTTCCTTGTGTTCAATACAATATAGCAGATGAATCCAATGACTTCATCAAGACGTTTCTTTATTAATTGAACGCTTATAAAGCAGAATGGATCTTAAAACACTAAATACTAGCTAATAACAGGTCAAAATCAGATCTATAAACCACAAATCTGGAATCAATTATACATTTATATCCATTAACATTAACTTTTCATCGGGTAATTGAACCAGCACTAAACACAATCAGAAAAGGTACGAGACCATAAAGAAATCCCAAACACTCTACAGAGAACTAGAACAAATTTGTAAATTGGAATTAAGTAATTAACTCCACTCTAGAATCTTCAGCAAAAGTGATCATTTAACTCTGAACTAGCAACTCTGCCCCTGAATGAAATTCAATAAAGCTTTAAAAGTCAATAACCCAAATATACTTAAATTCAACCAAGGCATGTTTTCTTTTAAAAGCATGTGTGTGAATGACCTTGTCATGACCCTGATATTACAACCACAAATAATGTGATTGTCTTGTCTAAAAGTTGTTAAACCCAGACAAAAAACAAGATTTTAGTAAGAGAACAACATCAAATACAAATTCATTGGAGATGGATAAAAGTTGGATCCATCTTAACAGGTTAGTAACCAAAATCATATAGTTTATTTTGGATATAAGTTTAAGTGTTAGTGCTTGATTATTGACGTATGCTCTAAAATTGTAGAGCAACGGTGGAATATGAGCAAAAAGCTAGAGGGTTTGTTAAGACAGCCATGACGAATCTTGGATTTCCAGCCAAGATTCTTTGTCCATGCAACAAATGTCACAATCTAAGACATCAACTTTCACACGAAGTTGTCGAACACTATTAGTTTTGTGGGGCATGGACCAATCTTACAAAACATGGTTTCATCATGGGGAAGATCCAGTCCAGCGCAACACGACAAACACAAGTTATGAATATGATTTATTTCGGGCAGCGAGAGGATTTTCAAGTAACGCCAATGATTTTGGTGACGATAACAATGATGTTGATTTTCAGAGTTTATTAGCGGATGCTGAATCTCCATTGTATGAAGGTTGTTCAAAGTATACACAAATTTTGTCTATCGTTGGGCTGTATAATCTAAAAACAAAGCATGGAATCTCAGATGTTGGCTTTAGTGAGATGTTGGAGATGATCAAAGAAATGTTTTCGAAAGATAATCTCTTACTGACATCAATTTATGCAGTTAAAAAGTTTCTAAAGATGTTTGATCTGAGCTATAAGCATATCCATGCTTGTGTCAACGATTGTTGTTTGTATACAAAAGAGAATGCTGATGCCCAAGTATGTCCCACTTGTCAATATCCAAGATGGAAGCAAAACGAACAGGCAAAAGAGATTCTACAAGGGCAGCCTGCAAAGGCATTGAGATATTTTCCTATTATACCAAGGTTTCAAAGGATGTTTAGAAAAGAAGAGACGACTTTAAGCTTAAAATGGCATTCAACCAATAACAGAACAGACGAGAAAATGCGGCACCCGGTAGATTCAGAGGCTTGGGATGCAGTTTATGAGAGATGGCCAGATTTTCAACTTGAACCTAACAACCTTCGATTAGGACTTGCTGCTGATGGGATCAATCCTTACAAAAATATGAGTTCTACGTATAGTTGTTGGCCTATAATGCTCATTGTATATAATCTGCCACCTGCGTTGTGCATGAAGGATGAATTTACTTTTCTATCTATGTTGATTCCTGGACCTAAACAACCCGGGAATGACATAGATGTTTACTTAGAGCCCTTAATTGATGAGTTACTTGAATTATGGAATGGTGTTTATACATATGATATTTCTACAAAGAAGTTTTTTTAATTTAAGGGCCATGTTGCTATGGACCATAAATGATTTTCCAGCTTATGGAAACTTAGCTGGATGTGCGACTAAAGGAAAGTATGGTTGTCCTGTTTGTGGCGAGCACTCAAATGTTGTTTGGTTGAAGCATAGCAAAAAGATGTCATTTTGCAATCATATTCTATTTCTACCACAAGAACACCGTTACAGAAAGAAGAAATATACATCAGCAAGGGCAAGGGAAAGAGCACCACAATGTCCAATTATATTGACAGGTGTTGAAGTAGCTGAGCAGTTAAGCAAAGTCACTAATGACTTTGGAAAGGGAAAAAAGAGGAGTCGTGGTATAGACACAGAACAAATCTGGAAGAAGCATTCTATTTTTTTTAGGCTGCCTTATTGGGAAATATTAGTTGTTCGTCATAACCTTGATGTTATGCATGTTGAAAGAATGTTTGTGAAAGCATACTTAACACATTGCTCGATTGCAAAGGAAAATCTAAAGATCACTACAACTCGAGATTAGATTTGACAGAGATGGGCATTATGCCTCATCTCCATTAGAAACTGTGTAGATGTGGAGAAACAGAAGCTGACAGGACTTAAGTCTCATGATTGTCATGTGATTATGCAACAACTATTGCCTATTGCTATAAGGGGTTTAATGGAAGAAGGTTGTAGAGAGACAATTCTTCGGCTCTCTAAGTTTTTTCATGGATTGTGTCAATGTGTGGTTGATAAGGAGGAAATTATGAAATTGGAACTAGAAGCCTTTGAAATTCTTTGTCAACTAGAAGAATATTTCCCTCCTTCTTTCTTCGATCCAATGATTCACTTGGTTGTTCATTTAGCACGAGAAGTTAGACTTTGTGGTCCGGTGCAATTTCGATGGATGTACCATTTTGAGAGATATATGAAAGTATTGAAAGGATTTGTAGCAAACTATGCACAGCCAGAAGGATGTATTACAAATCGCTATCTTGCTGTTGAATGTGTACACTTTTGTGAAACATTTTTAAAGCAAAATGATAATCAAGATAGTACATTAGTAGAAGAAAATCCACTATCAGCAGCAGAGTGCTTTGAGCTTGACCGATTGAACTTGGCAGTAGCGCATCAGTATGTGTTGCTTAACTGGGATATTGTAGAACAATTTCTCAATGTCCATATGGATGAGCTGAAAGAAAGACACTCAAATCTGAATAACAATCAAACTTTGTTGTGGAGTCGACATTCTGAAGGGTTCCCGTTATGGTTTTATGAAAAGGTTGTATTCTATTGCCAAGATAAAAGTTTACGTTTTGTTTTAGTGTACAAATTTCTTACAAGTATATTTTTATTTTCAGATTTCTAACATGAACAAAGTAGATGACATGTTAGCTCAATTGGCTGAAGGTCCAAGTCGCGGTGTCACTTCCTACAAAGGGTACATGATTAATGGAATTCGATTCCATAAAAAAGGAGCTGAAAAAACAACTCAAAACAGTGGTGTATACTTGGAAGCACATGACAGTGGGCAATTGAATGATAAAGAAGATTATTTTGGTGTTATCAAGGATATAATTATGCTTGATTATCATACTTTTAAGGTGCCATTGTTTTGGTGCGATTGGGCGAATATTCGAATGGGTGTTAAGAAGTCGGAGTTCTATACGCTTGTAAATTTTAATATAGGACAAGCTCAATCCATTAGGGATCCATTTGTATTAGCTTCACAAGTGAAAAAAGCTTTTTATGCAAGGGTGAATGAGTCAAGTAATTGGTATATAACTTTAAAGGATTAAAATAGAGGGTGTTTTGGACTTGAATCCAATGAAGAAAATTGAGTTTCCTGTTGTCTCTTATGTACTTTGAATGAAACAAATATCCTTACAATTTTTGTATGTAATTTTGGTGTATTATTACTCTTTTGTTGAATGAAACAAATGTGCTTTTATTACTCTCTACGGTGAACTTTATGATTTTATTTTAATTTGAATGAAATAATTCTGGTTTTATGGTTTTGGTGTATGTTTATTACTCTTTAGTGATCCGCATTTCTGATTTATATACCATGTTATCTTTCTTTTTATATTGTAGCAATTTCAACTTGAAAAATGAGTACATTACGAAGATCTCCAAAAAAACACCTTCGTCCAGGTGCTTTATGCAATCTTGTGGCCAAAAAGCGAAAAGCATCATTGAAGACTCAAGCTGATTGTGATGATATGTTGCTTGGAAGCCCTGTTTTAAAGAAAAAGAGTGCTCTTCGTAGGTTTTCTGCACCTGTTAGAGTTGTAATTGATTCACCACCTGCTCTTAGTACTAGAGCAGCAACTCGTCGTATGGTATATGATACAGAGCTAGATCCAAATGATGATGTGGAAGACATGGAGATGTCACTTGGAAGTTCAAAAACTAATCGATCTCTTAATTATGAAGTAGATAAGGTAGTTGATAGTATTTGTGAAAAAGGAGTAAGGGAGGAACATGAAGAGATAGCTGATGAGGAAAGGGTTGGTGTAGAATTTGAAGGGGATGTTGCACAATGTGAAGAAGTGCCTGATGCAGAATGTGAAGAAGTGGCTGAGATAGAACTTGAACAACCTCTTAGAAAATCTGTTAGATTACAAAAAACAACTGATGAGGCAAATCAAACTGAGATTGAAGAAATACCTCAAGATGTAGATGCGAATGTAATGAACTTAGCCAAGAAGACAAGGGGAAAAACTCTATTGGCAAATATTACCAAGAGGAACAATGACTTAAGGATAATAAATTGGAATGAAAAAGGGCAACCAGTTGGTACTAACTCAGTGCAATTTTCTTCTTTTGTGGGCGCTCTTGTGCGAGAGGTTGTTCCTTACACTATTTCAGATTGGAGGAAAGTTTCACCAATGATGAGAGATGTTCTTTGGGCATCTATTACAAGTTTTATGAGTGTATTTTTTTATATATATTCAGCTCTACACTTAAACATATAATATGTTATTCT
Organism: Humulus lupulus; assembly: GCF_963169125.1. NCBI lineage: Eukaryota > Viridiplantae > Streptophyta > Magnoliopsida > Rosales > Cannabaceae > Humulus > Humulus lupulus. Next base: position 63,030,475 of record NC_084796.1, read on the forward strand.
ATATTCTATTGTAGGCACAATATGACTTACATGATGATTGGCAAAAAAAGATGTGCTTTGAAATGATGGCAGAACTATGGAGAGCTGGGAAATCTAGACTTGTAAAGGATATTATCAATGCAAAAAATGAGAGTGAACGACTAGCCTTAAAGCCGGATTGCATAAAAAGTGATGTAGAATGGAGAGCATTTGTTGCCAAAAAAATTAGTAAAGAACATTTGGTAAGAAATATGATGTAAGAAGTGATGTTGCTGCCTCTTTTATCTCTGTTGGTGTTAAATTAAATATAGTTATGCCTCTCTTAATTATTTATTAAATAGGATATAAGGGCCAAATATCAAGAGAGAAGAAAGAAAGCTGTTCCACACACCTTAAGTCGAAGAGGATATGCTTGAACAATTGATGATATGGCAATAATTAAGTTTTATACTGTTTGTATTTTTGCTTCCATTATTGTAGCCTCTATTTTATAATCTCTATTGATGTATTGTGTAGAAGAAAGAAAATGAGGATGGTAAAACATCTAGAATCGATGCTTTTCAGAGAGCCCATACCAAGAAGAATGGTGAACTTGTAAACCCAACGGCATCTGATATTTTTGTGAGTATTAGTCATTTAATTTTTGTGAATTTTTACTTATTTTCCATAATGCATACATTAGTTATACTAATTTATATGTAGGGTTCATTGAATGAGATTCTCCTTGAAGACCCAAAATCTGGAACTACAGACAACGCTGATGAGGATGCCTTGACAAAATTGTTTGGTAACCCAAAATCTGGTCGTTTAATCGGACAAGGAAGAGGCGTAACAAGGTCAAAGCTAACTGTTGTTAATATGTGTAATAGCAAGATCTCCATGTTAGAAGAAGAGCAACATAATATGAAGCTCAAAATGACTGAAATGATGAATCTACTTAAAGAACACTTGGTGGTATTTCTATCTTGCACTTATAAATCTTAGTTTTCTTTTCTTCCAATAAAACTTATCTTGGTTTTATATTTAGGTTGGTGGTAAAGTGATACCAAGCGAAGGATAGTCTCGCAATGTACCGCAGTCAAACAATATTCAGTCCCCTAAGGTAAATTATAAAAGTTGTTATTGTTTTAAATTTTCATTTTAGAAGAACAATTACAGAAACTAATATATTGTCTTTAAAATAAATTTGGTAGAGTATTGCACTAGAAAAAAGACATAAATTTACAGAAGGGAAGAATGCTTGCTACTTGCTTGACTGGGCAGATGCAATTGTTGCTGAAGGTCGTTGGGATTCTAGTGATCCAAAGATAACTGTACATGGAAAGCCTCTTGGACCAGACTTTATGCGAGTATGGGTTGATGTTGCTATTGTACTAGAGTCTTACTTATTTTGTCCTAATCATGCGATGCTTACAGTACAAGAAGCAGTTGGTTCCACAGTTGCATGGCCTTCTAAAAAAGTTATTCCAAGAGGTACATTTTCATACTCAAAAAATAACTAATGTCTTATAATTTAGTGTTTGGTTTCTTTGTTTGCTTTGGTGTAGTTGTGAATCTATTATTTTGTATGTGGTGTCCTTTCTTGGATATAATTTCCATAGCATTTTTCTAGAAGTAATTTGTGATGCTAGATAATAACAATAAAATATTTCTTTGTTTATTTTGCAGATATGACAAGCGAAGTATAAAAGGATACTTAAGACTCTTTGAAAGTAGTAACTTTGTTTATTTCTTTGTGTTGAAAGTAGTAACTTTTAGAATCCTTGAATACTTAAAGAATATTTTGTTGTTGGTGACAGTGTTGAATGTTTTAAACTAAATTGTGGATTGTTAATTCAATGTAGAATGTTCTTACTTTTTGTTATTTGAAAATCAAGTTCATTTGATGATGCTAGTATATATTAGAAAGCTAATTTTAATTATATAAAAAAAATATATATATATATAATAGAATAAATTAGTGTTATATAAATAAAATATATAATGAGAATTTAAATATATCTAAATATAACAATAATACGAAAATTCAGTTATAATATATATTACAATAACACTTTTTATGCAAAGAATTATGTTATGCAAACTTCATTATATAACACAAATAATGTGTTATACTAAAGTGTAGTATAACACAAAAAATGTGTTATAGTAAAGGGTAGTATAACACAAAAAAAGTGTTATGCTAAAGTGTAGTATAACACAAAAAAAGTGTTATACTACAGTGTAGTATAGCACAAAAAAAGTGTTATACTAAAGTGTAGTATAACACAAAAAAGTGTTATATAATCGACTATAAATAACATAATTCCACACTTATCTATATATTAAAATAACACAGAAATTGTGTTATCGTCGACAGTACAATAACACATCTGTATAACACTGATAAAGTGTTATGTAAAGTACCCGGACCTACGATAACATAGTCGGTCTTAACACATCAGAAAGTGTTATCGTAGGTTTTGATAACACATTTTCGATGTTATTAAAAGCATTTTTTCTTGTAGTGTAGCGCTGTAGCGCTAGCCTTAGGGTGGTAGAACGCTAGGCTTGGGTGTCTGGGAGCCTGTTGGCTCTGTTTGTAGCGCTGTAGCGCCCACTTTAGGGTGTTGTAGCGCTACCCTGTTCCCAGAAAGGGATTTTTGGGTTATTTCTTAGGGTTTTTGCTCGAGGGCTCGGGGTTTGATTCCACCACCTCGTTTGGTGGAATTAGGGCTTCCCGAGGGCACGGGATTGGTCCCGAGGCTAGGTTTTGGAATTTAAGTTTGGAGTTGGTTCTAACTTGTGACCGTAACTAGGTGTACGCTAGGGCTCAGACGGGATCGTGCTTAAGGGTTGAATTGATCAAAGCTATCAGAATCTAAAGGTAAGAAAACTGCACCCGATTATGTGATTGTGTTGGGACTAAGAGCTCCCTATATCTGTATGATATCATAGATGGTATTATGCCATGGGACATGTGATAAACCACCTAAGAGTGCCGTAAATAATATTTGCGCACAGGGCGCGACTCAGCCACTGGTAGCTGAGGACAACTTAATATTCACCGAGCTCGGTTTAAGCGGGCTAGAGTCAGTGGGATAAATAGAGGGTGCAGCCTAAGGGCGTTAACCCTGGTTATCATGTGTAAATTGATTGTTAATTTGAAATGATGTACTTGGTATGCTGAATACTTGAATAACGTGAATGTTTGGACTGTTGAGTACATGATTATACTGCATATGTTATCTGGTTGTTTGCATAATGATTGTGCTCTGTTGTTATGTTTTCTTGCTGGGCCTTGGCTCACGGGTGCTACGTGGTGCAGGTAAAGGAAAGGTGGACCAGTCCTGAGATGGAGAGCTTTGTGACTGAATGTACATAGTCCGCCAATCGGCCGCCACGGCCGAGGAGTGGTACAGGACGAGAAAAGCCTAATTGTCTATTTTTCCTTAGAGTGGCTAGTAACTGTATTTTAATCCTGAAATTTTGTAAACTGTCTTTTAACTTTACTACTTTTGGGATCCCATGTAAAATGTTTGATTATAAGAAATGAAGCTTTTGGGACCAAAATCTTTTAACCCTAGTTCAACTGTAGTTTCAGTGACACGTTTACAACTAATTGACTTGGTTAGCAAGTCTTGCACCTTTATAAACACACAGTGTAACGGTCTTGGCTATCCAGGGCGTTACAACTTGGTATCAGAGCGTCCTAGGTTTAAGGGTTCTTGAAGACTGGTTGGACATGTACATTCGCCACGAAAGACAAGCTCGACTCAAGGTTTGGTAATTGTGTATACATGATTATATGCTTAAATGAATAGAATGGAATATGACTGTTGATATCTGCTTGATTAATATGGAGCATGAGATACTGATAGGGCCTGGCCCTTGACTATTGCATGATGATATTGAGGCATGCTTATTAGCATTGCTATGCATGTGAATGAAAATATTTGAATACTTGGATAAACTGTTATATCTTGATTGTTTGGGAATGTTTGAGTTCTAATGGTGAATCATGGAAGGATTATTACCCTGTCATCATAGTCGGACCGCTGAGTCATTGATTGCAGATTGACTTGGATAACTATGCGTCCAAGAAAATCTACACGACTAGCCGGCACCAGGTCTGAGACTAGAGATGATGACCAAGGACAGACCCCTCCGCCAGTCCCTGAGAACTGGAAGCAACTTATGGCGGACATGCAAGCGCGGCTACAGAGCTAGGATGGGCATATCCTCATTTTGCGACAACAGGCTCCATCAGGGAGTGCTGCCCCTATTATGCCACCTGCAGTGGTACCAGTGGTACAACCAGTAGAGGTTGGTAACAGGTGGGAGCCATTGTATGAGTGGTTCAGGAAATAGCAGCCCCTGAACTTTGATGGAGGACCTGATCCACTGAAGGCCGAATAATGGATGACCATGATTACTACTATCCTGGATTTCATGAGGGTAGAGGGACATGACAGAGTGGCCTGTGCCACATATATGCTAAGAGAGGATTCTCGTATCTGGTGGGAAGTGGCATCACAGACTAAAGATGTTACTGCTTTGACTTGGGAAAGATTCAAGGACCTATTCAGTCAGAAGTAATATAATGTTGCCATCAGGGCAGCAAAGGTAAATGAGTTCGTGGGGCTAGTTCAGGGCAGCATGAAAGTTACAGAATATGCCCTAAAGTTTGACAGACTTGCGAAGTTCGCATCAGACCTTGTGCCTACTGATGCAGCTAGGCAGGACAAGTTTATTAGAGAGCTTAATGCTATGATAGCCCAAGATGTGAGGATTACAACAGTTCCTGGGGGAGCAACTTATGCCCAGGCTGTAGAGAAGGCTCTTACCACTGAGGAAGCGGAAAATAAGATATGGAGGGAGAGTGCAGCAAGGCGGGAGGGCTGCAGGGCGGTGCCTCCATATTCTAGTTCTGGTAGGGGTAGAGGCCCTAGTGATTTGAAGAGGAAGACCCTGATGCTTTGACCGCTCCTGGTCCTGATAGGAGAGGACGGGGTACTCAGGTTGGCCGTCAGGGAGGCGGTGATTCATGGAGGACTTATCCTGAGTGCAAGAGGTGCAGAAGATGCCATCCGGGTGAGTGTCGGGCTAAGGCCTGTTATGTGTGCGGGGTGGTAGGACACCTTAAGAAGGGCTACCCGTCTGTGAAGAAGGGAGATGCAGGGAAGGTGGACAGCTTGACTCCAGCTCGAGTGTTCACCCTGACGCAGGCGGAGGCCGAGGCTAGTCCCTCGGTAGTGACAGGTCAGCTTTCTAGCGCTGGCTCTCCTTTTACTATATTGATTGACTCTGGTGCTACACATTCGTTTGTTTCTAGTAAGGTGATTGATAGACTCTGTAGACCTAGTGAGTATTGTACTTTAGGGTTTGGGACTATTTTGCCTACAGGAGAACTGGTAGTTTCTAGGAGGTAGATTAGAGCACTGCCAGTGATGGTAGATGGTAGGGAATTGTTAGTAGACTTGATTGAGTTAAGTATGGAGAACTTTGACATGATTTTAGGTATGGATTGGCTGGTTAGATATGGAGCTACTATTGGCTGCAGGAAGAAGATGGTGATCTTTGAGCCAGAGGGCGATGATCCATTTGTCTTTGTGGGAGCAGTGAATGGACCCTGCGTACCCAGGATATCAGCGCTGAGAGCCAAAGATCTGTTACAAGGAGGGTGTATAGGTTTTCTGGCTAGTGTGGTGGATACCACCAGGGTTTCGCCAACAGGACCAGAAGAGACCAGATTGGTTTGCGAGTTCTTGGATGTGTTTCCTGAGGACTTACCTAGGTTGCTGTCACGTAGGGAGATTCAGTTTGTCATTGAGTTGGCGCCAGGGACAGAACCAGTGTCAAGGGCACCATATAGAATGGCACTGACAGAACTGAAGGAATTAAAGATACAACTACATGAGCGTCTGGATTTAGGGTCATCAGGCCTAGCTACTCGCCATGGGGTGATCCAGTTTTATTTGTGAAGAAGAAGGACTGGACTTTGAGAATGTGTATAGACTACAGGGAATTGAACAAGTTGACTATCAAGAATAAGTATCCCCTACCAAGGATTGATGACTTGTTCGATCAGCTGTAGGGTAAGACGGTGTTCTCGAAAATTGATCTTTGATCTGGTTATCACCAGCTGAGGATCAAGGACGAGGACATACCGAAGATGGCCTTCTAAACGAGGTATGGGCACTGTGAGTTTCTGGTCATGTCATTTGGTTTAACCAATGCCCCAGCAGCCTTTATGGACCTAATGAACAGAGTGTTCAAGGACTTTCTAGATCAGTTCGTTATTGAATTCATTGACGACATCTTAGTGTACTCCAATTCAGAGGCAGAGCACGGGATTCATCTTCGATAGGTTTTGCAGAGGTTGAGGGAGCATCAATTGTATGCCAAGTTTAAGAAATGTGAATTTTGGTTACTAGAAGTGACATTCCTTGGACATATTGTCAGAGCAGATGGGATTAAGGTGGATCCATCTAAGGTGGAGGAAGTTAGGGATTGGCCGAGGCCAAGGAATGCCTCGGAGGTGCGAAGTTTTCTTGGTCTAGCGGGTTACTACAGACGGTTTGTTGAAGGCTGCTCGAAGATAGCAGCACCGAGGACAAAATTGACACGGAAGAATTTGAAGTTTATCTGGTCAGACAAGTGTGAGAACAATTTCCAAGAGTTAAAGCGACGACTTATTACCACGCTTGTGTTGAGTCTTTCTTCGGGGGAAGGGAAGTTTGTTGTTTACTGCGATGCGTCAAGGTTGGGTTTAGGCTGTGTGTTGATGCAGAATGAGAAAGTCATAACTTATGCGTCACGACAGCTGAAGGAGTATGAGCAACAGTATCCTACTCATGATTTGGAGTTAGCAACTGTGGTATTCGCACTGAAGGTTTGGTGGCATTATCTATATGGGGAGTAGTGCGAGATATACACTGATCACAAGAGCTTGAAGTACTTTTTCACACAGAAGGACCTGAACATGAGGCAGAGACGTTAGCTAGAGTTGGTGAAAGACTATGATTGTGATATTCTTTACCATCCAGGGAAAGCCAAAGTAGTGGTGGATGCATTGAGCCGGAGAGGCCTAGGTCAGTTGTATAGTTCCACCCAGATCTCGAGAGAGTTAGCTCATGAGATGGTTAGAGCGGGGATATAATCGGTGGTGGGCTGGTTGGCCAATATTACTCTGCAGTCGACCCTGCTAGAGCGGATTAAAGAAGGGAAATTGGTAGACACTCAGTCACAGGAGGTTAGAGAGAATGTCTTAGCGAGAGTAGCAAAGGACTATTCTATTTTTGAGGTTGGTTTGCTTCGGTATCAGGGGAGGATTTGTGTTCCAGCTGATGAGGGGAATCGACGAGAGATACTGGGTGAGTCACATACAACGCCGTACTCACTTCATCCGGGTACCACAGAGATGTACCAAGATCTACAGACATTGTATTGGTGGCCCGGGATGAAGAAGGATGTGGTAGAGTACGTAGCCAGATGTTTAACCTGTCAGCAGGTGAAAGCTGAGCATCAGCGATCAGCAGGGTTGCTTCAGCCTTTGGGTATCCCCGAGTGGAAATGGTAGGATGTTACGATGGATTTTGTGGGAGGTTTACCCAGAACAGTAGGGCTTCATGACTAGATGTGGGTAATAGTGGACAGATTCACTAAGTCAGCCCATTTTCTTCCAGTGAGGTCGACATATACTATGGATCAGTATGCAAAATTGTATGTGAGGGAGATCGTACGTTTCCATGGGGTTCCTAAGTCTATAATGTCATATCGAAATCCTATCTTTACCTCCAAGTTTTGGGGTAGTTTGTAGAAGGCTATGGGGTAGTTTGCAGAAGGCTTATCCCAAGCGTAGGGACGTGGAGTTCTAGGTTGGGGACCACGTGTTTCTCCGAGTTTCACCCCTGCGAGGGGTGAGGAGATTTGGAATGAAGGGCAAGCTAAGCCCTAGGGTCATCAGACCTTTTGAGATCCTAGAAAGGATCGGTCAGGTGGCTTACAGGTTAGCCATGCCACCATCATTGTCAGGAGTCCATGACGTATTCAATGTTATGCTCCAGAAGTACGTCTCAGATGTGACACATGTGTTGAGGTATGAAGACTTGGAGTTGCAGACAGATTTAGCTTATGAGGAGCAACCGGTTCAGATTTTGGATTGAAAAGATAAAGTACTACGAAATAAGGCTATTCCTCTTGTTAAGGTGTTTTGGAGGAATAGTAGGGTCGAGGAGGCTTGAATCAGCGATGGGGGATCAGTATCCCGAGTTGTTCAGGTAAATTTTGAGGACGAAATTCTCATTAGGAGGGGATAGTTGTAACGCCCCAACTTTACTAATAGGGCTTAAGGGCCTTGATTAGTGTGCCGGGAGGGCATAATTGGATTATATGTGATTTAAGTGATTAAAAGCACGTTTATATGACTATTTGAATATCCGTGACGCATGAATATGTGTATTATTATGCATGTAGGCCCTGATTAGGTTAGAAGGGCATATTCATAATTTTGGCCCGTTGAGGGCATAATTGTATATATCTGTGATAAATTGTTGAGACCACATTATTATGTGGATATATTTGTAACTTGTGACTCGAGGTAGTCCTAGTGAGCGATTTAGCGAAAAATTCACGGCGGGGATTTATACCCGGCTCAGGGCGAGCCTGGGGGTATTTATGGGAATTTAGGAAATATACTGGAGTCTATTTTGATGTTGAGGAATATAATTGGTGATTAGTTAGGTGTCAGGAAGTAAGCGGTAAATATTAGAGACATTCGAGGAATTAGCGCGAATTGGGCGTAATGACCAAAAGGCCCTTAGAATGATTTGATGGCTTAGGATTTATGGGAGGGAAAATTGCTCATTTGAGTTAAAAGCAGGGATAGGTATTAAATGATTTATGCCTTAGTGGGATGTGTAGAAAGTGGTAGAAGTCTAAAGTAAGAAGGAAATAAAAAAAAAAAAAAAAAAGAAGGAGAAAAGAAAGAAGGGAAAAGCATGAGCTTTCTCTCACATGGTTTGGGGTTTCTTCTTCAATTCTTGGGGTCTTTTGGAGCTAAAATTGAGAGGAGCTCTTGGCTAAGGCTTTGCACTTGAGACCTTGATCAATTTTGAAAGTTTAGCAGGGGTTAGGCATCCAATTAAGGTAAGGTTTTGAGGTTGTTACTCAGTTTCTGGTTCTTAGTGTTAATATGGATTTTGAGCTTAGTTTTGGTGGGAATTCTAGGGAATTGAGGCTGAAGTTTTGAGGAGTGAAAGCTAAGGAAGAGTGGAGAATAGCCTAAGGTTGAACTTCTCTGTTGAAGGTAAGAAGTTCTGAGCTTGATCACTTGAATTCTGTGGTTTCAGTTGTTTTTCTTGTTGAGTTTTTGAGCTCTAAGTTCAGCTACGGTGATTTCTTTGTTTTGAGGTGCATGTGACTGAGTTTTGTATGGTTGGGACTTATGGGGTGAGATATAGATGTTGGTAGGTTTTTTTTGGAGTTTTGTTAAGGTTTGGAAGGATTTTGGAAGGTTTTAGCTCGAGGAAGTTCGAAGAGGAGAAGTCTGGGTATTGTCTAGCTGTGATTAGCGCTGTAGCGCTAGCCTTAGGGCGCTACAGCGCTAGGCTTGGGTGTCTGGGAGCCTGTTGGCTCTGTTTGTAGGTTGTAGCACCCACTTTAGGGCGCTGTAGTGCTACCCTATTCCCAAAAAGGTATTTTTGGGTTATTTCTTAGGGTTTTTGCCCGGGGGCTCGGGGTCTGATTCCACCACCTCGTTTGGTGGAATTAGGGCTTCCCGAGGGCATGGGATTGGTCCTGAGGCTAGGTTTTGGAATTGAAGTTAGGAGTTGGTTCTAACTTGTGACCATAACTAGGTTTACGATAGGGCTCAAATGGGATCGTGCTTGAGGGTTGAATTGAACTAAGCTATCAGAATCTAAAGCTATCAGCCAATCGGCCGCCACGATCGAGGAGTGGTACAGGAGGAGAAAAGCCTAATTGTCTGTTTTTCCTTAGAGTGGCTAGTAACTGTATTTTAATCCTGAAATTTTGTAAACTGTATTTTAACTTTACTACTTTTGGGATCCCATGTAAAATGTTTGATTATAAGAAATGAAGCTTTTGGGACCAAAATCTTTTAACCCTAGTTCAACTGTAGTTTTAGTGACACGTTCCCAACTAATTGACTTGGTTATCAAGTCTTGCACCTTTATAAACACACAGTGTAATGGTCTTGGCTATCTAGGGCGTTACACCTTTCGATCTACGATCGAGCTCACATCGAGCTAATCTCAAACTGTAAACATAACCCTAATTTAATACCCCTATCGATCTACTATCGAGCTCCATCGAGCTCACTTCAAGCTAATCTCAAACAGTAAGCAAAAAAACTTATGTAGCCTATTGGGCTCTCATCGAGAGCATATCGAGCTAATCTCAAACAATAAACAACAACCTTAGTTCAACACCCCTACGGACCTTCTATCAAGCTCCATCGAGCCCACATCGAGCTAATCTCAAACAGCAAACAACATAACTTGTGTAGCCTATCGAGCTATCATCGAGCTCTCATCGAGCTCATATTGATCTAGGCAACCCCCCATCGAGCTCCTATCGAGTCAATAAAAACAGAACTTGTAAAATTGAAAACAAAACATAATTTCTACCACTATTGATTCATTAGGTATAAATGGCTTACCCCATCATTGAGCCAAGATTGGGGTGTCTTCCACGTCAGAAACCACGCTGGACCATGATTTCCAGTCTTTACATCCCTCGGGTTCTTTGGGGATGCTCCAAGCAACCACTTGGACACTGTCCTATACTGTTTGTGATCTGGCTTCTTGAGAGGGTCCAGCACCTGTGTAGCCTCCTCTTCTGGTGCAGCTGCATCAGTGTGAGGTCTTTTCCTCGTGGGATCAGTGTAGTCCTCAAACCAATCTGGCTTGTGTCTTTGGCGTCTAGTCCTCTGAAATCGAACCCCAGCAACATCCTTAGAGTTGACAATAACGACTCCCGAAGTCGCAGCATCAGGTGTCACAATGATGGTAGGAGGTGTGGTTGGATCATCAACATAGTCCAGAGGAATATCCAGTGACTTTAAGTCTGAATCTTCCTTGGAGCCCCTCGGTTTCTCCTTAATAAACGTCAGGATCTGACTGACTGCATCCAGGATCACTGACTGGTTCTACAAGAGGGCCTCCTGTCGACCCTCAACTTTGTCCAACTGATCAATCAAGTCGGCGAGCCCAGGGGCTGAGGCTGGGGCTGGGGTTGGGGCTGAGGCTGGGACTGGTATTGGGGCTGAGGCTGGGGCAACAGTAGGGGTGGGACCTGTAACCTCCTCCTCCTCTGGGGCAGCATCATCAAATATCTTGGCTGCCTCGGCTTCCTGAGAAACTATCTCCGTGACTTTCTCAAAAGTCGCATCCTCCTCCTCATCAGCCTTCAAGGGATCCAGGCCAAGCCCGGGATAAAGGGGAAGATCTCCCTCTGTCAATGACAAATAATAGTCTTTTTCTGTTGGTCGAGGCTTCAACATCGGAAGCACGATCAACTGCAAACAACATCAAACATTTGGTTAACTAAAATAATCATTAAAGATAAGCATATAGATAAAAAATAATTGTTTAATGTCAATCAAATATAACTTACATTCTTCTACGATAACATCAGTGAGATGACGGACTTGGTGAAATCCTTATTGCTCTGATGCGACCAACTAAGCATCTTCAGGACCATGTTTCCCGTGCTCACAACAAACTCCGTCGCAAGCTACTGGATAGCCTCATATGCCCAGTACTGTAAGGCTGGGGCATAACCATACATACTGTACTTAGACTCTTGTTGCACCTTGGCATCCTTCTTATTGTCATAGCTGGCCTTTTGCTTCACCATGTCCTTCTTACAAGACTGCAATAGCCTCTTGTAAGAGTACTTCCCCCATGGATAGCTGAAGAAGTAGTCGACGTCCTCAACCATATTAAGAATATATTGTCATATGTGCAACTTTCCTTCTATGGCATTCAGAACCCCCTCAACCAACAAACATAGACCAAGCTTGTACACATCTTCCACAACAGTACAAGTCTTGAAAGCATGGTCCACCTGTGAGAGCTTCACTTTCTCAGCATCATTGAAATACTCCTTTATCAACCGGCCGCTGAGATTACGCTCTTCTAACTCTTCTGGTGACGAGAGGTACTGAAATTCAACCCCATCACCAGGGAAAACTCTCCCATGCTGAATCTACAAGACTTTGACCACAAGAAAAAATGCACACCATCTTCGTTGTTTCTAGCAATTTTCCTCAATAGAAGTTGATGCACCAAAAATCCAGAGAAATTAAACTTCGAAGCCAAAAAGAATTGCTTGAAAGGGGATTCCTTAGCCCTTTCTATTAGCTCGAGGTCCACAAACCTAGTCTTAATATGATTTAAAGTGCTACTACCCCGATATGTCACTCGACCAGGAAAGTGATCACTAAACGGAACAAGAAACTTAGGCATCTGCAACATGAAAAAAAATTGGTAAGTGTTGACCCTTGTTTTGGTCAACTTACATGGAGTCAAAATGCTTGATGTGGACAGATATGTTGGAATGAATATAATGACAAAAACAGTAAAGCACACAAGAATTTATAGTGGTTCGGCCCCAGAAACTGGTAATAACCTATGTCCACTTGAGCTATTATTAATATGAGATCTCAAAGGAGTGATCAAAGAACTAGGGTTCTTTGAGTTTCACAGACCTGAGAGAGAAAAACAATACAATCGTTAATCTAATAGCCAAAAAAGTCCCTTCCTTGAGCTATCTTTTTCTATTTATAGGATCAAGGAGGATTACATGAATTTGTTATAGATATTATCTCCTAATTAGTCGGATAATCAGGAATCATAGGAGATAATCTCAGGATTGACTTTGATTCACCCAAGATCATATTGAAATATGCGGAGTGTACGACCATGCTGGTCGTAAGAAAAACTCAACCGTCGCGCCTGTAATGTCTTACTGGTTGATACTCTAACAGAACTCTGCCAGGTGTCAGCCATGTGTTCAGAAATCGCCTGCCACGTCATCCATGCCTGTTTTTTGGATAACATTTGCCCCCCAAGTTTATTTATATCGACCAACAATAAATAAACTTTAAGGAAACGACCCTTCGACTACCCCACCAGATCTGTCAGAGGAGTTCGTGCATCCTTGGGAAAAGTAACCTACCCCTGTCCATTCATGGCTTTTCTGTTCCCAAGTAACCTATTGACGGCTATCACCCTTCCCCATGCTTCGAAAAGAGGAAACTGATGATTACTTCCTCTCTCATGCCATGGACAAAAAATATATATAGCCTTCTCATAGTTTTCTTTTCCTTTTTACTCAAGTTATTTCTTCTTCAAGAAACCCTAAAACCAGAACCTTCAATCTTTCCGAAGGCCATCTTTCAGTGTTTCAAGAACCAGCCGTCCGTTCGTCTTTGCTTGAAGCTCTTCCAAATCTCCATGACCTTTGCTTTGGTAAGTTTCAGAACCTTTATGCTCTCTTATCTTTGCTGTGCATGCCTCTGTGTTTCTGGGTTAAGATGCATGAAGGTAGGGGATTTATTGGGTGATAGTAGATAGGATGATGTTTCTCTATCATTTAGAATTTACGAGTTAGTTTGATAGTTGAGATCACAAATTTAGGACGTAAAACCGAAGTAAAGATTCGATTTTTATGCTAGTTGAAAAACTGAGTTTTTCCCGCCCTTAAAGGAGTTGAAAAAGCTTTTTCAAATTTTTTTTTACTTTCACTTTTTGATCTGCCTTTCAAACAGTTCGTGTGAAAAAATTAGTTTTTTGTTAGAATGCTGTTGTATAAAAGTTTGACTTTTATACACGACCAGCGTTATTCTAAAAAACTTTCTAAATTCTTCATCCACACCTCCCCATTCTTCTGTTCGCAGATTTTAATGCCAGATTTGTGGGGAGGTGAGCGGCCAATCGACGATGATCTTCTTGCACAACTGCTTGAAGGCGAAGAACAGCCGGCCCATCGCGTTCACGAGATTCCATTTTCTAGAGTTTCTTCTTCTAGACCTCAATCATCACCACGTCAAATGGCCCGCTCTAAATCTCCAGGCAAGAAGAAACCAAACCCTGAAAACAATCCAAATCCACCTGCCCAGCCTGATTCACAGGCTAGGGTTCCCTTGACTAGTGGTTGAGAAAACATTGCCCCTGACCCTCGCATTCAGGTCAGGGCTCGCCCTCGGCATTCAAACCTTCCTGATGTCCAGTGGTATCTTTCTCCCACCAGCCAGGTGACTCCCCGGATGCTTGCCAATTAGCTTAGGAAGTATCCTCTTACCAGGGTCAATCTCAAGATCCCAGTTGCTGACTAGAGAGCTAATCTGCCTGGGGGCGTCTACAGCGCTTGGTCAAGGTACCACATAGAGGCGGGGGCTACCCTTCCTCTACATCCATTTTATCAGAGGGTGGCAAACTACTTCGGTGTTGCCCCCTTTCAAATTACCCCAAACAGATATAGAATGCTGGCTGCACTCTACATCCTTTATAAACTCAAAAAATGGCCAGAGCCCACCCCTCATGAGGTCAACTTCCTTTTTGACCTTAAGTCCAACCCTCAACAAAACGGGACGGGCTTTTTTCATCTTTGTCACCAGGAAACAAACTGAACGTTCCTGAGTGACACTACCCATATATCCAATGTGGGGAAATACAACCAGGAGTATTTCCTCACGCCAGACATGATTGCGAACAACTTGGCCTTCGCTCGAGGAGGTAAATGTCCCTTTTCACTGGTCGCTACTTTTCCTTAGAAAATTCTTTTGCACTTCTCTAAAGTATCTTGTGCCTTTTAGGACCATGGTTACGCCCGAACCCAACACCAGACATGGTGTTGAGGTCCAACGCATTGGCCAGGATGGCTGACGTTGAAAAAAGCATTAAGTCCCTGGTCACTGATGAAAACCTGAGGCTGTCTGGCCTCCTAGCTCCTCGTCAGGAAACGAGGGAACTCGTGGTGGCCGACGCCATTGCTGAGGGGCATCCCGAGCAGCAATTCCCAGCGTCCCCTCCTCGAAGGAGGCCAACGGGGGTTACGACCAGGGAACCCACTGGCGTCCCTTCAGCATAGAGGCCTTCTGCGCCCCAAGGGAAGGGGAAACAAAAGGCAACAGAGTCTGTCATAGACTTGGATGAGTCTTCAGAAGAAAACGGTACTATTATTTTTCTTTTAAATAGCTTGCCAATTCCCTATCACTTGTTTGATGGGGACGGCAATTTTACGTATACTCCAAATCTAGGGCCAGACTTCTTCATGCCAGAGAGTGAGTGTATGACTAATAGAGTCAGTAGTGTAGCAACAAGTAGTTGTAGCTCGGGTATTGAACTTTGTGATTTCCTTTACCTCCTTTTTGATATGCCATGATTTTTTTTATCTATTTTTGTCTTACTGTTTGCATGCTTATCTTTTTCTGCAGAGATGGCTTCCCCCAATGTTTTCGACTTATATCAGACTCAAGAGGAAGAGGAGGTCCCCCTGGTCCGACGGATCGGCTAGGAGACACGATGGCGAATCAAGCCAAGCACCCTCGGCCAAGAAGCGTCGAGCAGCTGATCCTCCTAAGGACGGGCCCTCTGGCCAACCTTCTGCTCAAACACCCACCTCTGCTGAGAAGGAGGCAGCACCTGCCACCACCAACCCTCCGCCTGCGGCTCAAAAAGAACAGGCCCAACAAGCCGAACTTCCTGGGTCCCGACTCTTGAGCCGTTCCCTGCGATCAGCTAAAGATCGCCTTGCTCACATCCTGAAGCATGACCGTTGTAGGGAAGCAATGGCTGAGGTTGAGAGCATGGGGGTCGATCATATCCACAACAGGGCTCTTAACGAAGTGGCTAGTGTAAGTACTCTTTCTCTTGGTTTTTATCTTTCCTTCTTATAATATAGCCTAACTTTTATCCTTTGACTGCAGGCCATGCTGACAATGATCGCTGCTCATACTCGTGCTAGCGCTAGCATCGAGCAATCTCGGGCGAAGGTCATCGAGGAGCTTTGGGCCGCAGAGGCTAGGCATGCTGGGGAGTTGGAGGTGGTCACCCAGCAGAAGGATGCTTTGGTGGCAGAATTGGCTGAGAAGCAAGCTTCTCAGGAAACTTTGAGGTAGCAGAGGGATGACTACCTGGAGTCCAGCCGAATCCAATGGCGAGAGGTCAAGAAACTTAGGGAGGAGCATCTCGCTAAGGACGCGACCATTGCTGTTCTCAAAAGCCAGGTGGAACAGCTCAAACTCACTAATGCCAAGGACCTGGAGAGGTACAAGAACGCGACACTTTGATGTTTCTATGATTTTTGGAAACACAACCAAGGTGCCGACTTCAGTTACCTCCCAGAAGACGCTAGGAATGCCAAATTAGCCCGCTGTATTGCTTGGTTGGCTGCTGAAGAGAGAGCTAGAGTGCCTACTTCCCCAAGCATTCAGCCAGCTGCTGGAGCGGAGGGAGGAGAAGCTGCCGGGGACATAGTCGACCAAAGTGCTGAACAAGATCCTCCTGCTCCTAATGCTCCTTGAAGTTTTTATTCTGTTACTTTTGTTTAATTACACGACCCACGAGTCGTGATGTAAAGACTAAATTTTATTTTTAATTTTGCTGCATGGGCAACATATTTTCCTTTTACTTTGAACAATTACATCCAAGCAGTATTGCTTGTGGTGTAAGAGAATTCCTTTTGATATTATAATATTTCTGCTTATTATAACATCTGTTTGCATGACCGAACTTAGCATAGTACTTTGGCTTGATTTTACAAAATATAAATTTTGAAAAATACTCTAAGTACCATAGCATGCTTTCACTCAATTTGTTCATGTGTTTACATACCTCTTGGTATGCTTTGCTATCGATGTACCCTATATGCCCCCCAAGTGACTGAGGAGCTTTAGGTCCTTGGTCACTTTCCTTGACCACGACCTGTACGAACATTACTGCTCGGTAGGAAATGCAACACTTATAATACCGTAAAACAACACACGTAATGAACAAATCCTTGTAAAAAATTTACAAAGGTTGGCAAGAATGACTGGCTGCGCATAGTCCCTTATAATTCTCGTATTAAAATGGACTAAACATGTCTTTATGAGTGATCTTAAAAAGATCTTACACGTATAAGCAATTAGCCATATAACATGGCTAACCTTTTTTCAAAACTTGTAAAAAGTAAAAATTAATACAAGCCAGTCCTTTAAAAAGAACTGTTTATTGATAATACTTGTGCAGGTGTTCTTCGTTCCAATAGCATGGAACGAGATTTCCATTTAAGCGTGCAAGCTTGTAGGTGCCTGGATGAAGGACTTCTTCAATCTGGTAAGGTCCTTCCCAGTTTGGTTCGAGTACTCCAGCAGTTGGGTCGCGGGTGTTTAAGAAAACTCGTCGAAGTACTAGGTCTCCGACTTTGAACTTTCTTTCTTTCACTTTTGAGTTAAAATATTGGGCGACTTTTTGCTGGTACGCAGCTACTCGGAGTTAGGCCTTTTCTCTTTTTTCCTCAAGCGAGTCTAGGGATTCCATCATCAGTTGGCTATTCTGGTCTTGGTCGTATGTGATTCTTCAATGTGAGGGCGGATCTAACTCGACAGGCAACATAGCTTCATACCCGTATGCTAAGGAGAACGGGGTATGACCTGTCGCTGTTCGATGAGAAGTTATATACGACCATAGTACTTCAGGCAACTGTTCTGGCCATGCTCCTTTAGCGTCTTCGAGCCTTTTCTTCAGGGTATCTTTAAGTGTTTTATTCACTGCTTCGACTTGCCCATTTTCTTGTGGATGCACAACTAAAGAAAAGCTTTTGACGATTCCATGCCTTTCGTAGAAGTCTGTGAATAGGTCACTATCAAACTAGGTGCCGTTGTCTGAGACAATTTTTTAGGCAAACCATATCGGCAAACAATGTTCTTGATGAAAAAGTCAAGAACTTTCTTGGTCGTTATGGTAGCGAGGGGCTCATCTTCGGCCCATTTGGTGAAGTAGTCGACTGCTACGACTGCGTATTTTACTCCACCCTTTCCCGTTGGCAAGGATCCAATCAAATCTATACCCCATACTGCAAAAGGCCAAGGACTCTGCATCTGCTTTAACTCATTTGGAGTGGCGCATGGGATCTTGGAGAACCTCTGACATTTATCACATTTTCGCACAAACTCCATCGAGTCCTCGTTCATGGTTGGCCAGAAATAACCCTGCCTCAGAATCTTTTTTGATAAACTCTGCCCCCCAGCGTGATCCCCATAGAAGCCTTCATTTACTTCCCTCATCAGTTCTTTAGCCTTTTCTGGTGTGATACATCTGAGCAGTGGCATGGAGTATCCTCTTCGGTAAAGAACACCATCGACCAGTATATACCTAGCAGCCTGTCTCTGAAGAGTCCTGGCTTTGTTTCTATCTGCCGGTAGTACACCATTCGTGAGATACTCCAAGTACGGTGCCATCCATGTATCTTCTACCCGAATTTCCATATTGGTTTCGTCTGCTCGTATGCTCGGCTCGCATAATCTTTCTACTGGCACTATATTTAAAGTGTCAGCATCTTTTGCACTCGCGAGTTTGGCTAATGCATCTACGTTTGAATTCTGATCTCGGGGAATTTGCTGGAGGGTATACTTCTCGAATTGCGCCAACAAATCTATAGTTTTGTTTAAGTAGGCCACCATTTTGAGACCCCGTGCTTGATACTCCCCTAAGACCTGATTCACTACCAACTGTGAATCACTGTAAATATCAAGCACTTTTATACTCATATCTTTGGCCAACCTTAGCCCTACGAGGAGTGCTTCATATTTGGCCTCATTGTTTGATGCGGTGAAATTGAACCTAATAGCGCAGTGAAATTGATGCCCTTTTGGCGTTATCAATATCACTCCTGCTCCTGCGTGAGATTCGTTGGACGATCCATCTGTGAATAACTTCCACGAAGGAACTTCGACTTGGGGCTCAGACGCACTAGGTTTTTCGCACTGCTCGTCGTCTGGGAGCTCAGTGAATTCAGCGATAAGGTCAGCCAAGACTTGTCCTTTTACTGCTGCTCTCGGTGAATATGTGATATCGAACTGCCCGAGTTCGACTGCCCATTTTAATAAACGCCCAGCCGCCTCTGGCTTTTGCAGAACTTGTCGAAGGGGCTGGTCAATTAAGACTGTGATGGGATGGGCTTGGAAGTAAGGAAAAAACTTCATTGAGGCCAAGATTAAGCAATAGGCTAATCTTTCGATTGGAGGATACCTCAATTCGGCCCCGATTAACCTCTTGCTTACATAGTAAACCGCCTTTTGTATGCCTTCTTCCTCTCGTACTAGTACCGCACTAGCAGCAAATTCGGTGATCGCCAGGTAAATGAACAAAGTTTCTCCGTCTATGGGTTTTGATAAAATAGGAGGCTGTGCCATGTGGGCCTTTTAAGGCTTGGAAAGCCTGTTCGCAGTCTCCGGTCCATTCGAACTTCTTGTTGCCTCTAAGTAGATTAAAGAAAGGGACGCATTTATCCATCGACTTGGAAATGAATCTACTTAGAGCGGCAATTCTTCCAATTAAACTTTGCACATCCTTGATTTTCACCGATGATTTCATGTCAATCAAAGCTTTGATCTTTTCGGGGTTGGCCTCGATTCCTCTTGAATTAACAATGAACCCCAAAAATTTCCCTGATCCTACTTCGAAGGAACATTTGAGAGGATTTAACTTCATCTGATATTCGTTCAGAACATTGAAACACTCTTGTAAATCCTTTACATGTCCTTCTGCCTTTTTTGACTTTACCAGCATGTCGTCCACGTATACCTCCATGTTTACTCCGATCAACTCCTTAAACATGTGGTTAACCAATCACTGGTAAGTCGCACCAGCGTTTTTCAGTCTGAAGGGCATTACTTTATAACAGTATAACCCTGTATCGGTCCGAAAGCTAGTGTGATCCTTGTCAGGGGGATGCATACTAATCTGATTGTATCCTGAGTATGCATCCATGAAAGAGAGGATCTCATGTCCTGTAGTTGCATCGACCATCTGGTCGATCCTTGGGAGTGGGAAGCAATCTTTTGGGCAGGCTTTATTAAGTTCTGTGAAATCCACACAGGTTCGCCATTTGCTGTTAGGCTTGGGAACCAGTACTGGATTAGAGACCCACGATGGATAAAAAGCCACCCTGATGAACCCATTCTCCTTCAGTCTTTCAACTTCCTCTTTTAAGGCTTTCGATCTATCCTTATCGAGCAGCCTTCTTTTCTGTTGCGCGGGTGGAAAACTCTTGTCAACGTTCATGACATGGCTGATAACTGCAAGATCTATCCCAACCATGTATTTGTGTGACCAGGCAAAAACTTTTTGGTTTTTTCTCAAAAATTCCACTAGTGCATGCTTCGTTGTTGCTTCTAAATTTTTCCCGACCTTTACAACTCTAGTCGGGTCTTTTTTGTCAAGTTGGACCTCTTCAAGGTCCTCGACGGGTCCAACATCTTCCTCAAAATCCCCAAAGCGAGGATCTAAATCTCTATCCTCACTTTGGGAAACACCCTATTTGGTGACTCCAACACCAAATTGGGCTTGCGTATCAATGGCCATCTACAACCTTTCTGGGGGAGTTCTCTTCACCGTTCCCTTCTTTGCCTTCGTGACCAAGGCATTGTAGCACTCCCTTGTTTCTCTCTGATTCCCCAACACGTGTTAGAGGGTGGCTTACGTTGGTCGGTAGGTCCTCGTGCATTATCATGCTGTGGGGGCCCCCAGACCGCAGAGCTTATCTTTGAGTTGCTTCTGTTGCCAGAAGGATGCTGCCCTCTGCTCGGGGGGTTTGGCTCTTCGCCCCTATGGCGTCTAGGACTGTGGGGCTGCTGCCTAGCCCTATTCTGCCTTGGCTGCGGGGGAATGTCACGACTAGCCTGGGATGGAGGCTGCGCTTCAAGATCCCTTGGTGGGACATCCTCCTGAGGCATTGGTGGCTGCTCGGGCGTCTGGGGGCTCGAGGGCTGGATCGGCGGGCTAGGATTGGGACCCCTTTGGGGTGGCCCATTTGAAGGTTGATCAGCCTGTGAGGCAGGTACATCCTGATTCCTAGCCAACTGTAGGGCTGCTTCGAGGGCTACCATGGCCTCCCTCTAACGGCGGTCCATCTCCGCCTGTCTTTCACTCAATTCCTGGCATTGTCGCTCAATTTCTTTTTGCTGCCGCGCCATAACTTCAGCAGCACTTTCTTGGCTGGCCCTCAGATTGGCCAGTTCATCCTGCAATACCCTCATGGTATTCCTCATCAAATTCAAAATGTGGCTCATCTTTGGTCACATTTGGAGGAGGAGGCGGTTGAGATGGTGCTGCGCCAGTTGCCTGCCCAGTCTTCTTTGTTGTTTTTGCCATTTATGCTTCAACAATATCGTATCAAGATCTCAATGAAAGCACCAGAATGTTGACCCTTGTTTTGGTCAACTGACACGGAGTCAAAATGCTTGATGTGGACAGATATGTTGGAATGAATATAATGACAAAAACAGTAAAGCACACAAGAATTTATAGTGGTTCGGCCCTAGAAACTGGTAATAACCTACATCCACTTTAGCTATTATTGATATGAGAACTCAAAGGAGTGATCAAAGAACTAGGGTTCTCCGAGTTTCACAGACTTGAGAGAGAAAAACAGTACAATCGTTAATCTAATAGCCAAAAAAGTCCCTTCCTTGAGCTATCTTTTTCTATTTATAGGCTCAAGGAGGATTACATGAATTTGTTACAGATATTCTCTCCTAATTAATCGGATAATCAGGAATCATAGGAGATAATCTTGGGATTGACTTTGATTCACCTAAGATCATATTGAAATATGTGGAGTGTACGACCATGCTGGTCGTAAGAAAAACTCAATCACCGCGCCTGTAATGTCTTACTAGTCGATACTCTAACAGAACTCTGCTAGGTGTCAGCCACGTGTTCAGAAATCGCTTGCCACGTCATCTGTGCCTGTTTTTTTGGATAACAGTAAGAAAACAAAATGTTAAACAAAATCAGGAAAAAAATCAAAAAAATTTCATCAAAAAACTGAAATAAGTTGTCATCGAGCTCTATCGAGCTATAATCGAGCTGTAACATACCCTATCGAGCAACTATCGAGAAACTATCGAGCCTATCAAGCAATATCAACAACCTAAAACTATGAAGACTATCGAGCTAGTGTCGAGCCTATCGAGCTAAGCAAAATCTGCCTGCATAAATTACCATCCAGCCTAATATCGAACCATTATTGAACCTATCGAGCCCTTTTAATCTAATACCACATATCCCTCGAGCCGACTATCGAACCATTATCGAACCTATCGAGCCATTTTAATCTAATACCACAGATCTATCGAGCTCATATCGATCCACCATCGAACCATTTAAACTACCCCTATCGAGCTAGTTTCATATATTACCATAGATAACATCGAGCTTCTATCGAACCTTCATTGAACCTATCGAGCTACTGGTTCAAACCCAGAAAAAACCACAGAAAAACCCAGACCTAAGAACTGCCATACCCATTCCACACCACCAGATTCAAAGGGATCAAAACAAGAATAATCATCACGAAGGTTCAAGAATTTACCTTAATGAGAATATGGGTTCGATTGACGGGTTCGGCATCGTGGGTTTCGAGCTTTGTTGTCGTCGTTGGATCGACAGGTTCGACAGTGGCCGACTTCGGAGAAGAGAAAGAGAGAGGGTGAGATCGATGCCGTGGGTTCCCTTTGCTTTTCAGGGTTTGCTTCGGTTTGGGTTTGGGGATTGAGAGCAAGAGATAGATAGAGAGAGTGTGAGAGAGTTTGTGTAGGAAAAATTTTGGGTGGGAAAAAATGAGAGGGGTATTTTTGGTACTTGGTGAAAGTGTAGCACCAATTTGAAAATTAATTAGTGCTGGTATTATTTAGTAATTATACACACTATTATGCATAAATAGTTAAATTTCCCATGAGAAATAGAGTATTTATGAGCTAGATATTTTTCCATAGTTTCTGAACACTTGAAAGTAGAGCTTTGAATGTGGGTCGGGCAAGGCCGATCCACATTTTCGAGCCTAAGTTTTAAAAATGGGTGAGGCCGGTTCGACCTATCTAAAATTGTGGGTCGGAACCCAACATTGCCAAACTCGGGTCATGACGTGTCCTATACGAGCCTGTTCGTTTTTTTATATTCGGATTGGACCCATTTTCATACCTATTTTCGGCCAATTGATTTTGATTTTATGTTTTCAAATCATTTTTATTATTATTTTTTAAGCATTTTCATTAATTCAATGGCTGAATATTAACTATTACAAGAGGATGAACACTTTGTGGGTAGCCAAGCCACTAAATTTTGGATTCCGAGAAAGATAAGGCTATCTTAACTGAAGCATGAGCCACACCATTAGATAAATGTGGGCTTGAAAACTATTGCTTACTACACAAATATCTTTTAAAACTAAAGAGTTTGACTTGATTTTTGCTGTAATAGCCTGAACCACACAGATGCAATCTGAATCCACCATAATATTGGAATACCTCAGCCGTCTACATAGCAACATCCCTTGTAACATAGCCGAGGCTTCAACAACATGGACCTCAAAACAAGCATGCACCAATATGGATGAACATCAGAGAACACTTTCATCAATCACATAGATTACTACACCAAACCCTATCCAAGGATTCTCCACCTTTAAGGTTGCATCCACATTGATCTTCACTACTCACGGCATCGGCGAAGACCACACCGACGTTGTTTCTTGAGTGCATTTCAGACCGATAGGAAGTGGTGAGGTTGCATTTTGAAACTTCTCCAAATACTGCAATGACCAATCTATAACTATGTTGGAAGCCAACATGACCTTCTCATGCCAATTTTATTCATTCTAAACCATATCCTCCAAATAATAATACTAAGTTTTATATATCCATATTTATTAAAATAAAATTATAATATATTCAGAGCATACATATATAAACAGTATGGAGGAGCATATACACATACTAATTTAAATCAACTTGAGTACTAGAAAATTGTTAAGTTTGAGATATTTGATCTTATTTATATCATATTTGATATTTTTTATCTTAAAAATTGTTCATTTTGACTTTGGAAAAGTTGATTTGCCTTTGAAAACATCACAAAAAAGTTAAATTACAACAACATTAGGATCTTTGCACCAAAAAGAATATAGAAAAAAAATTATAAAGTAGTGCCACCGGCGTTACAAACTTTTCTATGCCATATAGGTGGCGTTGTAGTGCTACTTCAAATTAGGATTGTACATCGGTTGATTTGGTCGAATTATAACATATTTTAACCTGCTTAATGTAAACATCAAGTTGCAACATTCCAATTGTAACTTGCCCAAATAAGAAAGAGAAAAAAATTGAGATTTTTTCATAAATATATATTTTTTTACATTTTTATGACCCCTGATATTTTTTTTTTCAATTTTACTAACTCAAATTTGCAAAAATACGATTTTAAAGTTTCATAATTATAAAAATACGATTTCAACTAAACATCAATCCTACAATAATATAGTGTTGATAAATCAACTATACAACAACCACACATCAATACATTGTTGAAAAGAGCATTACAAATTAATTAGACATCAATCCATTGTATTAACCCAAAATAAACTCAAAAACAACAAAAAAACAACCTCGAAAAAATTATTCGTTCATTTTAAAATGCGTAAAAAATAAACTCAAAATATATCTCAAAACATTTAAACATATACCCAAAATAAACTAAAAACAACTTGAAAAACATTACCATTAAACACAAAAATTATTTTTAAATATATATATTTATATATATGTAAACCCAAAGTATACCTAAAATAAACCAAAAATATTGTCAACTAGAAATTAGTTTAGAATATACCTCAGAATAACAAAACATCAACACATTACAATGCGGTATCAAAAAAGAAACTAAAAAGACACTAGACATCAACACAACACAAATTAAAAAATAACAAAAAAAATAATCTAGAAAAAATTACCAAAAAGTACAAACCTAAGGTATAACCAAAATAAGCTTATGAATCAACTAGATATCAGCTTAAAATATATATTTTAAAAAAAAAACTAAACATATACCTAAAATAAATTAGAAAATTCATTGAAAATCAACCCACACAACAACAGATATTAATTGTGTTCTCATATGTAAATAATTTTTTCTTTTTATAAAATTAGTGAGCATTCATGGAAAGTGTTTGTTTCTTCATATCATAATAAATGTATTCGTGTAGGTATTTTTATACCTTTATCTTTTGTTGCAGAAAAAAAAAATCAAAGTTATTATTGATTTGTTTAAAAGGTGTTGCTTTTTTATATTGTTGGAGGTCATTGGGACTTGGGAGTTCCTTATCAAATAAAAACTATGTTGGTCCACATCAATTACAAACAAAAACAGAGAAAAGAGAAATGAAAAGACTTTGAAATAATAAATATGTATGAGTCACATAATTGTAAACGTGGATGTTATTTGTATACCCTCTCTAGAGTCTTGAACTTTGTAAATCCTAAAATTGACATATTTTATAGAAATATCTTTTTTATTAAAAGATCATTTTTTGTTTCCCCTTTTTGTGCTTTTCCCAAACTTTCCCTTTCTTGTGATTTGTGGAATATTTAAATTCCTTATTTAATTTTATTTTATCACAATTTGATTATAAAGGGAAGTAATATCTTGCAAATATTCAGTACTTACTCAAAGTCATTTATGGAATAATTGTCTGTATATTTTTGTGCAGCTCAAGTTTTTAATTTAGGAAACTGAATCTTTAATGTCATTAATTATTTTTCTATCTTTAGCATGTTTTTGATCTAACATAGGTCTGAGATGTCCCCACCAAAATCGTATATGTCGGATCAGCATCTTCTAAAAAAGGAAATTCTTCATCAACCAAGAATATCTTCAATTATTCTTGCCTTTATTAGGAGATCATTCTCACCCTTTATGAGCACGAAATGGACTCTATAAATAGGTCTCTAAGGCTGTGAGAAAAAGTGAACTCTTAGATGCATAATTTGTGAATGTATTGTAATATTTGTGAGAGTTCTTTCTTTGTATTCAAGATCATAGTATTCACGTGATCTTGTAGAAATATGAGAGTTTAGTTTATGTGGTGCCACATTCACGAGTGAATACACATTGTAATTTGAGCACAACTTTTATAAGTCTTCGGGAGAGGATTTTTACAAGTCTTGCGTCAGGAGGATGCAAGCACTCGCTGGCCATTGAAGGGAGTTCAAGTGGTTGAGCGTTTCAATCAAGACCAGATTAGTGAAGAGAAGTACAACAAAGTTGCGGCAAATCTCAAAAGGGAGTCTTGTTTTGTTTAAGTCAATATTTTGTACTTGTGATTCTTTATTAATTGGTTTTATTCTCTGAGCGTGGCCCCAAGGAGTAGGTTATCCGAAAGGGTTTCTGAACCTTGTAAAAATTCGTTGTGTTCTTTATTGTTTTGCACTGTGTTTTTATTGTGTTCAATTTCTGTCGTGATAAGTTCGGATTCTGTCCCGACAAAACTGCAATTTGTTTAAACAGTTAATTACCATTCCGCACTTTAATTAATTCACATGATTTAATTAATTTGGTAATTACTAAAAACAGAATTTCAATTAGTATCAGAGCGGGTTACTCATTTCTGAGTGTGATCTTGGTTTATTCCGTTTGTTGTTCTTGTTCTTGCAATGTCTTTTTTCACAGAAGGAGGCTCCATAATTCGCCACCCTTTACTCAATGATTCGAACTATCCATATTGGAAAGTTAGAATGAGAGCCTTCATCAAATCTCAAGATGAAAAGACTTGGAGAGCTGTTTTAAGTGGTTGGACTCCTCCAGCAGAAAGCGATGATGTAACTAAGGTAAAATCTGAACTTGATTGGACTGATGTTGAAGATAAACTGTCCAGTTACAATATTAAAGCATTACATGCTATTTTTAATGGTGTTAGTGAAGGTTACATTAAATTGATTTCTTCATGTGTTTCAGCCAAAGATGCTTGGAAAATCCTTCAAACTCAATTCGAAGGAACTGCTGATATCAAGCGTTCTAGGCTTGTTATGCTCACAATAAAATTTGAAAATTTGAAAATGAATAAAAATGAAACCCTCACTGAATTTTATGAGAAATTGTGAGATATTACTAACGAATATTTTGCTCTTGGTGAAAAACTTGAAGAGAATGTTTTGGTTCAAAAAATTGTTAGAGTTCTTCCTAACAGGTTTCAGATGAAGCTAACTGCAATTGAAGAAGCAAAAGATCTGGACAAAATAAAAGTAGAAGAATTGATGGGTTCACTCCGAACTTTTGAACTAAACCAAAAAATTAGACAAAAAGGTAAAACATAAGAAATCAAGGAGAAATCTATTTCCTTGAAATCTTCTAAAGAAAAGAAGGAAAGTTCAGATGATGAGATGGCTCTGTTGACAAAAAAATTTCAAAAATACATAAAGAAATTGGGAAACAAAAAGGATATATCCAGAAACCCAAAAGGTAATTTTTCTAAACCCTTTGAGACTAATAAAAAGGGTATTCAGTGTAGGGAATGTGAAGGATTTGGACACATTCAATCTGAGTGTGCAAATACCTTAAAGAAAAAGAAAGTCATGACAGCCACGTGGAGTGATCAAGACTCTGAACAGAAGTGATGAGGAGGAAAATAGTGTTGCCTTAACCTCTGTTCACAAAGGTATGGTTTTTTCTTCAGTTGATTACAAGGATGTGTTATTCCTTAATAATTCTATTCAGAATAATGAGAATTCTGACATTGAGTCTGATGATTCTGACTTAGATGAGGAGTCATTAAAAGAGTCTTATAAAATAATGTATGATTAATAGTTGAAAGTTTGCTCTGAGAATCGACTAATGGCTAGCAATAATAATAAATTTGTTGAAAAAATTGAAGAACTTGAGATGATTATTGCTTCCAAAAATGATGAAATTAATTCTTTGAGTAAAGAAATTGATCTTCTGCAAAAAGGTGTCAAAATGCTTAATCCTAGATCTGGAATATTGGATGATATTCTCTCTGCAGGAAAAAAGGCTTGTGATTACAGTGGATTAGGATCTAATGGATCTGAATCCTCAAGAAAAACGGTTTTTGTAAAATCCATGAATTATCCGACTATTGTGTCAACTAACCATTTTGCAGGAACAAGTAACTCTGCAGAGCCCACGAAGTTGTCATCTGTTCCAACAGATCTACAACTAAAGAAAATTTCTCCAAAAAGAAACAATTGACAATTTGTACCATTTTGTCATTTTTGCGGGATGAAAAGACACATAAGACCTAAGTGTTTTTCTCTGTTAAATTTGTTTAAAAAGAATTATGTTAAACACTTTGGTAGTATGAATCAATTCTTGACCAAAAGAAATTCAAAATAAAAAACAATACGGGTCAAGAAAGTTAACTCTGTTTGCTTGGCTACCTTTACCTGTCATAAAATGAATGCATCTAGTTCATGGTACTTTGATAGCGGTTGTTCAAGACATATGACAGGTAATGCCAACATACTTACCAACTTCAAATCCTTGAAGTGTGGAGTAGTAACATTTGGGGATGGAATGACAGGAAATATTTTAGGTAAAGGTACTCTAAATA
Organism: Humulus lupulus; assembly: GCF_963169125.1. Taxonomy (NCBI): domain Eukaryota; kingdom Viridiplantae; phylum Streptophyta; class Magnoliopsida; order Rosales; family Cannabaceae; genus Humulus; species Humulus lupulus. The sequence goes on from NC_084796.1 coordinate 63,059,068, forward strand.
TTGAAGGGTTACTGAAACAGAAAAATGTGCTTCTTGTTGATGGGCTGAAAGCCAACTTAATTAGCATAAGCCAAATTTGTGACCAAGGTTTTCTTGTTAATTTTTTGCATGATGAGTGTAATGTTGTAAATCAAAGTGGCGACATTGTTCTCAAAGGTTCTCATTCTTTGGATAATTGTTACACACTCACACAAAAATTTACATGTCATGCGTCTTCATCAAGTTTTAATAATACTGACTTGTGGCATGACAAACTTAGACATATAAATTTCAAAAACTTGAAAAAGATTGCTAATGCAGTTCTCATCCGTGGTATACTCAAGTGGGAAAACAATTAAAAATTTCCCATAAAGCATAATCTGATATTAATACTTCAAATGTGTTTGAATTATTGCATATAGATCTCATGGGTCCTATACAGGTTGAAAGTATTAATGGTAAGAGATACATTTTTGTATGTGTGGATGATTTTTATAGATTTACTTGGGTAGATTTCTTAAGAGAAAAATCAGATACTTTTGAAGCTTTTCAAACACTATGTACAAGACTTAGAGTTGAAAAAAATTGTAACATTGGAAAGATTGTAAGAATACGAAGTGATCATGGTAAGGAGTTTGAAAATTCTGTTTATGATGAATATTGTAAATCTTTTGGAATTTTGCATGAATTTTCTGCTCCCAAAACCCCTGAACAATATGGGGTAGTGGAACGGAAAAATTGTACTTTGCAGGAAATGGCCAGAGTTATGTTAAATAGCAAAAAACTTACAAAGAAATTGTGGGCTGAAGAAATTAATACAACTTGTTACACAATTAATCGTGTTTTTTTGCATCCACTACAAATAAAATTCCTTATGAAATCTGGAAAGGTAGAAAACCCAATGTCAATTATTTTCATGTATTTGGGTGTTTGTGTTATATTCTTAGAGATCGTGAGAATGTGGGAAAATTTGATGCCAAAAGCGATGTGGGAGTTTTTCTTGGATATTCCACTAATAGTAGGGCTTATCGTGTTTATAACATGAGAACCCAAACTATTATGGAATCAGCTAATGTGGTTGTAGATGATTTAAAAGATTTTTCTAAGTACTCCCATGATGAGGAAATTGACAGGCTCATTGATGTTCAACATCATAAAGAAATGGCAGATCTGACAGCACAACCTTCGGAGGCGGCAGCAGCCATTGCTGATGTATCAAACATTGATTCTGTCAAAACAACAACTGGACAAACAGAGAAGGAAAATCCAGTTATTTCCTCTGACTCCGTTCAAAAAGAACCATCAACCAGAGTAAAAAAGAATCACCCTTCTGATCTTATTTTGGGAAATCTTGAAGAGAGTATGGTCACTCGAAATAGGTAAGTAAACTTGGTTCAATTTGTTTGTTTTACTTCTACATTGGAACCAAAAAATGTGAAGGAAGCCTTAAATGATGAATCATAGATCAATGCTATGCAAGAAGAGCTAGATTAATTCACAAGGAATGAGGTATGGATCCTTGTCCCTAGACCGAGTCATACTAATGTTATAGGTACAAAGTGGATATTTAAAAATAAAACTGATGAATTTGGGACCATAATAAGAAATAAAGCTAGACTAGTTACTCAGGGGTACACTCAAGTTGAAGGAATTGATTTTGATGAGACATTTTCCCCTATTGCAAGACTTGAATCCATAAGATTATTACTAGCTATTTCATGTGTTCTTGGTTTTAAATTGTTCCAAATGGATGTAAAATCTGCCTTTTTAAATGGATTTTTGAATGAAGAAGCTTATGTGGAACAACCCAAAGGGTTTGAGGATCCTTACAATCCTAATCATGTTTTTAAATTGCAAAAAGCTTTGTATGGGTTGAAACAAGCCCCACGGGTTGGTATGAGAGACTAACTCATTTTTTGGTCTCAAAGGGGTTCAAGAGAGGGGGAGTATACAAAACACTTTTTATCAAAAATGTTGATGAAAAATATTATGATAGCACAAATTTATGTTGATGATATAGTGTTTGGTTCTACTAATGATTCTCTAGTGCAGGAATTTGTGAAACAAATGCAGGAAGAGTTTGAGATGAGCATGGTAGGAGAACTCAATTTTTTCTTAGGACTTCAAGTGAAGCAGTCAGACGAGGGAATTTTCATTTCACAAAGAAAGTATGCAAGAAATTTAGTGAAAAGATTTGGAATCGATGCATATAAACCTGCTAAAACTCCCATGGGTACTACGGTAATGGGAAGAAAGTTGATCCAACTCTTTACAGGAGTATGATTGGGAGTCTCCTATACTTAACTGCTAGTCGCCCTGACATCAGTTACAATGTTGGAGTGTGTGCTCGTTTCCAAGGGAACCCCATGGAGTCTCATGTGACTGCTGTAACAAGAATTATTCGTTACATTAATAATACTCTTGATTTAGGCATTTGGTACTCCAAAGAAACAAATTCTAACCTTGTGTGTTATAGTGATGCAGATTGGGCAGGAAACACTGATGATCGCAAAAGTACAAGTGGTGGTTGTTTTTACTTAGGAAACAATTTGGTCTCCTGGCATAGTAAAAAAACAAAACTCCATCTCCTTGTCAACAGCCGAAGCTAAGTACATTGCTGCTGGAAGTGGTTGTACTCAACTTTTGTGGATGAAACAAATGTTGGCAGACTATGGGTTTGATATTAAAACTTTAACCATTTTTGTGATAATACAAGTGCTATTATTACCTCCAAAAATCCTATTCAGAACTCTCGCACCAAACATATTGACATTCGTCATCATTTTATTAGGGAACTTATTGAAAACAAAACATTGATTTTAGAATATGTTGAGACTAACAAACAAATTGCAGATATTTTTACTAAAGCTTTAGACAAGGTCAGATTCGATTCCCCCAGTAAATCCTTGTGGGTTTGTTTTATTTGAATTTGCCAATAAATTGATTATCTTGCCTTGCATATGTGTTTGTGTAAATTTCTTGTCTTGTTTGGAAGAAATTTGATGAGCATATTTTTTGTATTTTAAAAATTAATGTTATAAGTCTTATACTTTGTTAGGAATAAAAAACCATATTTGAAAAATTATAGATCACCAAATTTATATTTGATCAAATCATTATGTTTGTATGAGCATTCCTTAATCCAGTTTCTTTTTCAGGCTCCATTTTGGAAAAGAGCTACCAATACTGATGTGAGAAAGCTGATACTGAGTAAGTTGGTACCAGGTAATTAGCAATTATATTGGAGGATACTCTACCAGTGTAAAGGGCAACCATCAATATAAGAGTTATAGCCTCTATTATGGTTACAATTTGAAAAAGGCTACAATTGCCAAATACAGGCAATGACCCTAGCTTTAAAAGACCAAAGAGAAACGCCAAATTGATTACACATGCACACACACATGCCTGTTGACTAGACTGTGTAAGATGGTTGTAAGACTCATGCATATAATGAATTGATTAAAATATGTTTTGTGATTGGTATATTTTTCGAATTATGGTCACTTAGTATTTGAATTATAACTCATTTCTCTAATTTGTGAAAAATATGGTTATCTTGTTTCTTTTGAACAGGACTTGACATTTACATGGACACATATGGTATGGAAATTTACATTCTATTTTTGGCAAATTTTGAAAAAATAATGATAAAATAAAATCTGTTTTGGACCGTGTATAATAAAAAATTGAAAAATTAATTGATGCAATTTATTTGTTTTACCTCAATATATTCTAAAATATTAAAAAAGTTTCCCATTTTGAGGTGTGAAAGAATTTGTTTTTTTAAAAAAGGAAATATGTTGGCATTTATCACATCAAATCTGGTTACCCATTTTTGGTTACCCATTTTTGAACTTGCCTCATTTGTGCACTGAATACTCTATATATTCGGATTCACTTTGGTTGTTTCATACTCAATGTTTTCTTGTTTGTCTCTCTCACTTATAACCAAAGTGTTTAGGTTTTTTTTTTCTTTGTGTGTTTCACTTGTTTCATTCTTAGCAGCCATGAAGACCCGAGGCCGTGGTTCATCTTCCAAATCTGTGAAGTCTCAGCAGGGGACAGTTCTTGAGTCAATTCCCACTGCCACTCCTCCCGTCCCCGCATCAATCCTTGCTGTTTCGCCTCCTACAGGCCGTCGAACTAAAACCACAGCAAGAAAGAAGGTTCTTGCTCTTCTGGGTCCTATGGGATCTACCTTGATTGGGGCTTCAAGTAAAGGAGTTACCTTTCCCAACCTCGATGCTCAACCAAAACAAGCCTCAGCGGTTCCACTCGCTTCTTCCAAAGGTCAAATAAAAGCCAAACCTGCCTTGACTACAAGTCATTCCCAATAAATCTCCACTGAAGTTGTGTCTAATCCATCTGATCATGACTCTGAATCGTCGTTATCTCCTGATGTTTTGACCCCCAAGGTAAAGAGCAAACGCAAGACCAAAGTTGCTGGAACAAAGAAAGGCAAGAAGGCCAAAGTGGCTCCAACAAAAGGTACCAGCTCCAACTCTGATTCATCTCCTTTATCCCGATTTAAATTGAAGGCAAAAATCAACCCACCTCCTTGCACCTCGTCGGAGGATGTTTCTCCTAAAACAGAAGAATCACTGCCTGAGTTGGACCCTTCCTTGATCGAGCTAAATCCTAAAGTTCCTCTTGACGATTTGGTGGAGGAGACTGAATTTGAAGAAGACCCATCAGAAGCCTCACCTGTTGCATCTGAACCAAAGGGCACAACACCATTGGCATTTCCCGAATTGTCTTCCAAACTCACTAAACAAATAGGTGCCCCTGTCCGTACCTCAGGTTCTTTCAAAGCTCATTCTCTTACTTTCTGTTTTAATAATAATGAGAAAAACATGCAATTTTATGAGCATCTTCACTTTATTAGTGAGCATAATTTCATTTTTGCTCCTCATTGTGTTTTGGGGGTCTTACTTACTTTAGAAGAAATGGGTTGGTTACGTTCTTTGTCTGGGTATGATGGGTTTGTGCCTCAGGTTGTTAAGGAATTTTATGCAAATTTGAATGATGAGTTGTTAGACTAGTCTTCTTTTATGTTTCATAAAGTGTATGTTAGGGGACATTGGTATAAGTTTGGTCCTACTGAAATTGCTAAGGCCCTCAATCTCGTTCCTGTTGAGATTGGTGATTCTATTGAGTTTGCAAAGGATCAAGTCTTGTCTGAGTTGGTTGGTCAAGCTATGGTGTGGGAACCAAGCACCTCTCTACGAGTCTCATATCTCACTCACTATTATGGTGCTCTTTTCAAATTTGCAATGTTTAATTGGATGCCTACCACTCATTCCTCGACCATCACTTAAGACATGGCTTTTCTATTGTTCAAAATTGGGACTGGAGTCACCATTGATCTTGCTGCTGTTATTTTTGATCAAATCATGTCCTTGAGTGGTGCCAAATGCAAGGGTCAACACTTGATGTTTCCGCAAGTCATTTACAAACTTTTGGACTCTCAGCGTCCTTGGAAGAAATCCCACGAGACCTTGACTTCTCCTTTGGTTGGTCATACCTACACTATCAAAGATGACCATGCTCCGTCCACAGCTCGAAAGGTCAAAGGCATTAATCTGGCTAGTTCTGGGTCTAGCAATGTTGTGACTGACACTCCTACTGTCCCGAATGATCTCGCTTTTGTCCAGACAGGAATTACAAGTCTCTCTGACCGGTTCACTCTCATGGATGATACTCAGCGCCAAATTCTTGCTTCATTGGCCATTATCAATGCATCCACCACTCCTGCTCCATGACGGTTACCGTTACTTTCGATTTATTTTTATTTCTTTTTATAAACGTAAAAGAACAGTAGTTGTGTCTTTCTTTTGGTTTCGTTTCCTTTGATCTTTGGCATTTTCTTAGACAATGAGGGGGAGAGAGAGTAACTCTATTTTTGGTACTTTGATTATGTTGGTTGACTTGCAGTTGTTCATTGTTTTTGTTAACATTTTTTTGTCTTATGCTTTGGTTATTTTTGGCAGGGGGAGTCATTTTGTGACTCTTGTAAATTTAAGCACTCACTTGTGTTTTGCAGGGATCTTTTAAAAATAGATATGCTTTGTCTATAAAATTGCCAAAGGGGGAGATTGTAAATCCTAAAATTGGCATATTTTATAGAAATATCTTTTTTATTAAAAGATCATTTTTTGTTTCCCCTTATTGTGCTTTTCGGAAACTTTCCCTTTCTTGTGATTTGTGGAATATTTACATTCCTTATGTAATTTTATTTTATCACAATTTGATTATAAAGGGAAGTAATACCTTGCAAATATTCAGTACTTACTCAAAGTCATTTATGGAATATTTGTCTGTATATTTTCGTGCAGCTCAAGTTTTTAATTAAGGAAACTGAATCTTTAATGTCATTAATTATTTTTCTATCTTGAGCATGTTTTCGATCCAACACAGGTCTGAGTTGTCCCCACCAAAATCGTATCTGTCGGACCAGTATCTTCTAGAAAAGGAAATTCTTCATCAATCAAGAATATATTCAATTATTCTTGCCTTTATTAGGAGATTCATTCTCAGCCTTTATGAGCAAGAAATGGACTCTATAAATAGGTCTCTAAGGCTGTGAGAAAAAGTGAACTCATAGATGCACAATTTGTGAGAGTTCCTTCTTTGTATTCAAGATCATAGTATTCACGTGATCTTGTAGAAATATGAGAGTTTAGTTTATGTGGTGAGTTTATACCACGTTCATGAGTGAATACACATTGTAATTTGAACACAACTTTTATAAGTCTTCGAGAGAGGATTTTTACAAGCCTTGCGTCGGGAGGATGCAAGCACTCGTTGGCCATTGAAGGGAGTTCAAGTGGTTGAGCATTTCAAGCAAGTTCAGATTAGTGAAGAGAAGTACAAAAAAGTTGCAGCAAATCTCAAGAGGGAGTCTTATTTTGTTTAAGTCAATATTTTGTACTTGTAATTCTGTATTAATTGGTTTTATTCTCTGGGCGTGGCCCCAAGGAGTAGGTTATCCGAAAGGGTTTCTGAACCTTGTAAAAATTCGTTGTGTTCTTTATTGTTTTGCACTGTCTTTTTATTTTGTTCAGTTTTTGTCGTGACAAGTTCGGATTTTGTCCCGACATAACTGCAATCTGTTTAAACAGTTAATTACCATTCCGCACTTTAATTAGTTCACATGGTGTAATTAATTTGGTAATTACTAAAAACGGAATTTCAAACTTATTGTATATGTACTTTTTTCTCACTCTTTGTTAAGAGTTATCGGTTATGTCTGTGTCTAATTAGGCAGTTATATTTCTCTCCATATATGTAAAGGAACAAATTAAATAATTATAAATATTTAATAACTAATACTTTTGTAATGCCCTACTAATCAGGGACCGTTACGACGTGTGTTTAAAATAGTGTTGGACTCGCTAAACGAGTTATTTGGACTAAAACATGTGATTAAGTAGGGTATTAAAAAATTTGGTCAAAGGAATAAACATTTCCATTAAAAGCTTTAGTCTTTACATGGGATCCCAAAATAGAAGTTTAAAAGTCGTTTACAACTCAAGGATTACAAAATAAGCCGGCCTAAGCAGCAAAACAGGGTCCAACCCTAGTTCCTCTGTGATATCTCAACCATGGCAGTCGAGAAGACTGCAACCGCCCCTAATGCTCTCCAACTCATGGCTAGCCAAGCTTCTTCTTACCCTTACCTGCACAACATAGCACTCGTGAGCCAAGGCTCAGCAAGAAAACTTAATTAAACAGATTCATATAGTCAACAGAATATAAACAGCATGCTTAGCTGTAATAAATGTAACTAAGCAGACACATTATACAAGTATGCGGCCACAGAGTAACATAAGTGCATATCGCACTTCTATTTATTTAAGTGGCATCCGAGCCAGACAATTGCATAATGAACTCCCAAGGTGGCCTAGCCATACACACATAGCGCCGACCACGACTTTGCACCTCCAATCAGGAATAATCATACATATAGTATATTCATCATATAAACAAATGCAGCACATTCTGGTATACTTAATAAGATATTCATAGGCATAATTATAATCATGCTCATCAACAGGGGTCCGAGCCCTAATCATATCTACATTTAATGATTTGTAATGACCCAACTAATTCTAAGACTTTGGACTATTAAAACTACTATACATAGACACTATTTTCGAGAAAACATACATAAGAAACCTTCACAACTTTATTAAAAACTCTAAGGGTCTGATTGGTTCGCGATTAGAAAACTGTATTTTTGAAAAGTGGGATTCTGAAATGAAAATCTGAATTTAGTGACTGAAAACATGTTTCTGAAAATGTGATTGGTTTAATGTCAGTAAACTGTTTTTGAGTTTTAAAAAACTGAATCTGTGATTGAGATTAAATTTGAAAATATAACAGAAACTGAATATGTGATTGGTTTAGCTGAAAGTAAAATTTAATTATATTGATAAATTAAAATTTAATAATATTGCATTAATTAAATTCATAACAATATTGCATTGTCATTAACTTTGATTTTTTTTATATTAAAGTTATATTTTTTTAGGACACGATTGATTAGTGATTTAAAAATTGTATTTTGAAAAAGTATGATTCTGAAAAAAGAATCTAGATTTAGTGTCTGAAAATATGTTTATGAAAATGTGATTGAATGTATTGTCCGTTAACTATTTTTTAGTTTTATAAAATTGAATAATTTTTTGGTAGAAAATCTAAAAATTGAATATGTAATATATATATATTTTATTTTTTGTATAATAATAATTGAAGTGAAAATATTTTTTTATTTATTTGTTGTAATTTTTATTTGATCAATGATTTTTTTTAGCAAATATATTGTAAATTAGAATTAAATTATATTCTGTTATATAATTTTATAATTAATTATTTTACTAAATTTATATAGATAAAAATTTTAAAAAGTAGATTGACTTGTAAAAATGACAAAAGAAAAAAAATCAAGACTATAAGAAAAATAGCAAGAATTTTTTTTTTTTTTTTTAAATAGTAAGATTATACTGAAAACATTAAGGGGCTAATTGGTAGTTAATTCAAAAATATAATTTTAGAAAATTATTTTCAAATCAAATGATTTGAAAATAAAGAAAACAACAATTTGTTGTTTTCTCTTTTGCTGAAGGATTTTAACTTAGTTTTTAAAAATGGTTTTTTTTATTTTCTAAAACAAGTGTGCCAATCAAGTTTTCATTGCTGTTTTCATTTTTTAAAATCTGAAAATGATAAAACTGTTTTTGAATCCCCTACCAATCACACCCTAAAGTAAATGTTGAAATACATAAATGCGGGGTATGGGATCCCATTGTTTGAAAATAAAACATAACTTTAAACTTAAATGAAATTGTTTACAAAGCTAAATGCGAAAAATACATAAAAACATAATAAAAGACTAAAAATAACGCCGTCCTCGAATCGTTCACGCAGCCCATCGAATCCCTTCATCCTTAGTACACAAACCAAGCTGCCAAGAATCCTTCCGCCGCCATAACTATTTTCTTGCATACATAAAAATATAGGAATGAGCCTAATGCCCAGCAAGGAAAATCTACTAACAACATAAACTATATCATAAACATATGCTATAAAACATATATTCTATAAACTACAATGGCCATCATACCTCTTGGGGCTTGTTAACAAAGCAAAAGTCATATGCCCATAGATTTGTGGGGCTTGCTAGCCAAGCAAGTCATATGCCCATGAATTTTTGGGGCTTGCTAGCTAGACAAGTCATATGCACAAGGACTATATACTATACATAACATAACATAACATAAGATAATCATAGCATAAGCATAACATATCATATAAACATATAAAATTCTATCCTATTTTCCTTACAAAAACTGGGATATGAGAACAAGGACGGGATTTGGAACACTCCTAAAACAAACAATAAGAATGGTGAGTATTTCTAAAGATAAGAGATGATAAACAAGAGAACTAAACCACCGAGAAGAAACTTACCAAAAAGAAATCTTAAGTTCAAAGAACTTAAATACCTAACAAAGAATAGAAAACAACGAGTTAGGATTTGAGTAAAGAAAACTAACGGAAAGAAACATACATAAATGAACTTAAGATTAGGAACACCTTTGGATGTACTAGAATCGAACTGCACCTAGATATTGAAAAACACACAATTTATCTTACTTCCCAAGTGTTTATAAAGCTTAAGACGATAAAGCTTATATCCCAACCCAAGTGTTTATCACTCTATAGTAACCCTAGCAGCTTGAAGGCTCTGAACACAGCTTGAAGAATGAGAGAAATGGTTGGGTACTAGTTCCTATTTTAGAGTTCAAGGAGTGAACTACCTCCTTTTAGCTTGAATAAAAATAATGAGTATTAGTTGAATAATATTTGAATATTCGTTCAACAGAGGCTTAAGACTCGGTCAAAACGTTTAGAGGCTAGTCAAGAGGTTAAGGAGTGAATTAAGCTCGGTTTCAAAAACGTTTGAAAATATGGCCCTAGGGACGATATATCTCCCATCATAGGCAATATATCGCCTAAGCTTATGTCCCGAGTGCTCGTTGTTTCGTTTGTGCGAAGTTGACGTGTTTTTCGTATTCCTCGTGTGGTGATATATCGCCTCTATAGCTGCGATATATCGGCATACGTTGAAATGTTCGACACGTATTTGTACTTTTTCAGCTTAATTTGAATTGGTTAATTAGGTTTGACTGAGTCATAATACAGTTTTAAAGCTGCTGGCAGGTCCTAGAGTTATTAAATATTTCTTTTATAAAACTATTCATCAAAAATACTTAATTTCTCAATAAACATGCACACGACAAGTGTCATGATCTTATTAGTTCTATCTAAACCTTATAGTATAATAAATGACATCCTTATAATCACCTATATCAATCAAACTTTATGTTATAATTAATATTCTTAAACTATAGGTTAAACTTATAAAATCTATAAGTGCTGTTACGAGTGTTCAACTAAGTCCCGGCTTGAACCAAAATCCACAGTAATAAACATACTATAACTACTACTAGCTATTACTACTACTACTACTACTATCTAACTAGCTAAGTAAAATTCTGGGACTCTACACGATTGGACCAAGCCCTAATCACATATCAGGTCACGTATCGGGTGCAGTTTTCTTACCACGAGCTTTGTGTGAATAAAGAAACGACCTTGAGCGCTATCCCTGACCCGAGACTTGTGGAAACCCTAGTCACAATACAAGTATACATTCATCAGGAATCAAAAAATCCCGAGTTCCAATCAAGACTCTAATTCTCAGAACTACTGTTCCCAGAAAATGGGACGCTAAAAATGTCCCCCGAGCCCCCAGGTGGGCTCCCAATCCAGATTCCCGAGCCCCCTGGCCTTACCCTTAAATTTAAGCAAAACAACTTTTCGGGGCACCTGGCGCGGTCGTGCCACTCAACTTGAGACCCAAATGGAATTTCAATTCCACTCTTTCTGGGACACTAGCACGGTTGCGCTACAACTTAGCACGATCGTGCTAGGTCACCAAAAACCCAAAAACAGCCCAGAACATAAGTGTTCTTCCCCAATTTGTACCACTCCAATTTCTACGATTCCAAACCCAGAATTCAACCCAAAACGGTATTTCCCACAAGTTTCAGACAATAAAACACTCCATACAACCTAAGTAAACTAATACTTGTTGGAAAAACAATCAGAGTGAACAACGAAATTGGCGTGGTGTAACGCCCTGGAAAGCCAAGACCCTTACACTGTATGTTTATAAAAGTGCTAGACTTGCTAATCAAGTTGTTTAATTAAGAACGTGTTACTGAAACTATAAAGGAACTAGGGTTAAAATGTTTTGGTCTCAAAAGTCACATTTCTCATAAAGAAACATTTCCTGTTTACACGAGATCCCAAAAATATTAAGATTAAAACCATTTACAAAAGATTCAAGAACTAAATACACTATTAGCCATATTAAGGAAAAACAGACAATTAGGCAATCTCTGTCCTGATCCACTCCTCGGCCACAGCTGGCTATGTACATTCAACCCCGCAGCTCTCCATCTCAAGATTGGTCCAACTTGCCTTTTCCTTTACCTGCACCACGTAGCACCCGTGAGCCAAGGCCCAGCGAGAAAACACAACAACAGAGCATAAGCAATCAACAGACAATCCAATATCTCATATTGCGTTACATATTCTCAACCATATAAACATTCAGAATAACCAAGTATTCAGCATACTAAACATATCAACTCATATCATATATCAGTTCACAAATGATAACTAGGGTTAGCGCCCTTAGGCCGCACCCTTCGTTATCCCACTGACTCCAGCCCGCTTAAATCGAGCTCAGTGAATATTAAGCTATCCTCGGCTACCAGTCGCCAAGCCGCGCCCTGTGCGCAAATATTGTGTACGGCACCCTTAGGCCGCTATCACATGTCCCATGGCATAATGCCATCATTGACATTACACAAATATTGGGAGCACTTAGTCCCATCACATACATATAACCGGGTGCAGTTTTCTTACCTTTAGATTCGCTAGCTTTGTTCACTTAATTCCTTGAGCACGATCCCTCTCGAGCCTTAGCGCTCACCTAATCACAACCATAGATCAAAGTCATCACCAAACCTCAAATCCAAAACCTAGCCTCGGGACCAATCCCGAGCCCCCGGGAAGTCCTAGTTCCACCAAACAAGGTGGTGGAATCGAACCCCGAACCCTTGGTCAAAAACCCTTGAAGATAACCCTAAAACCCCTTTCTAGAAACAGGGCAGCGCTACAACGCTACAAGCAGAACCAAAATCCCCCAGAAAGCATGGCCTAGCGTTACAGCGCCCAAAGGCTAGCGCTATAGCGCTAGTCACAGATAGGCAACACCTCATTTTCCCTTCCTGCAATTTCCTCGAGCCAAACTTAACCAAAACTTCTCCAAATATTCACCAAACTCAAAAACAAGCTTATTAACACACTCCACTCATCCCAAGCATCCCAAATACTCAAAACCCAAGCACATGCATCCCCAATCTCAAAATTCACCATAGTTGACCCTAAACTCAGAAACTCAGCAGAAACTAGTCAAGACATCAAAGTTTAAAGCTCAGAATTTATACCTTTGATGGAAATTCGATTTCAAGTTAGCCTCTAGACCTCCTTAGCTTGTTCTTCCTCAATTCCTTGGCTTGAGTTCCCCTAAAATTCCCATCAACTTAGCTTAGTTACCATAATTCAAGCTAGCCAAACCAGAAACTGAAAACTCCAAAGGCTTACCTCAAGTATTGGTGTGTTCCTGCTAACCCCTTGCCAACCCTTCAAGCTTAGCTTAGTATTCTTGTTACTCAGCTTAACCTAGCTCCCTTCTGAGTTTTGCTCCAAGAAGAATGAAGAGAAATGGTGAGAGAACCACAAACCGACCCTAAGAAAACTACTCTGTTTTCCTTCCTTTTCCTTCTTTTCTTTCTTTCCTCAGCCTTCTACCTTTTTCTAGAATTCCCACTAAGTATAAAGCCTCAGCATACCTATCCCTTGCAAGCCAAATGACCATAATGCCCTCCCTTTTAATTTTAACCCTTTAAGTGCATCTAGGGCGTTTTGGTCATTTCACCCCAATTCCCGCTAATTCCTCGAGTGTCTCTAATATTTTCCGCTTACCTCCCGATACCTAATTAATCACCAATTATATTCCTTATTATCAAAATTAACCTCAATATATTCTCTAAATTCCCATTTATACCCCCAGGCTCGGCCCGAGCCAGGTATAAATCCCCGCCGTGACTTTTTCACTTATCTACTCACTAAGATCATCTCGAATCACAAATCACAGATATATCCACATAATAATGTGGTCTCAACAATTATCACATATATATATATAAAGTTATGCCCGCAACGGGCCAAAATTACGATTATGCCCTTCTAACCTAATCAGGGCCTACATGCATACTAATACACATAGTCATGCATCGCAAATATTCAAATAGTCATATAACATGCTTTAAATTATTAAATCACATATATTCCAATTGTGCCCTCCTGGCACACTAATCTAGGCCCTTAAGCCTCATTAGTAAATTTGGGTCGTTACACGTGGTGTGCCCAGTGTATAAACACAAAAATTTTCCATCTCTCATATAGACGATTTATATGTTCAAGAAAACATCCATACATAAACATTAATATACAATATATATCATATGCACATACATACAAATATTCAAGAATTAAAATATTTACCTCTTGAAGTCTATCAAGTGTCCTTGAGTCTTTTCGTATATATATCGATCTTCCTATCCAATGCTTTGAATACTCAAACCACGATCTTCTGGAGTGTTCTCTACACCCCCAAGATGTGTGTGGGCACATAGAGAACATGGGTTTGTAATTTAGAAATCACAAGTATATCTCAACACATGAGAACTTGGATTATGGTTTGAGAAGGATTAGAATAAAAGAAGAAGATGATGACAATTTCTTGTGTGACAAATTCTGAAACATTTTTGGAATCTTCACTCTCTTGTTTTTCTTCTTCTTCTTATTACACAATATATATAGATGATATATTACTTTATTATTCCTAATCATAATAGTAATATATTAATAATATCATAATGATGATAGAAATTGATTTAGGTAATTATCAAACTTACCAAATTTGAAAATATCTATTTTTAAATTATTAATTAAATAAATAAAAACAATATTGATACATTATCAGGACACTGCTACACGCATGGCACAGTCCCTAGACTGTATCATGCGTGAATATCAGTATTCACTTTTTAAGGATATTGCATTTTTCTTTTCTTTATTTATGTAATTAAAATCAATCATTCCACAAAATATAGTATTATCTTTTTAAGGAAAAGATCACAACAATATTTAAAATTTTAAATTTTAAATTCAAAATTCAAATTCAAATTGATGATCATCATTATCATCATATTTTTAAAATTCAATAGATCAAAAACTATTTTTGACTTACCAATATTATTTTCTCCCACTCAAACAAAATAATTAATTTAAAAAATTAATTAATTAATTTATATATATATTTCGAAATTCTATATTTAAATAAATAAATATATTTTCAAAAATTTAATAATTAATTCTAAATTAACTATTATACCTCAATTATCATATAATTGAATATTTTACTTGAAGAATAAAATTCTTCTCAAATTTTCAAATTACAAATTTACCCTTGTATCAACTCTTACCTTAATATGGTGTTAATAGAGCCACCCTGGGAACCTATGGACCTATAATATCAAACTCCAATAAATATTAGATTATTAATCAAATCTCTTTGATTAAATAATCATTTTTATTAATCTCATGATTACTCCACTATAAATATGATATTGAACTCTTGATAATTATAGACATATATTTACAGAGTACTTTATTAAAGAATAAAGTGTCCATTAATATAATCCTTGTATAAAATGTTAATCCTTTATTAATGGTTCATAATTAAAAGGGAATAAAATTACCATTTTACCCTTTTTACTATATTTTGTTCTCAGTGTACCGTTGACTTTACTAGTGAAGGTTGTATCACAACAAGTTTGCGACGTGAGCGCTCATAACTTTTGCGGTTCCAAAAGTCAACCTAATAGGTAACCATTATTCCATCTATAAGAAGGTATAGATTCCATATCTGTTAAATATGTCCCCAACCATATATATTATTGAGTCCCCAAAACAATTGTTCTTAGCCTAATCATTCTGACAAACCTTAACGCATGAATCAAAGGATCAGATGACATATATAGGAGTTCATAGCAACCTCAGGATTAAGATCATCATGTATATGATCATCGTTTGATATTTTGATTAATACTATGAAACGATGTTTAAACAAGTATTAACAAATCATATCTGGTCCAGTTCTATATATCACTATATATAAAGCACCTTCACTAAAGTGTCCTACTACACTAGTGACTCGGATCTAGGTCACCTGTATTCATAATACTAGCAAACCGTACTAGTAGTAATTAATCTAAAGATTCCATAACTTTATTTTACAGCGAACTGTTTCAAGTTTATTAACTTAATCTCGATCCTCTCATACCAATATGAGATTGAGACCACATAGATAAACTTTGGAATTTTCTGATATTTACTTAATATTATCAACATAATATCGAACATAGTCTATATATATAATAATTCAATTATTTATTTTATTTAAAACATTTGTTACCTACAATTGCTTTAAGGGCACTGTTCTCAACAATAATAGCATCAAATCATCATAAAAACACACCAAAATCCCATTAAGACTATTTAGAATCTTAAAGTCTAACCTTAACCTCATAATTTGAAAATTCACCAAGGAATCTTACCTCTAATTCTTGATTCACAATCTTCTATACCAAAACGAATCCCTAGCATCTGCTCTCTCGCTTGCTTGCAACCACTTCCTCCAAACTTCCTCAATTTTCAATGAAAATTGCCTTTGTGCCTTGAAGTTTTTGGAGCTTTTGAGAGTTATCAAAAAGAAGAGAAGTAGAGAGCTTGAAACGTGAGTCCCACTCCCCAAAGGCTGCTGCCCACTTGACTAGCTAATGTGGTCAGATGACCACATTGCCCCTTGCCTCACTCAATCTCAAAGTTTACTTTCAAGGGCAACTTAGTCTTTTGGCATAATTATCGTTAATCTCAAATTACCCCATATATTCCTAAATAAATCTATCAAACCAAATATTGACCAATTAATTCCCGTTACTCAATAAATCCCGATAATTTACAAAATTATCGAAATACCCCTAAGCTCACCCCGAGCCGGGTATTTACCCAATTGTGACTTTTCCGCTAACTTGCTCACTAGGATCGCCTCGTGCCGGACAACTCAAATATATCCACATAATAATGTGGTCACAAAATCACATATATTTATAATTATACCCTCAACAGGTCAAAATTTCTAAAATGCCCTTTTAATAAGAAATGGGCCTACATGCATATTTAAAACATTTAACACATGCAAGCATAATCATATCATAATACAATTCACACAATAACATGTTCATAACACATACATAGATAATTAACTCAATTATTGCCTTTCTGGCCCCCTAATCATAACACTAAGCCTTATTAGGGAAATTGAGACATTACAACTTTAGACTTAGTCTCCATGCATGTTGACACGTACATAAGATAAGAGATGACATATTTACCACATTTTAGTGTTTTGACTAGTCAACAAAACTAACTAATATTATATATAATATATATTGTACATGAAAGCATTCAATTATAAAACGAAGTGAGTGTCGTAGCTTCATATATGCTTCTACATAAACGAAGTCGTACCCATAGGATAGGCTGAACTTGTAGCTCCATGGAAGAAAATTAGATCAAGATCCCTGAGCTTTTAGACCACCATGATAACTACTACCAAGCATTGATGTTGCAGAACCAAGCAATCAACCACTATCTTCTACGGCAGCACAAGCTACTATTTCGCCATCTCCAGTCCCGATTATCACTATTTTTGGCAGCTCAAGCATGTCTTGTCCCCTCTACCATGACACATCTCCTCCAAGTCACTCCCCCTCTATTTCCGACTATATATACCGTATAAACAAAAAAAAAATTCAATCATAAAAATGTTATTTTTTCTATGCAACAATATAAATGAATTTTTTGCCTAAAACAAGGATTTTTTGGAAAAATCCAAAAAAAATAAATAATAACATGTCCAACGATTTGGGCGGTTTGGTTGGGTTAAACTGCCCAAACTAATTTTGAGTGGATTTTTTTTTACATTTTCAGATTTAGTAAAAGTTTCAAATTTATCTTTTTGAAGTTTAAAACAATATTTTCAATTCATTATTTAAATTTATGAGACAAAACTCAATTTATTTATATGTTTTGATAATTTTCTAAAACAAACATTCATCCTTAAAAAAATTATTTTAAATAATAATATAGTCTAAGCCAACTCTCCAACAATCACAACCAAAGTTCAAATACAAAATATTCCAACCATTAAAGATTAAAAACATCACACAACCTGTTATATATTTTTTTAAAAGATTACGTATTTTTTTAATATATAAAATAAGTATAAAAAATATATAAAAAATAATATATGTCTACATCGGGCAAGTCATGTTATATTGGGCAGGTTGGAACATATTTCCAACCCACCCAATTAATAAATTGGAAAGTTTAAAATTTTATCGGGTTCTTTTGATTGTGTTTTTCGTCGAGTTTTTCGGTTTAGTTTGGGCAGGTTGCAAAAATTTTACTAAAGCCCTACTTCAAATGCAGTAAAACATTAGGGCTTTTTCAAGCCCTAATTATGACTCTTTTAGTAATTTTTTTTGGCTTAAGTATGAATAAATTTTTTTAGGGATGAATAAAAGTGACTTTGGACGATTGGTTATTGATGTGATTCCAAGGAGAGAATGAAGAAGGAAACTTGGCTTCAATCGACCAACATTAACCCAGTTTTTATTAACTTTCTTCTTTTGTCTTTGTTTCAATTTATGAGAGAATGAAGAAGGAGACTTGGCTTCAATTGATCAACATTAACCTAATTTTTATTCACTTTCTTCTTTTATCTTTGTTTCAATTTATGATTATGTATTGTGGATATTTTGTTTTAGTTATTATGAACTAAACATATTTTCTAGAGAATTGATGATTCCATCTTGATGTTATGAGTTGAAGATTTAATGTATTTCTTTCAGGTTTTCTTTCAAGTTAATTATACTGCCTTGTCGATAAATGTTTTTAAATGTTTAGCCACTATTAGAATGATCTGGAATTTAAAATTCTTACTTGAGAAATGTAATCTTGACTTATACTATAGGTTAGCATGACATAAGAAGAGTGTGAGATCGAGATATTTCATGATTCTAGTTAAGTTTTGAAAGAAAACTACAAAGTTTAATGAATTCTTGTCTAATTGATGTTGAATAGAAATAGGGTTTATACATTTTTAGACCCTGTGTTTTGTCTCATTACCTGTTTGGATCCTGTGTTTTGAAAAATTACTTTTTGGACCCTGTGTTTTCTAAAATAGTTCAAATTGACCCCGAAACCCAATTTCGATCAAACTTTTTAAAACTAAAATCACAAATAATCCATCAAACTAACAACTCAGAACAAAAATACAGTCATTCTGCCTAAAAACTGTGTTGTTATATTCAATTTTTTGTTCATCAAAATCATGTTTGTGGGCCTATTTGAACCATTTTACAAAACACAGGGTCTAAAATATAATTTGTCAAAATACAGGGTCCAAACAGGTAATGAGGAAAAACACAGGGTCTAAAAAGGTGTAAACCCATAGAAATATTGAAACATTAGAATAAGGATAGATCAACTTACATTCTAGAGGAGTAGAATTAAAATATGGGTGTTGACTTACAAATTAAGGAAAATCTATTAGAGATATTGAGGAACTAAAATTCATTACTAAAAGATAGATAAAATCAAGACTCTAAATCTTTCTAATCTTGAAATTTTATCAATTTGTCATTTGAGTTTCTTTCATTTCTAATTAGTTTTTATGAGCAATTTTTTTATTTTATTTTTCTAGATAAAATCAAAGGTTGAAAATGACAATATTTAGTAATTTAGAAAGAGTTATCAGCGGCAAAAATATCATTTTTGCAGTGCTCTACTTTAACACTCGATCTTTTTTTTTTTCATTTTCTTTTGTAGTGAGCATACCTAAAGCCACTAAAATTGTCTCCCTGTCACTGCTCACTGGTTAATAGTATTAATAGTGTTAATGTGGCATTGATGTGGTCTGACAAAATTGAGGTGTCAGTGCAATGTAATTATTTTAAATTAAAAATTATAATTTTATAACTAAAATAAAAATATTTTAAATTATATAATAAGATCTTAAATCTACAATTATACTAAACAAGGCATAAAACCACATCTTATAGCCATTTAACAATACATTCTTCATGATATGTGTGTGAACAAGGTAACTTAGTAGTTTCCAAACCAATCAAAACAAACATAAAACTTGATCATTTTTAATCCACATCTTCTCTAATCTTTCAATCCATTTTTCATTCGTTGCCACTAATCCAATAGTGACATCATCCATATCATATTCATCATCATGAAATGATTCAAGTTGAGGTAGTTCATAAAAAAAAATATTAACATTCACTATTACACAATAATTATATTCTTTTTCGTTCCATATCTTTCGACCGTAGTCAATAATTTCATAAGTAAGAAAAAAGAGGCAAGAAGGGATGTAAACATCAGCAACCATGCCCTCAATGGTAACTTTGGCAATTGTGTTTTTGCTCCTCATCAATGTCTCGCATGAAAGTAGTAGAATATTTGTGAAAACAACTGAGTCTTCCATTTCGCTATTGAATAAAAAACTAGATTCATTGTCTTCCATACTAGATAGTGGAGCAAGAGTAAACTTGGCAAATAAGTGAGTTTAAGGTTTGTTCAATCCCAATTCCCATTTCAACTTAGAAAAAGCCTCAAGCATCAATGGTGGGATAAGAAATAGAGAATTAGGACAACAATACAAATTGTGTACAAACCTTTGGTTGTGTTTTTGCATTTAAGAAGAAGAAGTTCAAAGTGGTGGATTCAACAAGGGTTTTGAAGGTTCATCAAGGTTGAAGAAGAATATTTTACAACTAGGGTTCGCATCATCTTTCTCAATCTTTCTTTGGTATCTGTCAAGTATAATTTAGTGTATATTCTAAATATTGTGGTGGTTTATGTTATATTATTTTAAATAATATAATGTTAGATTAAATAATGTGACATAATGTGATTTGTCACACCTTGTAACATATTATTGAGAGCCACAAAATTGGACACATGTATGTGCCCAAATGTGACATATTTTGGAGTTACAAAAATAGTTACAAATTTGTAACTCCCAAAATATTACCCAATAATGTGTAGATTTGATATTTCACATTTTGATTTGAATTTCTCAAAACCATAAGAGATATGGCTGTTAGAGATGTGATTTTAACTCTCATAATGTGTATGGAAGTTACAAAATCAAGTGGGAGTGAATTTGGAACGTTTTGGAAAAATTGAAAAATTGGTGGCCCAAGAGGAAGATAACATCGTGGGCCACGACCAATGTTTTTCAGGCCGCGACCCAAGTGGCTGAATTTTTTTTCCAAACTTCGGTTCTATCCAATTTTAGACGTTTCCAACAGCCAAGTAATTCCCAAATCTCTATTTTAATTCCATAAACATCCAATTAATCATTGGTAACAGCCATGGGGGTTGGTGGAATTTGAAATTCAAAGGGTGTCTCAAAAACTCTATAAATAGGAGCCTAATGCTCACTTGTAAGACACACCATTTTTCATCCACAAAGCACTTGGCTGGAAAATACACCAAAAAGGCTTGATAATTCCAGTGAGCTATTTCCTAGAGAGATCCCTTAGTGCTTAGAGAATAGGGGGAAATAAGCTTTTGGACAAAGGTTTTGAACCTTGTTCAAGTTGGTGATCCCCACTACTCTACACTTTGGTTGTGTGAGAGTTTGTGTTTTCATTATTTTGTTCTTCTTATTTACTTGTATTATTATAGTATTGAGTTTGTAATCATCTTCTTCTATTTTCTATTTACATATTTATTTGTATTCTTTGTTTTAGAGTTTTAGTTCCTATAATTATCTTCTTTTCTCTTATTTCTACATTTACTTGTATTGTTGGTCATTGAGTTGTAAACTTATTTATCTATCATCTTGTCCATTGTATTTTTTGCACAATGTTGTAATATTTCTTACCATTTCCATTGAAATAAAATATATTCTCTAACAATCAAAAGCTTATTTTCCTTTTCAATAGATGGAGAAACCATAGAAATCGTGTGAGGATCCAACTTTGAAAAGATGGTAAGATAAGGTAATGTTTTTCTTTTATTTTCTTAGAAGATCTAATGGTTTTCATATAGTGATAGAAATGAGAAGAAAAAAAATTTATTAATGAGGTTCATTGTTTTCTATTCTCCTTTGTTTTTCAAATATAGTGGTTAGATTAGAAGATAATTTAATATCTTGAGTTTTTGTTATATGTGATTAATGTGTAAATAATCTAGTAGATTATTGGGTAATATGATAGCATGTTATAGAATTGTCTTATTATGTGATAATGATAAATTATTAGAATGACAATTTTATGAGTTTTATATGACATGCATAAATATATTTATTTTGTGAATCAATAAAAATATGAAATCATATGTGTATATTTGTAATTTATATTTACATATTTATAAAGAGCCATGTTAGTATGATATAAGTCATATGTGTTGACAATTATGTGAAATTATATTGAAATATAATCATGCAAATATTTGTGAGATGTTAGTAGGTTTTATCCTATATTATTGTTAGTATGTGATTTGTTAATAAAAGAATTATTTGAGAATTTAAAATGTTCTCATTTAAAAGATGAGCATCTCATTTTATGAGATAAGAAAAAATGAACCTAAGGGGTTACATCTTTTAATGGTTGTGTCTTGCTATTGCAAGAAAAATGGATCAAGGTAGATTAAAAAATTGTGGGATGACATATTGACTCAATAAACTTGAAGTCTAGAGTGTCGTCGAATGAAATATATTTGAGAATAATTTAGTGACAATAATTCTTAAATATTCAATGTATCAATGAGGAGACATTGTAAAATTGGAAAAACAATTTTGAATCTTTACACCAATAGTGAATAGATTAAAGTGAACTTTATTCATTTTAGTTAAAGATGTTGATATGATTAAATTAATCTCAAAGAGGAGATAATTTTAAACTAAAACATAAGAAATTAAAGTGTTTTAATAAATCAATGAAGATTTATTTTATTTGATTTAAAGTGTTTAAAAAATTGACATCTTCAAATTGATTTTGATGAAAAAATCAATGGATGTAAAATTGGTGTTTTCAAAAGAATCTCAAAGAGACTCTTAAGAAATACACAAAAGTTGTTTAAGTGATTTTGAGATTATTTAGACAACTAAAAGGGAAAATTAGTGATTATTTGTTTGAGAAATTTTCACATGACATATGTATTCACATATTTTATTTTGTGAAATATAAAGAAAGAAACTAAGTGAAAGATGCTTTGAAAGAAATGTGTCTTGCTTTAGCAAGTAAATAAATCAAGATAAATATTGAGGTTTTTATCTTGATCTATTGAGAGTTTATCATGTGTCTTAGAGGACTCATGATGAACTTTGAGAATTATAAGTCTAGATTTATCTTGGAGGATCAATGACTTAATAAAAATGAAGAAATTTCTATTTTAAAGTGATTATCACTATGAAAGAATGTGGGAGTGATGCTCCAAAGTTAATCAATTTATTTTGTTGATAATAATTGATTAATTTAGTCATCCTATCCAATAGGTGATTTGGAATTCCACATTCTTAATCACATTTCCTATATGTGTATAGAATGGATAAATCTAGACATGCTTGGTGTCTAAAGTTACTGTTTGTAATATTTTGATTCAAGAAGGAATCAATTTAAAACATAAAGAATAATTTTAGAAACAAAGAGATTTTTAAAATTAATATTCAAATGTTTATCTTGGATATTAAACTATAAAATAGTGGGGGTGTTGACTATGGTCAAAATCATTATTTTAAAGAGATAACTATTTTAATCAAACTATGGCTAGCAACAAAGTTTGAATAAAATAAAGAGAGTGTTTAAAGTATGCATGCATGAGAAAAGAAATGACTCAAATATAATCATTTCTACATCTCGACGGATTGGACTTAAACTCCCTAAAAAGATTCACGATTGATGGTAACCTATCCTAACACTAGTTAAATAGCTAGTATTAGGTTCAATAGGTAATAACAAGTCAATCAAGTGAATAGTAGTAGTACTCAAATTTTGTCCCATCTGAGATATGAGTACTAGTGTGTTACCAAAATGAGGGTTAAAATTGAAAGATTTTTTAATAGAACTCAGTCTTGAAAAGACAACTATTTTAGGGTAACAAAATATTGTAAGAGTTCTACCTATATAGACTTAGGGGTGGTGCCACCCCTCATGAGAATTGGGAGTCATTCTCAAGAAAAGTCTATGAATGGAATGTGCACATGACCATTAACGGTAAAAAATCGAGACATTGAGGTCTCAAGTGAACATAGCAAATGTGTGTGTGCTATCACCAGTTTGTTATCAAAGGATAGTGGTTCAATGCTTCGGCAACCAAAATTTCAACAAACTTTGTGGTAATTACACTAAGGTAAAATTCAAGTCAAAAGACATTTTACTTCATGCACCAATACAAATGTTTCTATAGAGAGTGATTATTTAATCAAGTGGGGGAATATTATATTTTAATATAATGTTTGATTAAATAAGTGTTACAAAAGGTGATTATTTAATCTAAGTGGGGGAATGTTATATTATTTTAAATAATATATTGTTAGATTAAATAATGTGACATAATGTGATTTGTCACACAAATGTGATTTTTCACACCTTGTAACATATTATTGAGAGTCACAAAATTGGATACATGTATGTGCCCAAATGTGACATATTTTGGAGTTACAAAAACAGATACAAATTTGTAACTTCTAAAATATTACCAAATAATGTGTAGATTTGATATTACACATTTTGATCTGAATTTCTCAAAGCCATAAGAGATTTGGCTGTTATAGATGTTATTTTTAACTCACATAATGTGTATGGAAGTTACAAAATCAAGTGGGAATGAATTTGGAACGTTTTGGCAAATTTGGAAAATTGGTTGCTGAAAAAACGTCTTGGGCTGCGGCCTGAGTTTTTCAGGCCACGGCTCAAGAGGAAGATAACATCGTGGGCCGCGGCCAATGTTTTTCAGGCCGCGACCTAAGTGGCGGCATCATTTTCCAAACTTCGGTTTTATCCAATTTTCAACAATTCCAATAGCGAAGTAACTCCCAAATCTCTATTTTAATTCCATAAACATCCAATTAATTATTGGTAACAGCCATGGGGGTTGGTGGAATTTGAAATTCAAATAGTGTCTCAAAAACTCTATAAATAGGAGCTTAATGCTCACTTGTAAGACACGATTTTCCATCCACAAAGTACTTGGCTGGAAAATACACCAAAAAGACTTGATAATTCCAGAGAGCTATTTCCTAGAGAGATCCCTTAGTGCTTAGAGAATAGGGGAAATAAGCTTTTGGACAAAGATTTTGAACCTTGTTCAAGTTGGTGATCCCCACTACTCTACACTTTGGTTGTGTGAGAGTTTGTGTTTTCATTGTTTTTTCATTCTTTTGTTCTTCTTATTTACTTGTATTATTATAGTATTGAGTTTGTAATCCCCATGACTTTTACTTTCTTTGGTCATCAGTTTATTTTCTAACCATTGTAAAAAAAACTTTATTTCAGGCCCTTCTTGGTGTCCTTCGCCAGAGTTTTGTATTCTCCTCAAAGATGGTGATGGAAAAAATCCCTGGATTATGAAACAAACCAAGCTCGCATTCGAGCTAAAGAAGGTCTGAAGGAGGCTAAGGGAGCCTAGGTCAGAGCTAAGGAGGCCTGAGCCAAGGCTGAGGATGCCCTCAAGCTCCTTCAAGCTAAA
The DNA here is from genome assembly GCF_963169125.1 of Humulus lupulus. Taxonomy (NCBI): domain Eukaryota; kingdom Viridiplantae; phylum Streptophyta; class Magnoliopsida; order Rosales; family Cannabaceae; genus Humulus; species Humulus lupulus. The sequence continues at coordinate 63,084,592 of NC_084796.1, forward strand.
CTTAACTCCTCTAAGGCTACTGTCAAAAGCCTGAAGGCGAAACTCGATAGCAAGACAATGGATTTCGACGCTACCAAGGCCGAGATCGATCACGTTAAGGCAGAGAAAAGTGATGTCTAGGCCGAGGCTGAATGCCTGAAGGAGGAGAAGAATTTCGCCTCCAAAATTCTTGAGGACGAAAAGAAGCGCATGCTCGAGGACTTCAGGACCAAGAAGGATTGGGCTACGAACTGAGCTATGTACATGATGTGGTCTCTAAACCCCAACATTGACACTTCGTTTCTCCAGGACAAGGAAGAGGAGTTCATCTCCAAATGGAAAGCTCGGTTAGTCGAGGAGGAGGTCACAGCCACTACCTAGGTTGGCAGGAACGAGGATGACAAAGGTGAGGAGGCTGAGTCTGGTTCAGTTGACCAACTCTGAGTTGTCTCGAATAGGACTGCATCCCTTATAATTTTTGTAATTACACTATGTATTTTTTATGCCCTTGAGCCAATGACAATTTACAGCTCGAGTTTGAGCTATTTTGATTATCTCGTGAATGTTATATTTTAATAGTAGTTTTTTTTAGCTTTTTGTCTTAATATTATACATCATATTTCTGGATCAAAATATTTCGAGCATGTTATTAAGGACCTACTTTTATACTTGTTTATTTGTATAAAGTGTAACGCCCTGGTTGCCCCAGAACAGTTACGGTGAACGGTGGACCGGAAATTTGACTCGCTACCCGAGTCCTTTGGTCAAAAACGTGCTCTAAGTGTAATTAACAGGTTAAGGTGTAAAACCAATAAAAAGGAAATGGAGATTTTCATTACAAACTGCTCTGTAGAGCTAGACAAAACATTTACAAGTTGTTCTCTGAACAAAATGGTCACTACTGTTTTAAATTTACAATCTCGCCGACCTAAGCGGCAAAAATAGGGTAACCCCCCTAGTTCCTCTGAGAACTCCTTGGCCGTGGTGGTCAAGCGGCCGCATATGTACACATCACCACATCAGCTCTCCACTCAAGGCTAGGTGAGCTTTTCTTTCCCTTTACCTGCACCACATAGCACCCATGAGCCAAAGCCCAGCAAGAAAACATAACACTTTTCATAAACATTATCAAATGATTATCATTATAATCACACTGAGCATAAAGCTTTCAAACAAAAGAGTGAACATCACATGAGGTCCTGATAAACCATACTGAGTGACTGGCAAGCAAGTCACTAATTCAAATGGAAGAGTGGCTGCTAGATAAGCCACTAGCCTTCAACAGGTTCTGGTAAACCATACTGAGTGACTGTCAAGCATGTCACTGTTTCAAGTGGGAGAGTGGCTGCTAGGTAAGCCACTAGCCTCCAAGCGCTTATTTCATTCATCGACCCTCGGGGTCGGTCTGGCATTAATGCTCTTTGAGCCATTCAATGCTAATAGTTGATTAGATCTAATCTTGTTGGCTTGCGTTAACACGCTAAGGTCGCCCTGACTAATGAGTCAGCTCAATGTGACCAGTGCCCAGTACCACTGCCGAACCTGACTAATAAGTCACAGCTTCAGAGTTGATACTAGCACCTTTGCCAAATCTGACTAATGAGTCAGTACCATGCGCAAGTGAGCAACATATGCTAAACATTCTTTATTCAATCCATGTCCATATTAACACAACCAACATGCCTCATGAATATCCATGCATGTCACACTTGGGGTGCATTTTTCTTACCTCTGGTTCGAGCGAGAATGAATTAGAAAAACAACCCTGAGAACGATCAACCTTTAGATTCCTTAGCGGTTACCTAATCATAACCAATTATAATCCATTAATAAAATAAATTAATAAATGGTTTACAATCTAAAACCACACTCCCGGGATCAATCCCCTACTCTCGGGATTCTTAATATACTCAAACGGGGCAAAGGAACCAAACCCCGAACCTTAAGGATCATTCCGAGCCCTAAAATAGGTTTGCTGAAAAATGGACTAGCGATGCAGCCCCATAAAATGGCGCTGCAGCCCTATGAGTGGCGCTGCAGCCATATTTCCAAGTCAGAGAGTCCAGCTCTGAGCCCTGAATAGCGCTGCTGCGCCCTAAGTGGCGCTGCTGCGCCAATTACAGACCAAAAACTTTCTGGTTCTTCTTCTTTGCGATTTCTCTTGAAACCAAACCCTCCAAACCAATCCAAAACCTTACCAAAACACCCAATTCAACCCCTAAACTTCATCTACATCATACCCTCATCAAAACCCAATCAATCTTACACAAAAACTCCCATTGATTCCAACTATCCACACCAAAACTATAAGCTGAAAACTATAAAGTAAAACAGAGTATGGCTTGTTTTTCATGGATGAATTCTTACCTCAAATGGAATTAAAGTCCTTTTCAATGGATGAACCGAGTCTACAACTCCCAAGCTTTGATTTCCTAGCTTGTATCTTCAAATTGGGACCAAAAACTTCAAAGGAAGAAAGAGAGAAATGGATGTACGGGAAGGGTAATTCTTGCTCTGTTTTTCTGTTCTGTTTCTACAGCCATCCAAAGCCATATAAATCCAAACCCAAATGACTAAAATACCCCTAGGTCTTTAAAAGTTTCTAAAGCCTTCCCAAGGGCAAAGTTGGTACTTTCGAACCTATACCGTTAATCATAATTAACGCTTCCCAATTCCCGCTATTCACAAAATTCCCAAACACCAATAATTCATGTCCCGTTACCCTTTTTACTCCCGACAACGTTCTAATCATTAAAACATCCCGAGACTCACCCCGAGCCTCGAACTTAATCCCGTTATGACTAAACCGCTACTTTAATACTTAGAGATCGTCTCATGCCGAATAGCTCGAAAAAATCCACATTATAATGTGGCCTCAACAATATATCACCGACATGCATCAAAACCAACAATTTACCCTCAACGGCCGAGTTACCATCACACCCCTGTAATTAAAAATATGGACTCACATGCATGCATTTCACATCATATTATAATATAATCAACATATACATGAATTTTATCAATTAATAACACAATTAAGCAAGTATGGCCCTCCCGGCCTACCATTCACGCCGTTAAACACATCGGAGAATTCGGGGCATTACAACTATCCCCTCCTTACTGAAATTTCGTCCTCGAAATTACCTGAACAGCTCGGGATACTGACTCTACATATCTGACTCCAGCTCCCAGGTCGCCTCCTCGACCTTGCTGTTTCTCCACAACACCTTAACCAAAGGTATTGTCTTATTCCTGAGGACCTTGTCCCTTCTGTCAAGTATCTGAACTGGCTGCTCCTCAAAGGAGAGTTCTGGCTCAAGCTCCAGATCTTCATAACTCAGAATATGGCCCACATCAGATACATATCTCCGAAGAGCTGATACATGGAATACATTATGCACGGCAGACAACGCCGGAGGCAAAGCCAATCTGTAAGCCACCTGACCAATCCTCTCCAGGATCTCAAATGGACCTACAAATCTAGGACTCAGCTTGCCTTTCTTCCCAAACCTTCTCACCTCTTTCCATGGTGAGACTCTGAGGAAAACATAGTCTCCTACCTTGAGCTCCACGTTCCTGCGCTTGGGATCTACATAGCTCTTCTGTCTACTCTGAGAAGCAAGCATTCTAGCTCTAATCTTCTCAATAGCCTCACTGGTCCTTTGGACTGCATCAGGACCTAAGTATCTCCTTTCTCCTGTCTCATCCCAATGAATGGGAGATCTGCACTTCCTACCATACAACATCTCATAAGGTGCTACTCCAATGGTAGATTGGTAACTGTTGTTGTAGGAGAATTCTATCAAAGGCAGATACTTACTCCAAGATCCACCGAAATCCAGCACACATGCTCTCAGCATGTCTTCCAATATCTGGATCGTCCTCTCAGATTGCCCATCTGTCTGAGGATGATAAGCTGTACTGAACTTCAACTTTGTCCCCATGGCTTTCTGCAAACTCCCCCAGAACTTGGAAGTAAAAGTAGGGTCCCGATCTGACACGATCGATCTAGGTGCACCATGGAGCCGCACGATCTCTTTCACATAGAGATTTGCATACTGATCAACTGTATATGTAGTCCTCACTGGCAGAAAGTGAGTTGACTTGGTGTAGCGATCCACTATCACCCAAACGGAGTCATGCTGACCAGTAGACCTGGGTAAGCCCACCACAAAATCCATCATGATGTCTTCCCACTTCCACTCTGGAATATCCAGAGGCTGCAATGACCCTGCCGGCCTCTGATGCTCAGCCTTGACCTGTTGACATGTCAAGCACTTAGCCACATACTCTACTACATCTCTCTTCATCCCCGGCCACCAATATAATGATCTCACATCCTGGTACATCTTCATGGTGCCTGGATGCAAAGAGTAAGGTGTAGTATGAGATTCATTCAGAATCTCTCGCCTCAATGCAGTGTCTAACGGAACACATATCCGTCCCTTGTATCTCAACAAGCCTACCTCAGACACTGTATAATCCCTGGATGCTCCAGCCAGAACATCCTCTCTGATCTTGATCAGCTGTGGATCACCCAACTGACCTTCTTTGATTCTCTCCAGCAGTGTAGACTGCAGCGTAATGTTAGCCAACTGGCCCACCAGCAACTCTATACCAGCTCTGGTCATATCATCTGCTAACTCTCTGGCTATCAGCCTCATACCATGAATCTGCCCCGGACCCTTCCGGCTCAAAGCATCAGCTACCACATTGGCTTTTCCTGGATGATACAAAATTTCACAATCATATTCTTTTACTAACTCCAGCCAACGCCTTTGCCTCATGTTCAGATCATTCTGGGTGAAGAAGTACTTCAGGCTCTTATGGTCTGTATATATCTCACACTTCTCTCCATAGAGATAGTGCCTCCATATCTTTAAAGCAAAAACCACCGCTGCCAACTCTAAGTCATGAGTAGGATACCTCTTCTCATACTCCTTCAACTGACGAGAAGCATAAGCTATAACCTTCTCTGATTGCATAAAGACACAGCCCAAACCCTGATGAGAAGCATCGCAGTAAATCACAAACTTCTCCTGGTCTGTCGGAAGACTCAGAATCGGAGCTGTAATCAATCTCTGCTTCAGTTCCTGGAAGCTGTTCTCACACTTATCTGACCACACAAACTTCTGGCTCTTGCGTGTTAGCTCAGTCAAAGCACTAGCAATCTTTGAGAACCCTTCCACAAATTGCCTGTAATAACCTGCCAACCCAAGGAAACTTCTAACCTCAGAAGCATTCTTTGGCCTTGGCCAATCTCTGACCGCTTCGATCTTTGCTGGGTCTACTTTAATCCCCTCCTTACTGACAATATGCCCAAGAAAGGATACCTGAGACAACCAGAATTCACACTTCTTGAACTTTGCAAACAATCTGTGTTCTCTCAGTCTCTGTAGAACCAACCTCAGATGCTGCTCATGCTCTGACTCAGTCTGAGAATATACCAGAATATCATTGATGAAGACGATCACAAACTGGTCTAAATAATCCTTGAACACTCTGTTCATCATATCCATGAAAGCAGCAGGGGCATTAGTCAATCCAAATGACATAACTAGAAACTCATAATGCCCATACCTGGTACGAAAGGCAGTCTTCGATATGTCTCCCTCCTTGACCCTCAACTGATGATAACCAGAACGAAGGTCGATCTTAGAGAATACCTTCATACCTTGCAGCTGATCGAACAGGTCATCTATCCTTGGCAAAGGATATCGGTTCTTAATTGTCAACTTATTCAGTTCCCTATAATCTATACACATTCTCAGAGAACCATCTTTCTTCTTCACGAATAGAACTGGCGCACCCCAAGGTGAAAAACTAGGTCTAATGAAACCCATATCTAGCAGCTCTTGCAACTGCACTTTCAATTCTTTCAACTCAACTGGGGCCATTCTGTATGGTGCTCCAGACACTGGCTCCGTCCCTGGTGCCAGATCTATAACAAACTCAATCTCTCTGTGTGGTGGCAATCCTGACAAATCTTCTGGAAACACATCCAGAAACTCACATACAAGTCTAGTATCCTCTGGTTTCACTGGCATGACCTGAGTGGTGTCAATCACACTGGCTAAGAATCCAATGCAACCTCTCTGCAGTAGATCCCTGGCCCTCAACACCGAAATCATAGGAATACGGGGTCCATGCACAGCACCAACACACACAAAAGGATCCTCACCTTCAGGCTCAAAGGTGACCATCTTCCTTCTGCAGTCAATAGTTGCCCCATACTTTGCCAACCAATCCATACCCAGTATCATATCAAAGTCAGTCATGACTAACTCTATCAAGTCCACTGAAAACTCTCTGACTTCTACTGTCACTGGCAAAGATCTGACCCATCTTCTAGATACCACTAACTCTCCAGTGGGTAACAAAGTACCAAACCCCACAGCATAGAAATCACAAGGTCTACACAGCCTATCAATAATGCTACTAGCAACAAAGGAATGTGTAGCACCAGAATCAATTAACACATGATAAGGGGTTCCTGCACTAAGAAGCTGACCTGTAACAACTGAGGGGGAAGCCTCAGCTTCTGCTTGAGTCAACGTGAACACTCGAGCTGGGGCCGAGCTGTCCACCTTTCTGGGTTCTTCTTTCCCTATCTGAGGGCAATCTTTCTTAAGATGACCCACCGCTCCACACAAATAGCAGGCCTTTGCCCTACACTCTCCCAAATGGCGCCTCTTGCACCTAGGGCATTCAGGACGAGTCTTCCAGGCTTCACTACCTCCAGGACGACTCATTGTAATACCACGGGGTCTCCTGTCAGGACCTGGAACTGGGAAGGTATCAGGAACCTTCCTCTTCTGATCACTGGGGCCAACACCCCTACCAGAACCAACAAATGGAGGAACTGTCCTCCTGAAATCCTTTCTGGCCGCACTGTCATGCCAGATCTTAGTCTCTGCACTCTCAGCTGTGAGTGCCTTCTCCACCACCTGTGCATAAGTAGTGACTCCTGCCACAGTGGTGATGCGAACGTCACGGGCTAACCTGGGCTGTAGCCCCTGGAGGAATCTCTCTCTCCTGGTCCCATCAGTGGGCACCAACTCTTTGGCAAACTCTGCCAAACGGTCAAACTTTAAGGCATACTCAGTGACTGTTAAGCTTCCCTGAAATAGCCTCATAAATTCATCGGCCTTCGCCGCTCTAATAGCATCATTATAGTACTTTTCATTAAACAATGTCTGAAACTCCTCCCAGCTCAGGAGATTAACATTCTTGGTCTGGCCAACCACCTCCCACCAAATCCGGGCATCATCCCGAAACATATAGGCAGCACAGGCCACCCTCTCACTACCAACTACCCTCATAAAGTCAAGAATAGTGGAAATCATGCTCATCCATTGTTCAGCTTTGATAGGATCAGCGCTGCCTTCAAACACTGGAGGTTGTTGTTTCCTGAACCGCTCATAAAGAGGTTCCAATCTATTTTCAACCCCAGGCAGCTGCCCAGCAACTGGCACTGACACAGAAGGTGCCTCTGCAACACTGGCCACTACAGGCACTTGCTGCTGTCTCAGGAGACGAAGCTCCTCTCCCTATTTCAACACTATAGCCTGCAAATCATTAAACAACTGCTGCCAGTTTGCAGGTGCTGGCTGTGGAATCTGGGATTGGTCATTTTCTTGACCCTGGTTGTTGTCATTATTCTGACCCTGACCACTCTGGCCAGCTGTAGTGTCTGTCTGTTCTGGGTTCATTCTGTCACTGATACCTTACTGAAACAATAATCAATACGGCCAGTCAGGTAGTAATAACTAAACCTCTTGCCGCCTCACGATCAAAGAACAAGCAGACAATTATCATATTCCACAGTCATTCAATATTCACAAACAGATACATGTTTAGGGCACTCAGCACTCAGCATGTATCAGATAATGGTTTATAATATTTCAGGGGCACAAGGCCAACACAGTGTCTCATGCATACAGGTAAAGCATTTGCACCACATTTAGGCAGTTATGCACATAACCACATAAAGAGTTACCAAACCATGAGTCGAGCTTGACTTCAGTGATGTGTGTACATGCCCAGCCAGTCTACAGGAACCTTAACCTTGGCATTGCTCTGATACCAAGTTGTAACCCCCTGGTTGCCCCAGAACAGTTACGGTGAACGGTGGACAGGAAATTTGACTCGCTACCCGAGTCCTTTGGTCAAAAACGTGCTCTAAGTGTAATTAACAGGTTAAGGTGTAAAACCAATAAAAAGGAAATGGAGATTTTCATTACAAACTGCTCTGCAGAGCTAGACAAAACATTTACAAGTTGTTCTCTTAACAAAATGGTCACTACTGTTTTAAATTTACAATCTCGCCGACCTAAGCGGAAAAAATAGGGTAAACCCCCTAGTTCCTCTGAGAACTCCTTGGCCGTGGTGGTCAAGCAGCCGCATATGTACACATCACCACATCAGCTCTCCACTCAAGGCTAGGTGAGCTTTTCTTTCCCTTTACCTGCACCACATAGCACCCATGAGCCAAAGCCCAGCAAGAAAACATAACACTTTTCATAAACATTATCAAATGATTATCATTATAATCACACTGAGCATAAAGCTTTCAAACAAAAGAGTGAACATCACATGAGGTCCTGATAAACCATACTGAGTGACTGGCAAGCAAGTCACTAATTCAAATGGAAGAGTGGCTGCTAGATAAGCCACTAGCCTTCAGCAGGTTCTGGTAAACCATACTGAGTGACTGTCAAGCATGTCACTGTTTCAAGTGGGAGAGTGGCTGCTAGGTAAGCCACTAGCCTCCAAGCGCTTATTTCATTCATCGACCCTCGGGGTCGGTCTGGCATTAATGCTCTTTGAGCCATTCAATGCTAATAGTTGATTAGATCTAATCTTGTTGGCTTGCGTTAACACGCTAAGGTCGCCCTGACTAATGAGTCAGCTCAATGTGACCAGTGCCCAGTACCACTGCCGAACCTGACTAATAAGTCACAGCTTCAGAGTTGATACTAGCACCTTTGCCAAATCTGACTAATGAGTCAGTACCATGCGCAAGTGAGCAACATATGCTAAACATTCTTTATTCAATCCATGTCCATATTAACACAACCAACATGCCTCATGAATATCCATGCATGTCACACTTGGGGTGCATTTTTCTTACCTCTGGTTCGAGCGAGAATGAATTAGAAAAACAACCCTGAGAACGATCAACCTTTAGATTCCTTAGCGGTTACCTAATCATAACCAATTATAATCCATTAATAAAATAAATTAATAAATGGTTTACAATCTAAAACCACACTCCCAGGATCAATCCCCTACTCTCGGGATTCTTAATATACTCAAACGGGGCAAAGGAACCAAACCCCGAACCTTAAGGATCATTCCGAGCCCTAAAATAGGTTTGCTGAAAAATGGACTAGCGATGCAGCCCCATAAAATGGCGCTGCAGCCATATGAGTGGCGCTGCAGCCATATTTCCAAGTCAGAGAGTCCAGCTCTGAGCCCTGAATAGCGCTGCTGCGTCCTAAGTGGCGCTGCTGCGCCAATTACAGACCAAAAACTTTCTGGTTCTTCTTCTTTGCGATTTCTCTTGAAACCAAACCCTCCAAACCAATCCAAAACCTTACCAAAACACCCAATTCAACCCCTAAACTTCATCTACATCATACCCTCATCAAAACCCAATCAATCTTACACAAAAACTCCCATTGATTCCAACTATCCACACCAAAACTATAAGCTGAAAACTATAAAGTAAAACAGAGTATGGCTTGTTTTTCATGGATGAATTCTTACCTCAAATGGAATTAAAGTCCTTTTCAATGGATGAACCGAGTCTACAACTCCCAAGCTTTGATTTCCTAGCTTGTATCTTCAAATTGGGACCAAAAACTTCAAAGGAAGAAAGAGAGAAATGGATGTACGGGAAGGGTAATTCTTGCTCTGTTTTTCTGTTCTGTTTCTACAGCCATCCAAAGCCATATAAATCCAAACCCAAATGACTAAAATACCCCTAGGTCTTTAAAAGTTTCTAAAGCCTTCCCAAGGGCAAAGTTGGTACTTTCGAACCTATACCGTTAATCATAATTAACGCTTCCCAATTCCCGCTATTCTCAAAATTCCCAAACACCAATAATTCATGTCCCGTTACCCTTTTTACTCCCGACAACGTTCTAATCATTAAAACATCCCGAGACTCACCCCGAGCCTCGAACTTAATCCCGTTATGACTAAACCGCTACTTTAATACTTAGAGATCGTCTCATGCCGAATAGCTCGAAAAAATCCACATTATAATGTGGCCTCAACAATATATCACCGACATGCATCAAAACAAACAATTTACCCTCAACGGCCGAGTTACCATCACACCCCTGTAATTAAAAATATGGACTCACATGCATGCATTTCACATCATATTATAATATAATCAACATATACATGAATTTTATCAATTAATAACACAATTAAGCAAGTATGGCCCTCCCGGCCTACCATTCATGCCGTTAAACACATCGGAGAATTCGGGGCATTACATAAAGATACGTTGGGTTTAAGTTCAAATTTCAATACATTCATGCATAGTTTATTTGAAATGCCCATGTTCAACTTCGTTATTGTCAAGGTCGAACTTTACTTTTACCATGTATTTTTAAAAAAAATACTTGATGGTGTGTAACTTCGTTATTCTATTTATATATTATTTTTCTAGTTACTTTCCCTCATCCTCGAGTATGATCTCGAGGTTTCGAGGTCAAAATTTATTTGCAAAAATTTCCAGCCCTAGTCTCAACTTATGCTTTTTTGTTGGTTTATCTAGAATTCCAACATTTGACTGTGTCTATTAGGTCTTGTTGGTTTGTTCTAGAATTCTTTAGTTCGTGTTTTGTTAATGATCCATACACTTATTTTTATTAGAGTTTATTTTTATGGATGTTATATTTTTTCGAGCTCAAGGTATGATTGTATACCACTTATGCCCCCTTAATATCGTATGATTGTGATCTTAGGTTATTGGATTTTGAGTGTTTACAAAAAAGTATAACAATAAAAATACAACATTTGAATGAAATTTAGTGCTTTATTGACAAAAAGCAAAAATCAAATACAAGCTTGGTTAAAACGAATAAACATCATTCCTACATTACTGATAATAAGGTAGTAGATGTTCACCATTCCAAGCTCACGGGAACAATCCTCCATTTAACCTTGCTAGTTTATAAATTCCAGGTCAAATGATGGACTCCATCTGGTAGGGTCCCTCTCAATTAGGCTAGACGTAACGCCCTAGTTACTCCAAGACCGTGACTGTGAACTTTAAACCGTGCTTAACTCGCTAAACGAGTCATTTGGTTATAAACGTGCATCTAGGTGTTATTAATAGGCTAAGGTGAAAAATCTCGATCAAAAGGAAATGGTATATTTTATTTAAAACATAAAACTGTACATTGGCCCATAAAAGTGTTTATAAGTTATTTACAATCCAAAATGGTCATTACAGTGTAAAAATTACAACCCGCCGACCTAAGTGGCAAAATATAGGGTTGACCCCTAGTTCCTCTGAGAAACACATTGGCCGTGGTGGTCAAGCGGCCGCATATGTACACATCGCCACCTAAGCTCTCCACTCAAGGCTGGGTGAGCTTCTCTTTTCCTTTACCTGCACCACATAGCACCAGTTAGCTAAGGCTTAGAAAGAAAACTCATTACTACATGTATACAATATCAATTGATGATTATGACAATCATACTGAGCTTGTAGCCCAAATCAGATAAGTGGTGATCAATAAAGATTCTGATAATCATGTTGGGGCTTGCAGCCCAATCAGATAAGTGACTATTAAGTCATACTCTGAATAGATGACTAATAAGTCTATCTCTAGGGTTCTGAACCCTAATCAGATAAGTGACTAATGAGTAAGTCACGAACTTAAACAAAATAAGTGACTATGGAGTCACGAACTTGAATCAGATAAGTGACTGATGAGTAAGTCATGAACTTGGGCTTCGCACCCATAGCCGTGAGACGATGCAGTCACCTGGGCCTTCTGGCCCCGACTCTAAGTAACTAGCCTTTAGACTAGACAAGCGCTTTTGTTTTCATCGAACTTTAGTTCGTTCAACCATTTCATTCTTATGACGATAATGCTTATGTCGATTAAATCTAATCTTTTCGGCTTGCGTTAAACACGCTAATACCGTTCTTGGCTCATAAGCCAATACCATATGACTAGTGCTCAGTACTACTGTCGAACTTGACTAATAAGTCACAGCTTCACAATCAATACTGACGCCATTGCCGATTCTGACTAATAAGTCAGTACCATTCACAGATAAGCAAGATTGCTAAGCATTTAATATGAAATCAATGTCCACATATATATCACTCAACATGCCTCATTAATAACCATGCATGTCACATACTGGGTGCAGTTTTCTTACCTCTAGTTCGAGCGTGAAATAATAAAAGAACGACCCTTGAGAACGATCAGTTCTTAAGTCCCTTAGCGGTCACCTAGTCATAACCAAATATGGGATTCCATCAATAAAATGAATAATAAAAGGTTCCCGAACCAAGACCTAGCCTCCGCGACGTCGAATCCTACTAAACCGGGTAGTAAGAATGATCATGAGGCCTAAGGTTTGAGTTCCCATTACAAAAACACATTTATGGCCAAATAGGCCCTTAAGAGCCGCGACCCTACTCCACTATGCCGCGGCCCGCCTCCCAAACAGAGGCGCAAGCCTCTTCTCTATCTACACCTTGCGCTGCGGCATACCAACCTAGCATCGCGGCCTACCTGCCCATCAGCCATAAACCCCTATTTTCTCCCATCAAAAACTCATCAAACTCTTATCAAATCAACCCAGAAATCACAACCAATCACCAACACATCATGTCCACTATTTTAACCACAAAACCCAAGCTTTAAACCATTTAAAACCTCATCAAATTCCCACTTCTATAATCAAAACTTCAAGCTCAAAACTAACACAAAAACAGAGCAAGGAACCAAAAAAAGACCTGAAACCTTACCTTAAACTCATGATTAAACCCTCTTTAATGGTAGAACACAAACCTAGACCCTCATGGCTTGATTCCCTATCTTGAATCCTCAATTGGAGCTTCAAAATTCCAAAGGAAAAAGAAGAAAAAGATGATTGTGGGAGAGGAGAAGGAAGGCTCTGTTTTACTTCAGCTTATGTCCTTCTATTGCTTTCTATGGTTGAATATATCCCTTGGTCAAATGACCAAAATGCCCCTAGGTCACATTTATTTCCTTAACAGCCCCCAAGGGCAAAATCGTCCTTTCATGTTTATCTCGTTAATTATAATTAACGTCCTCCAATTCTCGTTATTCCCAATATTCTCAAATACTAATAAATCATATCCCATTATCCTTTAATTCCCAGTAATGTACTAATCATCAAATCACCCCGAGACTCACCCCAAGCCTCGAAATAACCCCGTTATGACCAAACCGCTAACTTGCATTCAAAGATCGTCTCATGCCGAATAGCTCGAACAAATTCACATTATAATGTGGCCTCATCATAAATCACCAACATGCATGAAAATATACAAATATGCCCTCAACGGGGCCAAATTACCAAAATACCCTTATAATGAAAAGTGGACCCACATGCATGCATTTATCATCATATAATAATATAATTCACATAATCATGCATATAATCATTTAATGGCATAATAAATCAATTATGGCCCTCCCAGCCTACTAATCCAACCATGAAACCTCATTAGGGATTTTGGGGTATTACAACTATCACCTCCTTACAAAAATTTCGTCCTCGAAATTTACCTGAACAGCTTGGGATATTGATTCTGCATATCTGACTCCAGCTCCCAGGTCGCTTCCTTGACCTTGTTGTTCCTCCATAATACCTTAACCAAAGGTATCGTTTTATTCCCGAAGACCTTGTCCTTTCTATCAAGTATCTGGACTCGCTGTTCCTCATAGGAGAGATCTGCCTCAAGCTTCAGATCTTCGTAACTCAAGACATGAGTCACATCAGATACATACCTTCGAAGAGCTGAAACATGAAATACGTTATGCACGACTGACAATGTCGGTGGTAAGGCCAACCTGCAAGCCACCTGACCAATCCTCTCTAGGATTTCAAATGGACCAACAAATCTAGGGCTCAACTTGCCCTTTTTCCCAAATCTTCTCACCCCTTTCCATGGTGAGACTCTAAGGAAGACATATTCTCCCACTTGGAACTCCACGTTCATGCACTTGGGATTTGTATAACTTTTCTGTCTACTTTGAGAAGCAAGCATCCGAGCTCTAATCTTCTCAATGGCCTCACTGGTCCTCTGAACTGCCTCAGGACCCAAGTATCTCCTTTCCCCTGTCTCATCCCAATGAATGAGAGATCTGCATTTCCTATCATACAACATCTCATAAAGTGCAGACCCAATGGTCGACTGGTAGCTGTTGTTGTAGGAAAACTCTATCAAAGGTGAATACTTACTCCAGGATCCACCAAAGTCCAGCACACATGCTCGCAACATGTCCTCTAATATCTGGATCGTCCTATCAGATTGTCGATCTGTCTGAGGATGATAAGTAGTACTGAACTTCAACTGTGTTCCCATGGCCTTCTGTAAACTTCCCCAGAACTTGGAGGTGAAAGTGGGGTCTTGATCTGACACGATCGACCTCGGTTCTCCATGAAGGCGCATGATCTCTCTCACATAGAGATCTGCATACTAGTCAACTGCATAAGTAGTCCTCACTGGTAAGAAGTGAGCTGACTTGGTATATCGATCCACAATGAATCATGTTGACCAACAGTCCTGGGTAGCCCCACTATAAATCCATCGTGATGTCTTCCCATTTCCACTCTGGGATGTCTAGAGGCTGCAATAATCCTGCTGGCCTCTGATGCTCAGCCTTGACCTATTGACATGTCAAGCATTTAGCCACATACTCCATTACATCATTCTTCATCCCAAGCCACCAATACAGTGATCTCACATACTGGTACATCTTCGTGATGCCTGGATGCAAAGAATAAGGAGTGGTATGAGATTCATCCAGAATCTCTCACCTCATAGCAGTGTCTAACGGAACACATATCCGACCCTTGTATCTCAACAAGCCCATCTCGGACACTGTGTAATCTCTGGACAGTCCAGCTAATACATCCTCTCTAATCTTGATCAGTTGTGGATCACCCAACTGACCCTCCTTGATTCTTTCCAACAATGTAGACTGTAGCGTAATGTTGGCCAACTGGCCCACCAGCAACTCTATACCAGCTCTGGTCATATCATCTGCTAACTCTCTGACTATCAACCTCGCACTATAAATCTATCCCAGACCCTTCCACCTTAAAGCATCAGCTACCACGTTGGATTTTCCTAGATGATACAAGATCTCACAGTCATAATCTTTTACTAACTCCAGCCAACGACTTTGTCTCATATTCAAGTCTTTCTGCATGAAGACGTACTTCAGGCTCTTGTGGTCAATGTAAATATTACACCTCTCCCCATAAAGGTAATGCCTCCATACCTTCAAAGCAAAGTTCACAGCTGCCAACTCTAAATCATGAGTGGGATATCTATGTTCATACTCCTTCAGCTGACGTGAAGCATAAGCGATCACATTCCCCGACTGCATCAAAACATAACCCAAAGCTTGATGTGAGGCATCACAGTATATCACAAACTTCTCCTGATTTGTTGGAAGACTCAGAACTAGAGTTGTAATCAACCTCTGCTTTAGTTCCTGGAAGCTGTTCTCACACCTGTCTGACCACACAAACTTCTGATTCTTGCATGTCAGCTCAGTCAATGAAGTAGCAATCTTAGAGAATCCTTCCACGAAATGTCTATAATAACCTGCCAAACCAAGGAAACTTCTCACCTCCGAAGCATTCTTTGGCCTTGGCCAATCTCTGACTGCCTCAATCTTGACTGGATCTACTTTAATCCCCTCCTTACTGACAATGTGCCCAAGGTTAGTTACCTGAGATAACCAGAACTCACACTTCTTAAACTTTGCAAACAGACCGTGTTCCCTCAGTCTCTATAGAACCAACCTCAAATGCTGCTCATGCTCTGACTCTGACTGAGAATAAACCAAAATATCATCGATGAAGACGATCACAAACTGGTCCAAATAGTCCTTGAACACTCTGTTCATCAAATCTATAAAAGCAGCTGGGGCATTAGTCAATCCAAAGGACATGACTAAGAACTCATAATGTCCATATGTAGAGTGAAAGGCAGTCTTTGGTATATCTCCCTCCTTGACCCTCAACTAATGATAGCCAGAACGAAGGTCTATCTTTGAGAATACCCTTTTACCTTGCACCTGATCAAACAGATCATCTATCCTTGGCAAAGGAAACTTGTTCTTAATTGTTAGCTTATTCAGTTCTCTATAATCAATACACATCCTCAGAGAACCATCCTGTTTTTTTCACAAATAGAACTGGTGCACCCCAAGGTGAGAAACTAGTTCTAATAAAACCCAAATCCAACAGCTCCTACAACTGTACTTTCAATTATTTTAACTCAGCTTGGGCCATTCTATAAGGTGCTCTAGACACTGGCTCCGTCCTTGGTGCCAGTTCTATCACAAATTCAATCTCTCTATGTGGTGGCAACCCTGGTAAATCTTCTGGAAACACATCTAGAAACTCACATTCTATCTTGGTCTCTTTTTGTCTCATTGGCGTGATCTGAGTGGTATCCACCACACTGGCTAAGTACCCTATGCAACCTCCTTGTAATAGATCTCTAGCCCTTAACATAGAAATCATAGGTATACAGGGTCCATGCATAGTACCAACAAACACAAAAGGATCCTCGCCTTCAGGCTCAAAGGTGACCATCTTCCTTCTGCAATCAATGGTTGCCCCATACTTCACTAACCAGTCCATACCCAAAATCATGTCAAAGTCAGTCATAACTAACTCTATCAAATCCATTGACAATTCTCTTCCCTCCACTGTCGTTGGCAAAGATCTAACCCATCTCCTGGATACTACTAACTCCCCAGTGGGTAATAAGGTCCCAAACAACATAATAATCACATGGTCTACCCAATCTATCAATAATTCTACTTGCAACAAAAGAATGTGCAACACCAGAATCAATAAAAATAGTATAAGGGGTTCCAGCACTAAGAAGCTGACCTGTAACTACTGAGGGTGAAGCCTCAACTTCTGCTTGAGTCAATGTGAACACTCGAGCTAGGGATGAGCTGTCCGCCTTTCTGGGTTCTTCTTTTCTTGCTTTAGGGCAATCTTTCTTGAAATGTCCCACTGCCCCACATAAGAAGCAAGCCTTTTCCCTACACTCTCCCATATGGTGCCTCTTGCACCTAGGGCATTCAGGATAAGTCTTCCAGGCCTCACTACCACCCTGGCGGCCAATTGAAATACCACGTGGTCGCCTGTCAGGGCTTGGAGCTTGGAAGATGTCAGGATCCTTCCTCTTCTGATCACTAGGGCCTTCGCCCCTACCTGAACCCACAAATGGAGGTCCTGCCCTCCTAAACTCTCTTCTGGCTACATTGTCCCACCAAATCTTGTTCTCTGCGCTCTCAGCTGTGAGCGCCTTTTCAACCACCTGTGCATAAGTAGTAACTCGAGCCACAGTGGTGATAAGAACATGTCGGGCTAATCTAGGATGTAGCCCCTCGAGAAATCTCTCCCTTCTGGTCCCATCAGTGGGCACCAACTCCATGGAAAACTTTTCCAATCTATCAAACTTCAGAGCATATTCAGTCACTGATAAACTCCCTTGAAGTAATCTAATAAACTCTTTAGCCTTTGCAGCCCTGATGGCATCATTATAATACTTTTCATTGAATAAAGTCTAAAACTCTTCCAACCTTAGTGCATTGATGTTTCTGGTCTGGGATATAACTTCCCACCAAATTCGGGCATCCTCCTGAAACATGTATGTGGCACAGGCCACCCTCTCATGAAGTCAAGGATGGTGATAATCATGCTCATCCATTGCTCAGCCTTAGCTGGATCTGCACTACCCTAAAAAACTAGAGGATGTTGTTTCCTAAACCTTTCATATAAAGGTTCCCATTTTCTTCCAGCCTTAGGTAGTTGCTCAACTATTGGCACCGATACAGGTGGTGCCTTTGGCAAAATGTTCCCTGCAGGAACTTGTTGTTGTCTCAGGAGGCAGATTTCTTCTTCCTGCCTCAATACTCTAGCCTGTAAGTCATTAAACAGTTGCTGCCAGTTATCAGGAGCTGACTGTGGAATCTGATTCTGGTCATTCTCTTGACCCTGTCTGTTATTCTGGCCTTGATCTTCCTGGCCAGCTGATGAATCTGTCTGTCTTGGAATCATTCTTATAACTTAAACCTTGCTGCAATAGTCAACGCGAACAGTTAGGCAGTGATAATTAAACCTCTTGCCGCCTCACAGTCCAAGATCAATAGATAATCACCCATATTCCACAATTATATAGTTATACAAATGGATACATGATCATAGCATTTAGCATTTAACACATATCAGTTAATAATTCACAATGAACAATACTAATAAGTATGTTCTAGCAATATTAGTACTAATAAGCATGTTCTTGCTCATGATTCAGTAGTCAAGGCCCAACCTTATTAAAGTATTTCATATGTAGACTGGTAAAGCATTTATATTCTATTTAAGTAGTTAAACATATAACAACATAAATAGTTACCAAACCATGAGTCGAGATTGTCTTAAGTGGTGAGTGTACATGCCCAGCCAGTCTACAGAAACCCTAAACCTTGGCATGCTCTAATACCAAGTTGTAATGCCCTGGTTACTCCAAGACCATTACTGTGAACTTTAAACCGTGCTTAACACACTAAATGAGTCATTTAGTTATAAACGTGCATCTAGGTGTTATTAATAGGCTAAGGTGAAAAATCTCGATCAAAAGGAAATGATATATTTTATTTAAAACAAAAAAACTGTACATGGGCCCATAAAAGTGTTTACAATTTATTTACAATCCAAAATGTTCATTACAGTGTAAAAATTACAACCAGCCGACCTAAGCGGCAAAATATAGGGTTAACCCCTAGTTCCTTTGAGAAACACCTTGGCCATGGAGGTCAAGCGACCGCATATGTACACATCGCCACCTAAGCTCTCCACTCAAGGCTGGGTGAGCTTTTCTTTTCCTTTACCTACACCACATAGCCCCCGTGAGCCAAGGCTCAGCAAGAAAACTCATTACTCTGAATAGATGACTAATAAGTCTATCTCTAGGGCTCTGAACTCTAATCAGATAAGTGACTAATGAGTAAGTCACGAACTTAAACTAGATAAGTGACTATGGAGTCATGAACTTGAATCAGATAAGTGACTGATGAGTAAGTCACGAACTTGAGCTCCACACCCATAGCCATGTGACGATGCAGTCACTTGGGCCTTCTGGCCCCAGCTCTAAGTAACTAGCCTTTAGACTAGACAAGCGCTTTTGTTTTCATCGAACTTAAGGTCGGTCAAGCATTTCATGCTTATGACGATAATGCTTATGTCGATTAGATCTAATCTTTTCGGCTTGTGTTAAACACACTAATACCATTCTTGGCTCATAAGCCAATACCATACGACCAGTGCTCAATACTACTACCGAACTTGACTAATAAGTCACAGCTTCACAATCAATACTGACGCCATTACTGATTCTGACTAATAAGTCAGTACCATTCATAGATAAGTAAGACTGCTAAGTTTTAATATGAAATCAATGTCCACATATATAGCACTCAACAGGCCTCATTAATAACCATGCATGTCACATAGTGGGTGTAGTTTTCTTACCTCTGGTTCAAGCATGAAATAATAAAAGAACGACCCCTTGAGAACGATCAGTCCTTAAGTCCCTTAGTGGTCACCTAGTCATAACAAAATATGGGATTCCATCAATAAAATGAATAATAAAAGGTTCCCGGACCAAGACCTAGCCTCTGGGACGTCAAATCCTACTAAACTGGGTAGTAGGAATGATCCCAAGGCCTAAGGTTTGAGTTCCCATGACAAAAACACATTTCTGGCCAAATAGGCCCTTAAGAGCCGCAACCCTACTCCACTATGCTGCGGCTCGCCTCCCAAACAGAGGCGCAAGCCTCTTCTCTGTCTGCACCTTGCGTCGCGGCATACCAACCTAGCGTCGTGGCCCTACCTGCCCATCAGTCAAAAACCCTTGTTTTCTCCCATCAAAACCTCATCAAAATCTTGTCAAATCAACCCAGAAATCACAACCAATCACCAACACATCATGTCCACTATTTTAACCACAAAACCCAAGCTTTAAACCATTTAATACCTCATCAAATTCCCACTTCTATAATCAAAATTTCAAGCTCAAAACTAACACAAAAACAGAGTAAGGAACCAGAAAAAGACTTGAAACCTTACCTTAAACTCAGGATTAAACCCTCTTCAATGGTAGAACACAAACCTAGACCCTCAAGGCTTGATTCCCTAGTTTGAATCCTCAATTGGAGCTTCAAAATTCTAAAGGAAAAAGAAGAAAAAGATGATCGTGGGAGAGGAGAAGGAAGGCTCTGTTTTACTTCAGCTTATGTTCTTCCATTGCTTTCTATGGTTGAATATATCCCTTGGTCAAATGACCAAAATTCCCCTAGGTCACATTTATTTCCTTAACAACCCCAAGGGCAAAATCATCCTTTCCTGTCTATCTCGTTAATTATAATTAACGTCCTCAAATTCCCATTATTCCCAATATTCTCAAATACTAATAAATCATATCGCATTATCCTTTGATTCCCAGTAATGTACTAATCATCAAATCACCCCCGTGCCCCGAAATAACCCCGTTATGACCAAACTGCTAACTTGCATTCAAAGATCGTCTCATGCCAAATAGCTCGAACAAATCCACATTATAATGTGGCCTCATCATAAACCACCAACATGCATGAAAACATACAAATATGCCCTCAACGGGCCAAATTACCAAAATACCCTTATAATGAAAAGTGGACCCACATGCATGCATTTATCATCATATAATAATATAATTCACATAATCATGCATATAATCATTTCATGGCATAATAAATCAATTATGGCTCTCCCAGCCTACTAATCCAACCATAAAACTCTATTAGGGATTTTGGGGCATAACACCAATGCACTCTAGCAGATGGGTCTCGTGTGGCCAAAAACACTAGCCTCAATATCAATTCTCCCAATCTGAATTTCCTGTCTCGGACTCTTTTGTTAAAATATCTCGTAGCCCTCTACTGGTATGCAACATTTTTCAACTCGGCTTCGTCTCATCTTTCTTTGAGAAGATCCAAACTTTCTTTGAGCTAGGATTGGTTCGAGGTTTGATCGTATGCGTCGCGCTTTATAGTTGGGATTTCGATCTCTATAGGAAACATGGCCTCGCATCCATAGGCCAGGGAGAAGGGGATATGTCCTGTTTAGGTTCTCGTCACCGTTCTATATGCCCACAGGACGTAAGGTAGTTCTTTTGGCCATCTTCCCTTGGCTTCTTCTAGCCTTTTCTTCATAGAACTCTTTAGGGTCTTGTTTACTGCTTCGATCTAGCCATTTTCCTATGGATTGGCCACAGAGGAAAAGCTTTTAATTATCCCATTTTTTGTGCAGAATTGTGTGAATGAATCACTATCAAATTGGGTCCCATTATCCGACACAATCTTCTTGGGCATCCTGTATCTACATATGATATTCTTTACTATGAAATCTAGGACTTTCTTCGAGGTGATAGTAGCTAAGGGTTCAGCTTCGGTCCACTTCGTGAAATAATCTACGACGGCTACAACATATTTTACTCCACCTTTTCTGGTAGGCAGGGAGCCTATGAGGTCGATTCCCCATACCACGAATGGCCATGGGGATCTCATCATGGTAAGCTCGGTGGGTGGAGCTCGCGGTATTGAAGCAAACTGTTAACACTTATCACAATGCTTAACATACTCGAATGAGTCTGCCTTGACTGTAGGATCCTTGCCTAGTCACCTTTTTTGACAGACTATGCCCCCCAATGTGGTCTCTGCAAAATCCATCGTGGATTTCTTCTAAAATCTTCTTTGCCTTGGGGGTGTTACACACCTAAGTAATGGAATGGAGTATCCCCTTCTGTACAATTTTCCTTCCAAGATGGTGTATCTTGGTATTTTGTACATAAGTTTTCTAGCCTCGTTCCGGTCTGCTGGGAGACTTCCGGTTTCGAGGTAGTCAATTATCGGGGTCACCCGGGTGGGTTGCGAGTCAATGATGTTGACATCTTCATCATTGGGCTCGGTTATGCTCGGAAGCAGTAAGAATTCAACTGGAACCATGTTGAGTGTGTCAACCTCTTTAGTCGTGGCAAGGGCCAATGCGTTTGCATTTAAATTTAGTTCCCGTGGAACTTGTTCTATGGCATAGAACTCAAATTCCCCAAATGCTGCCTTAACTTTCTCAAAATAGGCTGTCATTTTTATGACACGAGCCTGATATTCACCTCGGACCTGGTTAACGACCAATTGAGAGTCACTATAACAGTCTATGGCCTTTGCCTTGAGCTCGGAGGCTATTCAGAGACCTGCTAATAATGCCTCGTACTAAGCCTCGTTACTCGATGCTTCAAAGCCAAACCTTAATGCTGAATGAAAATGATTTCCCATTGGGGTGATCAAAACGATTCTTGCCCCCGACCCATTTTCATTAGAGGACCCATCAATGTAAAGTCTCCACAGATCGCGGGTTGGGGCTATGACTTCCTCGTTTGAGATTCTTATACATTCGACAATGAAGTCTGGCAAAGCCTGCCCTTTGACCGTCTTTCTAGGATGATAGGTGATCTCGAACTATCCGAGTTCGATGACCCATTTTAACAATCTCTCGGATGCTTCAGGCTTGGACAATACTTGCCTTAACGACTGATCGAATGTGTTTGGAAATAAGGTCGAAGCTTTCGAGATGCTTGTATTAGGCACAAAGCCAGTTTTTCTATTAATGGGTATCTCAATTTCCCCCAGTAACCTTTTGCTAACGTAGTAAACGAGTTTTTTTACCTTCTTATCCTCCCGAACAAGTACTACACCGATGGCATGCTCGATTGTGGTAAGGTATAAGTACAAGACTTCCCCTGTGATTAGTTTAGACAAGATTGGTGGCTCGGCTAGATGTTTCTAAAGGTTCTGAAACGCAAGTTCACACTCGTCTGACCACTCAAATTTCTTTCCCCTTCTCAAAAGATTAACGAATGGAAGGCACCGATCTGTAAATTTCATGATAAACCTACTTAAGGCAGTCGTTCGTCCAGTTAGGCTCTGGATATCTTTATGTTTTCGAGGTGAGAGCATGTCAACTAACACCTTAATCTTGTTGGTATTAGCCTCTATACCCCGAGCGTTCACTATGAATCCGAGAAACTTTTCCGAGGACACTTTGACTGAGCATTTTTGTGGGTTAAGCCTCATATTGGATTTTTGGAGCACAGAGAAGCATTTAGCGAGATCGTCCACATGGTTACATTTATGTTTGGACTTGACTAACATATCATCTACATAAACTTCCATGTTATTCCCTATCTACTCAGCAAACATCCTATTCACCAGTCTTTGGTATTTGGCTTCTGCGTTCTTGAGCCCGAAAGGCATCACATTGTAGCAATACAAGCCTTTATCGGTCATGAAGCTCATGTGTTTCTGGTCCAACGCATGCATGGCTATCTGGTTATATCCAGAGTAACCATCCATGAAGGACATGATGTTGTGACCCGCAGTGGCATCTACGAGCTGATCGATTCGAGGAAAGGGAAAGCAATCCTTAGGACATGCCTTGTTGAGATCTGAATAATCAATGCAAGTTTGCCACTTGCAATTGGGCTTCGAAACCAGTACAGGATTGGCTATCCAATCAGGGTAGAAAGCATCTCAGATAAACCTTTTGACCTCATCTTTTAAGACTTTCTTTCTATCATCGTCCAAGAGCTTCCTTTTTTGTTGCTTCAGAGGGAAGCTTTTATCTATGTGAGTGCATGGCTTATAATGCTCGGACTGATCCCTACCATATCCGAGTGTGACCACACAAACACATCCTAGTTTTCTCTCAGGAAGCGAGTTAATTGCTATTTTGCATCCTCAAAAAGATTATTTCCTATTTTTACCACCCTCGTGGTATCTTTCTCATCGAGCCTTACTTCTTCAAGCTCCTCAATTGGTTTGAGATCGACCCTTTCTTCTTCTACTCTAGGATCAATCTCTTCTTTGATTTTGAAGACGAATCCGTTCATTTCCCGAATAACAACATGTGCACTTGTTTGGTTCTTTCCTCTCATGCAAATGATATAGCATTCCCATGCAGCGAGCTAGTCTCCTTTCAACGTCCCAATGCCACTAGACATCGGGAACTTGATGGCCAAATGCCTAACAGACAACATTGCTCCCAGCCCAATCAGGGCTGGTCTCCCGAGCCGTACGTTGTAGGCAGACGGGGTGTCCACCACTATGAATTCCATCATCTTGGTCACCGAGACTGGATAGTCTCCCAAGGTTACGGGGAGCTTGATGGATCCCGTGCTGGCAATCCCTTCTTCTGAAAATCCATACAACTTCGTTGCATAGACTTTCAAATCTCAAAGTGTGAGTCCCATCTTTTCTAGAGTGGTCTTATAAAGGATAGTGACTGAGCTCCTGTTATCTATTAGGACTCTGTGCACCCTTTTGTTTGCAAGCTGAAGTGTGATGACCAAATGGTCATTTTGGGGAAACTGAACATGTGAAGCATCCTCTTCTGTAAAAGTAATGGGTTGAGATTCAACCCTTTGTTGCTTTGGATCTCGCAGCTTAGGTTTGTAGTGAGACCAGTCTCTCATCTTGAGCTCATTCACATATCTCTTCTAGGAATTTCGGCCTGATCCAAGAAGTTGTGGTCCTCCAAGATGGTTACCACATCCTCCCCATCTATTGGGGGAGGTCAATCATCCTCCCTTGCTCGTGAGGTGGTATTCTACTAGGCAGGTTGCGCATAAGTTGTCCTCTGTCCAGCTGACGCCTGAGTTGGATTTTGGTTTCTTATGTATTGTCTAAAATACCCTCTCAAGATTAGGCATTCGATTTCGTCCTTTAGCTGTCAGCACTCATCGGTGGTATGTTCGACGTCCCTGTGGAACCTGTAGTACTTATTGGTGCCTCTCTTTGATTTCTGATTTCGCATTAGGTCAGGTCGCCTAAACGGGACTTGATTCTCATTTGCAACAAATATATTCTCCTGATTTTCAGTGAGCTCGGTGTAAACCATATAAATGGAGAAATACTTGTCTCCCTTCTTCTTTTTCCCCCCGTCCGCCTCTGAGTTATTCCCTTCATTTTTCTTTCTTTTTGAAGGGTTGTCTCCTGAGGGTCGAGACGTTGATGGGGTAGCCGAGATCGAGGCTGAGTTAACATTCGTCGATGTAGTTATAATGGGCTGAGAGGTCAGTTTTAATGCTGACCTCGCCTCCTCTACATTGACGAATCTTTGAGCCTTTTTGTTGAACTCAGTTATTGTTCTTATCGATTTTCTCTCCATATCATCCTAAAGGGGACTTCCTAGCAATATACCAGCTCGAACAACCATAAGATGACCACCATCATCAACATTACGGGCTCGAGCCACCTCGATGTTAAACCTTGCCAGGTAGCTTTTTAATGACTCTCCCGGCTGTTGTCTAACATTGGTCAAGGCCGAGGCCTCAAGCCTTTCGCCTACCATGGCCTTGAATTGTTTCTTAAATTCTTTTGCCAAATGATCCCAAGATGAGATCGAATGTCTTCTGAATTTATCGAACCAATTTTTTGCTGGTCCTGTCAAAGTTGTTGGAAATAGCATGCATCTGAGCTCGTAGCCAACGTTGCTGACAAGCATGATTGTAATGACCCAAAATCACTAATAAGGCTTAAGTTGCTTGATTAGCATGGCAGGAGGGCATAATTGGTATATGTGTGATTTAATGGTTAAAATGCAAGATTATGTGGCATGCATGATTAATATGATTATATGACTATGTCACATGCATGTTTGTGAGTATTAGATATGCATGTGGGCCCTTTATAATTTATAAGGGCATATTTGTCATTTTGGCCCGTTGAGGGCATAAATGTGATTATATGTGATAAATTGTTGAGACCACATTATTATGTGGATATATTTGCAGCATATGGCTGGAAATGGTCCTAGTGAGCAGATTGACGAAATAGTCACAGCAGGGTTTAATACCCGGCTCGGGGAAGCCTAGGGGTATTTGGAAGGAAGTTTGATGGATATCTTGGGAATTATTTGATATTGAATAAATATTGGTAATTAAATGGGATGACGAGATTAATTGGTTAATGGTAGGAACACTTGAGGAATTAGCGGGAATTGGGAGCAAAATGACTATATTACCCTTTAAGTACCCTTGGAAGATTAGTAAATCTTGGAGGGCAGCAAGGTCTTTTTCCTAGAAACTAAGGGATATACTCAGAGATCATTTAGGACTAGTACAGAAGGAAGTAGAAATTTCAGTCTTCACCCTCTCCTCTCCCTCAAGGGTTCTCTTTCTCTTTCTCTCTCTCTCTCTCTCAATATGCTTTGAAGCTTAGGAAGGAAAAGGGCAGAAGCTTAGGTCTTAAGCTGGGAAGTTTGCTGGGAATTTTGAAGGAATTGAAGCTCTTAACCAAGAAATTCAGCTAGGAGCTTGGGGGTTTAAGCTCAAGGTTAGAAGATTGAAAGCTGGTGGGAGATTTAACCATAGCTAAGGTGAGTTCTTGTTCTTGGTTATTATGTTAAGAAAAATTATGATTATTTGAATGGTTTTAGACTGGGTTTTGGGTAGAGAATTGCTGCTAAATTGGAGTATTAGCTTTAGTAATATAACTATGGTTTTGTGTTTGATTGAGTAAGCGAAACCCTTAATATATAGCTAAATTTGTTTTAAATTGGGGAGGTTTGTTTAGGTGAAGTGTTGGGGAAAATTGGCTGGGAAATGTGTGGAAGGAACCCATAAATTCTGGGCTTGAAGGGGCGTGCTGCGACCCAGCTCTGGGGCACCGCGGCGCATGTGGCCATTTTGGACTGGGTATGCTCTCTGAGATGGGGGCGCACCGGGACCAGGAGAGGCAAGTCGCGACCC
Source organism: Humulus lupulus (assembly GCF_963169125.1). Lineage (NCBI taxonomy): Eukaryota > Viridiplantae > Streptophyta > Magnoliopsida > Rosales > Cannabaceae > Humulus > Humulus lupulus. Next base: position 63,111,683 of record NC_084796.1, read on the forward strand.
GCCTCCCCTTTGGCTTGGCTCCTTGCTCTCTAACTTGGGGGAAATTCGTGACCCACTAAGCCAGGTCGCAACCCGCCTAGGGATTTTAGCCTTAGAATGGTTTCTATAATCGGTAAGGCTTGGGGGTTCGAACCTAGGCGCTTGGGACAATTTCTACTACCCGGTTTAGTAGAAATTGAGGTCCCGGAGGCTAGTCTCTGTCTCCGAAGTTTTTATTTGGATTGGAAGTTAACAATTACCCATTGGACAGTGTGACTAGGTTTATCACTAAGGCTCGAGGCTAAGGATCGTGCTTGGGACCATTCCATTATCTCCGTTTAGAATTAAAGGTAAGAAAACTGCACCCTTGTGTGGCTATGTTGGGACCGAGATTGTAACGCCCTACTACCTTAGAGCCGTTACTAAGTGAGTTTAAAATGTGCAATTAACCCGCTCAGCGAGGTTTTTAGAACAAAAGTGTGATTAAACAAAAAAACAAGGCTGTAATCTTTAAAAGTACTCCATTTCATTAAAAGTTCCAAGAGTTTAACATTTGGGATCCCAAAACGAGGTTTGTAAAATATTTACAGTTCAAAATAGATTTACAGATGACTAATTATCAAAAACATAGTTTAATACAGCCATTTCTCAAAATGCCACCAACCAAAGCAGTCGGGCAGGCCAAACATGTACGCGCCGCCCCCACGCTCTCCGTACTCATGGCTGGTTGACTTTCTCTTTGCCCTTACCTGCAACACAGAGCACCCGTGAGCCGAAGCCCAGCAAGAAAACTCATACAGCACATAACATATGCATATCATACAATCGCTATAGCGGATAACTCACAGATAAACAGACACTCCATAAGATTTAAACACATATACGGCCATGCCGTCCCAGAAGCGTTACCAAAGCCTGGGTTCACGGTCCACACAGTAAGGATATCCCATGTATCCATTGGGGTCTCACCCTAACCATAAGCACTCCATGTGCTAAATGATATTCCCGGCCCCACTGCCGTTCTCGGACTTCACCGTTCTTGGCCCTTCGCCGTTCCCGGCTCCTTTGTCGTTCATTCTGCTATAACCACATATAGCATTCTCAAACAGCAATCAAACATATAATAATTCATTTAAGGCTACATCCTAACAAAAATACAATTTAGGGCCGTGCCCTGCTCTACGGGTGTTACAGTTTTCTTACCTGTATCCCGAGCTTCACAATGCACCAAGGTCACGAGCACGATCCTCTATCCCGAGCCTCTCCGGAAACCTAGTCACAACATATAGGAAGTACTCTTTAGTACTAACCAATCCAAAACCACCCCTCGGGGCTAACCTCATACTCTTGGAATCCCCAAATTCCTAAAACAATGTATCGGAAACATTCCCCGAGCCCCCGGAGCAAATGCCCAAAAATGCAAAATTTCCTATCCTGAAAATAGCCTAGCGCCGCAGCGCCCAGCAAGTTAGAGAGTACCCCCAGCCCTGAAGCAGCCTCGTGCTGCGGCACCAAAGAACAGGGCCGCAACGCCCCTTCGCGAACCCAGAAATCTGGGTTTTCCCCTGCATTTTTCCCGAACCAAAACACCTCCAAATCAACCCAAACACATACCTAAACCCCAAAACCAATTTAAAACCCCAAATAAATCATCTAACAACCTTTAAACATCGAAAACAAACTCAATCACACTCAAAATCCACTCTTGAGTTTCAAATTTCAGAAGTTCAAACCATGGCTTTTAAAACATAATCCAGAGCCTAAACACTGCAAACCAAACTTCTAAAATCTTAAACCACACTAGGTACGAAATTTAAACATGCTAAGAATTCATACCTCAATCAAAACTCAGCTTGAACTCTTCTCAACTCCAGCTTTAAGCCTCCTTCCTTTTAATTATCCTAACTGAATTTCCAAGTAAAACCAGCCATATTTCCTTTAGGTTCCCACACTTAATCTCTGTAAATTCAAGCTTAATTTCAATAAAAACATAGCACAAATTCTTACCTTTGATCAATCCTTGCTCAAATTCAAATTTGGTTGCCTCAAACTCCCTTAATTCTCTCCTAGGTTTCAAGAATTCAGTTCTCCTCTTTTTCTCCTCTTTTCCTCTAGCTTTTCCCCCAATTTCAGCATAAGCCAATTTCTAGCTAAGTGTTATACGTGAATCCCCTTTTCCCACAGCTGAAGTTTATCTAAACCTTTGCCAAAAGCCCATTTTACCCCTCATAGAAATCCTTTCCTAACTAAACCTCAAGGTCCTTTTTGTCATTTCATTTCTATTACTATTCTACCACTTTCCCGTCACAACTTGTTACTCTCAGCAGTTACTAATGGTTACTCATGTTACTCAATCACCAATAACCATTAACCACTGTTGACCACGTTTTTGGCCAACGACGTGAGAACGTCAAAAACGATAAAGCCTTCAAGAGAAATTAAATGACACAGACAATTTTGAACAGAAAGTAAATAACACACGTAATTTTTATAGTGGTTCAGCCCCAATATGTTGGTAATAGCCTAATCCACTTAGAGTTGTGATTATAGATCTGTACTCAAGATCAGATGAACCGAGCCAACTGAGTTTCTTCAGTACAGATTACAAGAATACAAGAATTCTTTCAGATATAAGCACTTTCTCTCTCTAGAAAATTCAGCCCAAAAGTCTCCAAAGAAGAAGAAGCCCCCTTTCCTAATCCCATAAGCCATATATTTATAGGCTTAGGATCATACATCTGATATCCCCTAGAATCGGGATATTTTATTATATTTATTACATTTAAATTACAAAAATATTTAAAATGTAACAGAACACCAAATTTGTGGGAAGAATGAGAGATTCCCGCGTATACCAAGATCGATTCTTGTTGAAGCCGTTTCTGGGAATCTTGACGTAGTCTGTTCTACCTGGTTGATGAATATCACCTTCTAGTCAGCCATACCTCTACTGGACAGTCACGCACTTGGCTGGTAGGACACGCACTCCTCTCGTCTAACATGGCACTCTGGTCTAACATACCATATCTCGTCTAACATGGCACTCTGGTCTAACATGCCATATCTCGTCTAACATGGCACTCTGGTCTAACATGCCATATCTTGTCTAACATGGCACTCTGGTCTAACATGACACATCTCTGGTCTAACATGGCTTACTGAGCTACTCCTAAGCCAAGTCACTTTATCACAACTCTGAGGAGCCAATATATTTATTGACTTATTAATGTGTCTTTTACGGACCATGTATTGCCACTTGTCACCTCTATTTCCACATCATCAATCTCCAATTTTTGGGGATAACAACCACTAATTCTCAATTCAACTTATGAAATTCCCCAAAGTACCCCTAGGCTCCTCCCGAGCCGGGTATAAAATCCCGTTGTGACTTTTAAGTTGACAAGCTCTCTAGGACCGTCTCGGCACGTGCATCACATTAATATCACCACACTCACGTGGTACAAATCACATAATACAATTATCACATTTATGCCCTCAGCGGGCTAAAATTACCAATTTACCCCTAACATGCAAACAGGGCCCACATGCATATTTATACCACCTAAACATGCATTCTAATCGCATAGTCATTCAAATTCATATATTATCATGTTAATTCACTTATTTCCCTCCAGGCACACTAATCAAGGTCCTAAACCTTATTAGCAACTTGGGGTGTTACAATTATCCCCTCCTTACAAGAATTTCATCCTCGAAATTACCTGAACAACTTGGGATGCCGTTCCCGCATATCATACTCAAGCTCCCACGTCACCTCTTCAACCTTGATGTTCCTCCACAGCACTTTAACCAAGGCGATGGTCTTGCTTCGCAAGAATTTGTCCTTCCTATCAAGGATCTGAACAGGCTTTTCCTCGTATGATAAATCCTAATCCAACTCCAAGTTCTCATAGCTCAACACATGAGTAGTATCTGATACATATTTCCGAAGCATGGACACATGAAACACATCATGAACCCCTAATAAAGCTGGAGGCATTGCTAATCTGTAAGCTACCTCCCCAACTCGTTCCAAAACCTCAAAGGGGCCAACAAACCTGGGACTCATCTTGCCCCGAACACTGAATTGTTTCACTCCTCTCAGGGGTGAAACCCTGAGGAATACATGATCGCCGACCTGAAACTCTACACTCCTGCGTCTCAGATCTGAGTAACTCTTCTGACGACTCTGGGAGGCGAGCATACGAGCTCTAATCTTCTCAATTCCCTCATTGGTCCTCTGAACCATCTCAGGACCTAAATATCTTCTCTCACCAGTCTCATCCCAGTGTATCGGTGACCTACACTTCCTCCCATACAGCATCTCATACGGAGCCACTCCGATAGTCGCTTAATAGCTATTATTATATGAGAACTCAATCCATGGGAGATACTTACTCCAAGATCCCCCAAAGTCCAACACACAGGCTCGTAACATATCCTCCAATATCTGAATCGTCCTCTCAGACTGCCCATCTGTCTGAGGATGATAAGTGGTATTGAACCGTAGCTGTGTGCCCATTGCCTTCTACAGGCTCTCCCAAAACATGGAGGTGAAGGTGGGGTCTCTGTTGGATACTATCGACCTCGGAGCCCCATGAAGTCGGACAATTTCTTTCACATATAGCTCAGCATACTGCTCCACAGTATTAGTTATTCTCACAGGTAAAAAGTGGGTGGACTTAGTATACCTGTCTACGATCACCCACATCGAATCATGCTGACCCACGGTCTTCGGCAATCCAACTACAAAGTCCATGGTAATATCCTCCCATTTCCACTCGGGAATCCCTAGAGGCTGCAACAACTCTGGTGGCCTCTGATGTTCAGCCTTGATCTGCTGACAAGTCAAGCACCTAGTCACATAGTCCACCACATCCCTCTTCATACCTGACCACCAGTACATAACTTTCAAGTCTTGGTACATCTTCGTAGTACCTGGGTGTAAAGAGTAGGGAGTGGTATGAGACTCATCTAGAATCTCTCGTCGAACATCTGGATCAACCGGAACACAAATCCATCCCTTATACTTTAGTAAACCCATCTTTGAGATAGAGAAGTCCTTAATCATTCCAGCTAGGACATTCTCCCTACGTTCAACTAATTGGGGATCCTTTCCCTGTGCCTCCTTAATCCTTTCAAGGAGCGTGGACTGAAGAGTAATGTTAGCTAACCTACCAACCACTAACTCTATACCTGCTCTGGCCATCTCCTCAGCTAGTCTGTTTGATATCTTCCTCGAACTAAACAACTGTCCTGGGCCCTTCCGGCTCAATGCATCAGCCACTACATTAGCCTTCCCAGGATGGTATAAAATGTCACAGTCGTAATCTTTTACCAACTCCAGCCACCGCCTTTGGCGCATATTCAGATCTTTCTAGGTAAAGAAGTACTTTAAACTCTTGTGATCTGTATATATCTCGCACCTTTCACCATACAAGTAATGTCTCCAAGCCTTAAGTGTGAATACCACTGCAGCCAACTCCAGATCATGCGTAGGATATCTCTGCTCGTACTCCTTTAACTGCCTTGATGCATAAGCTATTACTTTCCCAGCTTGCATCAACACACATCCCAAACCCTGTCTGGAAGCGTCACAGTAAACCACAAACTTCTCATTGTCTGTCAGCAGGCTCAACACTAGTGCAGTAATTAACCGTCGCTTCAACTCCTTGAAACTATTCTCACACCGATCTGTCCACACATACTTAGTTTTCTTTCTTGTCAACTCTGCCAATGGAGTAGCAATCCTAGAGTACCCCTCTACAAATCGCCGGTAGTACCCTGCCAACCCAAGAAAACTTCTGACTTCAGGAACACTGCTCGGTATAGGCCAATCTCTCACTGCCTCTATCTTACTTGGGTCAACCAGTATCCCCTCCTTACTAACGATATGAACCAGAAATGTAACTTGCGGTAACCAAAACTCGCACTTGCTAAACTTAGCATATAACTTATGCTCTCTCAGCCGTTGCAGCACCAAGCGCAGATGATGCTCATGCTCTGTCTCTGACTGGGAGTATACTAGTATATCATTGATAAATACAATTACGAGCTTATCCAGGTAGTCCTTGAAAATTCTATTCATCATATCCATGAAAGCTGCTGGGGCATTGGTTAATCCAAAGGACATAACCAGAAATTCATAATGAGCGCACCTTATGTTAGGAAAATATTGTTTTGCCTCAATGGAAATGATTATAATATTACAACTCTATGTAATATATTACAAATAAATAATGATTGATTGAATAAGATTACAACTCAATAACTGAAAATACAAATAGACTAAAGAACAAGAAGAAGAGAAGAAGAAGAGAAGAAGAATAGAATGGTGAAAATACAACTCAAAGCAAAATGTTACAAGTAAATTAAAATGTTTGAAATAAAGAAAAGAAGATTACTACCTTTGAACAAGAAATACAAGTAATAGGAACAAGAGAATAAGAAGAAAACAATGCAATAGAAAGAAGAACAGAAATACAAGAAACTCTCACTTACACAACCCAAGTGAAGAGGGTTGGGGATCACCAACTTGAACAAGGTTTAAAACCTTTGTCCAAAAGCTTATTTCCCCCTAACTCAAGCACTAAGGGATCTCTCTCAGATATTGGAAAAGCTTTCTGGAATTATCAAGCCTCAAGGTGTTTCTAGCCAAGTGCTCTAATGGATAGAAATGTTGTGTCTTTCAAGTGAGCTATAGGCTCCTATTTATAGAGTTTAGAGCCACCCTTTGAATTTCAAATTCCACCAACCCCCATGGCTGTTGCCAATGTTTAATTGGATTAATATGGAATTAAAAAAGAGATTTGGGAGTTATTTGGGTTTTTTGAGCCGTTCAACAAATATTGAAAAAACTGAAAATTTGTCAATTTTTTGGCCTGTGGCCGCGGCCAGAGACATTGGTGGCCGCGGCCACTGACCAATTTCAGCACAAAAATTGTGCTATTTTTCCAAACGGTTCCAAACCCTCCCAAATGATTTTGTAACTCCCAAAATACATTATTGGGGTTAAAATCATATCTCTAACAGCCATATCACATATGGCTTTATGAAATTCATCTCAATATTGTGTAACAACAATTTTACACAATAAAGGGTAATATTTGGAAGTTACAAATTTGTAACACTAAATATGTTACATTATTTGGATATATCTCATATATCTAAATATTGTAACTCTCTATTATATGTTACAATATGTGACACACTTTGTCACATTTATTTAATCTAAAACATTAAATTATAATATAATATAATTTTACATTATATTATAAAATAATATAACATTCCCCCACAAGATTAAATAGTTATCTATTGTAACACTTATTTAATCAATCATTATATTTTGAAATATAACATATCCCCCAATTGATTAAATAAGAACTCTCTCTTATAGGAGTCATTGCATTAGTGCATAAAGTAAAGTGTTTTTCAACTTGAACTTTACTATAGTGTAATTATCACAAAATTTGTCGAAAATTAGGTTGCACTAGGCATTGAACCATCTTTTCATGATGAAAAATCGGTGATAACACACACACCTTTGCGATGTTCACTTGAGACCTCTATGTCTCGCTTTGCACCGTTAATGGCCATGTGCACTTTCCATTCATGGACGTTCTTGAGAATACTCCCAATTCTCATGAGAGGCGGCACCACCCCTAGGTCCATATAGGTAGAATTCTTACAGTATTTTGTTACCAAAAATACTTGTCTTTACAAGACTGAACTCTATTAAAAAACTTTTCGGTTTTAACCCTCCACTTGGTAACACACCAGTACTCAATATCTCAGATGGGACTTGTTTTGAGTACAACTAATATTCACTTGATTGACTTGTTGCTACCTATTGAACCTAACACTAGTTGAATAACTAGTGTTAAGATAGGTTACCATCAATCATGAATCTCTTTAGGGAGTTTAAGTCCCATCCCTCGAGATGATGCAGCCACTAAATCCCTCGTTAGTGGCTTAGTGAAAGGATCCGCCAGATTTTCACTTGTTCTCACATAGGATATTGAGATGACTCCTCTTTGAATCAATTCTCTTACATATCCATGTCTTAGACTAATGTGTCTAGACTTCCCATTATACACTCCACTGTATGCTCTAGCCAATGTCGCTTGGCTATCACAATGTATCGATATTGTAGATACATTATCTTTGATTAGGGGAATCTCTATCAACATATCCCTTAACCATTCGACCTCTTTGCCAGTAGCAATTAGAGCTATGAACTCTGCTTCCATAGTGGAATGAGATATACAGGTTTGTTTCTTGGAACCCCAAGAAATTGCACCTCCACCAAGTGTGAACACCCAACCAGTTGTGGACAAGTTGTCCCCAAGATTGGACATCCAACTTGCATCTGTATATCCTTCTAATATCGAAGGAAATTTGGAGTAGTGAAGGCTTAGTCCTTTGGTTTTCTTGAGATAACCTAGGACTCTTCCAATTGCCTTCCACTGATCCACACTTGGATTACTTGTAAACCTACTAAGTTTACTTACTGCAAATGCTATATCAGGTCTAGTACACTGGGCAACGTACATTAGACTCCCTATAGCACTAGCATACTCCAATTGAGCCACCGCTCTTCCTTCATTCTTCTCTAGTTTTACACTATGATCGAATGGAGTATTGGCATCTTTAACCTTGAGATGGTTAAATTTGATCAATACTTTCTCAACATAGTGGGCTTGCCCTAACGCAAAACCCCCACTATGTTTCTTTACTTTGATACCGAGTATGGTATCAACTTCTCCAAGATCTTTCATCATGAAGGTTGATGATAGAAACCTCTTCGTTTCTTCTATCCCTTTCATGCTATTACTTAGAATAAGCATGTCATCCACATATAAGCAAACAATGATCACATATCCCTTACAAGTTTTGGAATACAAACACTTGTCTCCATTGTTATGTCTAAACCCATTAGACATGATGGCTTGATCAAATTTCTCATGCCATTGCTTAGGAGCTTGTTTCAATCCATATAAGGATTTTACAAGTCTACAAACTTTATGTTCATATTTTTGTAGGACAAACCCTTCGGGTTGTTCCATATAGACCTCCTCATTGAGGTCACCATTAAGGAATTCCGTTTTGACATCCATTTGATGAACATAAATGTTGTGTATAGAAGCTAAAGCAAACAAAATTCTTATAGAAGTTGTTCTTGCAATAGGCACATAGGTATCGAAATAATCGATACCCTCTTTTTGCCTAAACCCTTTTGTTACTAATCTAGATTTAAAGGTTTGGATAGTGCCGTCAATGTGATATTTTCTCCTAAATACCCACTTACACCCAATTGGCTTAGACCCCGGTGGGAGGTCTACCAATTCCCAAGTGTTATTGGAAAGAATGGAATCCATCTCATCATTGATGGCTTCTTTCCAAAATGCACTATCTCTCGATTGCATAGCTTCTCTATAAGTCTTAGGATCATCCTCAACGAGAAGTACAATAGGAATTTTCCTAATGACTTCCTCTCTATTTCCTTCTACCATGTAGAATGAAATTCGTTGAGAATCTATCTCATCCACTGCTAGACTTTTATGATTTTTAATCCTTTGACTTCTTCTAGGTTCAAAGGGTTGCTTTACATCCTTTTGAGAATTCTCCTCTTGAGAATCAACTTTGGATGTAGAAGCTTGAGAATTGTTCTCATATAACAAATTCTCCTTTAGAGAGGTTGAAGCTTGAGAATTGTTGTCACATAACATATTCTCAAAGAATTCAACTTCTCTAGATTCAATCATAATATTAGACTCTAAGTCTAATAGCCTATAAGCTTTGCTATTGTTGGCATAACCAACAAAAGCACACTTTATGGCTCTTGAACTTAACTTTGTTCTATTAGGTTCGTTTTTCTTGCAATATGCAAGACACCCCCACACTTTGAAAACCCTATGTTGGGTATTCTTCCTTTCCATAACTCATATGGAGATATCTCATTTTTCTTTATCGGTATTCGATTAAGAATGTGACAAGCGCTTAAAAGCGCTTCACCCCATAAGTTGAAGTTCAACTTAGAAAACACCAACATAGAATTTATCATCTCTAGATAAGTCCTATTTTTCCTTTCGGCAACACCATTGTGTTGTGGTGTATAAGGTGCAGTGCACTCCTGAATTATACCATTTTCTTCACAAAATGTATTGAATTCATTAGAGAAGTACTCTCCTCCTCTATCACTTCTTAGCACCTTAATCTTTTTATTTAGTTGATTTTCAACTTCTAATTTATACAATTTAAAAGCATCAAAAGTCTCATCTTTATGCTTTAAAAGAAACACATAGGTATATCTACTAAAATCATCTATAAAAGTAAGAAAATACCTTTTACCACCTCTAGTTAAAACACCATTTAATTCACAAAGATCACTATGGATTAAATCTAGTAAATTAGATGATCTTTCTACACTAGGACATGATTTCTTAATCATTTTCGCCTTAATACATGTTTCACATTTACCATTGTTTTTAATATTGCATGCAATCATACCACATTTTACTACTCTTTTCATGGTAGAAAAACCTATATGCGATAGTCTAAGAGGCCACAAAAATAAAGAATCATACTCAACAATATAGGCGGAATTAGCATTTTTATTGATAACATTGAAAGTTACATCATTGGTGCACAATTTAACCATACCCTCACAAGAGTACCCCTTTCCCAAAAATACATTTGATTTGGTAAGTATAAGTTTACCGGACTCAAAAACGGCTTTAATGCCGGGCTTGCCAAGCAAATCACCACTTACCAAGTTTCTACTCATTTCGGGAACATAAAGTACATTCACTAATGTAACTTTCTTGCCGGAGGTGAAGTAGACATCAATAGTACCTTTGCCAAGTACCTTGGATTTGCCCTCATTGCCCATTTGTATCTCATGGTTGCCCTTTGACTCTTCAAAGGTCTTGAACAATGATTTGTCATAGGTGACATGGACGGTGGCACATGTATCATACCACCACCCTTTCACCTTGCCTTGGACCGCATTCACCTCACTAAGGGTAGCAACTATGTTTTCCTCTTGAGTTGCGTTCACCTTAGGTCCTTGTTGGTCTTTTCTATGCCTACACTCTCTAGCATAGTGACCATGTTTCCCACACACGAAGCAAGGACCTTTCTCGCCCTTAAACTTGTTTGGATTGGTTTTTGGACCCAAAGGTTTCTCATTACCCTTTTTCCCTTTGTTTTTGGGATGTTTTGGTTGTGACACCGCATTTGCTTTGGAAGTCTCTCCATTAGACCCCTCCACAAGTTTATCTCTACATATCGATTCCTCTTCGATTCGAAATGCTTTTGGATCTCCTCCAAAGAATAATCCTCATTTTTATGAAGGATTCTTTTCCTATAGCTCTTCCAAGTTGGTGGTAATTTAGCCACAATAGCACCAACTTGAAAGGCATCGGGAAGCTCAATCTTAAACACTTTCAATTTATTAACAATAATTTGCAATTCATGTATTTGAGGAAAAATAGGTTTATCACCAAAAAATTTGAAATCAAAGTATTGAGATATCAAAAACCTTTTGGTACCTTCCTCTTCCGCCTTGAATTTTTTCTCAAGTGCATCCCAAATCTCCTTAGCCGATTTGGTCTCGGTGTAGAGGTCATAGAGCCTATCGAATAAGGCGTTGAGGATATGACCCCTGCAAAGAAGGTTGTCCTCCTCCCTCTTCCTTCTTTTCTCCACCTCCTCGGGAGTGTCTTTGTCGGATGGCTCGGCTAGAGGTGCCAAGGAAGACTCAAGGATGTAGGCAATTTTGAGAGTGGTTAAAAGAAACCTCACCTTGTCTTGCCACCTAGTAAAATTGGATCCATCAAACCTATCCAACCTTATTAGGTCTTGGTTCATGATCTTGATAGTTTCCCCTTCCATTGAAACAAAAAGGGATAAGCTATTGAATGTTAGGAAAATATTGTTTTGCCTCAATGGAAATGATTATAATATTACAACTCTGTGCAATATATTACAAATATATAATGATTGATTGAATAAGATTACAACTCTATAACTAAATATACAAATAGACTAAAGAACAAGAAGAAGAGAAGAAGAATAGAATGGTGAAAATACAACTCAAAGCAAAATGTTACAAGTAAAGTAAAATGTTTGAAATAAAGAAAAGAAGATTACAACCTTTGAACAAGAAATACAAGTAATAGGAACAAGAGAATAAGAAGAAAACAATGCAATAGAAAGAAGAACAGAAATACAAGAAACTCTCACTTACACAACTTAAGTGAAGAGGGTTGGGGATCACCAACTTGAACAAGGTTTAAAATCTTTGTCCAAAAGCTTATTTCCCCCTAACTCAAGCACTAAGGGATCTCTCTCATATATTGGAAAAGCTTTCTGGAATTATCAAGCCTCAAGGTGTTTCTAGCCAAGTGCTCTAATGGATAGAAATGTTGTGTCTTTCAAGTGAGCTATAGGCTCCTATTTATAGAGTTTAGAGACACCCTTTGAATTTCAAATTCCACCAACCCCCATGGCTGTTACCAATGTTTAATTGGATTAATATGGAATTAAAAAAGAGATTTGGGAGTTATTTGGGTTTTTTGAGCCGTTCAACAAATATTGAAAAAACTGAAAATTGGTCAATTTTTTGGCCTGTGGCCGCGGCCAGAGACATTGGTGGCCGCTGCCACTGGTCTTTGTCCCACAGGCCGCGGCCACTGAATGTTGGTGGCTGTGGCCACTGACCAATTTCAGCACAAAAATTGTGCTGTTTTTCCAAACGGTTCCAAACCCTCCCAAATGATTTTGTAACTCCCAAAACACATTATTGGGGTTAAAATCATATCTCTAACAATCATATCACATATGGCTTTATGAAATTCATCTCAATATTGTGTAACAACAATTTTACACAATAAAGGGTAATATTTGGAAGTTACAAATTTGTAACACCAAATATGTTACATTATTTGGATATATCTCATATATCCAAATATTGTAATTCTCTATTATATGTTACAATATGTGACACACTTTATCACATTTATTTAATCTAAAACATTATATTATAATATAATATAATTTTACATTATATTATAAAATAATATAACACCTTGTCCGAAAAGCTGTCTTCGGTATGTCCTCCTCTTTAATTCTCAACTGATGATAGCCTAACCGAAGATCAATCTTTGAAAACACTGTACTCCCCTATAGCTGATCAAATAAATCATCAATCCTAGGCAGTGGATACTTATTCTTAATGGTCAGCTTATTCAACTCCCTGTAATTAATGCACATCCTAAGCGACCCATCCTTCTTCTTAACAAATAGCACTGGAGCACCCCATGGTGAGAAACTCAGTCTGATAAACCCCAAATCCAATAACTCCTGTAACTGAATCTTCAATTCTTTTAACTCAGCCGGAGCCATTCTATAGGGTGCCCTGGACACTGGCTCTGCCCCCGGTGCCAACTCTATGACAAACTCGATCTCCCGCTATGGCGGCAACCCCGGCAAGTCTGCTGGAAATAAGTCTGGGAACTCACAGACCAATCTAGTTTCATTTGGTCCCACTGTCACCACCTTAGAGGTATCTACAACACTCGCTAGGAACCCTATGCAACCTTCCTGCATCAGGTCTCTAGCCTTCAGTGCTGAAATCATAGGCACTCGCGGTCCACTCACCGTCCCCACAAACACAAAAGGTACCTCACCTTCTGGTTCAAAAGTCACCATACGCCACCTACAATCAATCGTTGCTCCATACCTCGTTAACCAATCCATCCCTAATATCATATCAAAGTCATCCATGTCTAATTCAACCAGATCAACAAACAATTCTCTACCATCTATCTTTACTGGTAATGCTCTAACCCATCTCCTAGAGACTACCAGTTCTCATGTTGGCAATAAAGTCTGAAAACCCCTATCATACACAATACTAGGTCTACAAAGCTGGTCTATCACCCTAGCAGATACAAATGAGTGGGTAGCCCCTGAATCAATCAATGCAGTATACAAAGAACCAGCGCTAGAGATCTGACCTATCACAACTGAGGGACTAGCCTCCGCCTCAGTCTGAGTCAAAGCGAATACCCTGGTGGGAGCGAGACTGTCTCCCTGCTTTGGCTCCTCTTTCTTAGCTTGTGGACAGTCTTTCTTCAGATGGTTGGCACTCCCATAGATAAAACATGCCCTAATCCGGCACTCACCCTGATGTCGTCGCCTACACCGTGGACACACTGGAAACTCCTCCAGTTATCACCTCCACTCTGACGGCCACCAATAGAACCTCGTACCCTCCTATCAGAACTAGGAGGAAAAAAATGAATATGGAACCCTTCTTTTTTGCTCACTGGGGCCACTGCCCCAACTAGACCCAACAAAATGAGGCACCGTCCTCCTGGCATCGCCCCTAACAGAGCTATCCTTCCATATCTGATCCTCAGCCCTCTCTGCAATAAAGGCCTTATCCACCGCTTGAGCATAAGTAGTAGTCTCTGGAATCAACGTAATATTCACATCACGGGCGATCATCACATTCAACCCCCGTATAAATCTATCTCTCCTGGCCGCATCCGCCAGCACTAGGTCTGGCGCAAACTTCGCCAATCTGTCGGATCTCAGGGCATACTCAGTAACTGATAACCTATTCTAATTCAAGTTGATAAATTCATCAACCTTCGCAGCTCGAACTGTTATGCTGTAGTATTTCTCATTAAAGAAACTCTTAAATTCTTCCCATGTCATAACCTTAACATTCCTCCGCTGACTCACTACATCCCACCAGATGCGGGCATCCTCCCTGAGCATATAGCTAGCACAAGCCACCCTTTCATTTCCTTCTACCCTCATAAAGTCTAAGATCAAGGAAATCATATTCACCCACTGCTTTGCCCGCAGTGGGTCCAATCCACCCTCAAAGGTAGGAGGTTGTTGCTTCCTGAATCTTTCGTACTAGGGTTCCCACCTGTTCTCAATCACAGGCTGAACCGGCACTAGCGCCACATTCTATTGAATTGGTAACCCTGTAACTTGTGGAGGGGCCTGTTGCCTCATCTGTCGAAGTTCTTCCTCTGTTCTCTGCAACCTAGCCTCCATTTCGGCTAATATCTGTTGCCAGTTCAGTGGGGCAGGTGGAGGGTCCTGACCCCGATTGTCATCCTCGGCTCTACTGCCACAGAGTCTAGATGATTGCCGAGGCATTACAACTATATGCCTGCAATCAGTGATACCACTCATCAGGCATGATAACAAGATCCAATTCCACCCCCCATTCCCAACAACCAACCAAAATCAACAATCCAGATAAGATACAAATAGCATATAACACACAACGGGCCTTGCCCTGGCATCATGCATATGTTATCTCATTCATCATGCTCTTTATAAACTAAGCAGGAAAACAAGGCATTCAAGCACATATTCAAGTATATTAATCAACCATACACATCAACCCTGAGTCGAGCTTTTCAATGGCAGCGTGCATACATGTTCGGTCAATCTCCAGAACCAATAAACCTTGGCTCGCTCTGATACCAAGTTGTAATGCCCTACTACCTTAGAGTCGTTACTAAGTGAGTTTAAAATGTGCAATTAACCTGCTCAGCGAGGTTTTTAGAACAAAAGTGTGATTAAACAAAAAAACAAGGCTGTAATCTTTAAAAGTACTCCATTTCATTAAAAGTTCCAAGAGTTTAACATTTGGGATTCCAAAACGAGGTTTGTAAAATATTTACAATTCAAAATAGATTAACAGATGACTAATTATCAAAAACATAGTTTAATACAGCCATTTCTCAAAATGCCCCCAACCAAAGCAGTCGGGCAGGCCAAACATGTACGCGCCGCCCCCACGCTCTCCGTACTCATGGCTGGTTGACTTTCTCTTTGCCCTTACCTGCAACACAGAGCACCCGTGAGCCGAAGCCCAGCAAGAAAACTCATACAGCACATAACATATGCATATCATACAATCTCTATAGCGGATAACTCACAGATAAACAGACACTCCATAAGATTTAAACACATATACGGCCATGCCGTCCCATTATGACTTTAGGATCACATTTTTATTCAAATGACTTGATTAGCAAGTCATGAACTATTTCAAATACACAGTGTAACGGTCTTGGTTATCCAGGGCGTTACAATGATGGTGTTAAATGTGCTCAGATGGCTGTATGGGTCTGAGTTCCCATCAAAAGGGCCTACATGTGGTATCTTGAACCCGTAAGGGAATGGTGTGTTTGATATATGTGGAGCAAAAGGCTCGAGCTCCTCATAGGAGTCATCGGCCTTGTCCTTGTTCATTTCATCTTGAAGGAGCTTGAACGCTCTTTCGAGCTGATTAATTCTCTTCTGGACCAAGTCCACTGGAGGTTGAGCTTGTGATTGGGGTAGCTGGTTATTGTTATAAAAAATATAACTCCCTGCTCTGGTATAGGGTTATACTGGTTCCCATATACTGGATGCACAAGTTCTTTTTAGCTGTTCAGATGTGCCCGTAAATTGGGGTTCGAGGGATTAGCCTGGCCCTGGTTCTGGTTCAGATGATCCCAAAGATCAGGATTATTGTCATAATTCCCAGTATTTTTGGGTTCGGTATTATATACACTTATGGACCTAGTGAGGTCCAAACTCCCACTCATAAAACTAACATTTCTTTCTAGTTGAGGGGCTCGATGGTTGCGAGGTGAATCTTCCACTGACCCTCTTGCTCCAGTTTTCTATTATCTCGACATGTGGCTTCCTGCTGGTTGGGCTGCACTATGTCCTTGGGTTGCCTCTCACTCGCCCCCGTGTCTGGGTCGAGCTCGACAGTTCCCATCTCGGCTGCCACTTTGTGATGGCCTTTGTGGTGCACGCTCCCCCGTCTAGTTCCTATTAGGAGCTGATTGGGGTGCTTCTCTGACCGGAGATGGGTGCCTTATGGGAGATGGTGGATGCCTTATAGGAGATGGTGGGGGCCTTCCATAGTTGGGCCTGGAAGGTCCAGAATTGGCCCGGACTGGTTCCAGATTATTTCTGACAAGTTCAAGCTTAGTGCTCCGAGCTGCTGGGGGAGCTCGGTTATTCCCTGTTCCTGCAGTTACATCCACCATCGGATTACCAGCAATACTAGCTTGAGTATTCATCCCAAGACGATTGTCACCAGTGTTTGCCTTGGGCCTTGGCTGGGTCTGTTGGGCCCTTTGTTCAGCTCTCCTGGCTGTAGTACTTCCACAGGGACACCCTTTGGGCCTCCGGGGTGGCGCCTAGACCTCGATGGCCTGCCTAGCCAATTCTTCATTACGTCGTGTGGCTTTGACCAATTGTTTGCACAGTTGGTGATTCTCCAGTTCCATAATGGGTATATATATCTCTCAGGATTACAGAAGAGATCCTTGTCGGGCCTGGGAGCAGGTGCCCCCCTAGAGTCAAATGATGCACTCCCCTTGTCTGGGCCGTGGTTTTCCATCTGTTGTTTCCCTGTCCTTCATGGATAATTCTCAGTTTGAGGAGTTTGTTCCTCAGGGATTTGGGGCAATGGTCGCCCACCAACACCTGGGTTGTTCGCGGTGGCCATTGATGCAATGTAGGAGGTTTCTGATTAAATAATACAGATTTTATTAATGCTCTCAACGAAAGCACCAAACTGTTGACGTCCTTTTTCGTCAACTTAAATTTGAAAAGCACTAAACAATATTTCAGAAAGAAGAAAAGAAAAAAAGAATATTTACGTGGTTCAGCAGTTAAAATCTTCCTAGTCCACGAGTCAATATTATTGATCTTAATACTCTCTCAAAGCTTTCTCAAAGAAATTCAATAGAGTATTCTCAGTACCAATTTGGGGATGAATACAAATGAAAACTACCAGGCTATTTATAAGTCTGGTTAGGAGAATATCTTCCGATTACAGCATTGTACGCCGAAGGACAATTGACTGCTATGAAAGTAGCGAGTAATGTCCTGGTAGCAGGCATTGTACCTACTATTATCGGAAGCCTGATTAACCCCGTGGGGGCGAGTCCCTCACCAGAGAAGCCATAAATCGTTTGGTTGCAGGGCTCCAAGTCCTTAATGGACAACTTCATGCGTTCCAGCGAGGATTTGTACAGGATGTTTATCGAACTTCCTGTATCAACTAATACTCTCTTCACCATCATGTTGGCGATTTGAACGTCCACGACTAGCGGATCGGAATGTGGGAACCGGACATACTGGGCGTCGCTATTAGAGAAGGTTATTTCACCATCCTCTGATCGAGCCTTCTTTGATGCCCTGTCCTCCATAGTCATCAACTCGATGTCCTGGTCGTAACGTAGGGTCCGAGCATATCGTTCCCTCACCTTTCCACTGCTTCCTGCGAGGTGCGGGCCTCCACAGATGGTGAGTAAAGTGCCAACTACGGGGTCAGGCTGCAAAGGTGGTGAGCGTTGGCGTGTGGGCGCATGCTCGTTGCCACCTGGAGCCTCTCGTTGGGAATTTCCTGAGGCCCGTACGTATCTTCTCAAGTGTCCTTGTCTGATAAGGAACTCGATTTCATCCTTTAGCTGGTTGCATTCATTTGTATCATGTCCGTAGTCGTTATGATAACTACAGAACTTGGTGGTATCTCTCTTCGAAATATCTTTTCTAATGGGAGCGGGTTTTTTATAAGGTACACTAGAACTCGTGGCCTGATACACCTCTCCTCAAGACTCGATAAGGGCAGTGTAGTTAGTGAACTGTGGTTCATAACGATTGCCCTTGGCGTGTTTATTCTCAGAGGTGGAAGGCTCATTATGCAGCCATTTCCCCCCATTCTTTCCATTGCCATTGCCGTTCCCGTTGCCTTTGCCGTTGCCATTGGGTTTTGACCCATTGACGACTTTGGCGGGATCGGCAGTCCCCTTATCCTTGCTTGGGGGTTTTCCTTCACTGGCGATGGCATCTTCGAGCTTGATGTACCGATCAGCTCTATCCAAAAATTCTTGAGTAGTCTTAACTCCATGCTTTCTGAGGCTACTCCACAAAGGCATGCGGCGCCTAACTACCGCAGTTAGGGCCATCATCTTGCCCTCATCACCCACTGTTTTGGCTCCAGTCGCTGCTCGCATGAAGCACTAGACGTAATCCTTCAGTGGCTCTCCTTCTTGCTGGCGTATCTCCACCAGCTGATTCGCCTCAGTTGGGTGCACACGACCCGCATAGAGTTGTCCGTAAAATTCTTTTACGAACATCTCCCAAGAAACAATACTTGCAGGAGGGAATTTGAAAAACCACTCCTGTGTAGCATCAGAAAGTGTTGCAGGAAAGATCCTGCACCGAGCGTCTTCGGACACTTTCTGAATGTCCATCTGTATCTCAAACTTGTTGACGTGAGATATCGAGTCACCATACCCGTCAAAGTTTGGAAGCGTGGGCATCTTAAACTTGCTAGGAGTTTTTGCCACAACTATCCTCTGAACGAAAGGAGTGCCCCTTCTCCTGTCGTACTCGATATGAGACGTTCTTCCCCCGTCCAGCTATTGTACTGCTTGGTTCAGGGCATCTATTTGGGCTTGCACGACATCGGGAATCACCGGGGCCTCTGGTGCTGGGGTAACGTACTCGTCGTGCCGTTCCCGGCGAACGTTGAGTACGTCTCTCAAATCCTCGTCTCTTCACCGCTGCTCGCTTGCTCCGAGCCGGTTAAAGACGTTATTTTGCCTGGGTTGCCCCCCAGCGTCACGTCTCTTGGGTTGGTCTTCCCTAGGTGGCGGGCTTCTGCCCCCACCTCTCTCTCCATTTCTCCGACCGGCATTTCCTCTGCCTGAGTTGGCCTCATTGTATCCATGGCCATCTATGAACCTCGACTGGCTATGGTGGGATCGACTGTCCCCTCGGTTGCCTCCTCTGGCTGGAACTTCCCGAGCGTTAGAGGGTGGCCTGCGTTGGTCGGTAGGTCCCCGTGCATTATCATGCCGTGGGGGGCCCCAGACCCCAGAGCTTATCTCTGAGTTCCTTCTGTTGCCAGAAGGATGCTACCCTCTACTCAGGGGGTTTGGCTCTTCACCCCTATGGCGTCTAGGACTGCGGGGCTGCTGCCTGGCCCTATTCTGCCTTGGCTGCGGGGGAATGTCACGACCAGCCTGGAATGGAGGTTGTGCTTCAGGATCCCTTGGTGGGACATCCTCCTGAGGCATTGGCGGCTGCTCGGGCCTCTAGGGGCTCGAGGGCTGGATCAGCGGGCTATGATTGGACCCCTTTGGGGTGGCCTATTTGAAGGTTGATCAGGCTGTGAGACAGGTACAGCCTGATTCCTAGCCAATATAGGGCTGCTTCAAGGGCTGCCATGGCCTCCCTCTGACGGCGGTCCATCTCCGCCTGTCTTTCACTCAATTCCTAGCGCTGTCGCTCAATTTCTTGTTGCTACCGTGCCTTAACTTCAGCAGCACTTTCTTGGCTGGCCCTCAGATTGACCAGTTCATCCTGCAATACCCCCAGGGTATTCCTCAGCGTCTCAGAATCCAGTTCTTCCTCATAAAATTCCAAATGTGGCTCATCTTCGGTCACGTTTGGAGGAGGAGGCGGTTGAGATGGTGCAGTGCCAGTCGCCTGCCCAGTCTTCTTTGTTGTTTTTTCAATTTATGCTTCAACAATATCGTATCAAGCTCTCAATGAAAGCACCAGAATGTTGACCCTTATTTTGATCAACTGACACGGAGTCAAAATGCTTGATGTGGACAGATATGTTGGAATGAATATAATGACAAAAACAGTAAAGCACACAAGAATTTATAGTGGTTCGGCCCCATAAACTAGTAATAACCTATGTCCACTTGAGCTATTATTGATATGAGATCTCAAAGGAGTGATCAAAGAACTAGGGTTCTATGAGTTTCACAGACCTGAGTGAGAAAAACAGTACAATCGTTAATCTAATAGCCAAAAAAGTCCCTTCCTTGAGCTATCTTTTTCTATTTATAGGCTCAAGGAGGATTACATGAATTTGTTACAGATATTCTCTCCTAATTAATCGGATAATCAGGAATCATAGGAGATAATCTCAGGATTGACTTTGATTCACCCAAGATCATATTGAAATATGCGGAGTGTACGACCATGCTGGTCGTAAGAAACCGCCGCGCCTGTAATGTCTTACTGGTCGATACTCTAACAGAACTCTGCCAGGTGTCAGCCACGTGTTCAGAAATCGCCTGCCACGTCATCCGTGCCTGTTTTTTGGATAACACAAATCAACAATGAATAATGGGAATAATGCAATATTCCAAACCCTAGATGTTAATCAAGATCCAAATTCTAAGTACGAATGCAATTCTTGAAAATCAAAGAAACATGTTCATGATATGAATGTTAATCTTGAATATAAGAAACTAAATGATTAAATCATGATAAAATGAACTTAGAATTATTTAATCATCAATACTAATAATGAAAACACAATAGAATAACACAACAGAAAGTTAGGGTTAGATAGATACAACCTTTGATTTAGAGCAACTTGAATCTTCAACTTGGGGGACTTCTAAGGCTTATACACAATAAGAATATTGTTGTCCAAAATCTCTATTCCAAGTCTTCCCAATTTATTGAAGCTTCAACTAAGTAGAATGATATTTGGGATATAACAAGCCGTAAAAGTCATGCAAGTCAAGCAAAGCTTGAAAAGTTTCTTGGAGAAAACTTTGGTCTTTTAGAGCTAAAGAGAGAGAGAGAGAATTGGAAAGTGTGATCAAGGCTTTTCAACTCTAATAGCCCATATTTATAGTGTAGGCATCATCATTGGTCTAACCAATAGGATTACAACATTTAAAACACATCATTTGGAGCATTTTACGCAAACTGTACGACCCTAAAAGACCTCTCAAGAGATATGTCGCCTACTAGCAGGCAATGCATCGCCTGTTAGGGCTTTTGAAGCCCTTCGCATTTTGGCGATGCTACGCCACCTAGGGGGTGACGCATCACCACCCCCTATGACTTTGAACTCTTCCAATGGTCTTAAAATTGCTCCAAATGCTACCAAACATTTTGGGAATGTTTGGATAGCTCATTGTATCACTTTAGACCCATAACAGTTACTTTTAGATACCTTCTACACAATCTCATGTTTTCACTTCTCTTTAAGTGAAAACCATTAAGTGTTTTGCACTTTAACGTCTAAATATATTAACCATTATATTTAACCAATCTCAACATATTATGATATGACTGATTGTGAAAGTTTAAGTGTATTAAATGTGCTTAAAGGCCCCATTTTGTTAAAAATGGGCATTTTTGTAATTTTGACCCGTTGAGGGTATAATTGTAACTATATGTGTTATATGTTTGAGACCACATTATTATGTAGGTATATTTGAGATATTCTGCATAAGTCGGTCCTTTTGAGCCAAGTAGCACAAAAGTCACACGGGGATTAATTCCTGGCACGGGTGAGCCTAGGGGTATTTTGGTAATATGGTGAATTACCTGGAATTATTGAGGTATGAGTTATAATTGAGGAAAATATAGGTATTTGGAGGATTAGTGGAGTTAGTTGGGAATTTAAGTAAAATTTGAGATTTAGTGAGGAAATTGTGGTAATTGACCTTTTTGCCCTTGAGAGGCTTTGAGAGAAACTTATGGACCAGGGGTATTTTGGTATTTTTGAGGCCATTATGTTGGATTAGGCCAAGAATTGAGCTGATCAACTCAGATTATCTCTCTCTCTCTCTCTCTCTCTCCCCCCCTTGCAAAGTGTTCTCATAAGCTTTTGAAGATAATTGTGAACTTCAAACTTGGCAGCAATCCTTGGTGGGATTTAAAGCTTGCTCTTGGGGGATTAGAGGATACTTAGTGTGGAAATTCAGCTGGAAAACTCGTTGGTATCAGAGGTAAGCTTTTCTCTGTAAATTTTTATAAGTTTTGGGTTTTCCTTTTTGAGATCATGTAGAGTTCTTGAATTTTGTGTTTGGGAATGTTTTAAAGGCTATGAGTTGTTACTTATTGTGTATCTGAGTTACTGAGAATATTTTTGGGGTCAATTCTTGTTGGGTTGCTATTTTGGTTGGGTTTTGGAGAGTTTGCGATTTTTGAAAATCGTAGAGAATTCTAGGATTCGGGGTGGCACTGTGGCTCTTGGCAAAAGCGCCACAACCTTTAGTGGGCAGCAGCGCAGCGCAAAATGTAAGGAAATTGTAAGTGGGCTCTCTGGCAAGTTAGGCTCCGCGGCCCTTAGTGGGGGTCGCCGCTGCACAAATTTCCTAAGCATTTAGGTTAGGCTCTCGTCCTAGTGTGGGGTCGTGGCATAGGCGCGGGGAACGGCAATGCTAAATGGGAAAGTTTGAATTTGAGGTCTAGGTTTTTGGGAAACTAATCAAAAGGCTCGGGAATGATTCTTGTAACGCCCTGAAGATTTAATTCCATTACACCGTGTGTTAAAAAATAGTGCTTAACTCGTTAAGCAAGTCATTTGGACTTAAAAGTGTAATTAGGGTTAAATGACAGTTTAGGTATTAAAAGTTTTGGTCAAAAGTTGAACTTTTCATTAAAAAGGTTAAATAGTTACAAGGGATCCCAAAAGTTTCTAATAAAATACAAATTTATCAAAATTACAGACCTAGCCGACCTAAGCGGCAAATTTTCAACTAATGACCCCTGCTCCTCAAAATATCTCGACCGTGGCAGCCAACTAGGTTGAGTATGTACACGACGCCCCTACAACTTTCCAACTCATGGCTGATCCAACTTTCCTTTGCCCTTACTTGCACCACGAAGCACCTATGAGCCAAGGCCCAGCAAGAAAACCCCAAGCAGAACATACAAATATTTAAATAAACTTTAACATGTATTGCATACTCTATAACCACAACAGGTTCACATAGATTTTCCAAACAATATACTTTCCAAGCAATATACGACTCATGCCAAGTAGATGAATGTCACATCTTCACAATGGCCCTGCCACTATGGTGGATATCGCATCCGCGTTATGGCCCCGCCACTATGGCATACATTACGCATGTAATGCCGATAAAGACCTCCCGACCAAGCGATCACTACAAACAAGTATAACAACATAGATTCAAACAAAGCAGACATTCCACTATAAAAGGATTCATTACACGACCATTCCCGTGCCCTATAATTGGGGCACACGCCTTACACTCAGTGCAAGTGTCAATTTTCTTATCGTAAGTCCTCAGCGATAGGGTGAAGCGACAACAAGCACGATCCTTTCCTTCCCGAGCCTAGCGGTACCCCTAGTCACAACATATTAAAAAAAAACCATCAAGAACTAAACAAATTAAGAGCTTCAAGATTAATTCCTAGCCTCTGGGACCTCCAATTCTACTAAACCGAGTAGTAGAATCCTTCATGAGCCCTTAGGTTTGAGTCCCCACAACTCAAAACCTTAGTTGGCCAATTTCCCCACTCAGCGTCGCGGTCCACCCCTAAAGGGCCACGACGCGCCTCTAGTCAAAGAGCCCTGAACCACAAGGGCATAGGACACGCGTCGTAATACTGCCTACCAGGCACCGCGGTGCCAAGGTGGTTCAGAGGAACCCCCCAACGCCTCTGAGTTCATGCGGGTCGCGACACTCCAAGAACAGCGTCGCGGTGCAACCCCGCGAACCCAGAAATTCTACGATTCTAGAAATCGTAAACTGACCCAAAATCTATCCAAACCCACTCTCAACCCAATTTCGACCATCAGAACAACACCAGAAACATAGAAACACAAACTACGACCATCAAAACCCTCTAAAACACAACCAAACTCAAACCCCGTGGATTTCATCAAAACACCAAAAACAAAACTAAAAGCTTTGAAAAACTGAGATTACCTCCTAGAATTCAAACTCCCCCACAAGATTCCCAAAGCTTGCCAGCTTCTAATCCTCAAGAACTAGATTCAATTCCACTAAGGGTTTCCTCAAAGATCAATTCTTCAAGAGTCTTCTTCTTGGAGCAAAGTAGGGTGAGAGAAAGATAGTAAGAGGGAGAGAGCGTGTGTTTATCTAATTCCCTTCTGAGAGCTTCTAAGTGACTAAACTATTACAAGGCTAGGGAAAAGACTAAAATACCCATTTGGATTGAGAGGGTTTCTCTATGGCATTAGCCTTGGATGTCCTAACATTGGACTATTCCATACTTTTGTATCTAGATCGAGACTCATCTTCAATCCTTAGGTGTTTTAAGATATCTTCCAAAGATATATCTTCATTCTTATGGAGAATCTTCTTCCTATAGCCTCTCTAAGATGGAGGTAGTTTGGCTATAATCCCTCCCACAATGAAGGGTTCAGACAATGTTATCTTAAGAGTATACGATTTATTCACAAAAACTTGAAGCTCGTGTACTTGGGAAAGTAAGGGTTTAGCATCAAAGAATTTAAATTCCATGTATTGAGTGATAAGGAATTTCTTGGTAACTTCTTCTTCCGTTTTTTTATTTCTTTTCAAGAGTTTCCCATATTTCCTTTGTCAGTGTAGTGTTTGTGTAGAGATTATAGAGGCGATCCGACAAAGCATTGAGTATGCAGTCTCTACAAATGAATTCATCTTCTTCCTTTTCTTCCTTTCTTTGACCACTTCTTGAGAGTCACCATCCTTTGGAGGCTCCAAAGTCATCAAGTCTTTGTCAAGAATGTAATGAACTTTCAATGTTGTAAAGAGAAACTTGATCTTGACTTGTCATCTTACAAAGTTTGAGTCATCAAACCTATCTAGTCTAACTAGATCTTGAGACATGAACTTGAGGGCTGAGATTGATGAGTTTTCTTCCATGACTTTAACTAGCACAAAAACCTGTAGAAATACACAAACTTTGACACAAAACAAAGGTTTAGAGATAGAGATTTTTTATTGTTGGTGATTAGGCTATAGATAACCTTTGGTTTGTGATACAACTCAAGGCAAAAGATATTATGGGCATAAAATCAATTGGCATTAATGTATTTATGTAAATGAGATGTTACCCAAAAATATATGTCACCATATTTATGCACGGTTACCCAAAACTGTACAAGCGGAACTT
The DNA here is from genome assembly GCF_963169125.1 of Humulus lupulus. Lineage (NCBI taxonomy): Eukaryota > Viridiplantae > Streptophyta > Magnoliopsida > Rosales > Cannabaceae > Humulus > Humulus lupulus. Next base: position 63,137,627 of record NC_084796.1, read on the forward strand.
ACTATAAATACATGGGAGAATGGATAGAATGGGGGATCGACATTTTTCTATACTAAAACGCTGGTGAAATTGTCACAAACAATTTCACGGTGAGAACAAAACAAATTAATAAGAGTGACTTGTGGACTAGGTGAATTTTAACCACTGAACCACGTAAAATGTGTGTGAGTGTTCTTTATATTTTCTGTTTGTCCAATTACGATTTAGTAAAAGCTTAATCTCTCTATTTTCGGATACCTTAATCCACTGTTAGTGAAGAACCGCGTCAACAATAATAATAAAGTAACAAACAAAAATAAAAAATTAACAAACCTAATACATTCTAAAATATCACACATCATAAACACTATAGACTATTCTCATTACATCACATTTGATCATGGTAGTTTAGAGCAAAAGATAATGACATTGACTAAGTGGATATAGGTTGCATTTATTGGCCAAACCGCTGTAAATTTATCCTTCTTCATTTATTACAACTTTAAATATTCTCTCAAGTACATGCACGAGTGTCTTTTCACATAAAACAAATAGTTGACCATAAAACGAGTCTTTATTTATTATGTTGTAATTTCCAAATTTTGGGATGTAAACAAAGGAATTATTTTTTAAGGGTTATTAGCGACTAAAGTCTCATTTCTTTCTCAAGTGTAGCATCTAATTCCTTTCTCTTTTTTTTTGCCGACAAAAGTCCCTAATGTTACATAATTGTTGCACCATTTCCTCAAACCGATATCTATCCATTAAAATGGGGAAATGGTGCAACAATTATGTAACATTAGGGACTTTTGCCACTAAAAAATGAAATATCAGGGACTTAAGTGCTTCAATTTTGAAAGAACGGGGACTTTAGCCGCCAATTTTCATATAATTTTTTTTCAAGAATATCAAATAATCTATAATTAACATATAAAAAATATTTTAAAGATTTTTTAAGGGGCTATTGACTGTCTTTGATGATCTCATATTAGTCCTATATTAATTTTTATTTACAAAATTAAGAAAAAGTACATATATGTTTTTTACATTACGTCATATATCAATTTTTCTATTTTTTTTATTTACATCATTTAAATATTATATATTTAAACATTTTTATTTTAAATAATAGATATAAATACATAAATAAAAACCAATAAATTTGGAGGGAGAAAGAAAGAAAATTTAATAATTTTAATACATAATTTAATAATTTACTTCTCTTGTAGATTTTTTAGAGCTCATTTAAATATTTTTTAAATATATATATATATTCAATTTTCTTTCTTTCTCTCTCTATATGTATTATTTATTATTTATTCTTATTTATTATTTTAATTAATAAAAATATTTAAAGATATAATATTTAAATGATGTAAAGAAAAAAAAATAGAGAAACTAATATATGACATAATGTAAAAAACATATATATTTTGTCTTAATTTTGTAATTAAAAAATTAATATGAGATTTTTTAGGGTAGTCAATAGCCCCTTAAAAAATCTAAGAATTTGTTTTATATGTTGATTATAGAGTATTTGATCTTCTTGAAGAAAAAAATTATAGGAAAATTGGCGTCTAAAGTCTCTGTTTTTTTAAAACTGAAGCACTTAAGTCCTGATGTTTTATTTTTTAGCGGCAAAGTCTCTAATGTTACATAATTGTTGCACAATTTCCTCATTTTAACAAAGAGATAACAGTTTGGGGAAATGGTGCAACAATTATGTAATGTTAGAGACTTTTTCCAGCAAAAAAAAAAATAAGGCACTTAAATACTACACTTGTAAAAGAAGAGAGACTTTAGCCGCCAATAACCTTTTTTTAATAGTGAAATTACAAACTAGTTTTATATCTTTGAATCACAACCATCATAGTTTAGTTGTGATCTAAGCACCTGAATTATTATTTTTTAGTTTTGTTGCAAATTAGTAACTAGTAACAACTTTTTAAAGAGTATTGTTAAGAGACATCAATGACCAACACCACCTAACATTTCATATCGTCATTAATACAACTTAGTATCAGGTCTCACATATTTTAATTTAAAATATACTATCTAGGACCCGATACTAAATTATATCAATCAACATAATATGTTATTGGACACCATGGATGCACTATAACAATGCTCATTTTTAAATGAAAAAAATAGTAACTAATTACTATAATGATACTTTTTGGAATTTTGAATTTCTTTATTTGTTGAGTGATTTTTATTATATATATAAATTTTGTTTGTTAAATTTATAGAAATCTCATAGTAACCAAATCCCATAAAGAAATTAATTTATTAAAATTCTATATATTTTAAATAGATAACTAATTTTTTTTACATAAAATGAAGAAAAAATGTCTTTATCAAAATATTATAGTATTTTTACTTATTTCTCTCTCCCTCACTTTTCTTTAGATGCATGACGAGTGTAGACTTGCGATGAAATATTACCAAGTTTGTGAAGTGCTCACAAAGGTTACCAATTTAATTAACGGATTTTTACAATAGCATACCTAAATAAAAGTTTATTTACAAAATCAATTGACTAAAAATAATAAATAATGATAACAAATAACTTCCAAACAAAAAAACATATTACAAAAATTACCTACCTTATTTGAAAATAATATACCTTATTTAAAAATAATACATCCCACAAAATGTGGATTGAGTTCCACAAGGGAATGTTGCCAACTTATCACGGAAAAAATGAAAGCAATCTAGTTGCCATATTTTTTTTCTTTCTATTTTTTATGTTTTCGAAAACAACATTCTTATCGTTTATAATATCAATAAGATACAAACGGATTACCTTTCTAAAAAATCTTTATTTTTAGTTACTAAAAAATTATTCTATTTAGTATACTACATAATAACTTTCAAATGAAAATTATAATATACATATTAGTAACATGTATTTACATACAAGTTATATTGGTTTTTTAATTAACCAACCAGAAAAGAAATTCCATAGTTACTTTCGAACCATGACAAAAAGTACACATTTTGGTAATTGGTAAAATTAATTTTTGCTTAACCAAATTGAAAAGCAACTCCGAAGTTACTTTTCAAATACAAAAATAACTCAACCTAATTATTCAAGATATATTTTGGCTTTTTTGATTAAACAATTAGAAAGAAAATTAGAAGTTACTTTTCAACCACAACACAAAAACAACCTATTTCAATCATCTTTTCCGATCAATTTAGCATATGATTGTCATATACTAAAATAACCACCTTGAAAAGTAGTAGTTAAAAAGTAGGTTGTGATGGTATTACTGTTGAGCTCAAACAATAGGTAATATTGCAAAAAAAAAAAAAAAAAAGCTTCTAAAGTCGTAGCTCTACCCACAAAGTCGCCAAAAAAACACCAATGCTATAGGCGGAATGGGTGGCTGAGTTTTGTTCTTCTTGAAAAGCTTGATCCAATGGTGAACCCCTGAGGCCCGTGGTGGCCGAAGCTTGCCAGAAAAGTCAGTCAAAATTTTGCCGGCACCACCTTTGACTGATGCATGCGATGATGTTTCGCAGTGAAATTTTAGCCAAAACATCGTCGGGGGCTCCTCTTTCCAGGCGTACGTTGCATGCATGGAATGGAGCTTTGATGTCGATGCAACAGACTTCATCGTGGAGAAAGAGGACTGACTTTGGGTTTTATTTTTTTCGGTATTTGAAATCCAATATTCTTCTAAATAAAATATTGTAGATGATTTTTGGATTTAAAATGCAAACGTACGTCTGAGATGTAACTTTCCCTTAAACTAATATCTATCAATTGTAATTCTTTTTTTCTTTTCTTTAACCAAAATAAAAACAATTAAAGTCTACTTGGTAGAAATCTTGACAAAAAATTATCAACTCTGGGGACATGAACAAAACTATAAAAGAGTCAGCATGCACAATAATACTATTAAAGAATATGAGAAAGTAAGAAGTAAACAGATTGATCTGAGGAAATGGGCCTCAGGAACAAATGTACTCTTCAAGTAAAATATAAAATGAACTCCTTTTAGCACCAAGCTGATTAGAGAAATGCTACTGATGCCATGAGAGGTCATTGGAGAGCATATCAAATATGGGTTTGATATGATATGAAAATGAGTATAGTAATATTATTAAAGGTAGTAGTGGTAGTTTAGCAATCTTTCGTTCAGCAATATCTGGATTGTGTTTTAAAAAAATCTCATACAAAATAATAAAACTGAGTAGGCACTACATAGTCCATATGATATTATGTCAAAGTAGTTAGTCTAGTTACATGTTAAATTTTCAATGTCTCTATAGAGCTACAACCTGGATCAAGCTTCATGAAACCTTTAATCTTCATCTCTTTCCTAATCTCATTTACACGTACCCACTGACCCGCTACAGCATACGTATTTGATAATAGTCCGTAGTCTTCACTACTCTTAGGCCGCATTTCATGTAAATGGCTAGATATCTCATCTGCCAAACTGATATCTCCTTGGTTTCTGCAAGCCCCTACTAGCATACGCCATACAATCATGTCCGGCTTCTCTGGCATACTCTGAACAAACTCAAATGCCTCATTTACCAGCCCACCTCTGCACAGAAGATCAATCATACAACCGTAGTGTTCCCTCCCCGGTTTCATGTGGTAGTCCTGTATCATTGAGTTAAAACATTTGCGCCCCTCATCAGCTAAACCAGCATGGCTGCAAGCAGATAAGATGCTGAGGAAGACAACCCCATCTGGTTTAAAACCTTCCCTTTGCATCTGAGAGAATCGGAGAAGAGCAGGAATTGCATATCCATGCATAGCTAGACCATGTATTATAGTAGTCCAAGACACTAATGTTTTCTTGATCATCCAGTCAAAGACTTTACAAGCTTTCTCGATGTTCCCACATTTAGCATACATGTCCATCAGAGCATTTGACATGGTAGTGCTTCGAACCTTTAACTCATTTTTCTCCATGTAATGGTCAATCCAATCTCCAAGCTCGAAGCTTCCCAGTTTGGAGCATATTGAAACGATGGACAACATGGTAACCTCATCTGGTCTAACATTTTCACCTTCCATTTCTTGAAATAAAGCCAATCCCTCATTGAACAAGTTACTATAGCTATAAGCATTGATCATAGAAGTCCAAGAAACCACGTTTTTTATGGGCATCACCCGGAATATCTGGTGAGCGTTCCATAAAGATCCACACTTTGAGTACATGTCAATAAGAGTATTGTAAACTAGTATATCAATATCAGTAAGGTGCCTGATTAAGTAGCCATGAACTACCTTTCCTTCTCTTAAGGCCTTCAAAGACGAGCAAGCAGAGAGCACACTAACAACGCTAACCCCGTTCAGTCTCAAGCCACTATATGCCATAGCACGGGCATATACAAGTGCCTCATGGGCCAAATTGTGTTGAGCATATAAAGCAAGAACAGAATTCCACATCACTGTATCCCTCTGAGGCGTTTCGTCGAACACCTGTTGTGCAAAAACTAGCTCACCAAACAAATTATACATATCCATCAGAGCGGTTTGAACTATGACCTCAGATGAAAAACCCAATTTGCATTTCTGGGCATGTATCTGTTTTCCTTCGAGAACAGCTGAAATAAGTCCACATGCCTTGATCACAAACTGCAGGGAATAACTATCCACATTCAGACCTATACTTCTGACATGGGAATAGACTAGAAGAGCTTGTTTAGCATTGCTTCTATCCAGATAACCTCTAATGATGGTGTTCCAAGTGAAAGTATCCAGACCCTCTACTCTGGTTCCAATTGAATGGGCAATGGAAATCGTAGTGGGAAGAGAAGATGAGGCAAAAGAAGCAATGAGTTTGCTTGCAATTGGAGGGTTTTGAATAAGGCCAGTGGTGATTAGTTGTGCCTGGATTTGAAGTAGTTTTTGTTTGTTTTTGCATTTTGGCCAAAGATAAGTGATGACTTGTAAATGGGATACTTCCAGTTTGGGTTGACAATTATGGATGGTTTCTCTAATGTTTTCGCTCAAAATTCTAATGTAAAGAGAATTTGGAGGCATTTGGCCAACAAATCACAGTGGTATCTCTTGCGTTCATAGTTTTTATTTATTTTATTTTTAGTTTTGTTGATTTTTTTTCATTTTTTTTTCCTTCAATGCAAGCATTTCTAAAAAGCTACCATTATCACTTTTTGGTGTATATTTTGTATGCATATCTCACTACTCATTTTAGATTTTACTTTATTTATATAGGGAAATTTTAATTTGTATGTTTGATCATTTTTATAATTACAAAAAAAATGCTATGCATATTAAAAATTACAAAATAATACTATTTTTTGGCAATTTACCCAAAATGTCCTTTCCACTTCCTCCTCACTTCTCATTTCTCTCTTCTCTCTTCCTCCTCTCTCTCTCTTATTTCACTCTCTCTCACCTCACAACACCACCACCACACTAAATATTATATTTCGAACAGATTTTGACATGATTTTTTGGTTTTTTTTGCGATTTTTTTCAGATCTAAAACTCTGAAATCTGCAGAAAATCGACCTTGCTCGATGGTGCTCGATGCTAGCTCGATGAGACCTTCAAAATCATGATTTTTCATGAAAAAATGACTTTACTCGATAGTGGTTCGATGGTAGTTCGATAGTGGCTCGATGGTGCTCGATGCCAGCTCAATGAGACCTTCAAAATCATGATTTTTCATGAAAAAATAACTTAGCTCGATGGTGGTTCGATGGTAGCTCAATGGTGCTCGATGAAATTCTTGTAAGAGACATAATTTTTCCCTCGGGTGTCCGTTTGGGCTGATTTTTTTTTTTTTTGTATTTTTTCAAGATCTACACGTTTGACATGTTAATATGCACATTTGTGAAGTGTAACACTTGTAAAAAATATAAAAGTGCAAACATACCTCATGTTTAAGACATCTTTTGGTATATTTTTAAGTTTTAAACTTCCCAAATGTACATATGAACATGTTAAACGTGTAGATCTTGAAAAAATACCCAAAATAAAAAAAAAATCACCCCAAATGGACACCTGAATGAAAAATTATGTCTTTTACAAGAATTGCATTGAGCACCATCGAGCCACTATCAAGCTACCATCGAACCACCATCGAGCTAAGTCATTTTTTCATGAAAAATCATGATTTTGAAGGTCTCATCGAGCTGGCATCGAGCCACCATTTGCCGGGGCCTTCAAGATCAAGATTTTCATGAAAAAATGACTTAGCTCGATGGTGGTTCGATGGTAGCTCAATAGTGGTTCGATGGTGCTCAATGCAATTTTTGTAAGAGACATAATTTTTCACTCGGGTGTCCGTTTAGGGTAATTTTTTTTATTTTTGGTATTTTTTCAAGATCTACACGTTTGACATGTTAATATGCACATTTGTGAAGTGTAACACTTGTAAAAAATACAAAAGTGCAAACATACCTCATGTTTAAGACATCTTTGGGTATATTTTTAAGTTTTAAACTTCCCAAATGTGCATATTAACATGTCAGACGTGTAGATCTTTAAACAATACCCAAAATAAATAAAAAATCACCCTAAACGGACACCCGAGTGAAAAATTATGTCTTTTACAAGAATTGCATCGAGCACTATTGAGCCACTATCGAGCTACCATCGAACCACCATCGAGCTAAGTCATTTTTTCATAAAAAATCATGATTTTGAATGTCTCATCGAGCTGGCATCGAGCACCATCGAGCCACCAATCGCTGGGGCCTTCAAGATCAAGATTTTCATGAAAAAATGACTTAGCTCGATGGTGGTTCGATGGTAGCTCGATAATGACTCGATAGTGCTCGATGGTACTTGATGCAATTCTGGCAAGAGACATAATTTTTCACTCGGGTGTCCGTTTGGGGTGATTTTTTTTTTTATTTTGGGTATTTTTTCAAGATCTACACGTTTAACATGCTCATATGTACATTTGGGAAGTTTAAAACTTAAAAATATACCAAAAGATGTCTTAAACATGAGGTATGTTTGCACTTTTGTATTTTTTTACAAGTGTTACACTTTACAAATGTGCATATTAACATGTCAAACATGTAGATCTTGAAAAAATACCCAAAATAAAAAAAAAATCACCCCCAACGGACACTTGAGTGAAAAATTATGTCTCTTGCAAGAATTGCATCGAGCACCATCGAGCCACTATCGAGCTACCATCGAACCATCATCGAGCTAAGTCATTTTTTCATGAAAAATCGTGATTTTGAAGGTCCCATCGAGCTGGCATCGAGCACCATTGAGCAAGGTCGATTTTCTGCAGATTTCAGAGTTTCGGATCTGAAAAAAAAATCGCCAAAAAATCATGTCCAAATCTGTTCAAAATATAATATTTAGTATGGTGGTGGTGTTGGTGTTGGTGTGAGGTGAGAGAGAGTGAAATAAGAGAGAGAGAGAGGGGGGGGGGGGGAAGAGAGAAGAGAGAAGAGAGAAATGAGGAGTGAAAAGTGAGGAAGAAATGGTAAGGGCATTTTGGGTAAAATACAAAAAAGTAGCATTGTTTTGAAAATTTTAATATGCCTAGCACTTTTTTGTAATTATAACTTTTATCAAGCATATAAATTGAAATTTCCCTTTATATATATATGGAACACTTCTCAATAGTTACTACTCCTACATAAGTATTAACAATTATGATGATGTGGCAACATAGTGACTTGGTATAGCAAATCACTAATAGGTAAATAATTTTTTCTACATTAATTTCAAATTTTCATATATAATTCTTATATTAGATTTTTTAAAATTTTTTAATTTAATAAATATATGACCGCCATGTAATTAGGTAGTCTTTCAAAAAAATTTAAAAAATCAAAATTTATTTTTAGAAATATTAATTAACAATTATAAATATGGACTATTGATGTTAATCTAATGGTTAATATTAAAGTAACTATCCATAAGTTGTAATCATTAAGAGTGCTCCCATATATATAAATATATATATAGGAGAATTCTCCTGTAGGGGTTTCACTTTAAGCCTTACCGGTGGGGCTTTCAGTGTTCTTGACCTGTGAACAGTTTTCGGCACGATTTTTTTATGACCGTATATATTGTAGCTATTTAGAGCATCCTGCAAATTTTCAAAAAAATCTGAATAGTTTACAGTACCGAAAACTAGGTTCAAACATGTTGCTTTCCACGCGCATAAAAAAAGTTAGTCACGCATGCAACAACATGTTTGAACCTAGTTTTCGGTACTGTAACTATTCAGATAAATTTGTGATAAATTAGTCAATGAGGTGATAAATTTGTGTCCTACTATTTTTATTTAATAATTATTTTCAATTGTCTTACCTATTTCAATTACTTTTATATCATTTTAGTTTGAAAAATACCTATGATGAAAGTATTTACATCCTAAAAGAAAGTGCCAATATTTTATTTAAGTGTCGAAGAAAGTTTATTTATAGTCCCATTTTATTTTTGAGTTTTGGCAGTAATAATAATTTTTTTTTGACAAATAAAAATATCTTATTTTAAAAAATAATTTGATCCCTTTCAAAAAAATAAAAACTTAACTTTATATAAATCTTTAATAAAAAAAAAATTGGCCCGTACACATAGTAACTTTAAAATTAAATTAAATTTCTTGTTATAAAGCAATGAAAAAGATAACAATAAATGTATATTTATTAAAACCAAAACTTAAAAGTAAAATCTAAAATATGGTCATAAGCATAGTTTAGTGGGGGAATTCTCCTATAGGGGCTTTACTTTAAGCTCTATCAGTGGAACTCTCAGTGTTCTCGACCCGTGAACAATTTGCAGCGTAATTTTTTTTTATGACCGTGTATATTGTAGCTATTTAGAGCATCCTGCAAATTTTCAGAAAATTCCGAATAGTTTACAGTACCGAAAACTAAGTTCAAACATGTTGTTGCATGCGTGACTAATTTTTTTTATGCGCGTGGAAAGCAACATGTTTGAACCTAGTTTTCGGTACTGTAAACTATTTAGAATTTTCTAAAAATTTGCATGATGCTCTAAATAGCTACAATATACACAGTCATAAAAAAAATCGCGTCGAAAACTGTTCACGGGTCGAGAAACACTGAGAGCCCCACCGGTAGGGTTTAAAGTGAAGCCCCTATAGAAGAATTATCCTAGTTTAGTGTACTATACTTTTTCTCACAAAAAAAAATTCCAAATCCTCCCTCCCTCAGTATATATATGTTGACGCGGTTTTTCACCAACATTAAATTATATGAATAAATAGGATGGATTAGTACTGTTTGATAAACCGTAATATGAAAATGATAATAACCGAGAATGTGGAAACTAATTGCAAAGAAAGATGATCACTCCTTTTTTAGGTGGTTCGGATGTTCAAATCCCCCTAGTCCACCAGTCAATATTATTGATCTATCCTTACTATTTCTTACAAAGTATTTGTTTTACAAGAAGAATCCAACCCTTTGCACTGTCCAGGGTTTCGGTATATATAGGAGATTGATCCCTGGGTAAGGGTTGGGGTCATCCCATGATCCTTTTGACCCCTCACATCACATCTCTTACATCAATGATTTATATTTACATTTATATTACGGTGAAGTGTGGTCTAATCAATAGGTATAGATGGGCAATGGGCCACATGGCCCAAATTAGGTGTGGGAAGTCTGAACACGCACGTTTATATTGCGTATCCGAGAATTCAGGAATAGAACAGATACGTGATGTCTGGTATATGCACGTTTATATTGCGTGGTTTACTTTATAAGGATCCGGGGGTCTATCATACCTCTGATGCACCACGAGCTTAATGTGGCACTATCTCGTGGCTTCTACTATGTCGACACAATGGCTCCAAGCGATGAGCAGCTAAATGATCCATTAGCTCGGGCTAATTGCTTAGGAGACATTAAAAAATAGCTCCGGGTGGACGGTTGACACGTGGCAGATCGATTTAGGCCCTTTTCTAGCTCGACAAAGTGTGTGCGGATATTTAGGGCGTACATTTGCCCCCAAGCCCCTGCTCGTGACCTATGACGTCATCTTTGATCTTCATAGTGGGGGCTTTTAAACTTCCTTTTCGACTCCCCATGCCTTGCCCACCACTTGGGTGTTGGACACGTGGAACGCCGTGGTTGGCGTCTGTTCAGATTTCGAGGATTGTATTAAATGGCCTAGCCACCTTTTTGCCGCTGTTTCATCTTTCGAGTTACGACCCTCGTATCTCGCATTAATCTGATCGGATGCCTCTTACGTATATATAAGGTTGGCAGTTTTCAGTACTAGTCACCCTTCATTCAAAATTTTCCTTTATTTCCTCTCTTTAGAGTTTTAGAAACTCTCCTTCTTATTCTTCTGGTCATAATCCCATAAATCCCCACATTCCTAGCGCAAGAGCCTTTCAGAAGTCCAGCCTTAAGGATTCCACCAGGGCTCCTATTCCCACGTTGCCTGCAACTTTTATTCGGAATATACTTTGTAAGTTCTCTATCCGTTGTATGTTTTGATTTCCCTGTTTCTTTGTTATGCAAAACTACGTTTCATAGTCGTAAACGATAGGCTGTTTCTTTGGCTGGTTTTTGGGGCATAGGTTCCGATTCTAGGCGTATTGAGTATACCTAAAAACATGTCTAGGAATGCGATGTTTACAACTAGGTAACTTTCTGGGTAAATTTAGGAAATACTTATTCAGAATATGGAAGGTGAGAGGTTTTTAGGGTGTAAAACCGGGTAGCTTGGGGACCACGCTTCCTAGGTGGTTTTCCCCTCAAAACCTCTCCTCCAAGGCAAGTAATAATCACCCTCCTGACACAAGGATCCCTGGATATCAGGGATTCATTGGAAACTTGGGCCTGTGGCTATGGCAGCGTGGTATCACACCCCGAGGGCTGAGATTACCTTAGCTCGCGTATGAAAAACCCTTTCGCGCTGCTTGTCTTTTCTTAGCTTTTAGGTCGCCCACTAATTTTTTTTCTTTTCGTTCTTGTTCGCTAAGCGATCAGATGGGGCCCAAAAAGAATGTGCCCAAGAAAAGCGCGGCCGGCTCGTCATCCCAGCAATCCAGCAGGGGAAAGGAGGTCGCGGTTGAATCCCCCATCCCTCCGTTCTGTCCCACGATGGAGAGGGAGGTCGACGTGGGACCTGACGCTTACTTTGAGGCGGAAAGGATAGTCTCAAAGATCACGACCCAAGGGAGGGTCAATAAAATTGTGTTGTCCCATAACATCGAGATTGGGACTGGCGCTCTTATCGCCCAACCTCCCTTTGAGGGGGAGAGGAGCTGCACACCACTGGAGGAATAATTCGCGGCCTGGAGCGACGAGCACTTGAGGGCCGGGGCCTTCCTCCCCCTCGACCAGTACTTTGCCGACTTCCTCAACAATGTGAAACTGGCGCCATTTCAACTCCCTCCGAACTCGTATCGTTTACTGGCCGAGCTGAGGTATCTTTTCCTGCAACAGATGTGGGAGGTCCCCACCCCTGCGGTTATCCTCTATTTCTTCTTCCTTAAGGTCAACCTGGATCAACGGGGACGAGGCAACGGGTTCTACTACCTGACCCGCTTCCCGAACTCTCCTGCAGTCATCGAACTACCCAGCCATCCCAACGACTTCAAAGACCAGTTCTTTATGTCGAATGGGTTTCGCAACTGCGAACACCATTATTTCAATCGTCCTCGTAAGTTTTCTTTCTATTTTCAGTTCGCAAAATCATCATATTATTATTTTATTCTTTCTTTTCGTGTGTATACTGACTGGAGCATCACCGTGCAGCCATTTTTGCGAGGACGACCAAATCAGTGACCCTTGGGGGTCAATACGACACTTTGGCGGGGTTTCCACCTAGTGAGAAGGATTACCGCCAGCTCGTGTCTGATGAGACGATGCTGGTGTGTAAGTTAATTTCTGCGTGCCAGACTCTGGCCTTGAGGAGGACGCGGGCTAACTACCCAGTAGCTCACGAGCTGGCGCCTATCCTGGAGGGGGATACTGCAGTCAGCGACGACGGTGAGCAGGAGGAAGAAAATGAGGTGTCACTCGTGCGAACAAAGGCGAGCTCCTGAGGCTGCTCGAGGCCCCGATGTGGAACGGGCTCAATCGGGGGCAGCAGCCGGCCCCTCCGGCCAAGGTAACCCATACCCGTTTAGGGATCTAGACAGGGCTCTCACAGACCTAAGGCATGTTAGGTTTAACCCAAACCAGCTCGTACACTGTCACCAAGATGACACGGACCGTAACATAACCCTGCTCCAGTGCGTAGACCAACTAGTATTACGCCATGATATTGGCCGTCCTAGGGGTACCGTAGTAGTAAACAACACCTTGTCCTTTAGGTCGGTCTTTTTTGAGGAGTACGGGACCAACCTTAGGTCATGGCCTCCCTCCTAGAGGGTGTAGTCACTCCAGGACTTAGACAATACGTAGAGGAGTCTAGTCCTGAGGTAGATCCGGACCCAGAACCCTCTCTGATTCATGAAGTAATAAACTTAGATTCCCCAATAGAAGTTCCGAGGCCGGAGGTCATGGCAATATATTCCTCCTTTAGCTAGGAGGGTAGGACTTTTTCAATACACCTTTAGATTTCTCTTGCAATAAAACAACCTTACACGTATACTAACTTCCTTTTTCTTTTGTTTCAAGAGAGGAGATGGCACAACCCGAAGACAGCGGCCTGCGCTCCATCTTCCAGGGGGGAACCCTTCCTCCGGACCACCCGGGCCATTGGTAAAGAGACCTCGGCTGACCAAGAAAACTCCTGCCTCCGAGACAACCTCCAAGTCCCCTGCCAAGGGGAGAAGTCAGATCCCCGCAGCCACAGAGAATATGCCTCCACCTCCCCCGCGACACCCAGCCCCTACTCGGGAACAGGTGGCACCAGCTGGAACTTCGACAGTCCCCGCCCCCACCGTGCGCATCCCAGTTAATGCCCAAGATCTGGAGAAAATCCTAGACACCTTCTGGGGGACTGTCTATGAGACCGCGAGCTATATGGTGGAGCATTATTACAAGGCCAATCCAAAGGACTTGAGGGAGATCGAGGCGAGGAGCCCTGAGAATGTCATTGAGTCCGCGCTGGGGATGAACCTCACGGTAAGCTTACTTAGTTAAATTCTTTTGCTTTCTTCCCAGCACGTGCCTTACTTTCTTTACTTCTTTGCAGGCGGCTTTGGCTCTACACCGCAGCGTAGCTCAGTCCAGTGCCAGGACTGACGAGCTCAGGGGCGAGCTCCAAACTGCTCAAGTCGCTCCCGCATCTGCTCAACAACAAGAGAAAAATGCCAAGGCTGCCCAAGAAGGCGAGCAGGCTGCACAGGTCGCCTTGGCCGCTGCAAAGGCTGAGCTCGTGGAGGCCAGGGCTAAGCAGCTGGAGGCCGAGGCCGCCACTGAGGCAGAGAAGGTGTCCTCCAGCTCTTCCATGGAGGCCATGCTCTACCATTGCTTGGCCTTCAACCAAGACGACGACTTCTCTTTTCTAGCCCCCAAGGTGTGGGAGCCTTACCTCGAGAAGTTCAAGGCTCGTCTTTAACAGGAGCCACCTTCTGAGACTGGGGAAACCTCTGCTGCCGGCATGCAAGAAACTGAGGGGGTGACCTCTTCGGAGCGTCCTGGGGAGTCCTAGTTTATTATTTTTGTTTTAAGAACCTCTTTTTTTTTTGTAACCTGCGATTTTTGGCTTGACATGAGGTTATTTTCCTCGAGACCATTCGTTTATACTTTTAAATATCTATTTTTTACTTAGTCCTTGATTTCGATTATATATATATATATTTTATATGCCTATAACTCGTTCATCCAAAACTTAGGGAAGTGACTTTTAGGTCGAGATAGACATTTAGACTTTGATCATGACCAGAATTGATGATGATTTACATCTTACTTGTTAAATGTCAGGCCTCATACCTGGTTGTATCCAGGGTTTTAAATTAAAACTTAGCTCGCGTTAGTATGATTGACGCCTTGTGTTTTTTTAGGAAAAACACTGGTCAATCACTTTTTACTAACTTCCACGTTTTTACCTGGTCGTATCCAGGATTTTAATTTAAAACTTAGTTCACGTTAGTATGATTGATGCCTTGAGTTTTTTTAGGAAAAACACTGGTCAATCACTTTTTACTAACTTCCAAGTTTTTACCTGGTCGTATCTAGGATTTTAATTTAAAACTTAGTTCGCGTTAGTATGATTGATGCCTTGTGTTTTTTTGGAAAAACACTGGTCAATCACTTTTTACTAACTTCCAAGTTTTTGCCTGATCGTATCCAGGATTTTAATTTAAAACTTAGTTTGCGTTATTATGATTGATGCCTTGTGTTTTTTTAGGAAAAACACTGGTCAATCACTTTTTACTAACTTCCAAGTTCTTACCTGGTCGTATCAAGGATTTTAATTTAAAACTTAGTTCGTGTTAGTATGATTGATGCCTTGTGTTTTTTAGGAAAAACACTAGTCAATCACTTTTTACTAACTTCCCAGTTTTTACTTGGTTGTATCCAGGATTTTAATTTAAAACTTAGTTCGCGTTAGTATGATTGATGCCTTCTGTTTTTTAGGAAAAACACTGGTCAATCACTTTTTACTAACTTCCACGTTTTTACCTGATCGTATCCAGGATTTTAATTTAAAACTTAGTTCGCGTTAGTATGATTGATGCCTTGTGTTTTTTAGGAAAAACACTAGTCAATCACTTTTTACTAACTTCCAAGTTTTTACCTGGTCGTATCAAGGAATTTAATTTAAAACTTAGTTCGCGTTAGTATGATTGATGCCTTGTGTTTTTTAGGAAAAACACTAGTCAATCACTTTTTACTAACTTCCAAATTTTTACCTGGTCGTATCCAAGATTTTAATTTAAAACTTAGTTCGCGTTAGTATGATTGATGCCTTGTGTTTTTTAGGAAAAACACTGGTCAATCACTTTTTACTAACTTCCAAGTTTTTACCTGGTCATATCCAGGATTTTAATTTAAAACTTAGTTCGCGTTAGTATGATTGATGCCTTGTGTTTTTTAGGAAAAACACTGGTCAATCACTTTTCACTAACTTCCAAGTTTATACCTTCTTCTCGGGGTATATGCCCCCCAAGTAATCAGAAAGAGAACTTTCTCGGTTACTTTGGACATGCTCTTTCAAATCTACACGCACACGAAAACATACAACGATATAAGAAATATTCTTCTCATTTTTTAATAAAAAAAAGGTGGCTTTTAAAATTAAGCCTTAGAAAAGTACGACTATTGATAATATTTCTTTAGGTATACAGCGTTCCATGTCCGTGGGACTGTTTCTCCATTAAGCCGAACTAGTTTAAAGGTCCCTTCCTTCACAACCTCTATTATTTGATAGGGTCCTTCCCAGTTTGGTCCCAAAGCTTCGTCCTTGGGATCCTTACTTGCTAAAAAGAGTCTTCGGAGCACTAGGTCGCCTAAGTTGAAGATGCGTCTCTTGACCCTTGAGTTAAAATAACGAGTGATTTTTTGTTGATAATGCACGAGCTGTAGCTGTGAAGCTTCTCGATTTTCATCAATTAGGTCGAGGGACACGCTGAGCAATTTATCGTTCTGCTCTTGGCTGAACGCCTGGACTCTGTGCATAGCTATCTTTGTTTCAACAGGAAGGACGGACTTACTTCTGAAAGTCAGGGAGAAAGGAGTATGCCCCGTCGAAGTTCGGTGTGAGGTCTGATATGCCCACAGCACCTGGGGGAGCTGTTCAGGCCAAACTCCCTTAGCTTCGTCCAACCTCTTCTTAAGGCTCGCCTTAAGTGTCTTATTTATTGCCTCGACCTATTCATTAGCCTGTGGGTAGGCCACTGAAGAGAAACTCTTAATTATGTCGTGTCTTCCATAGAATTCGGTGAAGAGATTGCTATCGAACTAGGTTCCATTGTCCAATACGATTTTCCTTGGCAGTGCGAACCGGCAAACAATATTCTTAACTACGAAGTCAAGGACTTTCTTCGACGTTATTGTCGCCAGGGGTTCTGCTTCCGCTCACTTCATGAAATAATCAATGGCCACTACTGCATAGCGAACTCCTCCTTTTCCCGTGAGCAGCGCTCCATTTAAATAAATTCCCCAGACCGCGAATGGCCACGGGGACGAGATCGTCATTAGCTCAACTGGTGGAGCTCGGGTGATCGTGGCAAACCGCTGACACTTGTCACACCTTTGGACGTAGGAAATTGAATCCTTTGATAGAGTGGGCCAATAATATCCTTGCCTTAAAATCTTTAAGGCCAGGCTTTGCCCCCCAGCGTGATCCCCACAAAAGCCTTCATGCACCTCCTGCAAAATAGTCTTGGCGTCATCTAGCAGAACACATCGCAGAAGAGGAAAAGAAAGAGCACGTCGGTACAATGTCCCGTCTACGATTGTATACCTCGGAGCTTGGTAAAGTATCCTCCTCGCGTCATTATGCTCTTCAGGTAACTTTCCTGTTGTAAGGTATTCGACTATGGGAGTCATCTGGGTTGGCCTGGCGTCGATCATCTCGACCTCTCTTGTAGTCTCCTCCACGCTTGGCCTTTCCAAGAATTTCACCGGTATCAGGCTCAAGGTTTCGGCCTCCCTAGAGGTGGCAAGTTTTTCTAGAGCATCCGCATTGGCATTTTGCTCACAAGGGATCTACTCGACTCAGCTATGTTCAAAATCAGACAGCTCCGTCTTCACCTTGGCCAGGTAGGCCACCATCTTGGCTCCTCGCGCTTGTTATTCCCCTAATACTTGGTTTATCATGAGCTGGGAGTCGCTGTAGCACTGGACGGCCTTGGCCTTTAACTCCTTAGCCACTCTAAGCCCAGCCAATTAAGCTTCGTACTTTGCCTCGTTGTTGGACGCCTCGAACCTGAACCGTAGCGCGGAGTGGAAACGATGCCCCTCTGGGGATATCATAATGATTCCAGCTCCGGACCTTTTCTCGTTAGATGAACCATACACAAAAACTATCCACATGGCCTGCACCGGTTCTCCCAAAGGTTCCTCTTGGAATCCAGTGCATTCAGCCATGAAATCATCCAGAGCTTGGCTTTTGATTCCAGTCCGTGGGACATACAATATTTCGAATTGGCTGAGCTCAATAGCCCATTTCAATAGACGCCTCGATGCCTCAGGTTTCTAAAGTACCTACCTTAAAGGTTGATCAGCTCCGAGAAGGGTATTGTGATTCAGCTCCGAGAAGTCTTTTGCTAATGTAATAGACCGGCTTTTGAACACGACCCTCTTCTCGAACTAGCACAGCACTAGCCGCATCTTCCGTAACAGATAAGTAAAGAAAAAGAGGCTCTCCGACCGTCGATTTAGACAACACTGGCGGCTCGGCTAAATGTGCATTTAGATCGAGGAAGGCTCGCTCGCATTCCTCGGTCCATTCAAATTTTTTATTCCCCCAGAGCAGGTTGTAGAATGGCAAATATTTTTCGGTTGACTTAGAAATAAACCGATTAAGGGATGCCACTCTTCCTGTTAGACTTTGGACGTCCTTTCACGACCTGGGTGGCACCATCTCGATCAGTGATCTGATTTTTTCGGGGTTCGCCTCTATCCCTCTAATGTTGACTATGAACCCTAGAAATTTTCCTGATGCCACCCCGACTGTACACTTTTGGGGATTCAGCCTCATACCATACTTCCTCAAGATCTCAAAACATTCCTTCAGATCGGGAACATGGTTATCGGCAGTTTTTGACTCGACCAACATGTCATCAGCATACACTTCCATGTTTTTCCTGATCTAATTAGCGAACATTCTGTTGACCAATCTCTCATATGTAGCTCCCGCATTCTTCAGCCAGAAGGGCATGACTTTATAACAATAAACGTTGGTTGAAGTCATGAAGCTAGTATGCTCCTGGTTCGTAGGATTCATAGCGATATGGTTATAACTTGAGTACGCATCAATGAAGGACATGAGCTCGTGCCCCGCAGTGGCATCCACCAATTGGTAAATTCTCGGCAAGGGGAAGCAATCTTTGGGGCATGCTTTATTCAGATCAGAAAATTTGATGCAGGTTCGCCACTTTCCATTGGGCTTCGGGACCAAAACAAGATTGGCGACCCAGATCGGGTATTTTGCCTCGCAAATAAAGCCGCATTTTAAAAGTCGAGCTACTTCCTCTTCTAGGGTCGCAGCTCGGGTCGTGCCTATGCACCTCTGTTTCTGGGACTTCGTAGGCATGTTCTTATCCAAGTTAAGGGTATGCATGATGACGCTTGGGTTGATTCCTATCATGTCTTCATGAGACCAGGTGAACACGTCTAGATTTTCTTGTAGAAATTTCAGCAACTCCGCCTTTCTCTCATTTTGAGGTTTTTCCCGAGCCTAACCACCCTCGAAGGGTCTTTTGGATCGATGTTCACCTCTTCGAGCTCTTCGATGGCCTGTAGCTGGTTCTATCTTTGCCTATTCTTGGGTCGATATCATCACTCAAGGTGGTACCTACGCCATCGGCTTTCTGAGTTTTTTCTATCCCAAGATCAGATCTTACTTCCTGAGATTCCTCGTTCTCGCCCTGAATGGCCATCGTCTGCTGCCCAGGTCGTGACTTTCCCTTCATGGAAATGCTATAGCATTCCCTGGCAGTGAGTTGATCGCCTCGGACTGTACATATCCCCATAGAGGAGGGGAATTTGACTACAAGGTGTCATACAAAAGTTATGGCTTCAAATGCCATCAACGTAGGGCGACCCAAAATTGAATTGTACGCAACGGGACAATCGATGACCACAAACTCGAGGAGTTTGGAAACAGTTCGTGGTCCCTCAACCAAGGTTATTACTAACTCGATCGTTCTTATCGTTGACAACCCTTCGCCAGAAAACCCATACAACATCACGGAGGTGGCCTTCAGCTCGGCTACAGACAACCCCATTTTTTCTAGCGTGGATCAGAACAGCAGGTTCACTGAACTCCCATTATCAACTAGTATTCTCCTAACTCTCCGATTGGCGAGCTGAGCAGTTATGACTAGAGGATCGTTATGTGGGAACTGGACATGTCTAGTGTCCTCTTCGGTAAAACTGATTGGTTGCCTCTCCAATCACTGTTATTTAGGTAGATGCTGCTCCGGGATAAACTCAACTTCGTTATGAGACCTTAGTTCATTGATGTACCTCTTTTGGGCACCTCTGCTTGTGCCGGCCAGATGAGGTCCTCCGGAGATGGTGGTTATCTCCCCCCTACTATGGGAGGAGGGGTATCCTGACTCACCCGGGCCTCGGGCTGGTTTACGGGAGCCTCCAGAGCTTGCTGACTGGTAGGGACTCGATTACGCGCATACTGAGCCAGAGGTCCGGCTCTGATGAGTGTCTCGATCTCGTCCTTCAAATGCCCAACCATCTGTGTTGTGACCGATGTCGTTGTGGAATCGACAGAATTTGGAAGGGTCTCTCTTGGCCTTCTGATTTTTCAAGGGCTATGGCTTTTTCCAGGGAAGGCGGGCAGAATTTGCTAGGAAAATGTGCTCCCTAGTGTTTGTGAATTTGGTATAAACCGCGTAGACCGGCTTGAAATTTTCCACGGGCTTATTCTTCTTTGGACCGTGCTGGTCACCCTCTCCGTTCCCATTTCTCTTGCTTCCACCCCCTTGGTTATTCTGGGCAACGGTTTGAGTCGTTTTCACGACGTCCGTTTCCGCTCCAACGGGCTGGTCAGGGATTTGGCTGGTTCCCGCGACCGATGCTCGCGCTTCTTCCAAGTTTATCCATTCCTGGGCCTTGTTCAAGAATTCATCCATAGTGCTGACACCTCTCCTCTGGATTTCTTTCCATAGCCCGCCCCCAACAAGGATTCCAGTTCTCATAGCCATGAGTTTGGAACTATCATTCGCGTCCCTAGCTCGGGCTGCAACGTTTACGAACCTACTCATATAAGCTTTTAGGGGCTCCCCTGGCTGTTGCTTCATGTTTTCCAGGGTGTCCGCTTTGACGCGAGTCGCTTGAGAGGCTTGGAATGCCCTCTTGAAATCGGTAGAGAAATTCTTCCACGAGCTGATCGACTGTGTCTTACACTGCTTGAACCACTGCCTAGTTGGCCCGATCAAAGTCGAAGGGAATATCAGGCATCTCAGCTCGGGGCCGATATTATGGGCCATCATCAGGGTATTGAACATCCCCAAGTGATTCGACAGGTCCCCGTCCCCATCGAATTTGGATAGATGGGGTATTCGGAAACCCAGCGAGTATGTCGTGGCTGCGATGTTGGGGGCAAAAAGCTCGAGCTTGTCTCCCGAGTCATATTCATCTTCATTAGCTCCTCCATCTGAGCTAACCTTTCGAGGGTCTGGTCCTTGATCCCTTGGTTGTTCTGGGGATGTCCAACAGCTCCCGTTCCATTGTACGCGTTAGGCGGGTTATTGTCCATACAGGCTTGAGCTTGGTTTGGTGGGATATTCCCATTGTCGCGTATTTTGGAAGGACCATCCTCTCGACGAGTATGACTTTCATTTCTGGTCGGATCCCCCCTCTGCGAGTTAAGGCAATCTCAAAGGTCGGTCCTCGAGGCAGCCCGAGGGCTTTGCGCCAAACTTAGATGATTGCGCAGGTCTCCACCGGATCTGCCACTTCGATGCCTTTCGGTCCAATAGCTCCCATTGGAAAAGCTTAGAGCTTGTTGCCGGGGGTGAGGATCCACGACATTTCTGCGCGCTCACGGGCGATGAGCAGGAACGGCGAGAGGAGGATTCCTTCTGCTGTTCCCGTGTGCAGGAATATCTCGAGCAGGACGAGGAGGGCATGGGTATCTTATCGATGAAGGGGGATGCCTAACTAGTGAAGCGATCCTAGTCCTGTCTGGCCGGATCAAACTAGCTCGCGGTCGCTCTATCCCACCGCCTCCAGCTTCCTGCGCCCGGCGATCTGACCGCGGCACGGGAAGGCTGGCCGGAGCAGGTTATTTGCGCGAGCTTTCCCCGAACCTCCTCCGCGAGCTACCATGAGCCCTTCTGGGTGCGTTCGATGGTGGAGCCGAACTTGGTGTTGAAGTTCTGAATGATCGGTTGACTTGCTGATGGGCTGTGGGAAACTCCTCAAACATAGTTTCTTGGTTATGGTGCGACATGGGTGCAGAACTCGAGGTTGAGGTTCTAATCGACCGATTGGGTCTGGGCCAACTACCCTTGCGGGACTTGTGAGTCCTACTTTGCCTCTTTCCGACGTTAACATCGGTTTCAAGATGGGGTATCCGGGCCAAGACCTCCTCGATTTTCTTTTCACTTTGGTTAGATGACTCCTCAACTGCATGTTCTCCATTTCTATCGCCTTCAGGTAACCCGGGTTCGGATTTGGCGGTAGGGGCGCCGAACTTCCGGTGTCGTCATGGCCCATCGACTGCTTTCCCGATCGCTGCTGGACCTCTAGGTCTGGTTCGTTGGATATGGAGGCATGGTGGACCTCCTGCCCACCATGTTGATCCGCCTCGTTACCATGCCTTGAACGAGTAACCACCATGATCAAGTTTTCGCGATAGCACTAATCTAAACCCTCTCAATGAAAGCACCAAACTGTTGACACAGTTTTTCAC
The DNA here is from genome assembly GCF_963169125.1 of Humulus lupulus. Lineage (NCBI taxonomy): Eukaryota > Viridiplantae > Streptophyta > Magnoliopsida > Rosales > Cannabaceae > Humulus > Humulus lupulus. Next base: position 63,160,056 of record NC_084796.1, read on the forward strand.
CAACAGTAAATTATATGAATAAATAGGATGGATTAGTACTGATTGATAAACCGTAATATGAAAATGATAATAACCGAGAATGTGGAAACTAATTGCAAAGAAAGATGGTCACTCCTTTTTTAGGTGGTTCGGAGGTTCAAATCCCCCTAATCCACCAGTCAATATTATTGATCTATCCTTATTATTTCTTACAAAGTATTTGCTTTACAAGAAGAATCCAACCCTTTGCACTGTCCAGGGTTTCAGTATTTATAAGAGATTGATCCCTGGGTAAGGGTTGGGGTCATCCCGTGATCATTTTGACCCCTCACATCACATCTCTTACATCAATGATTTATATTTACATTTTATATTACGGTGAAGTGTGGTCTAATCAATAGGTAAAGATGGGCAATGGGCCGCATGGCCCAAATCAGGTGTGGGATGTCTGAACACGCACATTTATATTGCGTATCCGAGAATTCAAGATTAAAACAGACACATGATGTCTGGTATACGCACGTTTATATTGCGTGGTTTACTTTATAAGGATCCGGGGGTCTGTCAGACCTCTGATGCACCACGAGCTTAATGTGGTGCTAGCTCGTGGCTTCTACTATGTCGACACAATGGCTCCAAGCGATGAGCAGCTAAATGATCCATTAGCTCGGGCCAATTGCTTAGGGTACATTAACAAACAGTTCTAGGTGGACGGTTGACATGTGGCAGATCGATTTAGGCCCTTTTCTAGCTCGACAAAGTGCGTGCAGATATTCAGGGCGTACAATATATATATTTCTATATATATATATAATATATGACTTCACTCTAAGCCCTATCGATGGGGCTCTTCAGTGTTCTCGACCATTGAACAGTTTTCTGCACCATTTTTTTATGACTGCTGTGTATATTGTAGTTGTTTAGAGCATCCTACAAATTTTCAGAAAATTCTGAATAGTTTACAGTACTGAAAAGTAGGTTCAAACATTTTTCTTTCCACATGCATAAAAAAAATTAGTCACGCGTACAACAACATGTTTGGACCTAGTTTTCGGTACTGTAAACTATAGAAGAATTGTCCTATATATATATATATGATAATTTTTATATAGGGGCTTCACTTTAAGTCCTACCAGTCGAGCTCTCACTGTTCTCGACTTGTGAATAGTTTTCGGCGTGATTTTTTTTATGACCGTGTATATTGTAGCTATTTAGAGCATCCTGCAAATTTTCAAAAAATTCCGAATAGTTTACAATACCGAAAACTAAGTTCAAACATGTTGTTGCAAGCGTGACTAATTTTTTTATGCGTGTGGAAAGCAATATGTTTGAACCTACTTTTCAGTACTATAAACTATTCAGAATTTTCTGAAAATTTGTAGGATGCTCTAAACAACTACAATATACACGCTCATAAAAAAAATAGTGCAAAAAACTGTTCAAGGGTCGAGAACACTGAAGAGCCCCATCGATAGGGCTTAGAGTGAAGCCCCTATATGAGAATTATCATATATTATATATATACTGAGGGAGGGAGGATTTGGATTTTTTTTGTGAGAAAAAGTATAGTACACTAAACTAGGATAATTCTTCTATAGGGGCTTCACTTTAAGCCCTACCGGTGTGGCTCTCAGTGTTTCTTTCCACGCGCATAAAAAAAATTAGTCAAGCGTGCAACAACATGTTTGAACTTAGTTTTCGGTACTGTAAACTATTCGAAATTTTCTGAAAATTTGCAGGATGCTCTAAATAGCTACAATATACACGGTCATAAAAAAAAATCGCGCTGAAAACTGTTCACGGGTTGAGAACACTGAGAGTCCCACCGATATGACTTAAAGTGAAGCTTTTATAGGAGAATTCCCCCACTAAACTATGCTTAAGACCATATTTTAGATTTTACTTTTAAGTTTTGGTTTTAATAAATATACATTTATTGTTATCTTTTTCATTGCTTTATAAAAAGAAATTTAATTTAATTTTAAAGATACTATGTGTACGGGCCAATTTTTTTTTATTAAAGATTTATATAAAGTTAAGTTTTTATTTTTTTTGAAAGGGATCAAATTACTTTTTAAAATAAGATATTTTTATTTGTCAAAAAAATATATTTTTACTGCCAAAACTCAAAAATAAAATGAGACTATAAATAAACTTTCTTCGAGACAAAAATAAAAGATTGGCACTTTCTTTTAGGATGTAAATACTTTCATCACAGGTATTTTTCAAACTAAAATGATATAAAAGTAATTGAAATAGGTAAAACAATTGAAAATAATTATTAAATAAAAATAGTAGGACACAAATTTATCACCTCATTGATCAATAAACTAACATAATTCTAACTATTTTATTACCCAACTATCTCAAATCGACACAAGTAATTTACTAACTTTGAGCCACTTAATAATACATTTGTGATGATTTATGTGTTTGCATGGTAGCCGAATAGCTTCCGAACCAACCAAAACATTATTGGGACATATCGAACACGAAACTTGATTACTATTCCAAATGAACATTTTTTTCTAAATTCTTGATTAAGCTTTCACTCACTGCCACGAAATTAATCTCCATATCATCATTGTCACTGCCGCCACCATCATCATCGTCAGGAGGCATAAGAAGTGTAATTGGTTAACGAAAATATCTATATTGTAACACCTCAATTTCACTAATACGGCTTAATTTTTGAATTAAGGAGTCGGGAGGCAATAATTGAGTTAATTAGGTGTTTATGTGTTATGAGCATATTATTATGTGAATTGTTTTATGATATGATTATTGTTGTATGTTTAAGTGTATTAAATGTGCACGTAGGCCCATTTCTTATTATAATGTCATTTTCGTAATTTTGACAATTGAATGTATTAGGGGTGAGTAACAATCGGTTTAGTCAGTTTCTAAACAATTTAAAATCTAGATTTCGGTTATCGATTTACTATGTAACAATCCAAAAACTGACCGACCAAAATTTGTATACAAAAAAACTGATCGTTTTTAAGCCTCAGTTTAGGCGGTTTAAACTGCCCAAAACTAAGTTACATTTTTTTAATATATAATTTTTTTTTTAAAATCGCTGGAATCCATTTAAAATTTAAAATCTATAATAGTGATTGAAATTTATTTATATTTTATAAAAAATCTAAACTACAAACAAATAAAAAAATTAAAATATTGTTTTGATAACTAATTAAAATTCATACTCATGCAAATAAACAAAATAAAAATCATACAATTAAAATCCATATGTCAAAATTTTAAACTAAAGTTCACTAATCATATAATAGAAAAGTCTAAATAAAAATTACAGAAACATATTGATAAACTCCAAAAACTAATTAATAAAAAGTTCATCCAAATTAAAAATAAAAGTTCAAAATTCAAACAAATACAAATCAAATTCCAAAATCCAAGATTTATCCAAAGATGATAAGCAATGTACCTAAGACAAAAACAAAGAAATACTTTAATAAATAATAATATTGAGAAATTAATCTACTAAATTTCATAGAAACTAAAATATTAAGTTACTTAGTATAATTTCATGACCCTAAAGCTAAAATATTATAAACTTGTTAAGAATTCAAAACATAGCATTAATTAGAATAAACCATAGAGCATAATAACAACTATTATTCCAAAAGCACAATTGCATCTTTTCTTAATTCATTGAATGTTAAAACTAAAACTAAAAATATATCCATAAATCCATAAATATATCGTAAATACTAATTTTAAACAATAAATATTAACAAAGTATATACATATACGATGTAATATCTACATCAGAGCATATATATTTCATAACATACCAGGTTCCACTAAGTTGTGGAACAGAAATGCAGAGTATCATATACATACAAGATTATAGGGGGGAGCAAAAGAATAACAAAACTAGTAAGATACCAGGTTCCACTAAGTTGTGGAACAGAAATGCAGAGTATCATATACATACAAGATTATATATATCCACAAATCTCTAAACTATATATATATAAATACAATATAATTATATATATTAAAACAGAAAAATATATATTTATATATTCAACTGCAATATATTTATAATTAAGTTCATGAAAAATCTTTGAGTAAATTAAATGAAAGAAGTTGAAGCTTACATTGAATCAAGAGGGAGAGGGAGAGGCATTAGTCGAGTGACAAAAAGAGGGACTGTGCAGCTGAGAGCGAGGGAAGGAGAGTTCTTATGCGTTGTTCACCATGGGACTGAGAGAGAGAAAAGAGGCTAGTGTGCCGCCAACTGAGCATGGGTCAAAGAGAATGAAGGTGGAGGAAAAGAATAAGATGAGTGATATTTTAGGTTTTGGAATTCAAGTTGCTAGGGCCGCCTGTGTACCATTTTAAGGTATTGATAAATATATATATATATATATATATATATAAAGTGTTCGGTCAATTTCAGTTTCAAACGGTCGGTGTGCAAAAAGTTTCAAAACAGACTGTTTAAGCTCGGTTTACACCTACGGCAGTTTTTTCGATGTTCGATTTATTTGGTGCTGGTTTTTTCTGTGCACAGCCGGTCGGTGTAATCAGTTTTAGCGGTTTCTTGGTTTTTTGCTCACCCCTAGAGGGTATAATTGTGAATATGTGTGATATTTAATTGTGACCACATTATTATATTGATATATTTGAGTTACCCGACATGAGGCAATCCTAGGGAGTCAATTAGCAGGAAAGTCACAACGGGGTAAAATACCCGGCTCGGGGCGAGCTTCAGGGTATTTTGCTAATTTGGTAAATTACTGGGAATTATAGAGTAACGAGAATTAATTAAAGAATATTGGTTTGATAGGTTATTTAGGATTATATGAGATAATTTGAGATTAGCGGGAATTATACTAAATGACAATTTTTCTCTTGAGAGTAACTTTTAAGGTTAAATGGGGCAAGGGGCATTGTGCTCTTTTGACCACATGGGATAGCATTAGCAGCAACCTTTGGAAAGGGGTCTTACACAGTATTTTTCTCTTTCTATTCTCACTTTTTGGAGCATGTTGGAAGCTCACTTAAGGGGACCCTCAAGTTAGGCCAAAGTGATTTCTTGGAGGGAATTGAAGGGAAATTTAAGCTTGCTGAGGAGTTTAGAGCTATCAAACTAGGGATTCCTGCCAGGGTTTGAATTGGGGCAGAAGAAATCAAGGTAAACCTCTGGTTCCCTCACATCTCAATGGTGTCTTTTGTTGGGGAGAGTGAGATAACATCACCTCAAGAAATAGAATCTACACAAAATTTGGATTGACAGAGACTTAAAAAATATTGCGAAAGAACATGCAAACCCAAGTAAAACAATGATATTCTTCAACTTTGACAAACCCCTCACAATACATTGCACCACGCTCGTACTGCAATTTGTGGTTTGGAACCCTTAGCGGTGCAGTTGTGGTTTGCATTTTTTCCAAACCGCACAGTGCGGTGCAGTTTGTGATTTTAAATTTCATAAATGTGGTTCAAACCGCACCGCACCGCATCATTATATATATATATATGGAAAATTTCTCAATGGTTACCACCTATAGATGGGTACTAACAATTATGATGATGTGGCAACATAGTGACTTGGTATAGCAAGTCACCAACAGGTAAATATATTTTTTCTACATTAATTTCGAATTTAGTTATTTTATTTTTTGACATAATTAATGTTGTTTCCAACCAATAAGAGGCACTAGCTATATTTAGAAATTGACATGCATTTGAAAAATCAAAAGTTTACAATATTATATTTTCATAATAAATACACGGTTTTTATCAGGTAACCCTTCCAAAAATTTGAAAAAATCAAAATTTATTTTTAGAAATATTAATTAACAACTATAAATATGGATCATTGATCTTAATCTAATGGTTAATATTAAAGTAACCATCCATGAGTAGTAACCATTAAGAGTGCATTTAGAGCTGTAAATACGGGCCGGGCTTTCTAGCACGGCACGAAACCGGCACAAGCCCGGGAGGCACGAGCACGACACGACACGAAAAAATATGGGCCTGGGCCAGGCATGACACGAATTGAAAATTGGCACGGTACGGCATGACATGGGCCTGAGCACGACACGGCACGACAAGCCCGAAGGCACGACACGAAATCACGAACAAACAAGCCCGAAAGCACGACACGATAAAAAGCCCGATATTTTGACATTAATAATCATAATAAATTTTTATTTGTCAATTATTAATAAATTAAAATGATAATAGAAGTCTTATTTTCTCAATGTTTATATTTTTATAATTATATTAATTTATTTTAAGATTTGTGAGTTAAATTTTTTAGCATTTATTAGTAGGTATTAAAATTCTAATAATTATCTTTGATATAATTTTGTGTAAAATATTGTTAAAAAGTATATAAAAATATCTAAAATTATAATTTAAACAAAGAAATGTATTTGGTTTGGTGGTAAGTCCATTGATGGTTAAAGAGGAGGTGGAGAGTTCAATTCTCCATCCTCATATTTTTTGGCAAAAATAAAGTGGGCCGGCCCGACTTGGGTCCGACATGGGCCGGGCCCATGGGCCGTGCTGGGCCTACTCTTTAAAAAATGGGTCGGCTCGGCCCGGCCCGAATTTATCGGAAGCACGAAAATGTGGGCCGGGTCGGGCCGACCCACATTTACACCTGTGCATCCATATATATATATATATTAACTTTTTTTATATAATTTTTTCAATTTTACTACATTTAAACTTAATGCATATATAATGTTTTAGGACTCAGATTCAAGCAAGGATCGAGGCATAGCGATTCTAAGAAAGATTGGAAGCTTATTAGACGGAGGATTTAGTTGGGAAACGAATCAATCGGAGGTAATCCGAGTTTTAAGTTTCCAAGTTTTTAAGCTTTGATTGGATTTTATGTTTTGATGAGTTTTTTATTTGATTGAGGCTTGAGTTTTGATGATTTTGGGCCATTGGGATGTTTGGAAACTTTGTTTTGGGATTTGGAGATGTTTGGATAGGTTTATGGAGGATTTAAAATAAGAAAATGGAGGTTTTCTGGCTGGGTTAGAGGTCGAGCCGCGGCCCTATTCTTGGGTGCCACGGCTCAAGCTTGATGAAGCAGGTGAATGGGGCTACTGGGCTATTTGAGTTGCGGCTCTCGTGGGGAGTGCCGGCAGTCAGAGAAGGGCTTTGGGCCCTGACTTGAGTGGGGTTGCGGCTCTAGTGTTTGGGGTCGTGGCTCAAAAGGGGAAAAGTGGCCAAAATGGGTTTCTAGTCATGGGAACTTAAACCTAAGGGCTCGGGATCGATCTTACTACTCGGTTTGGTAGGATTCGACATCTTGGAGGGTAGGACTTGGTCCGAAAGTATTTATTTATCCATTTTTATGGGGTTTTATATTATGGTTGTGACTAGGTTATCGCAAGGGGCTTGGAAACAGGATCGTGCTTGTGGCTTGTTTATTGGTAACCTATGCTTGGACCAAAGGTAAGGAAACTGCACCCAGTACGTGATGCATGTGATGATGCATAAGATACATGTGATTAGGGCATGTCATGAATGATGAATATGAGATTGATCAGAGCTTGAGTCTCTATAAATGTGCATTATCATAATTATGCTAGTGAATGTTGAGTAAGCATGTTGAATGCCTTATATTTGAATATTTGACATCTGATATATGCCTGGGTGCATTGCTTACTTGTGAGTGGTACTGACTCATTAGTTAGAAATGACACGAGTCGTATGGAATTGACCTATGAGTTAGAGCGGCATAAGTGTATTGAACGCAGAGTCGGAATGATTATATCAAATCAATATAAGCATTAAATGCTTGACCGACCCCAAGTTTGATGAAAGCTAAAAGCGCTTGTCTAGTCTAAAGGCTAGTTACTTAGAGCCAGGGCCAAAAGGCTCAGGTGACTGTAACGTCACATGGCTTAGGGTGTAGAGCCCAAGTGTGTGACTCATTAGTCACTTATCTGATTAGGGTGCAGAGCCCAAGTGCGTGACTCATTAGTCTCCTATCTGATTAGGGTGTGGATCCCAAATGCGTGACTCATTAGTCACTTTTCTGATTAGGGTGCAAAGCCCAAGTGCGTGACTTATTAGTCACTTATCTGGTTAGGGTACAGAGCCCAAGTATGTGACTCCTTAGTCACCTATTCAAATATGGACACATTATCCATCTATTCCCAGATTGACTTGATAGTCATCTATACAGGGGGCAGGGCCCATAATCATTTATTTGGACTTGTCTGCATGCATGGATAGGGCTAAAACTACTAGGCATGCTATTATGATTCAATGACATGTTATTACCTGTTCATGAGCATATTTAGTTTTCTTGCTGAGCTTCGGCTCACGGATGCTATGTGGTGCAGGTAAAGGCAAAAGAAAGTTGAACGATCCTTGAGTTGGAGAGCTTAGGTGACGATGTGTACATATGCGGCTGCTCTACCACCACGACCGAGGGTTTTAAGAGGAACTAGAGTTAAACCCTATTTTTCCGCTTAGGTCGGCTGGTTGTAAATATTTTATTGTAATTAACCTTTAAAATATATTTTTGGGATCCCAATGTATACAATAAACGTTTTAGTGAAACGTTGTATCTTTGACTAAAAAATTTAACCCTAAATCGTTAATCATACTTAGTTACATGATTATGGCCAAATGACTCGGTTAGCGAGTTTAGCACTGTTTGAAATGCACAACGTAACAGTCCCTGGGTAGTAGGGCGTTACAACTTGGTATCAAAGCGAGCTAAGAATAAGGGTTCCTGTAGACAAGCTGGGCATGTACACTCGTCACTAAAGACAAGCTTCACTCAGCGTATGGTAATTATTTATGTGGTTATATGCTTAACTGTGTAAATAGAATGTAAATGCTTTACCTGCATATTGTATTAGGGAGCATGAGATTCTGATAAAGTTTGGCTCTTGACTATTGATATGATTATATGTTTACCTGCTCAATGAATATATAAATGTGTTATTTGCATGCTGGAGTTGGAGGCATGGTATGTGTTATCCCCAAAAATTGGAGATCGATGACGTGACAATAGAGGTGACAAGTGGCAGTACATGGTCCGTAAAAGACACATTAATAAGTCAATAAATATATTGGCTCCTCAGAGTTGTGATAAAGTGACTTGGCTTAGGAGTAGCTCAGTATGCCATGTTAGACCAGATATGCCATGTTAGACCAGAGATATGTCATGCTAGACCAGTGTGCCATGTTAGACCAGAGATATTTCATGCTAGACCAGTGTGCCATGTTAGACCAGAGATGTGCATTGCTGCCCAGGAGTGACATTACTGCCCAGTAGTGACTTTGCTGCCCAGCAAGTGGATGTCCAACCAGTAAGTGCATGTCCTACCAGCAAGTGCATGTCCTACCAGCCAAGTGCATGTCCTACCAGCTAAGTGCATGACTGCCCAGTCATAGAGTATACTGGCGTGCACTTCAACACAGGCAATCTGCCCAGTGAAGGTGTGTTCGACCAGAATGAAGGTGATGTGGATCAACTAGATAGAGCATGACTACGTCAAGATTCCCAGAAACGGCTTCAACAAGAATCGGTCTTGGCACACGCGGGAATCTCTCATTCTTCCCACAAATTGGGGGTTTTGTTACATTTTGAATATTTTTTGTAATTTAAATATAATAAGAATAATAAAATATCCCGATCCTAGGGGATAACAATGTATGATCCTAAGCCTATAAATATATGGCTTATGGGATCAGAAAAGGGGCTTCTTCTTCTTTGGAGACTTTTTGGGAAATTTTGGGTCTGAGTTTTCTAGAGAGAGAAAGTGCTTGTATCTAAAAGAATTCTTGTATTCTTGTAATCTGTACTGAAGAAACTCAGTTGGCTCAGTTCATCTGTTCTTGAGTGCAGATCTATAATCACAACTCTAAGTGGATTAGGCTATTACCAACATATTGGGGCTGAACCACTATAAAAATTGCGCGTGTTATTTATTTTCTTTTCAAACCCGTCTGTGTCATTTTATTTCTCTTGAAGGTTTCATCATTTTTTACGTTCTCACGTCGTTGGCCAAAAACTCGGTCAACAGTATGTATGTTGGAAGAGAATGGGATATGAATTGATGTATGAATGTTATGGGCATGTTTTTAGCACTACGGTGGTTTGTGAATGTAGTGTGGTAAGATTGTTTCCATGGGAAAGGCTTTTGAATATGCTCATCATGTTTAATGGGTCAAGTTATTGACTGTAGATTCAATCAGAGGGTATGTACCCAAGGCAGTTAATGAGACCTAGTGGTAGTTATACCAAGGTTGGGAATTATAGCCAAGGTTTGAGTTCTTCACCCGCCCCTCATAATTTCCAGCAAGTGTTTATAGATGTGCAATTAAGATTGCAGAGGCAAGATGAAGAGATTAGGTATTTAAAACAACAGCAGATTCTGTCAGGGAACACCTCTTCCTTTGCTATGCTAGGAGTGGCACTAGTATTGGCTCAGGCTAGGGTTGAGAATATGTGGGAATTTTTTTGTGAAAGATTTCAGGAGTATTACCCTCCAGTATTTGAGGGAGGCCTAGATCTATTCAAAGCTGAGCAATGGATGGGCATGATCAGTTCTATCCTCAACAGTATGTGGGTGGTAGGTCATGATAGGGTGACCTGTGCTACATATGTATTGCGGGATGATTCCCGGACATGGTGGGAAGTAATATCCCAGACACGAGATATAATTGTGATGGACTGGAAAGAATTTAGGCAACTGTTTTATGAAAGATATTACTATGATGCAACCAAGACTGCTAAGATGAATGAGTTTCTAAACTTGGTTCAGGGAAATGCAACAGTAACCGAGTATGTTAACAGATTCGATGGGTTGGCTAAGTTTTCTTTTGATATGGTACCCACGGATGTAGCTCGAAAGGAAAGGTTTATCCAGGAATTGAATCCCAGAATAGCTCAAGGCATTAGAGGCTCCCCAGTGCATGAAATCTCTACCTACGCTCAGGTGCTAGGGAAGGTTCTTGCTGTTGAGAGCACAGGAAATCAGATTAGGAAGGAGAGTACCGGAGAGCACGGAGCTCAGACAATGATATCTATGTTTATTGGATCGAGCAAGAACAAGAATTGGAGACTTTTCCCAAAATGTGCTCGGTGCAAGGGGCATCATCGGAAGGAATGACGAGTAAAGGTATGCTTTTTATGTGGGATAGTTGGGGACCTCAAGAAGGATTTCCCATAACGGAGGACAGATGAGCAAAAGGGGGTGGACAGCTCGACTCTAGCTCAAGTGTTCGCTCCGATGTGGTCAGAGTCGGAGACTGAGACTGAGACTGAGGCTGGTTCCTCAGGGGTGGCAGGTCAGCTTTTTAGTTTTGATTTTTGTATTGCGCTGACTGGTTTTGGTGCCATGTTGTTCTTTGATTGTTGCATCTAGAGAAACAAAGACTTGATATGCAGATTGCATGGTTATGTTGTGATGAGAATGTGATATTCTATTGGTAATTTGAAGAGATGGGTTAGGTTATGGTGAGAAGGGACCCATCAGTTGATTTGATAGGGTTGGTTATGACTGACTTCAGTATGATCCTGGATATGGATTGGTTAGCCAAGTATGGGGCAATGATAGATTGCAATGAAAAGATAGTAACTCTTGGTTTTGAGAGTGGGAAACCCTTGTGGTAGTTGGCACCTTGTTGGTGACATCTGTATTTAGAGCTAGAGATCTATTGCAGGATGATGCATAGAACCCCTAGCTAGTATGGTGGATACCACTTAGGTTGTGTAATATTTTGCTAGTCCTCGAGCAAAAGAAAAATTACAAACACACACATTTTTTTTAATTGGTGATGTCAAATATTTTTTTCAAAAATTACATAATGGAAATAGTTCAAAGAAAATCACAAATAAAAGTAAAGCTTATGTGATTAATTGAAAAGTTAAAATTATTTTCAAAATAGATATTTAACATGCAAACACAAAAACATCAAATCATCATGTGAACATTAGACAAGCTTATGCAAACAAAAATAAATTAAATCTCAAGAGATAATCAAGCAAATTCTAGGATTTTTCAAAAATTTTTTTTTTTTAGAGATTTAAAGAATTTAATATTTAAATAAACTTTGTCCAAATATCACAATAATTCAAATAGAATATAAAAGTGTCATATGATGAAAAAAAAATCTATAATTAAACAAAACTAACTCAAAAATAAAAACAAAGCTTAAGATTTATTTATATTTTTCTAAGAACTAAGAACAATTTTAATCATAATTCTTATCATCGAAAAATGAAAATCACCAATATTTTTTCAAACAAAACAAAGATTTTTTTTTTTACATTTTACAATAAATGAAAAACATGCATAAACACAAAGAAAAACACATACACATTACCCCCAAACTTAAATGAAACATTGTCCTCAATGTTTAATAAAATGGAAAAAATTAAGAACTACCCCCTTTGATGTATGCTTCCTTGATTTGGCTCATTTGTTTTCTTCTCTTCTTTTCTTTTTTCCTTTTTTTGAGGCAAGAAGTTTCCTCCAAGCCTTTGAAAAACATGAAATAAAAACACACAACACAAGTGAAATATAAAATGAAACATGAAAGTATGGGTTGTCTCCCACAAAGTGCTTTAGTTTATAGTCTTTAGCTCAACTATAATTTATTTTTTTCTTTTAACCTACACCTAATCGATGGTGTAGAATTCCATTAGTAGGGTGAGTTATGACTTTGATGCAAATGCCATTAATAATGATTGATAACATTACACCTACAAGAAAATTAGAAATATGCAATTTTAATGGAATATCAATAAAATAAAAAAAATTGCATATCTATATTAGACTCCTTTTCATTTGAAGTAAATATACAAATTTGTTCAATTATGGGCTATTGAGATATAATTATATCTTTTTCATTTTCTTCATGAGCCTCAAGAATTATTTCATCCAACTCTTTTGTTTCATTAGGTGGTTGAATGCATATTACAAGTTCTTCAACTACTTCATTCTCTTTTTCACTTTCAATTTGACTATTTGGATTGGGAATGAGTTGGTTGGGATAAACTTGTTTTTTTTTACTCTATAACAGTTGCAAGTTGTCCTACTATTGTCTCAATTTTTTGAGATTGACGGAGACTGGGCTTGTAAGATTTGGTAGGATGATTACATGAACTGTTGTAGGGTATCCTCTAAAGATGGGCTCGTTTCTTATTGAATGGGAAATGATAGGTCGGATTGGGCATGACTTTGATTATGCACGTTGAATTCATGCCCTTGATTTATTGGAGACTGGGCATGACTCCATGAAAAGTTTGGATTATGGGCAGGGGTAATAGGGATATCAAAGGATTCATGCATATCATACATATAATTAGTTTCTCCATAATTTAAATTTAATTTTGCATAATAGTTGTACTCAGAATTCTAACTATAATTAAAATGATCCACATAGTAAAAACTAAATGACAAACTAATTTTTTTTTTACAATTTAAAAAAAAAAAGAAAAAGATACTAAAATTAAGAGAACAAAAACAATATTAAGATATTAAACAAAATTTAGGAGGCACATGTGCCATCAACTAATAACAATATAATAAAATAAAAAGTTAGGAGATACAAATGCCATCAACTATCACAAAATAACAATAATAATAAAAATAATAATAACACAAAAGTTAGGAGGCACAAGTGCCGTAAACTAACAAAGATATAAACGAAATAAAATTACAACAAAGTTACAAAAAAATTAGGAGGCACAAGTGTCATCAACTAAAAAAATTAAAAAGATAGATAAGAGGCACAAGTGCCGTCAACTATAAAAATTAAAAAGATAGAAAGGAGGTACAAGTGTCGTCGACTAACCAAACAATAAATATAACTAAATAAGTAAGTTTTTTTATGGGTGGTAGAACCGTCCCAAATTTTCTTTTTATCTTTTTTTTTTTAGTTTTTATATAAATATATATTTTTATGTATAGTTTTTTTAAGTGCAAAAATTAAAATAACTAGTAGAAGAATTCACTAACCTTGAGATAATTTTCATTTCTTTTCTTGCAACTCCCTGGCAACGGCACCAAAAACTTGATGGACCCAAAACGAATATGTTTTAAAAATTTATAACTCGCAAGCGCACGAATCGTATATGAAGTATAGTGTTCTTGTAAGCACGAGATCGAACCCAAATGAGTTGTCTAAAATAAAAAAGAAAACTATTTTAAATCAAAATTAATAAATTCTAATCTAGCTCCAAAGATTGATGAGAATTTTTGACAAGAAAATCAAATTAGAGACAATAATAAAGTAAAGAAAGACAATATATAAACATAAATTAGTAGTAGAAATCGAGAAGGTAAAAGAAGATTATTAAGGTATTAGATTCCACAAAATATACGTTCAATAATATTTATAAGTACATTTGATTCCCAAATTTCATTAATAATAGAAATTAATCACTATCACTTATTCAAATTAGATATTCTATTTAAGCACAAATTATTATAGAATTGTAGGATTTATCTTCACTTTTAAAATTATAATTTCAAAGTATTTAATGTAAATCAATCTAATGAAATAACAAATAAATCAATGAATATTATTTATAAGGAAAAACATAATATTTTTGTTCTAAGCATTTGATGTACACAATTTAATGACACGCCTTAATAAAAGAATATTATGATTTTGCACTAATGAAGAAAAAAGTGTAAATATGTTCTAACAATAAAAAATACAAGATATTTAAGATGAAAGAAAATATAAGAAATTAACATACAACATGAGAAATCAACATACAACATAAATACTATCTAGTTACATAATGGTTTATCATCACCTTAATAATCTTAAAAAGATTAGAAACTCATAACTAGAATAGAAATTACAAACATAAATAGGAAAATTTGGAAGAGGAACCCCAAAAAATTTCCTCTAAAAACTCATAAAAAGAAATGATCAAAAAGAAGAAAAAGATGAAGAGAATGAAGTGGTCTTGAAAGTGTAAAATTATAGTGCAACCTCCCCTAAATTAAGCACACCAAAATAGTCTTGAAAATTCTCTATTTATAGCCAAAATGAGAGTATTAAAATAATAAATTTAAATTAATTAAATTAATAATAATATAGAAAATATGGGTATATTTTAGGGTGTAATGATGATTTTGGGGTAAAATTTATGAAAAAGTTTGGGTAAAAATATGGCATTTTTAGACAAAGGGGACAAGGGGACATTGGGCAATTTATGGCTCAAGAAGGGGTTGTGGCTGCTGGCAGTGGTTTGGGTGGCTGCTGTGATGTTGGGCCAAACTGGCTGAAGAGGGCAATGGTTGGATTGGGCTTCGTGTGGGCTGGTAAGGTGCCAAGCGTGATGGTGGGACGAACTGAGTTGCTGAAGGCTTGTTCTAGGAGGCAGGCCCACGTGGTTGCTGAAGGGAAACCGTGGGGCTTGAGTTGCTTGGCTGAAGGTTGTTGTTGGGTGGCTGGCATAGGGAGGCAGGCCCGTGGGGGCTGGCTGAGACAGTTTGGTGGTGGGCCTGGTGCCAGGCGTGGCTGGAATGTGGTGGGAGGCTTCGGGCCTAAAGGCTGGGCAAGCCCACGGCTGGGAAAATATCAATATCCTTTGTTTTTTTTCACAAAAGTGCCACTTTTTTTTTTAATCATTTTTCTTGCTTTTCAAGAGCAAATAAAATACAACATACTTCCTACAAAATAAACATAAATTAAATCAAAATCAAATATTTTCAATTATAAAATAAATCATATTAATTCATTGAAACTATTAATTAAAACTTAATTTAATTTAACATTTAGTTTCAATAAAACACACATTTTTTACTTCTAACTAAACACAATAATTTAAATAATTAAACTACAACAAAATAACTATAAAAACACACAAAAATATATAAAAATCATGATAAGACTAATAAATTCAAAATTACTTAAAAACGTAATAAATTAATTAAAAACTCAACAATTAGCACATAAAAAGTGGTAAAATAACTCTATTTTGTAGAGTTATCATTGTGCCAGTGGGATCAGGACAGACTGGATTAGTCTGTGAGTTTCTGGATGGATTTCCATGGGATTTGTGAGGATTATCTTTAACCAAGAGATAAAATGGTTATTGGATTGGTGCCAGGGACGAAACCAGGTCTAGGGCACTGTATTGTACGGCTTCAGCAGAGCTGTAAGAACTAAAGACTCAGTTATTGAGTAAGATGGTATTCTTTAAGGCAGATCTTTGATTTTGTTATTACCAGCTAAATATTAGGGAGAAGAAGGATAAGCTGAAGACTATCTTTTATATCAGTTATCAGCATTGGGAGTGCTGAGTTATGTTTTGGTGAATTTGATTAATGCTGAGTTATTTTGATGGATTAGATGAAAAAAGTATTAAAAGATTATCTTAATTGGATTTGTGATCATCTTGATCGACGGTATTATGGTACAATCTCAGTTGGAAATTTACTGAGGTCAAGAAACGCCTCAGAGGTCAGTAGTTTCCTTGGACATGCAGGATATTACATGTGCTTGGTGGAAGAGTTCTGAGTCTTCTTACATATCAGAACCAGATTGTAGGTTATTATGACACCTCATTGATTGGAAAAGGTGATTGTCTATGCATCATGTTATTTGAAGGATATGACCAGAACTAGAGTAGAGTTACTGGTGGGCCAGGTGGCTAACATTATGTTTAAGTTACTCTTTTAGAGAGGATCAAAAGGGAAAACAGTTGAGGGACCCACAGATGGGAAAATTGAGGGGAATGTTTTAGCTGGATTAGCTAAGGACTATGCAGTGTCAAGTTTGCGTTTATTGTGGTATAGGGATTGGACTTGGGATTCAATGGACACTGGGATTAAACGATGGATTCTGGATGAATCTCATATTACCCTTATTCTCTTCATCCAGGCATCATGAAGATGTAACAGAGTCTGAAAGTTTTATATTGGTGGCCTGAGATGGAGAGGGACGTGACATAATAT
The DNA here is from genome assembly GCF_963169125.1 of Humulus lupulus. Taxonomy (NCBI): domain Eukaryota; kingdom Viridiplantae; phylum Streptophyta; class Magnoliopsida; order Rosales; family Cannabaceae; genus Humulus; species Humulus lupulus. The sequence goes on from NC_084796.1 coordinate 63,176,978, forward strand.
CTGGTAAAGTTCTTAACCTGTTAGCATGTCAAGACAGAGTATTAAGAACCAGTAAGACCATTGCAGCCTTTGTGTAGTCCGTAATGGAAGTAAGGAAACATCGCGACAGGTTTCGCAGTAGGGTTGCCAAGGATAGTTTGTTAGCATGATTTGGTTCGGATCATTATGGACCATTATTTAAAGTGAGCTCACTTTCATCGATAAGGACAAGTAACACAGTTGATCAGTATGCAGTTCTCTATGTGAGAGAGATAGTACGACTTCATGGAATTCAAGGTCTATCTTATCAGATGAGGACCCTGTTATTACTTTCAAGTCTTGAGGAAGATTGAAGAAGGAAATGAATATATAGTTGGAGTTTAGTACAGTTTATTATCCTCAGAATGATGGTAAATCAAAGAGAGAGAGTTATCCAGTTATTGGAAGGGCGCCTTATGAGATGTTGTATGGTAGGGAATGTATCTCACCCATTCATTGGGATGAGATGGGTGAGATGTTATATTTGGATTTTGAGGTAGTTTAGAGGATCATTGAGGCTATTGAAAAGATTAGAGCTTGGATGCTCACTCCTCAAAGTAAATGGGGAGGTTATGTTGATTTGAAATGCAGGAATGTGGAATTCCAAGTGGAAGATTGTATCTTTGAGTCTCACCATGGGAAAGGGGTGAGGAGGTAAGGGTAAGTTGAGCCCTATATTAGTAAGACCGTTTGAAATCCTGGATAGGATCAGCCAAGTTGCCTATGGATTGGCCTTATCTTTGGCACTGTCAGCTGTATACAGTGTATTTAATATTTCCATGTTAAGGAAACATGTGTTAGATAAGACTCATGTGTTGAGTTATGAGGATTTGAAATTAGAGGTTAAGTTACCCTATAAAGGGTAGCCAGCTCAGGTATGAGGCAGAAAGAACAAGGTCCTAAGAGACAAAGTTATACCTTGGGTTAAGGTATTATAAAGAAACAGTAGGGTCGAGGGAGCGACCTCGAAACTGGAATCAGATATGCGAGATTGATATTCTGGGCTGTTCAGATAAAATTACGAGGACGAAATTTTTGTAAGGAGGGGATAGTTGTAACGACCCAAATTTCCTAATAAGGCTTAGAGCCTTGATTAGGGGGCCAGGATGGCAAATTATGGAATTATATGATTATATGATATTTATGTGTATCATTATGTGAGTTATATCATAATATGACTTGATATACATGTTTAGGTGTACTAAATATACATGTGGGCCCATTTCTGTTTAATTGGTCCATTTTCATAATTTAGCCCGTTTTGGGTATATTTGGCATATATGTGGTATGTGTGTGGTACTTCATTATTATTTGGTTATGCATGAGTTACTCAGCATGAGACGATCCTAGGAGGCAAGCCAGTGGGAAAGTCACAACGAGATCCATACTTGACTCGGAGTGAGTCAAAGGGTATTTAGCACATTACTGGGATATTGGGTAATGGGAATAAATATTTGGTGATAAATTGGGAGTTAGTGAGATTAGGGGGAAATTCTGTGAATTTGACTATTTTACCCCCCGGGGGGTTGGGACCCCGAGCATTAGGATTTGCTTGAGGTTACTTAAGCTTGAAATAACCTGTCAGAATTATAAAAAAGAACGTTCTCTCTCCCTCCCGTTCCCTTTTCGACACTCGATCGCATTTTCAAAGGAAACTCGAGTTTTATGACTCAGATTCAAGCAAGGATCGAGGCATAACGATTCTAGGAAATATTAGAAGCTTATTAGACGGAGGTGTACGCCCTAATTTTCCCACGGGCTATTAGCGAGCTGAGATACGGCCTAAATCATATCAGCCACGTGGACCCCCCATGGCCGGAGCTGCTGTCGTCAGGTCCTACCTCGTTAGCTCGGGTATCCAAAGGGTTCACCAAGATTACTTAAGGACTGAGTGGAATCTGAAGGCCATAGGTCGAGGGAAGCATCGAGCTCGTGGTACGAGCTAGAGTTGGAGGCTGTGACCTTTTGTAAAGTCAACCACGCAAGGTAAACGTGCATATATCAGACATCACGTGTCTGATATATCCCTGACTTCGTGGACACGCATCATGAACGTGCGTATTCAGGCGCCCACGACTGGGTTGGGCCGTGTGGCCCAATATCCCCCTTACCTATTGATTAGACCACACTTCATGTGTCACGTTTTAGGAATTAATCATGAATGTCACAGAAGTGACATGATAGGTAAGAAGGTCACGGGATGACCTTCTTACCAACTCCCAGGTGCCCTCTCCTATAAATATGGAGACCCTGGGAGTTGCAAAGGGTTGGATTTTATTGTATAAGGAAATACCCTGTAAAAGAATACCAAGTATATAGCAATAATATTGACTGGTGGAATAGAAGGTTTTTAACCTTTGAACCACCTAAAAAACGTAATTGTGTCACTAGTCCATTTCCAAAAGATCATTCATCTATTTCGGTTCATCATTAAGCACTAATCCCTTCCTCTTATTTTCTTAATTACCTGTTGGTGAAGAACCGCGTCAACATGAGGATTTAGTTGGGAAACTACTCAATCAAAGGTAACTCGAGTTTTAAGTTTCCAAGCTTTTAAGCTTTGATTGGATTTTATGTTTTGATGACTTTTTTATTTGATTGAGGCTTGGTTTTTGATGATTTTGGCCAATTAGGATGTTTTGAAACTTTATTTTTGGGATTTGGATATGTTTGGATAGGTTTATGGAGGATTTAAAATGAGAAAATGGAGGTTTTCAGGCTGGGTTCGAGGTCGAGCTGTGGCCTTGTTCTTGAGCACCGCGGCTCAAGCTTGATGAAGCAGGTGAATGGGGTTGTTGGGCTATTTGAGATGTGGCTCCTTTGGGGAGCGCCGTGGTGCTAATGCAGTCAGAGAAGGGCTTTGGGCCCTGACTTTAGTGGGGCTGCAACTCTAGTGTTTGGGGTCATGGCTCAAAAGTGGAAAAGTGGCCAAAGTGGGTTTGTAGTCATGGGAACTTAAACCTAAGGGCTCGGGATCGATCTTACTACCTGGTTTGGTAGGATTTGACATCTCGGAGGCTAGGACTTGGTCCGAAAGTATTTATTTACCCGTTTTTTATGGGGTTTTATATTATGGTTGTGACTAGGTTATCGCAAGGGGTTTGGAAACAAGATCGTGCTTGTGGCTCGTTTATTGGTAACTTGTGCTTGGACCAAAGGTAAGGAAACTGCACCCAGTATATGATGCATGCGATGCATAAGATACATGTAATTAGGGTGTGGCATGAATGTTGAATACAATATTGATCAGAGCTTGAGTCTCTGTAAATGTGCATGATCATAATTATGCTAGCGAATGTTGAGTAAGCATGCTGAATGCCTTATATTTGAATATTTGACATATGATATATGCCTGGGTGCATTGCTTACTTGTGAGTGGTACTGACTCATTAGTCACAAACGGCATAAGTCGTATGGAATTGACCTATGAGTCAAGAGCGGCATAAGCGTATTGAGTGCAGAGCCGAAATGATTAGATCTAATCACCCTAAGTTCGATGAAAACTAAAAGCACTTGTCTAGTCTAAAGGCTAGTTACTTAGAGCCAGGGCCAAAAGGCTCAGGTGGCCGTAACATCACATGGCTTAGGGTGCAGAGCCCAAGTGCGTGACTCATTAGTAACTTATCTGATTAGAGTGCAGAACCCAAGTGCATGACTCATTAGTCACCTATCTGATTAGGGTGCAGAGCCCAAATGCGTGACTCATTAGTCACTTTTTTGATTAGGGTGCGGAGCCTAAGTGCGTGACTTATTAGTCACTTATCTGGTAGGGTGCAGAGCCCAAGTGTGTGACTCATTAGTCACCTATTCAAAGATGGACACATTAGCCATCTATTCCCAGATTGACTTGATAGTCATCTATACTGGGGGCAGGGCCCATAATCATTTATTTGGACTTGTCTGCATGCATGAATAGGGCTATTACTACTAGGCATGCTATTATGATTCAGTGACATGTTATTACTTGTTCATGAGCATATTGAGTTTTCTTGCTGAGCTTCGGCTCACGGGTGCTATGTGGTGCAGGTAAAGGCAAAAGAAAGTTGAACCATCCTTGAGTTGGAGAGCTTAGGTGACGATGTGTACATATGCGACTACTCGACCACCACGGCTGAGGATTTAAAGAGGAACTAAGGTTAAACCCTATTTTGTCGCTTAGGTCGGCTGGTTGTACATATTTTATTGTAATTAACCTTTAAAATATATTTTTGGAATCCCAATGTATACAGTAAACGTTTTAGTAAAATATTGTTTCTTTGACCAAAATTTTTAACCCTAAATCTTTAATCACACTTAGTTACACGATTATAGCTAAATGACTCGGTTAGCGAGTTTAGCACTGTTTGAAATGCACAACGTAATAGTCCCTGGGTAGTATGGCGTTACAAATACAACCACAAGAAATAAAGATCCAACATTATGAGTGTGATCATCTAATCCAATCCAAGTTTTTTACTCCTAACCAAACCAATTCAATTAAATGTTGGAATTCATCCTCCAATTCGATCAAATTTAGCTTCAACATCTAATCCAATCCAACTAGAAATTAGATTTAAGGTTGATCATCCAATCCAATTCAATCCAAGCTTTTTACACCTAACCCAATCTAATAGTTAAATGTTGGATGGTTGAATAGTTAGTAACCCGCCCAATATATGTATATATATACACACACACATATTTATATAAAGTATATCATGGTAGCTTATAAACTTATTTGATTTTTAGGTTGAAATCCCGCTTCTTTAGGAAGTTTTAGATGCGACAAAGTTTGGGAGCTTTCAGTGTTTTATTTTTTTTAATCTTTTATTGTCTAATTTTCTTAGGCATATTTGCTTGCTCTATGACTAGACAATAAAGTTAAATTGTAATCTCATTTATTTTCCAATCTGAATAGTAATAAAGTCTATTTCCAAAAAATAAAAAAAGTTGGATGTTGAAAATCATCATACAATCAAATCCAATTAGTAATTGAATTATTCAGTTACGTGCTATTAAGGAAAGAATCTTGTATCTAAGGAGCTTTTGTGTTTGTGGTTCGACGTTCGTGAGGTGAGTATCATGAAAATAAGAGAGAATTCAAAAGGAGATGAGGTGGTGACTATTGAGAGACACAAGTATGTGTTTTTGATGAAGTAGTGAAGACCTTGGTAAAATCAAATGAAAAAAATATATTTAGATTTTTTTTCCTATTATTGTGTGTGGTAGGGTGTAGAATAGAATATGTAATAGCCAATACAAAGTTAATAAATTAAATATATACAAATATTTTATATATATAGGATCGGTTGGGATTGGATTTTGAAATTCCAATTTGTCAACCGATCTAGTTTAATTAACTTCCAACTTTTCAAATTCAGTCTAATTAGATTAGTTTAAATCCTAAGCACCACTAATCAGAATCCTACTCATAATTTGGAGTTCTTTAAGTCAATCATGTGATATATTTGCAGCAAAAGTCTTTGAATTGTGTTAAAAATTATACTTAAATATCTGAAAGAATTTTTACAGCAAAATTACTTTCTGTCGCTGTTTTGGCGAGGAAGCACCACCAGACATTTTGACATTCCGTGTATTTTGAGACTGTGCCTCCTAAAATAAGTTTAAAACATTCATTTCCACTCCTAAAGATGCTTCACTGTTATGGAGTACCGTATATCTCTAGACTCCACAAACAAATTTTTATGTTAACCCACAACTATCATAATATAGTGCAGTATTATTTAGCATTAAAGTTACTAAAAATTATAAAGTACCATATATCTCTTTAATAATAAATTCTTACCCCCACAATTGTATTGTATTAATGTGGTGTCAAATAAATTACTAGAAATTTATAGCACAACTTGATTGATTTAAAAGAGAGAAAAAAAAGAAGTCAATATCAAAATTATTCATGTGGCCATCACTATGAACTTTATAGCAAGTTTCCAACTCTAACCCAAATATAAAATAATGTGGATCACATGCATCAAAAACATGAAATATGGAGGAATTCCTAAGTCTGTTAAACAAACGAGTCAACAATTGTTCAATGAGCAGGGTGAGTAGTGGTTGTTGTCTTCTTGAAATCAATCTTGTCAACCTTCACCTCTCCATCAATGAGTTCATATACGTAGACCACAACACGCAGACCGTCAATATCCATGAGAACGAAACTTGGGTTAACATCATAGGTGATGCTGCTGTAAGCACCAGTTGCAGACCCTGGGTTTATAACAACACCACCCTCATGTTTGTAGGCAGTGAATTGATGGGTGTGACCAGTTACGAGGATATCCACATCCAACTGCCTCTGTAGCATTGCTAGTGAGTCTAGGTCACCCCATGGAATAACCTTCAGAAAAACAAAGCATACATGAATTTGATAGCAAATAGACAGACAGAACCAAAAAATTAAAATAACTCTATGTTACAAGAAAAATAAAGGTAATGGTTACTATGATTTTGGAATACAGTGCTACCAATAAGAGAAACATAGCCTTGATGAAATTGTGATGAATTTCCTCTGTTTTTTCATTATGATTATGAATTCTCTACTGCAGACAAATTTATTAAGGAAATCAAATCAGAATAAAAATCAAGTCATTATGATTTGATTACAGCTATAGGATCTTTATATACAGATATACTTTCCTTTTTTATAGGATAAGTTTATTTTGCATTTCTGTACAGCCTATATAAATGTACACTATTCTTCTCAAAATCAATATACAATAATTATTCTCTCATAATATTACATCTACTTCTACAACAAAAGTAGAATAAACATTTTCTGATCGTTGAGCCTCTTTTTCCTTTAAGAAAAAATTCAATATTTTCCAATGATTAAACATGTTTGATCCAATCTACTTCAGAACTTTTAAGTTGTAGACGTTAAGTAATGACAATTTAGTTTTAAAATCGGAATTAAATCTAGGACATGGATCAAGGACCTTATAGAATCACCTATTTGCCTAAGACCCCTCCACCCCCCCCCCCCACATTTTTATATCTACTGTCTACAGACCATCCATGAACCATTTTACCATTGTGCTCCTCATAATATACATTCCTTCAATGAACTAAAATAATAAATGAGTTTTCATTATACACTAGACCAACGAGAGAAATTGGTGTCTTATGAAATAAATTAAATAAACATAAAATTAAGCTTCTGATGAAAGGGCCTACATTAGAAATTATAGTAACTATATATTATATAAAAGAAGAAAGTTTTAATCAAAGATATTATCCTTGATCTTTCCCAACAGTGAACATCTTTAATCTAACACAGATGAATGGGATCACAAGGAAGAACCAAGAAACAGTAGGACAATACAGATGCAGCAGACCAATTAAACTCAAATTACAAAGACACGTTTATTAGATGATGTCTCAAAACCATATAATCCAGAAAACTTGAAAATATAGGACATGGATTAAGGACCAAATTGGAGAACACCAAGATATGTGTTGTTTGAGTATAAGGATTAAAAATCCATTAGGAAGTGAAAAGGGAAGGGAACCAACCTGATGACCATGGCATAATCCTAACTTAAATTGACCGATAGTTAATGTCTTGGTCTCCGGATATCGTGTCTCTTCATCATACTCACCTCGAGTAATATGCAAATCTGGACAAAGAGTCTTCAAGTAGTCATGAACCTCCTGAGAACAGCATCAACAAATTCTTAGAAAGTGGCCTTCTAATCAAGCCAGCCACATAGTACTTCCAAATTGATCGTAGAAATGCAAACAATCCTAACCCAATTTATGTAATAATACTATAATAACACTCCAAACAGGGTGAAAATAGGGAGGGGAATAAACAAACCTATAAGAGAAAGACTGAGTTAATGGATATGAATAAATCCTCTATTTGAAGTAAACGAGATTAGCAATTGAACATTTTTCAGTAGAGGATTATGTAAAGTTAATCATACTCGGTTTCAAAGAAGAGAAAAATAAAGCCAAAAGCCCAAAGTTGATTTAAACTAAACCCGGTCAACTACTTCCACAAGACCTAATTGAGTGAAGATCATCCTCATGTATCATCACAAGAAAAGAGAGAATGATTAGAAAAATGATTGGAATACAACCCAAATTATAATTTTCCTACAATGAATTCACACACATATAATACTTGAAAAAAAAAAACCCAAAAGGGTAAATTAAAAGCTAACTCAAAATTGCTCCATTAACAAAATAAGCTAAACGAGTTTATGATCAGAAAATATGCTGGATCACATACTTTGATACAAAGATTTCCAGTGCAAATAATATGCTGGATCTTGCCAGGAACAAGCATGGACTTAAACTTTGCAGGCAGATCAGGTGCCCTATGGGGTACGTGTAAATCCCCCAAAGCCAACACCAACACCATCCTCACTCCACAGCCCTCAAAACCAAAAAAACCCACTTCACAAATTCTGCCCAATAAACCACCAAAAAGAAACATATCATCGTAATTCAATATGCCATGAAGTATATCAACGATTTACACATTAACTTTTACAAAAATTGAAAATTAGGGCATATAATTTGTAAGACAGAGTAAATGAGAACGAAAACCTTCGTGATCGTAGAGGGTTTACCAGAGAGAGAGAGAGAGAGAGGGCCTAATGTTGCAGAAGCTGGCATGAGCGAGGGATTTGTTACTGTTTGTTTTAGTTAGATGAACAAGGAAAAGAGGCTTAGGCGTCTCTGTTTGTTTACTAAACAGATCGGAAAGGAGTTGAAACATGTGGGAATGGTTTAATTTGAGTAAATTTTCCATGGTAGAAAATGTATTTTTTTAAATGATAATATTTTTTTAGGTTAAATTTGTCTTTTAATTTTTAATAATAAAAAATAAACTAAAATAAAATAAATAAAAATGGATTACTAGTAATGACATTACTCAAGAAAAATGAGAGTGAAGTATTCTCAATATTTTCAGAGAATTGTTAAGGGGCATCATTAGTGCCTAACACCACAAGTAGATGGCATATTGCTATTGGTGCAATCTATTATTGAGTCTCACTTATTTGAATTTAATAAGTATTATGAGGTATCGCTAACCAATCATAGAGTGCCACCTCATGTGGTGTTGGGTGCTAAATAGCAATACTCATATTTTCTCCCATCTTTATGTGGCTTCCATAATCTATTCATGTTACTAAATGAAATTGAACAAATGAATGACGATGATTGCAACATATATGATTATCATTACTTATTAGTAAACATATTAATTACATAGATTGTCTGTTTTAAAAAAAAAAATTGTAACTGTTAATTGTAAAATACTTAAAAAATGGTATTTTGAATCCAAATTGTTAAAATATTTTTAAATATAACCTTATAAAAATTGATGTATGTTAAATATGCTATACAGAAATATTTTAACCAAATTTGAATCATGTTTTGTATCACCCACGTCCTCATCTTTTAATCTTCTACTTAATGGCACTAAGGCAGGTTTCATAACTCCTACAAGGGGTCTACATCAAGGGGATCCACTCTCTCCAGTGTTGTTTATTATAGCTGCTAACTTGTTATCTCGTTTCTTGCTTTGTGAGGAACAAAGGAAGAGAATTAGAGGAGTAAAGGTGGCTCAAAGCGCAACTACCATCAGCAATTTTCTTTTTGCAGATGACATAATCCTTTTCGGGAAGGCAACTAACAAGGAGGACGAGGCTCAACTAACAAGTAGCTCACAACTACCATGCAGTTATCTTTCTAAGTGACTGCTTATTCGTTGTTGGATCTTTAGCTAAGCGGAGTGTCAAAGATGTGGTTCAACTTGAGGAGGTGAGGAAGAAATTCTTGTCTGTTTGGAACCAGCTGTCTCACTAAGATATCATGAAAGTGTCAAGGGATCTCAACCAATCCAGTTGGAGGGTGAGCTGGACTGGAAAAGCTTGGACAACTCTCTGCTCAACAACTACAAAGCCTTGATTGTTGGTATTAAATGATCAAATCAAAGGTACGCAGCGGAATATATTGACCAATTTTAATAAATATTAATACCAGCGAGGATCATACACATATATAAATATTAAATCACATACAAATAGATCAGGGATTACCTCTTGTAGCCTATCAAGTGTCCTTGAGTCTTTTTGTATAAATTAACAATCTTCTTATTCAGTGTTCTAAGATCTCACACCCTGATCTTCCAGACCAATCCTCAAACACACAAAGACGTGTGTGGGCACGTAGGATTCAAAATGTTGATTTATGTGACTTCCTAGATGTACTCTGTTGACTTGTGAAATTGACCAACGGTCGTATGTACAGTATACGACACATTTTTAATGAAATAAATAGAATAAACGATAGAGTACGATTATCTTAAATAAACACACATAAATTTTATAGTGGTTCAGCCCTGTTTTGATGAATAGTAATAACCTAATCCACTTAACTTTTAGTATTGAATTACTCGACAATTATAAGTACGAATTGATGAGTTCACTCGTCAGAAAGATTTTTCTCCCGAAATTCCAGAAAAAGAGATCCCTCGAAATGAAGCCCTAGGTTCTTTATTTATAGTACCCAAGGGCTGTTACATGACCAATAATACCGAGATCGTGGTTTGGTACACGATTATCAGGTAGTGGAGATACGTGTCCACCTCCCCATAATTATGAGACCGTGGGTCTTCTCGTTGTTTCGTAAGATCGTGGTGGATAATGCACAATAGAAACCTCTGGATGGTATATGAGACTTAGGTGCTAGGCCCAACGACCCGATCTTGGTTGTTAGGCCTGTGACCTTCTGGGTGCTGGACCTGTTGATCTCAGTTTGAACGAGAGTGAGTATTTCTCAGTGAAGTTGTAACGCCCTGGTTACCACAGAACAGTTACGGTGAATGGTGAATCGAAAATTTGACCCGTTACCCGAGTCCTTTGGTTAAAAATGTGTTCTAAGTGTCATTAACAGGTTAAGGTGGAAAATCAATAAAAAGGAAATGATATATTTTATTAAATACATAAAATTGTTCATGGGCCCACAAGAACATTTACAAGTTATTTACAACTCAAAATGGTCATTACAGTTTCAAAATTACAAACCCACCGATCTAAGCGGCAAAAATAGGGTAAACCCCCTAGTTCCTCTGAGAACTCATTGGCCGTGGTGGTCAAGCGGCCGCACATGTACACATTACCACCTAGCTCTCCACTCAAGGTTGGGTGAGCTTTTCTTTTCCTTTACCTGCACCACATATGTAACGACCCAATTTCGCTAATAAGGCTTAAGGGCCTTGATTAGCGTGCCAGGAGGGCATGATGGGTTTTATGTGTGACTTTAATGAGTTAAATGCATGATTATGATTTAAAGCATGTTATATGACTATGTGACTATTTGAGATGCATGACTATGTGTATTAGTATGCATGTAGGCCCTGATTGTGTTAGAAGGGCATGATTGTAATTTTGGCCATTTTGGGCATAACTGTATTGATATGTGATGATTGTTGAGACCACATTGGTATGTGGATGTATCTGTGACTTGTGACTCGAGACGATCCCAGTGAGCAGATTAGCGGTAAGTCAAGGAGGAAATTTATACCCGGCTTGGGTTAAGCCTGGGGTTATAAGCAGGAAATTTAGAGAATATATTGAGGTTAATTTTGATAATGAGGAATACATATTTGGTGATTTATCAGGTATTGGGAAGTAAGCGGGAAATATTAGAGACACTTGAGGATTAGCGGGAATTGGGTAAAATGACTAAAATGGCCCTACGTGGACAAAAGGTTTAGAGTTAATAGGGAGGGCATTTTGGTCAATTGGCTTTTAGAGATAGATTAGTTGAGGCTTTATATACTTAGTGGGATTGATAGAGAGAGTTATATGGCTGTGGAAAAGAAAGAAAAAGGAAGGAAAAGAAAAGAGAGAAAACAGAGGGGTTTTTCCAAAAGGGGCGGTTTGTGCATTCTTGCACCCTTTCTCTCCATTTTTCTTGGAGCAAAGCTCAGTGGAGAGCTAGGATAGGCTGAGCATCAAGGATCTTAAGGTTATACTTGAAGATTTGGCAAGGATTAGCAAGAACACATCAACTTTTGAGGTAAGTTTTTAGAAATTTCAGTTTTAAGGGTTTGGCTGGTTTGAGCTGAGTTGATGGGAACTTTAGGGAATTTCTGGGCAAGCTTTGAGGAAGAGAAAGCTAAGGAGGTCTAGGAAATGAATCAAGGTCGAAATTGCATCAACGGTATGAATTCTAAGCCTTTAACTTTGTTGTTTGACTGAATTTCTGGGTTTAGGGTTCGTCTTTGGTGAATCTTGAGATTTAGGATGCATGAGCTTGGGTTTTGAGATTTGGGGATGCTTGGGATGAGTGGAGAGTGTTTATAAGCTTGATTTTGAGTTTGGTAAAGATTTGGGGAAGTTAGGGTTGAGATTGGCTCAAAGAAATCGCAGAAAAAGAAGTTGAGAGTTGCCTGCCTGCAACTAGCGCTACAGCGCTAGTCTTTGGGCGCTGTAGCGCTAGGCCCTATTTCTGGGGTGGTGCTGATTCTGCTTGTAGCGCTATAGCGCTCTCTTTTGAGCGCTGTAGCACTACCCTGTGCCCAGAAAGGGGTTTTTGGGCTATTTGTGAGGGATTTTGACCTAGGGTTCGGGGTTCGATTCCACCACCTTGTTTTGTGGATCTAGGACTTCCCGGGGGGCTCGGGATTGGTCCCGAGGCGAGGTTTTGGACTCGAGGTTTGGTGTTGAATTTGACCTATGTTTGTGCTTAGGTGTGCGCTAAGGCTAGAGTGGGATCGTGCTCAAGGACTCAAGTGTTGTAAGCTTTCAAATTGACAGGTAAGAAAACTATTGCACCCATAGGACAGGGCATGGGCCCATAGTGTGATTGCAGGGCACGACCCTATATTGCATTACATGTTAGGGTGCAGACTTGATTGTATTAATATATGTTCAAATGTTATTCGAGTTAGACTATCTGTGATTATAGTTGAAAGAAACGGCGAGGAGCCGAGAACGGCAATGGAGCCGAGAACGGCGAAAGGCCGAGAACGGCAGTGGGGCCAGAAGTACCACTTAGCACGTGAAGTGCTTGTAGTCAGGGTGGAACCCCATGGATACATGTGATATCCTTATGGTAAGGACCGAGACCCCAGGCTTTGGTAAGGCTTCTGGGGCGGCATGGCCGGGTCGCTTAAGTCTATTGGTTGACCCGTTTATCTGTGGACTATCTGATATGATTAATTGTATAATTTGCATATGTTATATACTGCATGAGTTTTCTTGCTGGGCTTCGGCTCACGGGTGCTCTGTGTTGCAGGTAAGGGCAAAGATTGGGTCGACCAGCCATGAGTACGGAGAGCATGAAGCGACGCGTACATGTTCGGCCTGCCCGACTGCTTTAGTTGGGGGTTTATCTGAGAAATGGCTGTAATAATCTGTGATTTTAATAATTAATCAACTGTAAACTTATTTTAAGTTGTAAATAGTTTCAAACCTTATTTTGGGATCCCAAATGTTAAATGCTAGAAGTTTTCAATGAAACCACGCATTTTTAAAGATTACAACCTTAACTTTTGCTTAGTCACACTTTTGTTTCAAAAAACCTCGGTTAGCGAGTTCATTGCACATTGTTTTGTCTTAAAACTCACTTGGTAACGGCTCTAAGGAAGTAGGGCGTTACAACATAGCACCCATGAGCCAAGGCCCAGCAAGAAAACACAATAAAGCATGACATAATATCAACAATGATCATAATAATCATTTAGGACTATCAGTCCAAACTAATAGGTGACAGTCGCAAAAGTCACTAAGTTGGGTCCAGCTCCCTTTAGCCTTGTGACGATAGGTTCACCGGGGCTTAATAAATAAGTGAACTTTTATTAGTTCGAACAGGATAGGTGCATGGTGACTAGTCACCAACATAACCTTCCCCATGACCTTAGAGTCATAGCCCTGGACCAACGTTCCCTAGCCATGTGACAAACAGTCACCGGGCCTTTGGCCCTGGCTCTAGTAACTAGTCTTAGACTAGACAAGCGCTTATAAGTTTATCAACCTTAGGGTCGGTCCAGCGTTAATGCCTTAGAGCCATTCAATGCTGATATCGATTAGATCTAATCTTCATTTGGCCCGGCGTTCATGACCTATGCCATTTCTGAATCTTAGGTCAGTGTCCCTGACTAGTCAGTACATATACAATTATACAACATTCGCTAGCATTTAATAGGCAATCCATGTCCACATTCATCAATCAACATGCCTTAATAACAACCACGCATGTCATATATACACAGGGTGCAGTTTTCTTACCTCAGGTTCGAACGAGAATTAATATAAGAACGACCCTTGAGAACGATCGACTTTTTGGTCCTTTAGCGGTTACCTGGTCATAACCAATTATGGGATTCCATCAATAAAATGAATAACAAAGGTTCCCAAACCAAAACCTAGCCTCCAGGATATCGAATACTACTAAATTGAGTAGTAGGATTGATCCCGAGGCCTAAGGCTAGAATCCACAAGCCAAAAACCCATTTCTGGCCAAAATGCCACTAAGGGCCGCGGCCCTTCCTAGCCATTCCGCTGCCCGCCCCTCAAACAGAGGCAACCTCCTTTAGCACCCCTCAAGAGCCGCGGCCCTCCTTGGCCATGCCGCGGCACAACCCCCTGTTCAGCCAATACCCTGGTTTTTCTTCCCTTGCGATTTCCCTTGGAACCAACCTTTCAAACCAAGCTCAAACACCACTCAAACATCCAATACAACCCCTAAACTTGATCTATATCACTCCCTCATCAAAACCCAAGCTAAACCCCAACCAAAACTTCCATTAATTCCAACTATCCACCACAAAATCACAAGTTGAAAACTATAACTAAAACAGAGCATACCAGAAAATAAGTGGCTAGAAACTTACCTCAAACTCAGGTTGTGATGCTCTTCAATGGTGGAACACTCTCCCAATATCCCAAGGTCTACTTCCCAAGCTAGAATCCTCAACAAGGGCTCAAAAATCACAAAGAAGATGAAGGAGAAGGAAGGTACGGTAAGCTCTTGATCACACTCTATTTTCTCTTCATTTCTACAGCCATAAAGGGTTTATATCTATCCTAGGGGTAAAAAGACCATTATACCCCTAGGTCAATTAAGGGTTTCTAAAGGCTCCCAAGGGCAAATTTGTCCTTTCCAACCTATCTCGTTAATCATAATTAACGCTCTCCAATTCTTGCTATTCTCGATAATCTCAAACACCAATAATTTATATCCCGTTACCCTTTAATTCCCGGGAATGCTCTAATCATTAAAGTCCACCCCGAGACTCATCCCGAGCCCCTAACTTAAACCTGTTATGACTAGACCGCTAACTAATAATCCAAGATCGTCTCATGTAGAATAGCTCGAACAAACCCACATTATAATGTGGTCTCAACAATATATCACCGACATGCATACAAATATACAATTATACCCTCAACAGGCCAAATTACCATCACACCCCTGTAATTAAAATGTGGACCCACATGCATGCATTTAACATGATATCACAATATAATTCACATATACATGCATTCTATCAATTAATGGCATAATTAAACAAGTATGGCCCTCCCGCCCTACTATTCCCACCATTAAAACACATCGGAGAATTCTGGGCATTACAGAAGTGTACTAGGGGGTTTAGGCCGACCACTCTATGAAGAATAGGGTGGCTCGACCACCCAGGTGGTTCTTGAGCATGTCAGGCCGACCACCCTAGGGGTTGGGGTCAGGCTGGCCACTACTAGGGTCTCTTGGACACACTGGGGCCGACCACCCCTAGGGGTTTTAGGCTTGGTCGACTTCGCTATAGGTCCTGGACCTATCTTTTTTTCCTGTCAGTCTTTTCTCAATACTTTATCATTTTTCCTTGATTTGTGATGTCATGTGTCGCATTCTTATTCGCCATGCCATCCTCGTATTTTGAGGGATAACATTTGCCCCCCAAGTTTATTGTAATGTTTTCAACATTACAATAAAATTGATCCTGGCCTGAGAAAACATACCGTAGCAGCACTTAAATAATCAAGTCCCTCAGGAAATTACATAGTACTTTTTTAACTATCGATAATTTGCTCATCACGAATTTTTCATGGATAATTAGTAATTCCTAAAAATAATTAGGTTTTTCAAGGAAAATTAATTTCCTAAAAATCTGATATATTTTTCAAGGAAATTTGGAATCCTAAAAATATAACATATTTTTCAAGGAGCTTTGACGTCCTAAAAATACAAAATATTTTGTTAGGGAATTTTGATTCCTAAAAATATAATATATTTTTTCAAGGAATTTGATTTCCTAAAAATATAGATATGTTTCAAGGAATTTTAAATTCCTAAAAATGTAGATATTTTTCAAGGAAATTGAAATTTTAACCATACCATATATTTTTCAAGGAAATTTGAATTCCTAAAAATATCTTGTTTGCTTGAGAGGTTATAAGTAGAGCCTCTCTTCTCATTCTTGCTCTATGCGCCTCTCCCAAACGAATTCCAAGCCTGATTTCTCCAGTTCCTCATCAAACTCAGATCTTTGGTAAGTACTTTATTCTAATCCTTACACCATTTAATTTAAATGTGCTTAGATTTAGAAGAAACACTTTGAATCTTTGAGGAATTTTGTCTGAATCTTCTCGTTTTGTTTTATTTTGATCCAAAATAATTGACTTACTTGAATTAAGTTAAGATTTCTCTATAAAATTCCTGGACGATTTTCAGGGTTACAAACCCTAGCACATACAACTTTAGGTTTGTGAAACCCTACATGGGCGATTTCCAGGGATGTAAGATCCTAGGCCGACCACCTCACTAGCCTGGCGATTTCTTGGACTCTAAACCCTAGCATAGGCGATTTCCAGGGATGCTTATTCCATCATGGGCTGAGCACTCCTAGGGCTTCATTATGGGATGAGCACCTCCAGGGTTTCTCTCCTTATGCGATTTCCAGGTCTAGGATTAGGGTTAGGGTCGACCACCCCTAGAGTCTCCTTATGTTGTTGGCGATTTCCAGCGATGTCTAAAAGCAGTGTTCACCTCATGGGCCGAGCACCACACTCTTGGGTGATTTCTAGGGATCTAGGGTGGTCGGCCCAAGCAAAAGCCGACCCCCCCTGGGACCCTAAAACATAATTTTTTCTCTTCTCAACTGATCTCTTTGGGGGTCTTCCTTGTACTATCTGGAGACTTGAATAGTCCCCTGGCATTTTTCTAAGGCTTGCATCCCTGGGGTGGTTGGCCCAAGGTGGTAGGTCGGCCACCTATGCCCCATTTTTCATGCTTTGTAATTTGATGGATTTAGGATGGTCGCCCCAGGCTTAAGCTCACTAGGCTGACCCCCTATATAGAATTTTTCTCCTAATTTCTTCATTTTTACTCCTCATGGATATGCCCCCAGCTATTGGCTTCATTATGCTCATTTACTAACTTTAATCTTCATTTTTCTTCTGTTGTAGATGTCCAGCTCCTCTTCATCAGATAAGTCAGTAAGTGAGCGTACTCCCCAGGAGTTCTTGGAAAGGGTGAAAATGATTCTGCCTCACTCCACTTTATACTTGTTCAGTGAGGAAGATTTCTTGAAAAGGTATTGCCCAATGGTGAAAGTAAAACAGAAAACTCGGCAACCTTCTAAAGATGATCCTCATATTGTCAGGCACATTACTCAGGGCTCCTCGCCTGGATCCTCTCAGATCTCTTCTCAGCATAGTACACCCCGCGACTCTCAAGGCACATCTCAACGGAGTCATTCTTCTCAGTGGGATAGGTCAGGTCAGCGAGACTCATTGCAGCGCTTTTTGCACCGAGATACTAGTCGGGTTCCCCATCAATCTTCTTCTCAGCAAGATCATACCAAGGGCTCTCATCGCTATGCTACTCATCCTCAGGAGCATTCTATTCACAGGTTCCGGCCTAAGGTGGTTCGCCCTCCTTCCAAGAGCAAGACAGTCTTGCCAGCTGCGCAACAGAAGAAGAGACGGCAAAAGGAGTTCCATTCATCAGATTTTGGGGCCACCTTCGCTAGTGAGGTCATATGGAAACCGGTTGAGAAGCCTCGCCCTGCTAATTATGAGGTTTTTTGGTTCAAGGGGGCGGCCTCTGACATGACTGAAGAGAAGGTAAAGAACTTAAGGAAGACCTTTAACCTCTCTGGCGTGTCTATTACTATCCCTGGTCTAGATGATAGAGCTGAGGACCCCCCTTTGGGTATGTGCACTTGTACACGTTCTGCCATTAAGTCTGGTGCCCTACTTCCTCTTCATCCATACTTCCATAGTGTTGCAGACTATTTTGGTATTAGTCCTTCTCAACTAGCTCCTAATGCAATCTTGGTCTTATCTGCATTGTACATTATCTATCACTACAGAAAATGGGCAGCTCTAGTGCCTCACGAGATCCACTACTTGTTTGACCTGAAGACGAACCCTTCTCAGCACAACTCGGGGTATTTCCACTTCCACCATTATATGAGCGAGGGTACCAACACCTTCTTGGAAGATATTTATGGAAATTGCAAGGCATTTAGATATGCCGCCAACTATTTCTTTACTAAGGATGCAGAGGCCAACTATTCCAAGTTTAAGGATGTTGGGCCTTTTTATAGACTGTTCTTGACCCAGGCTATGATAGTGAGGGCCAAGGAACTGATTACAATGACCCCTGAGGAGAAGAATGTCAAGACTCTCGTTATTCCAGAGAACCTTAGGAAAGCGGGGCTGTTTCCTCCTACTATATCTGATGTTCCGAATGATGATGGTCCAGAGCCCGTGACCGCCATAGACTCCTCAGGACCCATTCATGTCGAGGAGGTACCCTCTTTGCCTGTGCCAGCTGGATAGGAGGGTGATGAGGTGGGTGCATCTGTCGCGTACTCATCGCTTGCTTCGGACGACTTTGATGAGACTACGTTCGAACCTGAATCTCATTCAGAAGGTTCGACACTTCATCACCTTTATTTTATGATTCATCTGTGTTTAATATCCTTCTAACATTTGATCTTCTTTTGCAGGCTCATACCTAGCAGAGGTCAACTCCCACCGAGGCCAGTCCTTCTATTTGAGTGGAAAAAAGGGCTAGGGTTGAGGCTGAGTCGGTCATGGAGGTTCCTCATGAAGTGTCTCCTTTGAATCCTTTGGTGTCTAGTCCGATTCTTTTGGCGTCTAGTCCTGTTGTAGAGGTAGAGCCATCTCTGTCTACACTAGTTCTTCCCATTTCCACTGATGCGGGTGCTTCTTGTTCTATGCCTGCTCCCTTATCTGAGCCACACCAGTCTGCTATACAGAACTTAGGTGCCCTCATGGACTAAGCGTCACATCTAGAGCAGAAGACAATGGCTTTTAATGGGATTAAGAATGAGTACTTGAGCACCATTCTAACAAAGTCACTCCTAGACATTCAGAGTGTGAGTCCTTTACAATTCTCTTCTTGTCTCTTGTGTGCTGACGTTTATCTAACACTTATATGTTTTTTGCAGGCACTGATGCTGGTCTCTCATGTCCGTGACAGGTCTGTGGAGTATACCTCTATGCTCTCCAACCTTTGTTCTGAGCTCAAAGCTGTCTACCAAGAGGTGTTGGACCTTAGGCGCGTTCTCGGCTCTAGGGATGCTGACATTGCTTCGAAGGATGAAGAGATTAACACCCTCCACAGTACCGTGGAGCTCAAACAGCAGGAAGTGACTGAGTTGACTCTTAGGATAATCCAGATGGAAGGGAAACTTGCGGATCAGCTCCAACAGTTTGAAGCTGAGAAAGAGAAGCTGATTGCTGACATGGACCAATTGCGGAAGGATGTTCTTGTTGAGAAGGAGAAAGATGTCAAAGCTTCCCAGGACAAGGCTCAAGAGGAGTATTCAGAGACAACTTTTTCTTGCTTCTACTTGATCTGGAAGACCAACAAAGATCTGAACTTGGATTTCCTTCCCGAGAAGACGCAGGCAAAAGAGCTTAGGAAGTGTCTGGCTCGTGAGACTGCCGAGGCTCAGGGTGGTCTCTTAGATGATACTCCTCGCCCTAGTTAGTCTTCTCTTGGTCTTTTATTCTGTCTTTCCTTTCATGCCATTGGTGGGGCACCTTGTAGTTGACAATTTTTACATATGACATTCTATGCCTTTATGCTTTTTTGTTATGAGTACTCAGTGTATTGATTGAAAATTTTAATTTCCAATGTTTACTAAGTATATCAACTCAAAACCCTCATTGGTTAAGGTATCAATATACTCTGAACACATGTATTTCACGTGCCATACTAACCTTACTCTTTTATGTTTTTCATGCTAAGAACCATGGTAATGTGAGTAGTATGATACTTCACCAAGTACCATGAACAAAACAGGCCAGGTCGACCACCCCATGGGTGATAGGTCGACCACCAATACATTTTTTGTTTTTGTTTTTGTTTTTTGCACTTTCGGAACATATGTTGAACAAATGTCCTAGAAAAACTTGAGCTTGCTTAGTACTTAAGGTCACGCCCTCATTGCTTGTGTATACCCCAATCGGTATGTACTATATGCGCCCCAAGTGATCATGGGTTTAAAAGCCTTGGTCACTTGCTACTTGACCATGCCTTGCTTCGAGCGTTAGACACATAGTGCTATCCTTTTCACCCAATGATGCAAGCAGCAAATGCTTGTCCCTCATTGGTAGTCGAGTGATGGTTTCATACTCAGTAGTAATGATACCTATACTCAGAAGCAAATTGTGTAGCAAGTGTCGATCACGATCTACATAATCTCTCATTTACTCGTTATAATGATTGTAGACAGAAGTGTCTAAGTTGGACCAACCAGGTCTAGATGGGCTAATCGAGCCTGTCACGAGTCTTAGATCAAATTATCGATCGGTCCCTCAAGGACCAGATTTGATTATGATCCGATGATGGTGACTGGTCTTTGGACCAGTCTTTTTTTTTATCGTATGGGTCGATAGGTTCCTTAAGAACCAAGATCGAACGTGATCAAATAATGATGATTGGTCCTCAGACCAGTCTCTTTTGTTGATCGTAAGGGTCGATAGGATCCTCAAGAACCAGGATCGAACATGATCAATAATTTTAGCGACAAGGTCCTAGGACCTGTCTCTTGTTTGGATCGTATAGGTCGATAGGCTCCTCAAGAACCAAGATCGAACATGATCATTTGGAGACAAGGTCCTAGGACCTGTCTCTCGTTTTGATTGTATGGGTCGATAGGCTCCTCAAGAACCAAGATCGAACATGATCCATCATTTGGCGACAAGGCCCTACGACTTGTCTCTTGTTTGGATTGTATGGGTCGATAGGCTCCTTAAGAACAAAAATCGAACATGATCCATATTTTGGCGACAAGGTCCTAGGACCTATTTCTCATTTGTATCGTATGGGTCGATAGGATCCTCAAGAACCAAGATCGGACATGATCCATATTTTGGCGACAAGGTCCTAGGACCTGTCTCTCGTTTGGATCGTATGGGTCGATAAGCTCCTCAAGAACGAAGATCGAACATGATCCATATTTTGGCGACAAGGTCCTAGGACCTGTCTCTTGTTTGGATCATATGGGTCGATAGGTTCCTCAAGAACCAAGATTGAACATGATCCATAATTTGGCGACAAGGTCCTTGGACTAGTCTGTCTTGTTGATTGTGTGGGTCAATAGGTTCCTCAAGAACCAGGATCGAACATGATCAAATAGTTTGGCGACAAGGTCCTCGGACCAGTCTCTCATTTGGATCTTATGGGTCGATAGGCTCCTCAAGAACCAAGATCAAACATGATCCGATGGGATTGACAGGTATAGAGGACAAGTCTTTTGTTGAAAGAAATTTAAAGAACTAAGAGAAACTTAAGAAATTAAATTCACTCATTGGAGCACAATGGCTATTACATAGATAATTCGAAAATAATACATTTGCAAATTAAAACTTGTGTTGCCGCTGAACAACTTCATTGATAGTACCGGCGAAGGTGTTCGCCATTCTAGTAGGTTTTGATTAGTTCTCCATTCAGTCGAGCTATCTTGTACATCCCTGGTGGGATCACCTCCTCCACAAGGTATGGCTCTTCCCAGTTAGGTCCTAATACCCCTGCTGTAGTGTCCTTAGTGTTTAGGAACACCCTCCTTAGTACTAAGTCCCCAAATTGTAATTTTTGATCTTTCACTCTGGAGTTGATGTATTTGGCCACTTTTTGTTGATGTACTGCTACTCTGAGACTTGCCTTTTCTTGTCTTTCTTCGATTAAATCGAGCGACTTTCTATTAGTTGAGGGTTCCTCCCTTGATCGTATGTCTCTGTCTATGCGATTGGGGGGGGGGGGGGGGGGGTGAGTTCAACTAGCAACATGGCTTCATACCCAAATGCCAAAGAGGATGGTGTAAGCCTGTTTCCGTTCGTGCCGTCGTTCGATGTGACCATAGGACCTCTGGAAGTAATTCTGGCCAGGCTCCTTTGGCTTGTTCAAGGCATTTCTTCAGAGCGTCTTTGATAGTCTAGTTCACTACTTCTACTTGGCCATTAGCTTGGGGGAGTGCTACCAAGGAAAAGCTCTTTGTGATTCCATGTCTCGTACAAAAGTCAATGACCATATCACTATCCGAGACTATCTTCCTTGGTAGGCCAAATCGACATATGATATTCTTCACCACAAAGTCTAAGACTTTCTTCGAGGTTATGGCAGCGAGTGGTTCTGCTTTAGTCCATTTGGTGAAGTAGTCCACGACTACAACAAAAAATTGGACTCCTCCCCTTCCTGTAGGTAGCTTTCCGATTTGATCGATCCCCCATAAAGCAAAGGGCCAAGGGCTTTGCATCTATGTTAATTCATTAGGTGCCACCAAGGGGTATCTTGGAGAACATTTGACACTTGTGGAATCTTCTAACATACTCCATCGAGTCTTCATTTATTGTTGGCCAGAAGTATCCTTGTCTTAGGATTTCCTTTGATAGGCTCTGCCCCCCAGCGTGATCTCCATAAAACCTCTCGTGTACCTTGATCATTAATAACTTTGACTGGTCGGGTGTAACGCACCTTAGCAGTGGTAGGGAGTACCCTCATTGGTATAGTACCCCTTCGACTATCATATATCGTGCAACTTGTCTCACCAACTTCCTTGCTTGTTCCAACTGTTGGGTACTACTCCTTGGTTGAGATAGTTAATAATAGGGGTCATCCATGTATCTCTCAACTCAATAGGTAGTGCCTCCTACTCGGTTATGCTTCTTTCCGCCAAGTATTCGATGGGAACGACATTTAGGGTGTCTGAATCTTTGGCACTGGGAAGCTTGGCTAAGGCATCGGCATTGACATTCTGCTCTCTCAAGACTTGTATAATTGAGTATTTCTTGAACTGTGCCAACTAGTCCTTCACCTTGTTCAGGTACTGCACCATCCTAAGTCCCTTAGCTTGATACTCCCCCAGTACCTGGTACACCACTAGCTGGGAATTGCTGAATATCTCCAGGGACTATGCATGTACATCCCGAGAAAAGCGTAATCCTACTAATAATGCCTCGTATTCAGCCTCGTTGTTTGAAGCGTTGAATCCAAATCTGAGAGCGCAATGCATCCAGTAATTCTCTGGAGTGATCAATATGATTCCTGCACCTGAGTTGTGCTCATTGGATGCTCCATCAACATATAGCTTCCATACAGGAGTATCTCCTTCCGTCTCGGTATCTCCATTTTCCGATTGGTAGGAAGGGTCTTCAAGGTTGGTGCCCTCGACTATGAAGTTTGCCAATGCTTGTCCTTTTATCATCGTCCTCAAATGATAAGTGATATCAAACTGTCCTAGTTCCACTGCCCACTTGAGTAATCGTCCCGAGGCCTTTGGTTTCTAAAGAACCTATCTCAGCAGTTGATCGGTCAGGACTCAGATCGAGTGAGCTTGGAAATATGGACACAACGTTCGAGAGGTGATTACAAAATAGTAGGCTAGTTTTTCAAGAGGGGGAAACCTAGACTCTGCACCTACCAGCCTTTTACTGATATAGTATACATGGTGTTGTAACTCGTTCTCTTCCTTTACCAAAGCAACACTGATTGCATGCTCGGTGATTGCCAAATAGATGAATAATAATTTACCATATATTGGCTTCACTAGGACATGAGGTTGGGCGAGGTGTTCCTTCAGGGCTTGGAAAGCTTCCTCACATTCCTCGGTCCATTGGATCTTCTTGCTGCCCCTCAGTAAGTTAAAGAAAGGGACACATTTGTCCGTAAACTTTGATATGAACCTACTAAGGGCAGCTACTCTCCCGGTTAAGCTTTGCACTTCTTTGATTGTGGTAGGTGACTTCATGTCAATCAATGCTTTGATCTTCTCGGGGTTAGCCTCGATTCCACGTGAATTGACTATGTATCCGAGAAACTTACCAGAGTCAACTCCAAACGAGCACTTAAGAGGGTTTAACTTCATGCTATACTTTCTAAGTATTGCAAAGCATTCCTCCAAGTCTTGAACATGCCCTCCAACTTCTTTGGACTTGACCAACATGTCATCGACGTATACCTCCATATTTTTGCTGATCAATTCTCAAAACATGCCATTCACTAAATGTTGGTAGGTGGATAGCATCACCTTATAACAGTACAATCCCTTTTCTGTTCGGAAGCTGGTATGTTCCTCGTCAGGAAGGTGCATACTTATTTGATTATACCCAGAATACACATCCATGAATGAGAGTATTTCATGTCTTTCCGTTGCATCGACCAGTTGGTCTATTATGGGTAGTGGGAAGCAGTCTTTGGGGCAGGTCTTGTTAAGATCTGTGAAGTCCATGCATGTTCTCCACTTCTCGTTTGGCTTTGGACTAGCACATGGTTTGATACCCAATCTGGATAGTAGGCCTCCCTTATAAAATCGTTTTCCTTGAGTCGCTCTTCCTCCTTCTTCAGGGTTTGAGATCGGTCTTTGTCATGCAATCTCCTTTTTTGTTGCACTGGTGGGTAGTTCTTGTCTACATTGAGGAGATGACTTATCATGGATTGAGAAATTCCATCCATGTCCTTATGTGACCAGGAAAAGACGTCCTGGTTTTTCTTCAAAAATTCCACCAACTGTGCCTTAATTTCCACCTTTAATTCCTTCCCGACTTTGATTACTCTAGTCAGGTCCTCCTTATCTAGTAGACTTCGTCAAGATCTTCGACTGGTCCTACCCCCATGACGTCATCCCCAAAGTGAGGATCGATGTTGTTTCTCCCGCTTTGGGAAACTTATTATAATAACAAATCTTCGTTAAAAGGAGCCCCCGGCTCCAGTAGAGTGTTTCTTTCAACGTCAACTTCCATGTTGACAACCTCATTGGTTCCTTCATTCTCTTCACAACAGGTTACTATCGTGTTGTTTACGCATGGTCCTTTCTTTGCCTTGACCACTGACGCATTATAGCATTCTCGTGCCTCCCTTTGGTTATCCTGTATGCATCCTTGTCTTGTGCTTGTGGGGAAATTCAAAGATAGATGCCAGATAGATACTGTTGCGTGTAACGCCATCAGGAGGGGTCTCCCAAGCACTACATTGTAAGCCAATGAGAAATCTACCTATATAATATCTTATATAGTTTATAAAGATCATTAATTCTCATCGGTCCTATCATATATAATATCTTTTATATACAACACCTTTACTAAGATGTCTATCCACATTAGTAATCTGAATCTAGATTACTTGCATCTCGTATGCTTAGCAAACCGTACTAGTGACCATTCATTAAAGATTCCTTACTTTAATATGTTACTGACTATTTTATTCATTATATATGATCTTAATTCTCTCGTACTGACACAAGATCATATTCTCATGAATGAATAGAGAATTTTCTTGATATTATTATATAATTAATTCAAACAATAATTATAACATATAGATATAATAAAATTGTACTTTTATTTAAAACCAATAAAATATCTTTACATGCTTTTAGGACATTAATCCTAACATTATCCCACTTGCCCTCAAAGAAAGTGAGGCTCTCCCTTAATCCCATATTGCGCACGTGACCCATGAACGACTTTGCAGGAAGTGTCTTGGTTAACGGGTCAGCCAAGTTCTGTTCCAACGCTATCTTCATAACAGTCACATCACCTGGTGTAAAATCGCTCTTACTAGGTGGTATTTCCTTTCTATATGCTTCCCTCTCTTGTGGCTTCTCGGTTTTTTGGAATTAGCTACTGCTCCACTGTTGTCACAGTACATGATTAGTGGCTTATCCATATCGAGAACAACTTCTAGATCAGTGTAGAAGTTCCTTAACCAAACCGCCTCCTTAGCTGCTTCACAAGCCGCTATGTATTCAACTTCCATGGTTGAATTAGCTATCATGGATTGCTTAATGCTTCTCCAGACAACAGCTCCTCCACCAAGAGTGAACATTGTAGCGACCCAAATTTGCTAATAAGGCTTGGAGCCTTGATTAGTGTGCCTGGAGGGCAATAATTGTTATACTGTATTAATTTATGTGAATTTAATGAATATGTGGTTAGAATGCATGTTTAGGTGAAATAAATATGCATGTGGGCCCCATTTGGTTGTTAGGGGCAAACTGGTAATTTTAGCCCGCTGAGGGCATAAATGTAATATACGTGATATTGTTGATATAATTGTGATTTATTTGATATGCACGTTCCAATATGGTCCTAGAGAGCCATTCCACTTAAAGTCACAACGGAATTAAATACCCGGCTAGGGAGGAGCCTAGGGGTATTTTGCGAATATTATAACTTGAGTTTGGGAATTTGTAAGTAATGGTTAGTGACATTTTGGTAACTTGGGTAACCATAGGTAACCATTGAGGATAGTTATTCTAAGAGAGAAAATGGTATTTTTGTAAGAAGTTAGGAAAGGTCCAAGTAGCCCTTGAGGATTAGTTAGAACATGGGTTAGATGGAAGGGCAAAGAGGTCTTTTGGCTGAGATTTAGATAACTATGGCTGAGTGGGGAAGCTATTCACATTTCTCTACACTTAGGTTTATTTCACTTCTTGCTGAAAGTTAGAGGAAAAGAAAACAAGGAACAAGAAGGAAGGGGAAAAAGGACTGAGTTTCTTTGAGGTCAAGGGAGGAATTCAAGGCTGTAGAATCAAGCTAAGGCCAAGGTTAATCACAGAGGTAAGAAATTCATCCATGGGTTCTCCTTAAAGTTTAAGCTTGTTTTAAGGATTTGAGAATGAGGGTTGGAGCTGAATTTGCAGCATGTTGTTTGTGAGAATTCAGCTGGGAATCAAGGAAAGTTAGCCTGGAGTAGAAGAAGGAAGAAGCTCAGGGTCGAATTCCATCTTGAGGCATGGATTCCATGAATATTTGAAAGTTATTTCTGGTTTAGTTTAAGAAATTCTGAAGGCTGGTTTAAACTTAGCAAGGGCTGGTTTAAGTTTTGAGAATTTTGAACCACTAAGCGATTCTTGAGTTTGATTGAGTATTTAGGTCTGTTGTTGATGTTTATAAGTTGTTAGATGGCTTATTTGGGGTTTTGAATTGAATTTGGGACTTAGGTAAGTCTTGGTAATGATTTGGGAGTGTTTTGGCTCGGGGAAAATGCAGGGGAAAACCCAGAATTCTGGGTTCGCGAAGGGGCGCTGTGACCCTGTTCTTCTGCGCCGCGGTGCTAGGCTGCAGCAGAGGACGGGGGCCCTTCTGGGCGCTGCAGCCCTAGGCCATTTCTGGGTAGGGGAGAATTGTGGTTTTTAGGCTTTTGCCCAGGGGGCTCGGGGGACGCTTCCCCCATTTTGTGTGGGGTTCCGGGAGGTCCCAAGGGCTCGGGTTTGGTTTTGGGAGACGCTTACGAATTGGTTAGTAATGGGGATGTTATTTGTGTGTTGTGACTAGGTTCTCGGAGAGGCTCGGATTAGAGGATCGTGCTCGAGGGTTCAGTGCTCAAGAAGCTCGGGACACAGGTAAGAAAACTACTGTACCCATAGAGCAGGGCGAGGCCCCATAATTGTGTTGCAGGGCACGACCCTATATGATTATGTATTGAGTGTAGCATATTGAACATGTTAGTATATATTTAAGTTATGTTTAAGTTATGTTGTGTATGCATATATGTGAATGATCGGCTAGGGCCGGGAACGGCAAAGGCTGGGAACGGCGAAGGCCGGGAACGGCGAAGGCTGAGAACGGCGAAGGCCGAGAACGGCAAGGGGCCGGGAGCAGCGTTTAGCACGTGGAGTGATAGTTTCCAGGGTAAGACCCTAAAGGATACCTGGGATATCCTTACGGTGTGGACCGCAACCCAGGGCCTAGTAAAGCGCCTGGGACGGCCTGGTCGTACGTGTTTGGCTTGCTGGTGAATTTCTTATATGCTGAGTGGTTTGTATGCATATGTTATATTTATGTGGAGTTTTCTTGCTGGGCTTCGGCTCACGGGTGCTCTGTGGTGCAGGTAAAGGCAAAGAGAAAGTCAACCGACCATGAGTATGGAGAGCGTGAGGCGACGCGTACATGTCTAGTCTGCCTGGTTGCCACGGCCAGGGGTATTTTTGGAAGTTGTTTGTAAAGAATCCTATTTTGTCGTTTAGTCGACTTTAAATATATTTTGAGTTGTAAATATTTATAAACAGTACTTTGGGATCCCAAATGTTAATTGTCTTAAGAATCTTAGTAAATGGAATTATTTTCAAAGTTTATATTTCTGTTTATGATTTAATTACACGTTTATCTTAAAACCTCGATTAGCAAGTTAGAAGCACGTTTTAAACTCACTTAGTAACGACTCTAAGGAAGTAGGGCGTTACAACTTGGTATCAGAGCGAGCTTAGGTTTATTGGTTCTGGAGATTGACCGAACATGTACGCTCGTTGTCAGTGATAAGCTTGACTCAGGGTTGATTGGTATGGATGATTAATATGCTTAAATATGTGCTTGAATGCCCTGTTTGCCTGCTTGTTTCATATAGAGCATGATGAATGAGTTGACATATGCACGATGTCAGGGCATGGCCCATTGTGTGTAATATGCTATCTGTATGTTATCTGGATTGCTGTTCATGGTTGGCTGTTGTGATTGGGAGGTGGTATTGGATTTTGTTATCATGCCTGATGAGCGGCGTCGTTGGTTGCAGGCATATAGTTGTGATGCCTCGACAATCATCTAGACTCTGCGGCAGTCGGGTCGAGGATGACAATCAGGGTCAGGACCCTCCACCTGCCCCACAGAATTGGCAAGAGATGTTTGCCGAAATGGAAGCAAGGTTGCAGAGACAGAAGAGGAACTTCATCAGTTGAGGCAGCAAACCCCTCCACAGGTCACTGGGCTGCCAATTCAGCAGGGTGCAGCGCCAGTGCCGGTTCAGCCTGTGGTTGAGAACAGGTGGGAACCTCTGTATGAAAGATTCAGAAAGCAGCATCCTCCCACCTTTGAGGGTGGACCAGACCCACTGCGGGTAGAGCAGTGGATGAATATGGTTTCCTCTATCCTGGATTTCATGAGGGTTGAGGGAAACGAGAGGGTTGCCTGTGCCAGTTTTATGTTCAGAGAGAATGCCCGCATCTGGTGGAATGTTGTGGTTCAGAGAAGGAACGTGGCAGTTATGACTTGGGAAGAATTCAAGAATATCTTTAATGAGAAATATTACAGTGTAGCAGTCTGAGCTGTAAAGGTTGACGAGTTCATTAACCTGACTCAGAACTGGTTGACCGTGACAGAGTATGCTTTGAAATTTGATAGATTGGCAAAGTTTGCGCCAGATTTAGTGGCGACGGATGCGGCAAGGAGAGATAGATTTGTACGGGGGCTAAATGTTATGATTGCCCATGATGTGAAGATCACCTTGGATCCAGGGACTACTACCTATGCTTAAGTTGTGGACAAGGCCCTTACAGCTGAGGGGGCCGAGAACCAGATCTGGAGAGAGAGCGCTGTTAGGCGCGATGATAGGAGGACAATGCCTCCTTTTGTTGGATCTAGTCAGGGTAGTCACCCCAATGAGCAGAAGAGGAAGGCCCCAGATTCCTTTGTTCCTCCCAGTTCTGATAGGAGGGCGCGGGGTGCTTTTAGTGGCCGCCAGGGCGGGAGTGACAATTGGAGGAGTTTCCCAGTGTGTCCTCAGTGCAGACAACGACATCAGGGTGAGTGCAGGATCAGGGCCTGCTTTGTCTGTGGGAGTGCCAATCATTTGAAGGACTGCCCATAAGTCAGGAAGGAGGAGCCGAAGTAGGGTGATAGTCTCGCTCCTGCCAGAGTGTTTACGTTGACTCAGACTGAGGCGAAGGCTAGTCCCTTAGTTGTGACAGGTCAGATCTCTAGTGCTGGTTCTTTGTATAGTGCATTGTTTGATTCGGGGGCTACCCACTCATTTGTATCTGCTAGGGTGATAGACCAACTTTGTAGACCTAGTGGTGTGTATGCTAGGGGATTTCAGACTTTGTTGCCAACAAGAGAGCTGGTAGTTTCTAGGAAATGGATTAGAGCATTGCTAGTAGAGATTGATGGTAGGGAATTGTCTGTTGATCTGATTGAGCTTGAGATGGATGACTTTGATATGATCTTAGGAATGGATTGGTTAGCAAAATATGGGGCAACGATTGACTGCAAGCGCAAAATGGTGACTTTTGAACCAGAAGGGGAGGTACCCTTTGTCTTTGTGGGGACAGTTAGTGGACCACGAGTACCAATGATTTCAGCATTGAAGGCTAGAGACTTGATGCAGGAAGGTTGCATGGGATTTCTAGCGAGCGTTGTGGATACCTCTAGGGTGGTGTCAGTTGGACCGGGTGAGACTAGATTGGTGTGTGAGTTTCCGGACTTATTTCCAGCAGACCTGCCAGGATTTCCTCCACAGCGGGAGATTGACTTTGTTATTGAGTTAGCGCCAGGGGTGGAGCCAGTATCTAGGAAGCCCTATAGAATGGCTCCAGCAGAGTTAAAGGAGTTGAAGATTCAGTTGCAAGAATTGCTTGATTTGGGGTTCATCAGACCGAGTTTCTCGCCATGGGGTGCTCCAGTGTTGTTTATTAAGAAGAAGGATGGATCTCTTAGGATGTGCATTGACTACAGGGAGCTGAATAACTTAACCATTAAGAACAAGTACCCACTGCCTAGGATCGATGATTTATTTGATCAGTTACAGGGGAGTACGGTGTTTTCTAAGATTGATCTTCGGTCAGGTTACCATCAGTTAAGGATTAAAGAGGAGGACATACCAAAGACTGCTTTCTGAACGAGGTATGGACAATATGAATTTCTGGTTATGTCCTTTGGATTAACCAATGCTCCAGCAGCTTTCATGGATATGATGAATAGGATTTTCAAGGATTACTTGGATAAGTTCGTTATTGTATTCATCGATGATATCTTGGTGTACTCTCAGTTAGAGACAAAGCACGAGCAGCATCTGCAGTTGGTTTTACAGCGGTTAAGGGAGCATAAGTTATATGCTAAGTTTAGCAAGTGTGAGTTTTGGCTACCGCAAGTCACCTTTCTGGGTCACATCGTTAGTAAGGAGGGGATTCTGGTTGATCCAAGTAAGATTGAGGCAGTTAGAGACTGGCCTAGACTAAGCAATGTTCCTGAAGTGAGGAGTTTTCTGGGTTTAGCAGGATATTATCAGCGGTTTGTTGAGGGGTTCTCCAGAATAGCTACGCCTTTGACAGAAATGACAAAGAAGAAGACAAGGTATGTCTGGACAGACAGATGTGAGAACAGTTTTAAAGAGTTGAAGCGACGACTGATCACCGCGCTAGTGTTGAGTCTGCCAACAGATAATGAGAAGTTTGTGGTTTACTGTGATGCTTCCAGACAGGGTTTGGGGTGTGTGTTGATGTAAGCTGGAAAGGTGATAGCCTATGCATCGAGACAGTTAAAGGAGTATGACCACAGATATCCTACGCATGATTTGGAGTTGGCAGCGGTGGTATTCGCACTTAAGATTTGGAGACATTATCTCTATGGTGAGAAGTGCGAGATATACACCGACCATAAGAGCTTGAAGTATTTCTTTACTCAGAAGGACCTGAATATGCGCCAGAGGCGGTGGCTGGAATTGGTTAAGGATTATGACTGTGATATCCTATACCATCCTGGGAAGGCTAATGTAGTGGCTGATGCATTGAGTCGGAGAGGCCTAGGACAATTGTTCAGTTCGAGGTAGATATCTGATAAGCTGGCTAAGGAGATGACTAGAGCGGGAATAGAGCTGGTGGGTGGCCGGTTAGCCAACATCACTCTTCAGTCTACACTCCTTGAGAGGATCAAGGAGGCGCAGGGGAAAGACTCCCAGTTGAGAGGTCACAGAGAGGATGTCTTAGTCGAAGCGACTAAGGACATTTCTATTTCAGAGATGGGGTTACTGAAATATAAGGGTGGGATTTGTGTTCCAATGGATTCTGTTATCCGACGGGAGATTCTAGATGAATTGCATACCACTCCCTACTCTCTGCATCCAGGTACGACAAAGATGTACCAATATTTGAGAGCTTTATATTGGTGGTTGGGCATGAAAAGGGATGTGGTGGATTATGTGGCCAAGTGTTTAATGTATCAGCAGGTCAAGGCTGAACATCAGAGGCTAGCAGGATTGCTGCAGCCTCTAGGGATTCCGGAGTGGAAGTGGGAGGACATTACCATGGACTTTATGGTTGGTTTGCCGAGAACTGTGGGACAACATGACTCGGTGTGGGTGATTGTGGATAGGTATACCAAGTCAGCCCACTTTTTGCCTGTCAGGACGACTTATACTGTGGAGCAGTATGCTGAATTATATGTGAAGGAAATTATTCGACTTGATGGAGCTCCAAGGTCGATAGTGTCTGACAAAGACCCCACCTTCACCTCCAAGTTTTGGGAGAGCCTGCAGAGGGCTATGGGCACGCAGTTACGGTTTAGTACCGCTTATTATCCTCAGACAGATGGACAGTTTGAGAGGACGATTCAGATATTGGAAGACATGTTACGAGCCTGTGTATTGGACTTTGGGGGATCTTGGAGTAAGTATCTTCCTCTGATTGAGTTCTTGTATAATAACAGCTATCAAGCGACTATCGGAGTGGCCCCGTATGAGATGTTATACGGGAGAAAGTGCAGATCACCTATCCATTGGGACGAGACAAGTGAGAGAAGTTATTTGGGTCCTGAGATGGTTCAGAGGACCAATGAGGTGATTGAGAAGATAATTAATTCTCATCGGTCCTATCATATATAATATCTTTTATATACAACACCTTTACTAAGATGTCTATCCACATCAGTAATCTGAATCTAGATTACTTGCATCTCGTATGCTTAGCAAACCGTACTAGTGACCATTCATTAAAGATTCCTTACTTTAATATGTTACTGACTATTTTATTCATTATATATGATCTTAATTCTCTCGTACTGACACAAGATCATATTCTCATGAATGAATAGAGAATTTTCTTGATATTATTATATAATTAATTCAAACAATAATTATAACATATAGATATAATAAAATTGTACTTTTATTTAAAACCAATAAAATATCTTTACATGCTTTTAGGACATTAATCCTAACATTATCCCACTTGCCCTCAAAGAAAGTGAGGCTCTCCCTTAATCCCATATTGCGCACGTGACCCATGAACGACTTTGCAGGAAGTGTCTTGGTTAACGGGTCAGCCAAGTTCTGTTCCAACGCTATCTTCATAACAGTCACATCACCTGGTGTAAAATCGCTCTTACTAGGTGGTATTTCCTTTCTATATGCTTCCCTCTCTTGTGGCTTCTCGGTTTTTTGGAATTAGCTACTGCTCCACTGTTGTCACAGTACATGATTAGTGGCTTATCCATATCTAGAACAACTTCTAGATCAGTGTAGAAGTTCCTTAACCAAACCGCCTCCTTAGCTGCTTCACAAGCCGCTATGTATTCAACTTCCATGGTTGAATTAGCTATCATGGATTGCTTAATGCTTCTCCAGGCAACAGCTCCTCCACCAAGAGTGAACACTGTAGCGACCCAAATTTGCTAATAAGGCTTGGAGCCTTGATTAGTGTGCCTGGAGGGCAATAATTGTTATACTGTATTAATTTATGTGAATTTAATGAATATGTGGTTAGAATGCATGTTTAGGTGAAATAAATATGCATGTGGGCCCCATTTGGTTGTTAGGGGAAAATATGCATATCTCGCCTCGCCCAAATCTTTCATTTGGAACTTTTTAGCTAACCACTTCTTTACGTTTGACAATGTCTCTACATTGTCTCCAATGAGCAAAATGTCATCAACGCAAAGAACTAATAAAATCACCACTTTTCCTTTTATGTATTTATACACACATGCTTCATCGACATTCTGTTCAAAGCCATATGTTTTAATTGTTTCATCAAAAGTGATATTCCAAGATCTAGATGCTTGCTTTGATCCATAAAAGGAATTCAACAACTTTACACCTTTTGATCATCCCCTTTCTTTATGAACCCTTCTGGTTGTACCATATAGATATTTTCATCAAGATATCCATTCAGAAATTTTGTCTTGATGTCCATTTTCCATATCTCATAATCATTGGCAGCTGTTATGGATAAGAGTCGAATGGATTTGAGCATGGCCACAGGAGAAAATGTTTCTTCATAATCAACACATTCTCTCTAAGTGTAACCTTTGGCTACAAGCCTCACTTTGAAAGCCTCTACTTTCCCATCTACACCTATTTTCTTCTTGTATATTCACTTACACCATATGGACCTGACATCTTCAGGTGGATCCACAAGTTCCTAGACAGATTTGGAATACATCGATTCCATTTCTTGGTTCATGGCTTCTTGCCATTTCTCCTTTTCAGGATCATCCATAGCCTCTTTAAGAGGTTAATGGATCATCCTTGTCCGTATCAGAAACAAGGACATGTGCCTCATGTTCATAGCGAATAGGTTGTCTCACAATCCTCCCACTACGACATTGCACCAGGGTTTCTATTTTAGGAATCATAGTTTCCTCGGTTTGTCGTTTGTCATTTAATGATGAAGATGATTGTGATGGAATCTTATCTACTGTGAGTACCTCCAATACTACCTTGCTCCGAGGTTAATAGTTATTCATATATTCTTGTTCAAGGAAGGTCACATTTGTGGAAAAAAATACCTTTTGATCCTTGAGACCATAGAAATAACCACCTCTTGCATCTGGAGCGTATCCAACAAAAATGCACACTTCTGACCTTGATTCAAGTTTCCCTGATATAAGTCTAAGAACATGAGTAGGACAACCCCAAATGCAAAAATGGTGCAAACTAGGTTTGTTTCCATTCAACAGTTCCAATGGCGTTTTGTTAATGGTCTTATATGGGACTACATTCAAATGTACATTGCCGTTTCAAGTGCATATCCCCAGAAAGAGAGAGGAAGTGAAGAGTAGCTTAACATAGACCTGACCATGTCCAAAAAGGTCCTGTTTCTTCTTTCAAAAACACCATTTTGTTGTGGCATTCCTGGTGCTGTGAGTTGGGATAAATTACCGTGCTCTAGCAAGAAATCTTTGAATTCAAAATCCAAATATTCTCCACCTCGATCAAATCAAAGTGTCTTTAGAGTCTTACCTAACTGCTTCTCAGCCTCAACTTTAAATTCTTGAAACTTACCAAAGGTTTCAGATTTCCTAAGCATTAGGTAAGTATAACCATATCTTGAGTAATCATCAATAAAAGTGACAAAATACTCATACCCACCTCATGCTTGTACATTGATTGGACCATAGACATCGTTGTGTACAAACTCCAAATGCTCTTTGGCTCTATTGCCTTTCGTTGAGAAATGACGTTTGGTCATTTTTCCTTCTAGACAAGATTCACAAACCGGAAGAGTTCCAACTCTTAGTTCTCTCAAAGGTCCATCTTTTGTTAACCGATGTATCCTATCTAGACCTATATGACCAAGTCTAAGATGCCAAAGATATGTGTTGTCCTCGTTTGAAACTTTTTTGTCTTTTGTTACCTTGCAGTTTTTCTACTTTAAATAATTCTGAAATATTAAGTGTTCGTTCATTTGGTTTGAGCATATACAATTCATTATTATGTTCTGCTTGATATATTTTGACCATTCTTTGAAATAATAATCACATTATTACTAAAATAAATATCAAAAAAAATTTCATGCAACATAGATAAAGAAACTAAGTTTCTAGAAAATCGAGGAATAAAATAAACATTGTTCAAAACTAAATAATTGTTCCCAAAATTTAAACGAACAATTCCCTTTGCTCTTGCTGAAACAAGTGCTCCACTTCCAACTTGCATGGTCACCTCGCCATCTGCCAGCTCCCTTGATGACTCAAGTATCTGGATGGAAGAACAAACATGGTTAGTGGCTCCTAAATCTAAAACCTAGGATGACATATCGTCTTCCACTACACAAGCTTCAAGTACAAGCAAATCATATTTACCTTTCTTTTTCAGCTCAGAGAGATACTTCTTGCAATTTCTCTTCCAGTGACCTTCAACTCCACAGTGGAAACATTTTCCTTTCGGTTCTTTCTTCTTGGAGTTGTTGTCATTTTTGTTCTCCTTGGCTTTTGGTGCCTTCTTGCCTTTATTGGACCTTTTGCCCTTTCCTTTGTCCATATCATTGTTCTTCTTTCTCTTTTTGGATTTCTCTTCAGAGTTTGAAGGTTTCTCCTCTACCACATTTGCTTCAGTCTCTTTTGTAATGGATTTGTTAAGAGACTCAAATTTCTGCAGTTCATTCAACAGCTGGGTCATGTTGAATTCCAACTTATTCATAATATAGTTGGTGGTGAACGCAGAAAAAGCAGGAGTGAGCGATTCCAGTATTATGCTTACTTGTGTACGCTCATCAATGGTGACCACATGTATTTCTGCTTCATGCATCACTTTAATCATGTGTAAAACATGTTCACGTACATAAACACCTTTCTTCATCTTAGTAGTCATGTAGGTTCTAGTAGCCTCATGTCTACTTTGATCAGATTGCTGCCCAAACATGGTCTGCAGAGAATCCATTATCTCAAATGCAATTTCCATGGTTTCATGTTTTTCTTCTTAGAACATCATTCACGCTCACAAGCATGTAACACTTTGCCTTATTATTGGATTGAATCCAGGCATCATACTTGTCCCGACCATTCTTTGGGGCAATGGCAGTGCGCTCTTCATGACATTCCTCAGTTAGGACAAATTTGTGGTTCTCACAGATTAACATAAGATTTAGATTTGATTTCCATCTTATAAAATTATCACCATTAAGTTTTTCAAGTGATAGTAAAGTAGTTATTGGATTGCCACCTGTTGACTGTGTTTTTAGCCAACGACGTGAGAACGTCAAAAACGATATAACCTTCAAGAGAAATAAAATGACACAGATAGTTTATCAATAAAAAGTAAATAACACGATATTTTATAGTGGTTCAGCCCCGATAGTCGGTAATAGCCTAATCCACTTAGAGATTTTATTACTGTAATCACACTCAAGATTAGATGAACCAGTGTCAATTGAGTTTCTTAGTGTAAATATTCCAGAATACAAAAAGGGGTTTTCTCAAGAAAAACACACTTTCTCTCTCTAGAACACAGATTAACTCTTAATTTTCCCAAAAAGTCCCGTTACGATCCTCCCAACCCTCTATTTATAGGTCTGGGATCCTCAACTGATATCCCCTTTAGATAGGGATATTTTATTATTCATCTTATATTTATATTACAAGAAATATTTAAAATACAACTGATTCCTCAATTTGAGTGAGGAATGAGAGATTCCCAGGTGCCTAGACCAATTCTTGCTGAAGTCATTCCGGGGATTTTGGCGTAGTCTCACATGCATGTTGGTTACTCCTTCAAGCTTTCCTTGGACCAAGGTGATATATGCATGGCTCTCCTCGGACCAAAGGTCATGCATGCTTGGCTCTCCTCGGACCAAGGTGGTCCGAGCCAACTCCCTTGGCCTCTCTCCTTGGGTAAGTCCGAGCCTACCTCCTTCAATCAAGGTCCGATCGGACCTTGTGGCCTTCTCCTCGGACCAAGGTGGTCCGAGCCAACCTTCTCTTGCCTTCTCCTCAGACCAAGGTGGTCCGAGCCAACCTTCTCTTGCCTTCTCCTAAGACCAAGGTGGTCCGAGCCAACCTTCTCTTGCCTTCTCCTCGGACCAAGGTGGTCCGAGGCACTCTCCTTTAGCATCTCCCAACTATGTCCGATCGGACATTGTGTAGGCTCTCCTTGTCAAAATCTAAGTCTCAATTCTTGGCTTGCATGGGACTCCTTCTCCTTAGCTACTTACCCTGGACACGTTCGAGCCAACACTTAGGAAACCTTGGGAGGCTTACCTCGGACACACCCGAGCCAAATACTTGGAAAACTTTGGGAGGCTTATCTTGGACACACCCGAGCCAAATACTTGAGAGGCTCCTCAAGCTAAGGTCCGATCGGACCTGTCGCTTTTGTCCCTAGAGCCAAAATCCAAACCCCTCTTTTAAGCTACTTAGACTTGGGTTTGAAACCAACACTTGACTTAAGTATTCTCCTCGGGTGTATTTGACTTGACTATAGCATCTCTCAAACAGTCCAAATTCTTAACTGATGTATTGGGCTACTCCTAAGCCAGATCACCCAAACTCATGCCACGTGTCAATTTTATTGCCGCATCATCCTTTTCAAATTTTTGGGATAACATTTGCCCCCCAAGTTTATTATATGATACATTCACATAATAAACTTTTTCTCCAGCTGACGTCATTATAAAAAATAATAACTATTCATCTCCATGCAGCAGACCCACGATCACTGCAAAAAACCACCCATGATCGTGGAGAGAAAAATAGTCCTAGAATGCCAAAGGTTCAAAAGTAAATAAAAAACCCACCTTTTTCCCTTTAAATAACCCAACTTTACACACTTTTCTTCACACAAGCAAAAATCACACTTTCAAAACCCTCTCATCTTCTTCCTTCCCTTTTGGCCGAAATCCACAAGATCTTTCTTCTCCTTGCCGATTCCAAAAACTTCAAGGAGAGCTCTTCATCTTCAAGCAATCTTCAAGCAAACCAAAGGTCCTCCAACCTTGAGTAAGTCTTCTTTTCCATGCCTTTACATTGTTATAATTTTTCAAAAAATTTCTAGGAAAACCATGCCATGGCCGAAACTCCCCATAGCTTTGCTTGTTCTTGAAGTTCTTACGAATGCTTTGTACAATGTGTTAGCTTGTTGTTTTGATGATGTGTGTGGTATGGGTAACCCGAAATTACCTTTAATTTCATTGGAATTTCAAGACAAATGGGCTAATTTGACATGAATATGAGTATGGGTTTCGGGGTTTTTGATAGTATAATGGGTTTTCAAGAACATAAGAAAAACTTTTCATTTCTATGCTTTGATCTTGTTTTTGTATGTGTGAATGAAGAAATGTGTTTAAAATAGGGATTCTAGGGCTTTGCTTACATGGTTTGCCAAGAAAAATCTAGGCATGTATGTGGTCCGATCAGACCACATTTTGAACCCTCTTGGATGCCCATGTGCGATCGGACATAACGGGCTGCTGCTGGCTATGAGCCTCGGAGGCACAAGGCGCGCCAGGCGCCTGGACACTCGGACCGTGGGGTGCGCATCCTCTCGATCGCGCCATGTCCGATCGGGCATACCGTGGACGGCTTGGTGCTGGGCTCGCACGGATGCAAGGCTAAACATCTCCTCGGTCAGGCTGTGTCCGATCGGACCACACCCAATCTCCTAGGCTTCGGCCTTCTTTCCTATCTTTCAAATGCATACCCAATCCTTTGGCATGCATACTCACACGCATAGGGAATTTAGCTTCATAGGAAAACCCCAAAAATTTCCATTTACATAAACTTTAATAACTTCCAACACCTCAAGTTCTTTTTAGGCACTCTTGGGCACTAAGATTATTTTTTCCCTTGTGTGCTATCTTTTTATAACTTAGACAAACTTTTCTAAGTATAAAAATAAATTTTATTCTTGGTGAATTTTTTCTGTATGGTTACTCACCTCCCCATGTATTATTCAATTTTGTAGATGAATCGCTCTGACTATAGGGGAGGTGACAATCATATGGACTCCGATACATCCGTCCCGCAATCAGTCGAGACTCCTCTAAATAGAGATTCCTCTCCAAACTCGTCCACCGGTTGTACTCCAGAGGACCGCCTTCGCTGCTTCAAGCAGATCCTCCCTCGCTCAGCCTTGTATCTCCTCCACGAGGAACAGTTCCTTCAACAAGTTTCTCAGTCGACGATGAGGGTGAAACAATCCAATAGACTACCTCAGGAACATGATCCACAGGTTGCCCGCAGGGCGGTGCAGAAGGTGGTAAAACGCAGTCACGCCCGCACTGCCACAACTTAAGACAAACCTTCTCAGAAATTTGCTACCGCGATCTAGGACTTGGCTGTTCAGAAACCACGCAAGGAGGGAGAAGAAGAACACTCCTGATTCATTGCCGAATCTTCAAAGCTTAATCCCACGTTGTTCCAAAAACACATTGAAGCTTTAAGCCTAAGCGAGGCAAACGTGATATGTACGAGCTCTCACCAAAGAGCCAATAGGCCCGGTGGAACAAACTGCGCCTGGTCCAGGAACCATGTGCACGCCGGAGAGACACTCCCACTACACCCATATTTCCGGTCTGTAGCGGATTACTTCAATGTTTCCCCATTCCAGATCGCACCGAATGGGATCCAGGCACTCTCTGCGTTGTACATCCTCTACTTCCTGCATGGTTGGGACGAGCCCACCCCTCATGAGGTGCACTACTTGTTTGACCTTAGGACCAATCCTTCCCACAACAACACGGGTTTCTTCCACTTCTATCATAGGAATAGGGGGATTACATATCTCAATGGTATCTCCCACAAATCGAACCCCGGGAAGTATCACAAAGAATATTTCCTTACATCGGACATTGAGGCCAACAACTTGGCCTTTACACGTGCGGGTCCATTCGAGATACCATTGCCTACTAAGGGGATGTTTGAGCGGGCCAAGAAGTTGGCTAGCATGAGTCTTAGGGAGAAAGATGTGAAAAAATTGGTCACTTTGGACCTCCTTCAGATGGTGGGCCTGGTGCACTGTGACCAAGATATGGCGGTGGAAAGTACCACCGGGGAGAACAACATGACTGATCAGTCCAACGCGGGAACGGAGCTCGTGACTGATCAGCTTTCTCCTGGACCTTCTCCGCTCTCTCGTAGACCTGGTGACCTGGTCATTAGGGAGCCTGAACCTCCGCGCAGATCTGCCATTCCTGCTCAACCCGGGAAAGGAAAGGCTATTCAGGTTGAGGAGGAACTCAGCTCATCCTCGGAAGAAGAGAATGAGTTCCTCGATCAGATCCATAACACAGGTAACACATGTCTAGTGAATATAGGAATATTTTTGATAATTTGGTGATTCGAGAGTAACAAAATTGTAGCATATACTTATGCATATTCTATTACGTTTATATCTCTAACAACTTTTGTGTTTTCCTCCTTTGCAGATCCAGACATGTTCAGACAGTGCGTTGCTTCTGCGCCAAAGAGGAAAGTTGGCGATGGAAGTGGCTCCATGCCACCGAGGAAGATTCAGAAGGTAGTACCGCCCAGTCAAGGGAGACAACCTCAGGGACCGACTACACTCCCGCCACTGACTCCCTCTTCACTTCCTTCCTCTGCGAGCTTAACTCCCACCCGCCTGCGTAGCTCGAGTGTGGTCCTTCGCACTGCCAGTGACTTAGGAAAAGGACTGCTTGAGGAGATCGACCATGATGCTTCAATGCTCCAAAATTCGAATCCTACCCTCGGCTTAGCGTTGAAGTCATCCTGAGAAGAGGGCTTGCTCAACTGATGAAGGTAGGTATTTTGTCCTAAGACAATTTGTTATTAATATTTTTGCTTGTAATAACCTTTCCTCTTTCATGCAGTCGCTTGTCACCATCAGTCATGCTCAGCTTCGAGCGGTGGATTACAAGGAGTTGATCAAGGTGCAAAACGATCAGCTGGAGGCCCGAGCTATGGTAGAGACTTGGAGTCTTTTTCTGAAGCCGTTAAAGTCTCTACCGTAGCTCGGGCCTCTAGTTGATCATTTTGCACCTTGATCAACTCCTTGTAATCCACCGCTCGAAGCTGAGCATGACTGATGGTGACAAGTGACTGCATGAAAGAGGAAATGTTATTACAAGCAAAAATATTAATAACAAATTGTCTTAGGACAAAATACCTACCTTCATCAGTTGAGCAAGCTCTCTTCTCAGGATGACTTCAACGCTAAGCCGAGGGTAGGATTCAAAGTTTTGGAGCATTGAAGCATCATGGTCGATCTCCTCAAGCAGTCCTTTTCCTAAGTCACTGGCAGTGCGAAGGACCTCACTCGAGCTACGTAGGCGGGTGGGAGTTAAGCTCGCAGAGGAAGGAAGTGAAGAGGGAGTCACTAGCGGGAGTGTAGTCGGTCCCTGAAGTTGTCTCCCTTGACTGGGCGATACTACCTTCTGAATCTTCCTCGGTGGCATGGAGCCACTTCCATCGCCAACTTTCCTCTTTGGCGCAGAAGCAACGCACTGTCTGAACATGTCTGGATCTGCAAAAGAGGAAAACACAAAAGTTGTTAGAGATATAAACGTAATAAAATATGCATAAGTATATGCTACAATTTTGTTACTCTCGAATCACCAAATTATCAAAAATATTCCTATATTCACTAGACATATGTTACTTGCGTTGAGGATCTGATCGAGGAACTCATCCTCGTCTTCCAAGGATGAGCTGAGTTCCTCCTCAACCTGAATAGCCTTTCCTTTCCAGGGTTGAACAGGAATGGCAGATCTGCACTGAGGTTCAGGCTCCCTAATGACCAGGTCACCAGGTCTACGAGAGAGCGGAGAAGGTCCAGGAGAAAGCTGATCAGTCACTAGCTCCGTGCCCGCATTGGACTGATCAGTCATGTTGTTCTCCCCGGTGGTACTTTCCACCGCCATATCTTGGTCACACGGCACCAGGCCCACCATCTGAAGGAGGTCCAAAGTGACCAATTTTTTCACATCCTTCTCCCTAAGACTCATGCTAGCCAACTTCTTGGCCCGCTCAAACATCCCCTTAGTAGGCAATGGTCGCTCGAATGGACCCGCACGTGTAAAGGCCAGGTTGTTGGCCTCAATGTCCGATGTAAGGAAGTATTCTTTGTGATACTTCCCGGGGTTCGATTTGTGGGAGATACCACTGAGATATGTAATCCCCCTATGCCTATGGTAGAAGTGGAAGAAGCCCGTGTTGTTGTGGGAAGGATTGGTCCTAAGGTCAAACAAGTAGTGCACCTCATGAGGGGTGGGCTTGTCCCAACCATGCAGGAAGTAGAGGATGTACAATGCAGAGAGAGCCTGGATCCCATTCGGTGCGATCTGGAATGGGGAAACATTGAATTAATCCGCTACAGACCGGAAATATGGGTGTAGCAGGAGTGTCGCTCCAGCGTGCACATGGTGCCTGGACCAGGCGCAGTATGTTCCACCGGGCCTATTGGCTCTATGGTGAGAGCTCGTACATATCACGTTTGCCTCGCTCAGGCTTAAAGCTTCAATGTGCTTTTGGAACAACGCGGGATTAAGCTTTGAAGATTCCGCAATGAACCAGGAAGGTTCTTCTTCTCCCTCCTTGCGTGGTTTCTGAACAACCAAGTCCTGGATCGCGGTAGCAAATTTCTGAGAAGGTTTTTCTGAAGTTGTGACAATGCGAGTGTGACTGTGCTTTACCACCTTCTGCACCGCCCTGCGGGCAACCTGTGGATCATGTTCCTGAGGAAGTCTGTTGGATTGTTTCACCCTCATCGTCGACTGAGAAACTTGTTGAAGGAACTATTCCTCGTGAAGGAGATACAAAGCTGAGCAAGGGAGAATCTGCTTGAAGCGGCGGAGGCGGTCCTCTGGAGTACAACCGGTGGACGAGTTTGGTGAGGAATCGCTATTTAGAGGAGTCTCGATTGATTGCGGGATGGATGTATCGGAGTCTGTATGGTTGTCACCTCCCCTATAGTCAGAGCGATTCATCTACAAAAATGAATAAAACATGGGGAGGTGAGTAACCATACAGAGAAAATTCAACAAGAATAAAATTTATTTTTATACTTAGAAGAGTTTATCTAAGTTATAAAAATATAGCACATAAGGAAAAATAATCTTAATGCCCAAGAGTGCCTAAATAGTACTTGAGGTGTTGAAAGTTATTAAAGTTTATATAAATGGAAATTTTTGGGGTCTTCCTATGAGACTAAATTCCCTATGCATGTGAGTGTGCATGCCAAAGGGTTGGGTATGCATTTGAAAGAAAGGAAAGAAGGCCGAAGCCTAAGAGATTGGGTGTGGTCCGATCGGACCACGTTATTGACTCTAGGAAGTGGCCTTGCCTAGTGCATCCGATCGAATGCCTAGACACGCCAAATACGCATGACCAAAGAGGCGTTCAGCAGCCGTGGGAAACCAAAGAAGCTGCCTCCGTGTGAGCCCAGCGTGAAGTCCCCCCAAGAGACCCGATCGGACGTAGCACACCCGAGGAGAGG
Organism: Humulus lupulus; assembly: GCF_963169125.1. NCBI lineage: Eukaryota > Viridiplantae > Streptophyta > Magnoliopsida > Rosales > Cannabaceae > Humulus > Humulus lupulus. Next base: position 63,221,384 of record NC_084796.1, read on the forward strand.
CGTGCCATGCGGTCCGAGTGGTGGCGTTCGAGCGTCCGAGCCCAACGTGTCCGATCGGACATGGGCAGTCAAATAATGGTAAGTGTGGAAACTTGCCTAGATTTCTCATTGGCCCGATCGGATATACTTGCTTGGCTCGTCCAAGGAGATGTGCACCTCGAGGTCCAAACGGGTGGTGTCCGAAGGCTTAGCGCATCTTACACCTCCAAGGGTCCTAGCTAGCAGTAACCCACCATGTCTGATCGGACATGGGCTCCCAAGGAGGATAAAAAGTGGTCTGATCGGACCACATACATGCCCAGATTTTTCTTGGCAAACCAAATGGGCAAAACCCTTGACTATACACTTTTCATACCTCAAACCCAAACTGTGTAAGCAAAGCCCTAGAATCCCTATTTTAAACACATTTCTTCATTCACACATACAAAAACAAGATCAAAGTATGGAAATGAAAAGTTTTTCTTATGTTCTTGAAAACCCATCATACTATCAAAAACCCCAAAACCCATACTCATATTCATGTCAAATTAGCCCATTTGTCTTGAAATTCCTATGAAATTAAAGGTAATTTTGGGTTACCCATACCACAAACACCATCAAGACAACAAGCTAACACATTGTACAAAGCATTCATAAGAACTTCAAGAACAAGCAAAGCTATGGGGAGTTTCGGCCATGGCATGGTTTTCCTAGAAATTTTTTGAAAAATTATAATAATGTAAAGGCATGGAAAAGAAGACTTACTCAAGGTTGGAGGACCTTTGGTTTGCTTGAAGATTGCTTGAAGATGAAGAGCTCTCCTTGAAGATTTTGGAATCGGCAAGGAGAAGAAAAATCTTGGGGATTTCAGCCAAAAGGGAAGGTTGAAGATGAGAGGTTTTTTAAAATGTGATTTTTGCTTGTGTGAAGAAAAGTGTGTAAAGTTGAGTTATTTAAAGGAAAAAAAAATGTGGGTTTTTTATTTACTTTTGGACCTTTGGCATTCTGGGACTGTTTTTTCTCTCCACGATCATGGGTAGTTTTTTGCAGTGATCGTGGGTCTGCTGCATGGAGATGAACAGTTATTATTTTTTATAATGACGTCAGCTGGAGAAAAAGTTTATTATGTGAATGTATCATATAATAAACTTGGGGGGAAAATGTTATCCCAAAAATTTGAAAAGGATGATGTGGCAATAAAATTGACACGTGGCATGAATTAGTTGGGTGATCTGGCTTAGCAGTAGCCTAATGCATCAGTTAAGCATTTGGACTGCTTGAGAGATGCCATAAAGTCAAATACACCCGAGGAGAATATTTGGGCTAAGGTGTGCTTGGCTCAGACCCCAGTTCGAAGAGCCCAAGTGTTTGTTTCAAACCCAAGTCCAAGGAGCTTAAAAGAGGGGTTTGGATTTTGGTTCGAGGGAAAAAAACAACAGGTCCGATCGGACCTTAGCTTGGGAAGCCTCTTAAATATTTGGCTCGGTGTGTCCGAGGTAAGCCTCTCAAGGTTTCCTAAGTGTTGGCTCGAACGTGTCCAAGGTAAGTAGCTAAGGAGAAGGAGTCCCATACAAGCCAAGAATTGAGACTTAGATTTTGGCCAAGGAGAGCCTACGCAATGTCCGATCGGACATGGTTGGAGGAGCCTAAAGCTTGCCTCGGACTTGACCAAGCTGAGATGCCAAGTGAAGTGCCTCGGACTTGTCCGAGGTGAGGTGCCAATGAGGATGGCTCGGACCACCTTGGTCCGAGGAGAAGGCCACAAGGTCCGATCGGACCTTGATTGGGGAAGGTATGCTCGGAGTTGTCCGAGGTGAGAAGCAAGAGGAAAATGCCTCGGACCACCTTTGTCCGAGGAGAGGGCAAGAGGTGCTTGGCTCGGACCACCTTGGTCCGAGGTGAAAGGCCAAGGGAGTTGGCTCGGACCACCTTGGTCTGAGGAGAGCCAAGCGTGCATCACCTTGAGCCAAGGAAAGCTTGGAGGAGTAATCAACATGCATGTGAGACTACGTCAAAATCCCCGGAACGACTTTAGCAAGAATCGGTCTGGGCACCCGAGAATCTCTCATTCCTCACTCAAATTGAGGAATCTGTTGTATTTTATATATTTTTTGTAATTTAAATATAAGATGAATAATAAAATATCCCTATCTAAAGGGGATATCATTTGAGTATCCCAGGCCTATAAATAAAGGGTTGGTGGGATCGTAAAAGGACTTTTGGAAAATTGAGAGTTAATCTGTGTTCTAGAGAGAGAAAGTGTGTTTTTCTTGAGAGAACCTTTTTTTTTGTATTCTGGAATATTTACACTAAGAAACTCAGTTGACACTGGTTCATCTGATCTTGAGTGTGAATACAGTAATAAAATCTCTAAGTGGATTAGGCTATTACCAACTATCGGGGCTGAACCACTATAAAATCCCGTGTTATTTACTTTTTGTAGATAAACTGTCTGTGTCGTTTTATTTCTCTTGAAGGCTATATCGTTTTTGACGTTCTCACGTTGTTGGCTAAAAACACAGTCAACATTTTGGTGCTTTCATTGAGAGCCTGAAGAGAAAGACAGACAGTCCCTGAAGTAATATGGCGCCTAAGAACACCACTCTTTCGGCGACCCGAGCAGAGATCTATCTAGCCAGTCATCAGGAGGTCCCTAATCGAAGACCCCCACCAATCAAGAAGGAGATGAGTAAGAGGGATAAGAACAAGTTCTGTCGTTTCCATGGAGACTATGGTCACGGCACGAATGAGTGTAATCACCTTAAGGATGAGATAGAGTTTCTCCTCCGGTCGGGGAAATTAAAAAAGTACAAAGCAGAAAAGACCCAGGGAGAGGGGAGCAACAATAATCCTGGTTTCAAGCGGCAACGGTCCCCACCTTTGCAACCTGAACCTGTGGACTTCACATTAGATACTATATGTGGAGGACCACATCTTGCTGGGGATAGCAACAAGGCGAGAGAGAGGTATGCTCGCACCCATCGTCATGAGTTGGATGCGGCATCCACCTCCGAGGTTATGACGGTGGAGGAGCGACCATCCAAGAACCCAAGGTATGAAAGTGAGTCCCTCATTTTCACTGAAGAAGATGCTAAACACGTGAGGTATCCTCACAATGACCCTCTTGTGGTGACAGTCCAAATAGCTAATATGTTGGAAATGTGCCCTGAAAGCATATGTAGTGGACATTGTTTTTATGAAATAAATAAATAAATTGAATTTGTTATGCATATATTTTATGGACTATATTATTCTATGATAATATTATGTAAATATCAGGAAAATTCCTAAGTTCAAGAATGTAATCTCAAACACGTATTAGTACGAGAGGATTGTGTTTGAGATAAATGAACTTGAATAGTTCGCAGTAAAATAAAGTTATGGAATCTTTAGATTAATTACTGCAAGTACGGTCCACTAGTATTATGAATACATGTGATCTAGATCCGGATCACTAGTGTGGTAGGACACTTTAGTGGAGGTGCTTTATATATTAGAGAATATATAGAACTGGACCAGATATGTTTATTAATGCTTAGTTAAATACCGTTTCGAAGTATTAATTAAATATATCAACTGATGATCATATACAAATAGATCTTAATCCTGAGGTTACTATGAACTCCTGTTTATGTTATATGAGTTCTTTGATTCACTTGTTAGGGTCTGTCAGAATGATCAGGCTAAAAACTTTTGTTTTGGGAACTCATTAATATAGATGGCTGGGGACATAGTATTCAGATATGGAATCTATACCTTTTCGCAAGAGATTGAATGATGGTTCTCTTAAGGGTTGACTTTTGGGACTGAAAGGTTATTGAGCTCAAATTCATAATTTAGTTATGAATTAACCCTCACTAGTAGAGTCAATGGTACTTAAGGAAACAAGACATAATTAAAAGGGTAAAACGGTAATTTTATTCCCGATTAATTATGAACCATTATTAAAGGGTCAAGTTGTATGCAATGATTATATCAATGGACGCTTTATGATTATAAAGTACTCAGTAAATGAAATGTCTATAATTACAAGAGTGCAGTCTCATATTTATAGTGGAATAATCATGAGATTAATAAATTAAGATTATTTAATTAAAGAGTTTAATTGATAATCTCAAATTTATTGGAGCTTGGAATTATAGGTCCATAGGTCCCCATAGCGGCTCTATCAATACTGTTCAAGGTAAGAGTTAAAATGAAGGGAAAATAGTTTAAAGACATATTTAGGAAGAAATTTGTTCTTTAGGCCAAATATGCAATTATATGATAATGGTGATTAATTAATTAATTACAAATTAGTTGTAGTTAACCAAATTAATTAATATTTAATTATTATATAATTTTCGAAATTATACTAAATAATTAAATTAAATTTCAAAATTTAATTAAATAATTAATTAATTGTAATTTTCGAAATTATGATTAATTAAATATTTATTTTCAAAAATTTGGGTTTAATTAATTAGTAGAATTAATTAAATATCTTTATTTGAGTGGGAGATGATAATCTGATAAGTTCAAATTGGATTTGAATTTAAAAGATTGATATTTATTCAAATAATTAATTATATTTGATAATTAATTAAAAAGATAGTTAATTTGAATTAGCTATCAGGTTGTTAGATCTTATTTGACAAAGAAATTTGAACAAATAATTAAATAAAATTTGAAAAACTAATATCCCTAGAAATTAGGAAGCTACACGTTTACACACAGTCCATAGACTGTGTGTGGCGTGTAGAGCAGTATTTTTTCAGGGATGGGATTTTCAATTTTATTTGTTTAATTAATTAATTAATGGATAATTCAAAAATTGTTTTTTGGATTTTTTCATTAATGGAATAATTAATTAATTAAAAAGTAAATTGTAAAATGGTTACATATTTATTTTTTAAATTTTGAATATTTTCTGTTAAGTAAGACTGATCAGATTATTATTCAAAAGAAGAGAAGTGAGTGTGAGACAACTCAGATTATTCGCTCTGTGAAAAATAGAACGATAGTTTTCTCTCTCCCTGAAAATAAAGAACCAATTCTCAGGCCTATTCTCTTGATCTCATGAGTTGAGTACATCAAGAAGAATCACAAATAAACTGTCCTTCATTCTCTAAGTGCCCACACATTTCTTGAGGTGTAGAGAACGCTTTGGAAGATCTTGGTGTGAGTACGTGGGAGCGGCTTGGATAGGAAGATCGTTCTAAATACGAAAAGATAGCAAGGACACTTGATAGGCTTCAAGAGGTATGATTTCTATTAGTATCTTGTTTATGATTAATGTATGTATATTAATGGATCCGCATATTTAAAGGTAGTTTAAATATGTTACAAAATTTTTGTTGTACACTGGGCCAACCATACCACCTTTCCGCTGCGTATTAGGAAACTCGTTCCTAACATAATATGAAGGTGAAAAGATGTCTGGTTGATACGGGAAGCTTCGTGAACATTATTTATAAGTCCTCTTTTGAAAAGATGAAGCTATCCATCAATGACTTGAAGCCTTGCTCTCACGTCATTTATGGGTTTACTGGAGAAGGACTATCACCAGCTGGGACAATCAAGTTACCAGTCACGACGGGGGAAGCTCCCAAGCATGAAACCGTGATGACTGAGTTTTTGATTGTTGACTGCCCGTCCGCCTATAATGTGGTTATTGGCCAACCACTACTCACCAACTTGCATGTGATAGTTTCAATTTGGCACCTATCTATGAAGTTCCCGACCAGCGCTGGCATAGGCTGTGTCCAAGGAGACCAAAGGGAGGCTAGGGAGTGCTATAATGCCTCGGTAGCTAAGGCGAAAAAAGGTGCCAAGGAGAACAACATGATTGTATGTGTTGAAAGAGAGGAGGTGGATGAGATGGATGTAGACGAGAGTCTTGTAGTAGTGAACGATGAAGAGATGTTAGAGGAGTGTGGCCAGAAGAACACTCCTAATTTGAAAGAGCAGAAGACCCCATCCAGTGATGAAGTCACCAAATAGGGCGTTGCCCAAAGCGAGGGAAGAGATTTTGATCCTCGCTTTGGGGATTATGAAAGTGATGTGGGACCGTCCGAGGAGTTAGAGGAGGTCCCTATAGATGAGAAGGACCCGATGAGAGGGGTCAAGATTGGAAAGAAGTTGAAAGATGAGGTGAGAGTACAGCTGATAGAATTCTTGCGAAGGAATCAAGATGTCTTCGCCTGGTCTCACAAGGATATGGTGGGTATCTCACCAACTGTGATCAGCCACATGCTCAACGTGGATGAAAGATATCCAGCAGTACAGCAGAAGAGGAGATTGCTTGACAAGGATCGAGCAAAGGCTCTTAAGGAGGAAGTAGAGCGATTGAAGGAGAATGGGTTTATCAGAGAGGCATACTACCCAGCTTGGGTTTCAAACCCAGTGTTGGTGCCCAAACCCAATGGAAAGTGGAGGACCTGTGTAGATTTTACTGATCTGAATAAAGCATGCCCAAAGGATTGCTTTCCTTTACCGAGAATAGACCAGTTAGTAGATGCAACCTCTGGTCACAAGACCTTGTCCTTCATGGATGCGTATTCGGGGTTCAACCAGATCAACATGCATCCTCCTGATGAAGAGCATACCAGCTTCCGAACAGATATAGGGCTATACTGCTATAAAGTCATGCCCTTCGGATTAAAGAATGCAGGAGCTACCTACCAGAGCTTGGTGAATGGTATGTTTCGTGACTTAATCGGCAAGAGCATGGAAGTATACGTAGACGATATGCTGGTGAAGTCAAAGGAAGCTGAGGGGCACGTGGGAGACTTAGAGGAGTGCTTTGCAATATTGAGGAAGTATAACATGAAGTTAAACCCCCTCAAGTGTTCATTTGGAGTGGGTTCTGGAAAATTCCTTGGGTTTATTGTTAACTCCCGAGGAATAGAGGCAAACCCAGAGAAGATCAAGGATCTCATAGAGATGAAGTCTCTGACGAGAATAAAGGATGTGCAAAGCTTGACTGGGCGGATAGCGGCTCTAAGCAGGTTCGTTTCGAAATCAATGGACAAGTACGTCCCGTTTGTTAACCTGCTTAAAGGAGGCAAGAAGTTTGAGTGGACCGCAGAGTGTGAACAAGCTTTCCAGGCGATAAAGGAGCATTTGGCCCAACCTCCTGTTCTTTCCAAGCCAGTTGATGGAGAAGACCTATTTATGTATCTAGCAGTCATGGAGCACGCTGTTAGTGCTGCCTTAGTACGTGAGGAGGATAAGGTGCAGCACCCAGTATATTATGTTAGCAAGCGATTGATAGGAGCGGAGTCCCGGTACCCCATGATCGAGAAGTTGGCTTACTGCTTGGTACTTGCATCACGAAAGTTGCGGCCATACTTCCAGGCACACCCCATCAAGGTCCTTACTGACCAGCCTCTTCGCCAAGTTTTACAGAAGCCGGAGTCGTCTGGTCGTCTACTTAAATGGGCGGTTGAGCTAGGCCAATTTGAAATCAAGTACCAACCAAGGACTGCTATTAAAGGTCAAGCTTTAGCAGATTTCATCGCTGAATGTACCGAAATCGCTGAGGTCTCCGACGAGCAAGAAGGTGTTACTGGGCAGAAAGAAGAAATTCCTACTTGGCAACTTTTTGTTGATGGGTCGTCAAATGAGCACCATTCAGGAGCTGGGATAATATTAGTCACACCAGAGAAGCACTGAATTCATTGTGCGCTAAGATTCGGATTTAATGCTTCTAACAATGAGGCGGAGTATGAGGCCCTTTTAGCAGGCTTGCGACTGGCTAGAGATGTATGTTCCCGATTGGTGGAAATAAACAGTGATTCACAATTGGTGGTCTATCAAGTATTGGGGGAATACCAGGCAAGGGGCCTACGCATGGACGCATACTTAAACAAAACCAAAGATTTGTTAGCCCAGTTTGAGGAGTATACCATCAAGCTAGTACCACGAGGGCAGAATTCCAATGCCGATGCTCTAGCAAAGCTTGCTAGTACAAAGGACGCCGAAACTCTGAATATAGTACCGGTAGAATAATTAGCGGAGCCGAGCATTGATAAACAAGAAGCCATGCCGATCATGATAGCCGATACCTAGATGACTCCCATCATTGCTTACCTTGAGCAAGGGACCCTCCCAGACGGTCGTAATGAAGCAAGGAAGGTTATGAGGCAAGCTGCTAGATACACCATGGTAGATGGAGTGTTGTATAGGAGAGGGTATTCCCTACCTATACTCAGGTGCATAACACCCGACCAATCAAAGAGCATACTAGCTGAGGTGCATGAGGGGTTTTGTGGAGATCATGCTCGGGGGCAGAGTCTATCTAAAAAGATCTTGAGGCAAGGATTTTTCTGGCCTACCATGAACGAGGACTCTATGGAATACGTGAGGAGGTGTGACAAATGCCAAAGATTTTCTAAAGTACCCAGAGCGCCCCCAAATGTCTTGAAACAAATGCAAAGTCCATGGCCTTTTGCGGTGTGGGGTATTGATCTGATCGGGAAGTTGCCCAAAGGAAAAGGAGGAGTGCAGCTTGCAGTGGTCGCGGTAGATTATTTTACTAAGTGGACTGAAGCCGAGCCATTGGCCACAATCACATCGAAGAAAGTATTGGACTTTGTGGTTAAGAACATAATATGTCGCTATGGTCTGCATAAGAAGATAGTGTCTGACAATGGCACCCAATTTGACAGCGACATATTTACTGATTTTTGCACTCGGCATGGCATCACCAAAAGTTTCTCCTCGGTAGCCCATCCTCAAGCCAATGGGCAGGTTGAAGCGGTAAACAAAACATTGAAGGACACTCTAAAAAGCGCCTGGAGCAAGCTAAGGGTGCTTGGGCAGAAGAGTTACCAGAGGTCCTTTGGTCATATAGGACTACTGCTCGGACGGCAACTGGTCATACCCCATTCTCTTTGGCATATGGGTATGAGGCCATGCTACCTGTGGAGATAGATCCATCATCTCATAGAAGGACCATGTACAACCAAGAGGAGAACCATCAGTTGTTAGCAGAATCATTGGACTTCCTCGAAGAGAGAAGAGAGGAGGCAAGGCTAAGAGTTGCTGCTCATCAGCAAAAAGTAGCACGCTACTTCAATTCCAGAGTGCGAGATTGAAAGTTCCAGGTCGGAGATTTGGTCCTCAGAAAGGTGTTTGTAAGAAACCCAGCAGCTGGTGTGCTAGGACCAAACTAGGAAGGGCCGTATCAAATTGAGCAAGTCTTACCGCCTGGCACCTACAAGCTTGCTCAGTTGAATGGAGAGCTGATCAGGAACTACTGGAATGGCGAGCACTTGAGAAAATATTTTCAATAAATACTGCTTGCAGAGTAGTAGCTTTGTATCAAGTGCGTAACTTGTTATTTAAGTTTTTTGTTTGTGAACTGGTTATTTGCTACCCAGTCACATTATTTTGAACAATGTTACTTTGTTTAGAACTCGTTGTTAGACACGTTTTGTCACTTATTATTACGAGTAATAAAAGAGACCACGCGCAGCGTGGTCGAATCTTGCTACAAATTTTGCATATGTGTTGATTATTCTTGCTTGGCAGTGTTCAACTGTCATAATGATTTAAACAAAACAGGTCTTCTAAAAACTAAGTGTAAATATATATGGGACAGTGATCAACTGGTCGGTATCACGATGTGAAGGACCAACGTTTAAATAATGTTTTTGTAGTGGTAAACTACTGAAATATCTTCGTATATTTTATGTGTTTCACGAGTAGCAACCACTCGGACAAATTCGATCAAGTAGCAAGTGATCAAGGATTTATCAACCCTCAATCACTTGGGGGGCACATAGAGTATACTGGGTTCACTTCAACACAGGCAATAAGAGCACGAGCAAGTATATCTGTTTTTGGGTTGACTTGTAAGATTGGAAGTCTAAAAAGGCCATTAAGCTAACTTGTTTAACAAAGCTTGAGTAACTTAGAATTTTTAAAATTTTAAGTTAGAAATAGATATTCGTGTAATGATAAAATTTATGCTCATAAAAAGTTAGAGCAATAAGAGCATGAGGAAGTATATTTAGTATGGACTTATGGAATGATAAAAATTTCTAAGTTAGAAAACTAAATACTCATGTGAAATTTGAGGCATCTAGGAACTTTACTATTCACAATAAAGACTTAAAAGCTTAGAGTTAGTCACAAAAGAAAAAAGTAAAGTGCTAAGTGTCAAAATAGCTCACTAGTCCGAGCAACAATATACAAAGTAAAGCAAACTATGATAGACTATGCTAAGGAGTCACTGGCATGCATCTCTTGTGGGTTGATCAACCACTTCCTAGGCTTCGGCTGCTCCTCTTGCTCGGAATGATAAGGCAGAGGAGGCGGGAGCAGGTGCAGGAGGATTGGCAGCATCTTCAGCAGCCCATGCTTCGCATCTGGCAAGCTCTTCTGCCTGAACCTCCTTGGTCAAAAAGTCGAGATTGAGAGGTTTGTTCAGCTTCCAGACCTGATAAAAGGAATCGAAGCTGGCCTCCTCAAAGCGAATTAAATCAAGCTCCTTTTCTTGTTTCAACTCTTCATTTTCGCTAATCAGTCTCTCATTATCCCGAGCCAGCTTCTCCAGTTGGGCTGTCAAGGAATTGTTGTTTTGAACCTGCTGCTGATTCTCCTCAGAAAGTTTCCTGAGAGACTCATCCCGTTCGGCTACGGTTTTTTCTGCCTGCTCCAACTTAGATTTGGAGTCTTTTTCTGAAGCCGTTAAAGTCTCTACCGTAGCCCGGGCCTCCACTAGTTGATCGTTTGGCACCTTGATCAACTCCTTGTAATCCACCGCTCGAAGCTGAGCATGACTGATGGTGACAAGTGACTGCATGAGAGACAAAAGGTTATCACAAGCAAAAATATTAATAACAAATTGTCTTAGGACAAAATATCTACCTTCATCAGTTGAGCAAGCCCTCTTCTTAGGACGACTTCAACGCTAAGCCGAGGGTAGGATTGGAAGTTTTGGAGCATTGAAGCGTCATGGTCGATCTCCTCAAGCAGTCCTTTTCCTAAGTCATTGGCAGCGCGAAGGACCTCACTCGAGTTACCCAGGCGGGTGGGAGTTAAGCTCGCAGAGGAAGGAAGTGAAGAGGGAGTCAGTGGCGGGAGTGTAGTCGGTCCCTGAGGTTGTCTCCCTTGACTAGGCGGTACTACCTTCTGAATCTTCCTCGGTGGCATGGAGCCACTTCCATCGCCAACTTTCCTCTTTGGCGCAGAAGCAACGCACTGTCTGAACATGTCTGGACCTGCAAAAGAGGAAAACACAAAAGTTCTTAGAGATATAAACATAATAGAATATGCATAAGTATATGCTACAATTTTGTTACTCTCGAATCACCAAAATATCAAAAATATTCCTCCTCAACCTGAATAGCCTTTCCTTTCCCGGGTTGAGCAGGAATGGTAGATCTGCGCTGAGGTTCAGGCTCCCTAATGACCAGGTCACCAGGTCTACGAGAGAGTGGAGAAGGTCCAGGAGAAAGCTGATCAGTCACTAGCTCTGTGCCTGCGTTGGACTGATTAGTCATGTTGTTCTCCCCAGTGGTACTTTTCACCGCCATATCTTGGTCACACGGCACCAGGCCCACCATCTGAAGGAGGTCCAAAGTGACCAATTTTTTCACATCCTTCTCCCTAAGACTCATGCTAGCCAACTTCTTGGCCTGCTCAAACATCCCCTTAGTAGGCAATGGTCGCTCGAATGGACCCGCACGTGTAAAGGCGAAGCTGTTGGCCTCAATGTCCGATGTAAGGAAGTATTCTTTGTGATATTTCCCGAGGTTCGATTTGTGGGAGATACCATTGAGATATGTAATCCCCCTATGCCTATGATAGAAGTGGAAGAAGCCCGTGTTGTTGTGGGAAGGATTGGTCCTAAGGTCAAACAAGTAGTGCACCTCATGAGGGGTGGGCTCGTCCCAACCATGCAGGAAGTAAGGGATGTACAACGCAGAGAGTGCCTGGATCCCATTCGGTGCGATCTGGAATGGGGAAACATTGAAGTAATCCGCTATAGATCGGAAATATGGGTGTAGCGGAAGTGTCGCTCCGGTGTGTACATGGTGCCTGGACCAGGCGCAGTATGTTCCACCAGGCCTATTGGCTCTTTGGTGAGAGCTCGAACATATCACGATTGCCTCGCTCAAGCCTAAAGCTTCAATGTGTTTTTGGAACAACGCGGGATTAAGCTTTGAAGATTCGGCAATGAATCAGGAGGGTTCTTCTTCTCCCTCCTTGCGTGGTTTCTGAACAACCAAGTCCTGGATCGTGGTAGCAAATTTCTGAGAAGGTTTTTCTGAAGTTGTGGCAGTGCGGGCGTGACTGCGCTTTACCACCTTCTGCACCGCCCTGCGGGCAACCTGTGGATCATGTTCCTGAGGAAGTCTGTTGGATTGTTTCACCCTCATCGTCGACTGAGAAACATGTTGAAGGAACTATTCCTCGTGAAGGAGATACAAAGCTGAGCGAGGGAGAATCTCCTTGAAGCGGCGGAGGCGGTCCTCGGGAGTGCAACCGATGGACGAGTCTGATGAGGAATCGCTATTTAGAGGAGTCTCGATTGATTGCGGGACGGATGTATCGGAGTCCTTATGATTGTCACCTCCCCTATAGTTAGAGCGATTCATCTACAAAAATGAATAAAACATGGGGAGGTGAGTAACCATACAGAAAAAATTCACCAAGAATAAAATATATTTTTATACTTAGAAAATTTGTCTAAGTTATAAAAAGATAGCACACAAGGGAAAAAATAATCTTAGTGCCCAAGAGTGCCTAAAAAGTACTTGAGGTGTTGGAAGTTATTAAAGTTTATGTAAATGGAAATTTTTGGGGTTTTCCTATGAAGCTAAATTCCCTATGCGTGTGAGTATGCATGCCAAAGGATTGGGTATGCATTTGAAAGATAGGAAAGAAGGCCGAAGCCTAGGAGATTGGGTGTGGTCCGATCGGACCACATTATTTACTCTAGGAGGTGGCCTAGCCTACTGCATCCGATCAGATGCCTAGGCACGCTAAATAAGCATGACCAAAGAGGCGTTCAGCAGGGAGCTGCCTTCGTGCGAGTCCCATGCAAGCCAAGAATTGAGACTTAGATTTTGACAAGGAGAGCCTACACAATGTCCGATCGGACATAGTTGGGAGATGCTAAAGGAGAGTGCCTCGGACCACCTTCGTCCGAGGAGAAGGCAAGAGAAGGTTGGATCGGACCACCTTGGTCCGAGGAGAAGGCCACAAGGTCCGATCGGACCTTGATTGAAGGAGGTAGGCTCGGGCTTACCCGGGGAGAGAGGCCAAGGGAGTTGGCTCGGGCCACCTTGGTCCGAGGAGAGCCAGGCATGCATGACCTTTGGTCCGAGGAGAGCCATGCATATATCACCTTGGTCCAATGAAAGCTTGAAGGAGTAACCAACATGCATGTGAGACTACGTCAAAATCCCCAGAACGACTTCAGCAAGAATTGGTCTAGGCACCCGGGAATCTCTCATTCCTCACTTAAATTGAGGAATCAGTTGTATTTTAAATATTTATTGTAATATAAATATAAGATGAACAATAAAATATCCCTATCTAAAGGGGATATCAGTTGAGGATCCCAGACCTATAAATAGAGGGTTAGGAGGATTGTAACGGGACTTTTTGGGCAAATTAAGAGTTAATCTGTGTTCTAGAGAGACAAAGTGTGTTTTTCTTGAGAGAACCCTTTTTTGTATTCTGGAATATTTACACTAAGAAACTCAGTTGACACTGGTTCATCTGATCTTGAGTGTGAGAACAGTAATAAAATCTCTAAGTGGATTAGGCTATTACCGACTATCGGGGCTGAACCACTATAATATCTCGTGTTATTTACTTTTTGTTGATAAACTGTCTGTGTCGTTTTATTTCTCTTGAAGGCTATATTGTTTTTGACGTTCTCACGTCGTTCGCTTTTGGCAAATTTTGATGTTGACTGCATTTTTAGCCAACGACGTGAGAACGTCAAATACGACAAGCCTTCAAGAGAATTTAAATGACACAGACGGTTTAATAAAGAAAATAAAGAACACACAAGAGATTTTATAGTGGTTCAGCCCCGATTGTCGGTAATAGCCTAATCCACTTAGAGTTGTGATTTATAGATCTGTACTCAAGATCAGATGGACTGAGCCAACTGAGTTTCTCCAGTACAGATTACAAAGATACAAGAATTCTTTCAAATGGCAGCACTTTCTCTCTCTAGAATACTCAGACCCAAGTTTTCTCTCTCTAGAATACTCAGACCCAAATTTTCTCTCTCTAGAAAGAAGAAGCAGAAGAAGCCCCTCTCTCATCCCATAAGCCCTCTATATATAGGCTTAGGGTCATACATACGGTATCCCCTAGAACCGGGATATTTTATTATATTTATTACATTTAAATTACAAAGAAACATTCAAAATTCAAAATGTAACAAATCCCCCATTTGTGGGAAGAATGAGAGATTCCCGCATATCTTGTTGAAGTTGTTTCTGGGAATCTTGACTTAGTCTCCTCTAGCTAGTTGATCCACCTCTTACTGACCACCCATGCAAGTGCTGGTCGAACATGTGCATGGTGGTAGGACAAACATTTGTTGGTCGGACGTGCATGGTGGTAGGACATGCACGGTGGTAGGACATGCACTTCTCTCCTCTAACATGGCACTCTCCTCTAGCATACCATGTTTCTCCTCGGACCAAATCCTTGGGGTCTCCTAGGACCACCCCATTGGGGTCTCCTAGGACCACTCTCTTGAGTTCTCCTCGGATGCACTCTCCTTAGCTCTCCTAGGATGCACTTTCCTTAGCTCTCCTAGGATGCGTTCTCCTTAGCCTCCTAGGATGCATTCTCCTTAGCCTCTTAGGATGCATTCTCCTTAGCCTCTTAGGATACACTCTCCTTAGCTCTCCTAGGATGCATTCTCCTTAGCCTCCTAGGATGCATTCTCCTTAGCTTTTTAGGATACACTCTCCTTAGCTCTCCTAGGATGCATTCTCCTTAGCCTCCTAGGATGCACTTTCCTTAGCTTTCCTCGGACCAAGGTGCACTTGGCTTGGTTATGACATCTTTCAAGCAGTCCAAATTCTTCGTCAGTCTACCGGGTCACTTTATCACAACTCTGAGGAGTCAATGTATTTATTGACTATTAATGTGTCTTTTACTGATCATGCACTGCCACTTGTCACCTTTATTGCCACATTATTGATCTCCAATTTTTGGGTATAACATTTGAAGGCTAAATTCTCTTGAAGGCTCCTTGGACCAAGGTGGTCCGAGCCTACCTTCTCTTGCCTTCTCCTCGGATCAAGGTGGTCCGAGGCACTCTCCTTTAGCATCTCCCAACTATGTCCGATCGGACATTGTGTAGGCTCTCCTTGTCAAAATCTAAGTCTCAATTCTTGGCTTGCATGGGACTCCTTCTCGTTAGCTACTTACCCTTGGACACACCCGAGCCAAATACTTGAGAGGCTCCTCAAGCTAAGGTCCGATCGGACCTGCCGCTTTTGTCCCTAGAGCCAAAATCCAAACCCCTCTTTTAAGCTCCTTAGACTTGGGTTTGAAACCAACACTTGGGCTCTTCGAACTGGGGTCTGAGCCAAGCACACCTTAGCCCAAATATTCTCCTCGGGTGTATTTGACTTTATGGCATCTCTCAAGCAGTCCCAATGCTTAACTGATGTATTGGGCTACGCCTAAGCCAGATCACCCAACTAACTCATGCTACGTGTCAATTTTATTGCCGCATCATCCTTTTCAAATTTTTGGGATAACATTTGCCCCCCAAGTTTATTATATGATACATTCATATAATAAACTTTTTCTCCAGCTGACGTCATTATAAAAAATAATAACTGTTCATCTCCATGCAGCAGACCCACGATTACTGCAAAAAACCACCCATGATCGTGGAGAGAAAAATAGTCCCAGAATGCCAAAGGTTCAAAAGTAAATAAAAAACCCACTTTTTTCCCTTTAAATAACCCAACTTTACACAATCTTCTTCACACAAGAAAAAATCACATTTTCAAAAACCTCTCATCATCTTCCTTCCCTTTTGGCCGAAATCCCCAAGATTTTTCTTCTCCTTGCCGATTCCAAAAACTTCAAGGGGAGCTCTCCATCTTCAAGCAATCTTCAAGCAAACCAAAGGTCCTCCAACCTTGACTAAGTCTTCTTTTCCATGGCTTTGCATTGTTATAATTTTTCAAAAAATTTCTAGGAAAACCATGCCATGGCTGAAACTCCCCATAGCTTTGCTTGTTCTTGAAGTTCTTATGAATGCTTTGTACAATGTGTTAGCTTGTTGTCTTGATGATGTTTGTGGTATGGGTAACCCGAAATTACCTTTAATTTCATAGGAATTTCAAGACAAATGGGCTAATTTGACATGAATATGAGTATGGGTTTTGGGGTTTTTGATAGTATGATGGGTTTTCAAGAACATAAGAAAAACTTTTCATTTCCATAATTTGATCTTGTTTTTGTATGTGTGAATGAAGAAATGTGTTTAAAATAGGAATTCTAGGGCTTTGCTTACACGGTTTGCCAAGAAAAATCTGGGCATGTATGTGGTCCGATCGGACCACATTTTGAACCCTCTTGGATGCCCATGTCCGATCGGACATAACGGGCTGCTGCTGGCTATGAGCCTCGGAGGCACAAGGCGCGCCAGGCGCCTGGACACTCGGACCGTGGGGTGCCCATCATCTCGATTGCGCCATGTCCGATCAGGCGTACCGTGGATGGCGTGGTGCTGGGCTCGCACGAATGCAAGGCTGAATGTCTCCTCGGTCAGGCTGTGTCCGATCGGACATCTTGTGAATTGCTTGGTGCTGGGCTCGCACGGAGGCAGCTTCCTTGGTTTCCCACGGCTGCTGAACGCCTCTTTGGTCATGCGTAATTAGCGTGTCTAGGCATCCGATCGGATGCAGTAGGCTAGGCCACCTCCTAGAGTAAATAACGTGGTCCAATCGGACCACACCCAATCTCCTAGGCTTCGGCCTTCTTTCGTATCTTTCAAATGCATACCCAATCCTTTGGCATGCATACTCACACGCATAGGGAATTTAGCTTCATAGTAAAACCCCAAAAATTTCCATTTACATAAACTATAATAACTTCAACACCTCAAGTACTTTTTAGGCACCTTTGGGCACTAAGATTATTTTTTCCCTTGTGTGCTATATTTTTATTACTTAGACAAACTTTTCTAAGTATAAAAATAAATTTTATTCTTAGTGAATTTTTCTATATGGTTACTCACCTCCCCATGTTTTATTCATTTTTGTAGATGAATCGCTCTGACTATAGGGAAGGTGACAACCATACGGACTCCGATACATCCACCCCGCAATCAATCGAGACTCCTCTAAATAGAGATTCCTCTCCAAAGTCGTCCACCGGTTGTACTCCAGAGGACCGCCTTCGCTGCTTCAAGCAGATCCTCCCTCGCTCAGCCTTGTATCTCCTCCACGAGGAACAGTTCCTTCAACAAGTTTCTCAGTTGATGATGAGGGTGAAACAATCCAATAGACTTCCTCAGGAACATGATCCACAGGTTGCCCGCAGGGCGGTGCAGAAGGTGGAAAAGTGCAGTCACACTTGCACTGCCACAGCTCCAAAAAAACCTTCTCAGAAATTTGCTACCGCGATCCAGGACCTGGCTGTTCAGAAGCCTCGTAAGGAGGGAGAAGAAGATCCTTCCTGGTTCATTGTTGAAGCTTCAAAACTTAATCCCCCGCTGTTCCAAAAACACATTGAAGCTTTAGGCTTGAGCGAGGCAAACGTGATATGTCCGAGCTCTCATCAAAGAGCCAATAGGCCTGCTGAAACACTCTGCGCCTGGTCCAGACATCATGTGCACGCCGGAGCGACACTTCCGCTACACCCATATTTCCGGTCTGTAGCGGATTTCTTCAATGTTTCCCCATTCCCTATCGCACCGAATGGGATCCAGGCACTCTCTGTGTTGTATATCCTTTACTTCCTGCATGGTTGGGACGAGCCCACCCCTCATGAGGTGCACTACTTGTTTGACCTTAGGACCAATCCTTCCCACAACAACACGGGCTTCTTCCACTTCTACCATAGGCATAGGGGGATTACGTATCTCAATGGTATCTCTCACAAATCGAACCCCGGGAAGTATCACAAAGAATATTTCCTTACATCGGACATTGAGGCCAACAACTTGGCCTTTACACGTGCGGGTCCATTCGAGCGACCATTGCCTACTAAAGGGATGTTTAAGCGGGCCGAGAAGTTGGCTAGCATGAGTTTTAGAGAGAAGGATGTGAAAAAATTGGTCACTTTGGACCTCCTTCAGATGGTGGGTCTGGTGCCGTGTGACCAAGATCTGGCGGTGGAAAGTACCACCGGGGAGAACAACATGACTGATCAGTCCAACGCGGGCACGGAGCGGGTGACTGATCAGCTTTCTCCTGGACCTTCTCTGCTCTCTCGTAGACCTGGTGACCTGGTCATTAGGGAGCCTGAACCTCAGCGTAGATCTGCCATTCCCGTTCAACCCGGGAAAGGAAAGGCTATTCAGGTTGAGGAGGAACTCAGCTCATCCTCGGAAGACGAGGATGAGTTCCTCGATCAGATCCTCAACGCAGGTAACATATGTCTAGTGAATATAGGAATATTTTTGATAATTTGGTGATTCGAGAGTAACAAAATTGTAGCATATACTTATGCATATTCTATTACGTTTATATCTCTAACAACTTTTGCGTTTTCCTCTTTTGCAGATCCAGACATGTTCAGACAGTGCGTTGCTTCTGCGCCAAAGAGGAAAGTTGGCGATGGAAGTGGCTCCATGCCACCGAGGAAGATTCAGAAGGTAGTACCGCCTAGTCAAGGGAGACAACCTCAGGGACCGACTACACTCCCGCCACTGACTCCCTCTTCACTTCCTTCCTCTACGAGCTTAACTCCCACCTGCCTGGGTAGCTCGAGTGAGGTCCTTCGCGCTGCCAGTGACTTAGGAAAAGGACTGCTTGAGGAGATCGACCATGACGCTTCAATGCTCCAAAACTTCGAATCCTACCCTCGGCTTAGCGTTGAAGTCGTCCTAAGATGAGGGCTTGCTCAACTGATGAAGGTAGGTATTTTTTCCTAAGACAATTTGTTATTAATATTTTTGCTTGTGATAACCTTTTGTCTCTCATGCAGTCACTTGTCACCATCAGTCACGCTCAGCTTCGAGCGGTGGATTACAAGGAGTTGATCAAGGTGCCAAACGATCAACTGGTGGAGGCCCGGGCTACGGTAGAGACTTTAAAAGCTTCATAAAAAGACTCCAAATCTAAGTTGGAGCAGGCAGAAAAAACCGTAGCCGAACGGGATGAGTCTCTCAGGAAAATTTCTGAGGAGAATCAGCAGCAGGTTCAAAACAACAATTCCTTGACAGCCCAACTGGAGAAGCTGGCTCGGGATAATGAGAGACTGATTAGCAAAAATGAAGAGTTGAAACAAGAAAAGGAGCTTGATTTAATTCACTTTGAGGAGGCCAGCTTCGATTCCTTTTATCAGGTCTGGAAGCTGAACAAACCTCTCAATCTCGAATTTTTCACCAAGGAGGTTCAGGCAGAAGAGCTTGCCAGATGCGAAGCACGGGCTGCTGAAGAAGCTGCCAATCCTCCTGCACCTGCTCCCGCCTCCTCTGCCTTATCATTCCGAGCAAGAGGAGCAGCCGAAGCCTAGGAAGGGGTTGATCAACCCACAAGAGATGCACGCCAGTGACTCCTTAGCATAGTCTATCATAGTTTTCTTTACTTTGTATATTGTTGCTTGGATCAGTGAGCTATTTTGACACTTAGCACTTTACTTTTTTCTTTTTTGACTAACTCTAAACTTTTAAGTCTTTATTGTGAATAGTAAAGTTTTTGGATGCCTTAATTTCACATGAGTATTTAGGTTTCTAACTTAGAAATTCTAACCATTCCATAAGTCCCTACTAAATATGCTTCCTCATGCTCTTATTGCTCTAACCTCTTATGAGCATAAATTTTGTCATTACACGAATATCTGTTTCTAACTTAAAATTTTAAAAATTCTAAGTTACTCAAGCTTTGTTAAACAAGTTAGCTTAATGGCTTTTTTAGACTTCCAATCTTACAAGTTAACCCACAACAGATATACTTGCTCGTGCTCTTATTGCCTGTGTTAAAGTAAACCCAGTATACCCTATGTTCCCCCCAAGTGATTGAGGGTTGATAAATCCTTGATCACTTGCTACTTGATCGAATTTGTCCGAGTAGTCGCTACTCGTGAAACACATAAAATATACGAACATATTTCAGTAGTTGACCACTACAAAAACATTATTTAAACGTTGGTCTTTCATTTCATGATACCGACCAGTTGAACACCGCCCGGTATATATTTATACTTAGTTTTTAGAAGACCTGTTTTGTTTAAATTATTATGACAGTTGAACACTGCCAAGCAAGAATAATCAACACATATGCAAAGTTTGTAGCAAGATTCGACCACGCTGCGCATGGTCTCCTTTATTACTCGAAATAATAAGTGACAAAACGTGTCTAACAACGAGTTCTAAACAAAATAACATTGTTCAAAATAATGTGATTGGGTAGCAAATAACCAGTTCACAAACAAAAAACTTAAATAACAAGTTAAGCACTTGATACAAAGCTACTACTCTGCAAGCAGTATTTATTGATAATATTTTCTCAAGTGCTCGCCATTCCAGTAGTTCCTGATCAGCTATCTATTCAACCGAGCATGCTTGTAGGTGCCGGGCGGCAAGACTTGCTCAATTTGATACGACCCTTCCCAGTTTGGTCCTAGCACACCAGCTACTGGGTCTCTTACAAACACCTTTCTAAGGACCAAATCTCCGACCTGGAACTTTCGATCTCGCACTCTGGAATTGAAGTAGCGTGCTACTTTTTGCTGATGAGCAGCAACTCTTAGCCTTGCCTCCTCTCTTCTCTCTTCGAGGAAGTCCAATGATTCTGCTAACAACTGATGGTTCTCCTCTTGGTTGTACACGGTCCTTCTATGAGATGGTGGATCTATCTCCATAGGTAGCATGGCCTCATACCCATATGCCAAAGAGAATGGGGTATGACCAGTTGCCGTCCGAGCAGTAGTCCTATATGACCAAAGGACCTCTGGTAACTCTTCTGTCCAAGCACCCTTAGCTTGCTCCAGGCGCTTTTTAGAGTGTCCTTCAATGTTTTGTTTACCGCTTCAACCTGCCCATTGGCTTGAGGATGGGCTACCGAGGAGAGACTTTTGGTGATGCCATGCCGAGTGCAAAAATAAGTAAATATGTCGCTGTCAAATTGGGTGCCATTGTCAGACACTATCTTCTTAGGCAGACCATAGCGACATATTATGTTCTTAACCACAAAGTCCAATACTTTCTTCGATGTGATTGTGGCCAATGGCTCGGCTTCAGTCCACTTAGTAAAATAATCTACCGCGACCACTGCAAACTGCACTCCTCCTTTTCCTTTGGGCAACTTCCCGATCAGATCAATACCCCACACCGCAAAAGGCCATGGACTTTGCATTTGCTTCAAGACATTTGGGGGCGCTCTAGGTACTTTAGAAAATCTTTGGCATTTGTCACACCTCCTCACGTATTCCATAGAGTCCTTGTTCATGGTAGGCCAGAAAAATCCTTTCCTCAAGATCTTTTTAGATAGACTCTGCCCCCGAGCATGATCTCCACAAAACCCCTCATGCACCTCAGCTAGTATGCTCTTTGATTGGTCGGGTGTTATGCACCTGAGTAGAGGTAGGGAATACCCTCTCCTATACAACACTCCATCTACCATGGTGTATCTAGCAGCTTGCCTCATAACCTTCCTTGCTTCATTACGACCGTCTAGGAGGGTCCCTTGCTCAAGGTAAGCAATGATGGGAGTCATCCAGGTATCGGCTATCATGATTGGCATGGCTTCTTGTTTATCAATGCTCAGCTCCGCTAAGTATTCTACCGGTACTATATTCAGAGTTTCGGCGTCCTTTGCACTAGCAAGCTTTGCTAGAGCATCGGCATTGGAATTCTGCTCTCGTGGTACTAGCTTGATGGTATACTCCTCAAACTGGGCTAACCAATCTTTGGTTTGTTTAAGTGTGCCACCATGCGTAGGCCCCTTGCTTGGTATTCCCCCAATACTTGATAGACCACCAATTGGGAATCACTATTTATTTCCACCGATCGGGCACGTACATCTTTAGCCAGTCGCAAGCCTGCTAAAAGGGCTCCATACTCCGCCTCATTGTTAGAAGCATTAAATCCGAATCTTAGTACACAATGAATTCGGTGCTTCTCTAGTGTGACTAATATTATCCTAGCTCCTGAATGGTGCTCATTTGACGACCCATCAACAAAAAGTTGCCAAGTAGGAATTTCTTCTTTTTTCCTAGTAACACCTTCTTGCTCGTCGGAGACCTCAGCGATTCCGGTACATTCAGCGATGAAATCTGCTAAAGCTTGACCTTTAATAGCAGTCCTTGGTTGGTACTTGATTTCAAATTGGCCTAGCTCAACCGCCCATTTGAGTAGCTGACCAGACGACTCCGGCTTCTGTAACACTTGGCGAAGAGGCTGGTCAGTAAGGACCTTGATGGGGTGTGCCTGGAAGTATGGCCGCAACTTTCGTGATGCAAGTACCAAGTAGTAAGCCAACTTCTCGATCATGGGGTACCGGGACTCCGCTCCTATCAATCGCTTGCTAACATAATATACTGGGTGCTGCACCTTATCCTCCTCACGTACTAAGGCAGCACTAACAGCGTGCTCTGTGACCGCTAGATACATAAATAGGTCTTCTCCATCAACTGGCTTGGAAAGAACAGGAGGTTGGGCCAAATGCTCCTTTATGGCCTGGAAAGCTTGTTCACACTCTGCGGTCCACTCAAACTTCTTGCCTCCTTTAAGCAGGTTAAAAAATGGAACGCACTTGTCTGTTGATTTCGAAACGAACCTGCTTAGAGCTGCAATCCGCCCAGTCAAGCTTTGCACATCCTTTATTCTTGTTGGAGACTTCATCTCTATGAGAGCCTTGATCTTCTCTGGGTTTGCCTCTATTCCTCGGGAGTTAACAATAAACCCAAGGAATTTTCCAGAGCCTACTCCAAATGAACACTTGAGGGGGTTTAATTTCATGTTATACTTCCTCAATATTGCAAAGCACTCCTCTAAGTCTCCCACGTGCCCCTCAGCTTCCTTTGACTTTACCAGCATATCGTCTACGTATACCTCCATACTCTTGCCGATTAAGTCACGAAACATACCATTCACCAAGTGCTGGTAGGTAGCTCCTGCATTCTTTAATCCGAAGGGCATGACCTTATAGCAGTATAGCCCTATATATGTTCGGAAGCTGGTATGCTCTTCATCAGGAGGATGCATGCTGATCTGGTTGTACACTGAATACGCATCCATGAAGGACAAGGTCTCGTGACCAGAGGTTGCATCTACTAACTGGTCTATTCTCGGTAAAGGAAAGAATTCCTTTGGGCATGCTTTATTCAGATCAGTAAAATCTACATAGGTCCTCCACTTTCCATTGGGTTTGGGCACCAACACTGGGTTTGAAACCTAAGCTGGGTAGTATGCCTCTCTGATAAACCCATTCTCCTTCAATCGCTCTACCTCCTCCTTAAGAGCCTTTGCTCGATCCTTGTCAAGCAATCTCCTCTTCTGCTGTACTGCTGGATATCTTTCATCCACGTTGAGCACGTGGCTGATCACAGTTGGTGAGATACCCACCATATCCTTGTGAGACCAGGCGAAGACATCTTGATTCCTTCGCAAGAATTCTATCAGCTGTACTCTCACTTCAGCTTTCAACTTCTTCCCAATCTTGACCCCTCTCGTTGGGTCATTCTCATCTATAGGGACCTCCTCCAATTCCTCGGACGGTCCCATATCACTTTCATAATCCCCAAAGCGAGGATCAAAATCTCTTCCCTCGCTTTGGGCAACGCCCTATTTGGTGACTTCATCACCGGTTGGGGTCTTGTGCTCTTTTAAACTAGGAGTGCTCTATGCCTGTGTTTTTAGCCAATAAAATACAGGATGATACTCATGCCACCTGCTCCCGCTCAAACATCCCCTTAGTAGGCAATGGTCGCTCGAATGGACCCGCACGTGTAAAGGCCAAGTTGTTGGCCTCAATGTCTGATGTAAGGAAGTATTCTTTGTGATACTTCCCGGGGTTCGATTTGTGGGAGATACCATTGAGATATGTAATCCCCCTATGCCTATGATAGAAGTGGAAGAAGCTCGTGTTGTTGTGGGAAGGATTGGTCTTAAGGTCAAACAAGTAGTGCACCTCATGAGGGGTGGGCTCGTCCCAACCATGCAGGAAGTAGAGGATGTACAACGCAGAGAGTGCCTGGATCCCATTCAGTGCGATCTGGAATGGGGAAACATTGAAGTAATCCGCTATAGATCGGAAATATGGGTGTAGCGGAAGTGTCCCTCCGGCGTGCACATGGTGCCTGGACCAGGCGCAGTATGTTCCACCAGGCCTATTGGCTCTTTGGTGAGAGCTCGGACATATCACGTTTGCCTCGCTCAAGCCTAAAGCTTCAATGTGTTTTTGGAACAACGCGGGATTAAGCTTTGAAGATTCGGCAATGAACCAGGAGGGTTCTTCTTCTCCCTCCTTGCGTGGTTTCTGAACAGCCAAGTCCTGGATCGCGGTAGCAAATTTCTGAGAAGGTTAGTCTGAAGTTGTGGCAGTGCGGGCGTGACTGCGCTTTACCACCTTCTACACCGCCCTGCGGGCAACCTGTGGATCATGTTCCTGAGGAAGTCTGTTGGATTGTTTCATCCTCATCGTCGACTGAGAAACTTGTTGAAGGAACTGTTCCTCGTGAAGGAGATACAAAGCTGAGCGAGGGAGAATCTCCTTGAAGCGGCGGAGGTGGTCCTCGAGAGTGCAACCGGTGGACGATTTTGATGAGGAATCGCTATTTAGAGGAGTCTCGATTGATTGCGGGACGGATGTATCAGAGTCCGTATGATTGTCACCTCCCCTATAGTTAGAGCGATTCATCTACAAAAATGAATAAAACATGGGGAGGTGAGTAACCATACAGAAAAAATTCACCAAGAATAAAATTTATTTTTATACTTAGAAAAGTTTTTCTAAGTTATAAAAAGATAGCACACAAGGGAAAAAATAATCTTAGTGCCCAAGAGTGCCTAAAAAGTACTTGAGGTGTTGGAAGTTATTAAAGTTTATGTAAATGGAAATTTTTGGGGTTTTCCTATGAAGCTAAATTCCCTATGCGTGTGAGTATGCATGCCAAAGGATTGGGTATGCATTTGAAAGATAGGGAAGAAGGCCGAAGCCTAGGAGATTGGGTGTGGTCCGATCGGACCACGTTATTTACTCTAGGAGGTGGCCTAGCCTACTGCATCCGATCGGATGCCTAGGCAAGCTAAATACGCATGACCAAAGAGGCGTTCAGCAGGGAGCTGCCTCCGTGCGAGCCCAGCACCAAGCAATTCACAAAATGTCCGATCGGACACAGCCTGACCGAGGAGACGTTCAGCCTTGCATCCGTGCGAGCCCAGCACCAAGCCGTCCACGGTACGCCCGATTGGACATGGCGCGATCGAGAGGATGCGCACCCCACGGTCCGAGTTTCCAGGCGCCTGGCGCGCCTTGTGCCTCCGAGGCTCCTAGCCAGCAGCATCCCGTTATGTCCGATCGGACATGGGCATCCAAGAGGGTTCAAAATGTGGTCCGATCGGACCATATACATGCCCAGATTTTTCTTGGCAAACCGTGTAAGCAAAGCCCTAGAATCCCTATTTTAAACACATTTCTTCATTCACACATACAAAAACAAGATCAAAGCATAGAAATGAAAAGTTTTTCTTATGTTCTTGAAAACCCATTATACTATCAAAAACCCCAAAACCCATACTCATATTCATGTCAAATTAGCCCATTTGTCTTGAAATTCCAATGAAATTAAAGGTAATTTCGGGTTACCCATACCACAAACATCATCAAAACAACAAGCTAACACATTGTACAAAGCATTCATAAGAACTTCAAGAACAAGAAAAGCTATGGGGAGTTTCGGCCATGGCATGGTTTTCCTAGAATTTTTTTGAAAAATTATAACAATGTAAAGGCATGGAAAAGAAGACTTACTCAAGGTTGGAGGACGTTTGGTTTGCTTGAAGATGAAGAGCTCCCCTTGAAGTTTTTGGAATCGGCAAGGAGAAGAAAGATCTTGGGGATTTTGGCCAAAAGGGAAGGAAGAAGATGAAAGGTTTTTGAAAGTGTGATTTTTGCTTGTGTGTAGAAAAGTGTGTAAAGTTGGGTTATTTAAAGGGAAAAAAGTGGGTTTTTTAATTTACTTTTGAACCTTTGGCATTCTGGGACTATTTTTCTCTCCACGATCATGGGTGGTTTTTTGCAGTGATCGTGGGTCTGCTGCATGGAGATGAACAATTATTATTTTTTATAATGACGTCAGCTGGAGAAAAAGTTTATTATGTGAATGTATCATATAATAAACTATGGGGGCAAATGTTATCCCAAAAATTTGAAAAGGATGATGCGGCAATAAAATTGACACGTGGCATGAGTTAGTTGGGTGATCTGGCTTTGGAGTAGCCTAATACATCAGTTAAGAATTTGGACTGTTTGAGAGATGCTATAGTCAAGTCAAATACACCCGAGGAGAATATTTGAGCCAATTGTTGGTTTCAAACCCAAGTCTAAGGAGCTTAAAAGAGGGGTTTGGATTTTGGCTCTAGGGACAAAAGCGGCAGGTCCGATCGGACCTTAGCTTGAGGAGCCTCTCAAGTATTTGGCTCGGGTGTGTCCAAGATAAGCCTCCCAAAGTTTTCCAAGTATTTGGCTCGGGTGTGTCCGAGGTAAGCCTCCCAAGG
Organism: Humulus lupulus; assembly: GCF_963169125.1. Lineage (NCBI taxonomy): Eukaryota > Viridiplantae > Streptophyta > Magnoliopsida > Rosales > Cannabaceae > Humulus > Humulus lupulus. The sequence goes on from NC_084796.1 coordinate 63,248,238, forward strand.
TTTCCTAAGTGTTGGCTCGAACGTGTCTAGGGTAAGTAGCTAAGGAGAAGGAGTCCCATGCTAGCCAAGAATTGAGACTTAGATTTTGACAAGGAGAGCCTACACAATGTCCGATCGGACATAGTTGGGAGATGCTAAAGGAGAGTGCCTCGGACCTCCTTGGTCCGAGGAGAAGGCAAGAGAAGGTTGGCTCGGACCACCTTGGTCCGAGGAGAAGGCAAGAGAAGGTTGGCTCGGACCACCTTGGTCCGAGGAGAAGGCCACAAGGTCCGATCGGACCTTGATTGAAGGAGGTAGGCTCGGACTTACCCGAGGAGAGAGGCCAAGGGAGTTGGCTCGGACCACCTTGGTTCGAGGAGAGCCAAGCATGCATGATCTTTGGTCCGAGGAGAGCCATGCATATATCACCTTGGTCCAAGGAAAGCTTGAAGGAGTAACCAACATGCATGTGAGACTACGTCAAAATCCCTGGAACGACATCAGCAAGAATTGGTCTAGGGACCCGGGAATCTCTCATTCCTCACTCAAATTGAGGAATCAGTTGTATTTTAAATATTTCTTGTAATATAAATATAAGATGAATAATAAAATATCCCTATCTAAAGGGGATATCAGTTGAGGATCCCAGACCTATAAATAGAGGGTTGGGAGGATCGTAACGGGACTTTTTGGGCAAATTAAGAGTTAATCTGTGTTCTAGAGAGAGAAAGTGTGTTTTTCTTGAGAGAACCCCTTTTTTGTATTCTGGAATATTTACACTAAGAAACTCAGTTGACACTGGTTCATCTGATCTTGAGTGTGAGTACAATAATAAAATCTCTAAGTGGATTAGGCTATTACCGACTATCGGAGCTGAACCACTATAAAATCTCGTGTTATTTACTTTTTGTTGATAAACTGTCTGTGTCGTTTTATTTCTCTTGAAGGCTATATCGTTTTTGACGTTCTCACGTCGTTGGCTAAAAACACAGTCAACATTTTGGTGCTTTACCCTCTGGGTTGAGGCAGTGCGCGAACGAACTCCCTCCTCCTCATGACCAGGTGGGTTATCACCATCCCTGCCTGGCCTATCAATTTTCTTACGACCCGCTTCTGTGGTCCTTGCCTCTGGGGTGGGTGTCACCCCAGGTGCAGCTTGAGCATTGGCTCTGGTCAGTTGCGTAGCTGCCTCCAGAGCAAGTGCAGCTTCGCAATGTCGCTTGTCGGCCTCCTCCTGCTGTCGACGGATCTCTTCGCTCCTAGCGTCCATCTCCCGTCTCTGCTTGGCCATTTCCTCAGCAAAGGCCTCCTACCTAGCATTGAACTGAGCTAGCTCCTCCTGGAATGCGCTCATGGTCTCCTGGAGCTCTTCACCTTCTGGAGCTACATCCTCGAGCACGAACCTAGGCTCATTCTCACGATCTTGAACGCTGGGACCCTCTGATCTAGCATGCTCCTTAGAGGTGCTTGCCCTCTTGGAGGGCGCAGTGGTGTTCTTAGGCGCCATATTACTTCAGGGACTATCTGTCTTTCTCTTCAGGATCTCAATGAAAGCTCCAAAATGTTGACTGTGTTTTTAGCCAACGACGTGAGAACGTCAAATACGACAAGCCTTCAAGAGAATTTAAACGACACAGACGGTTTAATAAAGAAAAGTAAATAACACAGGAGATTTTTATAGTGGTTCAGCCCCGATTGTCGGTAATAGCCTAATCCACTTAGAGTTGTTATTTATAGATCCGTACTTAAGATCAGATGGACTGAGCCAACTGAGTTTCTTCAGTACAAATTGCAAAAATACAAGAATTCTCTCAAATGCCAGCACTTTCTCTCTCTAGAATACTCAGACCCAAATTTCTCTCTCTAGAAAGAAGAAGCAGAAAAAAACCCCCTCTCTCATCCCATAAGCCCTCTATTTATAGGCTTAGGGTCATACATACGGTATCCCCTAGAACCAAGATATTTTATTATATTTATTACATTTAAATTACAAAGAAACATTCAAAATTCAAAATGTAACAAACCCCCCATTTGTGGGAAGAATGAGAGATTCCCGCATATCTTGTTGAAGTTGTTTCTAGGAATCTTGACTTAGTCCTCCTCTTGCTAGTTGATCCACTTCCTACTGACCACCCATGCAAGTGCTGGTCGGACATGTGCATGGTGGTAGGACATGCACTTGTTGGTCGGACGTGCATGGTGGTAGGACATGCATGGCGGTAGGACATGCACTTCTCTCCCCTAACATGGCACTCTCCTCTAGCATGCCATGTTTCTCCTCGGACCAAATCCTTGGGGTCTCCTAGGACCACTCTCTTGGGGTCTCCTAGGACCACTCCCTTGGGGTCTCCTAGGACCACTCTCTTGGGGTCTCCTAGGACCACTCTCTTGAGTTCTCCTAGGATGCACTCTCCTTAGCTCTCCTAGGATGCACTCTCCTTAGCCTCCTAGGATGCACTCTTCTTAGCTCTCCTAGGATGCATTCTCCTTAGCTCTCCTAGGATGCATTCTCCTTAGCCTCCTAGGATGCACTCTTCTTAGTTCTCCTAGGATGCATTCTCCTTAGCCTCCTAGGATGCACTTTCCTTAGCTTTCCTCGGACCAAGGTGCACTTGGCTTGGTTATGACATCTTTCAAGCAGTCCAAATTCTTCGCCAGTCTACCGGGTCCTTTATCACAACTCTGAGGAGTCAATGTATTTATTGACTATTAATGTGTCTTTTACTGATCAGGCACTGCCACTTGTCACCTTTATTGCCACGTTATTGATCTCCAATTTTTGGGTATAACATTTGCCCCCCAAGTTTATTATACGATTTCCCTTGTATGATAAACTTTTCTTCTAGCAAAATATTCTTGAGATCATTCAACAGCTCCTATCCGGTTGATAACTTTCACGTAAACTCCCACGATAGAACTTGTCTTGTGATTTTTTCAAATTATATTTCTTGATATAATGAAAACATAAGCTCCCTTTGTATATGTTGCAAAATCATCATGGTATAGAGACAGGTTGTTGAATATCCTCCATTTGGTTGTGCTAGGATTAGAATTTCGGTGATTCGATCGGACCATGGGTGAACTCCTTGTCTTCTCCTCGGACTAGGGTCCGAGGAAATTTCTTGGCTCTCCTCGGACATGTCCGAGCCACATATTTTTGGAAGCTCACCTCGGTCATGTCCGAGCCACACATCTTGGAAGCTTAAACTAAAGTCCGATCGGACTCTTTGTGGCCTCTCCTTGGACCAAGGTGGTCCGAGCCAATCTCCTTGGCTTCTCCTCGGACCAAGGTGGTCCGAGCCAATCTCCTTGATGCTCACCTTGGATAGGTCCGAGCCAAGCACTAGGCTCCTCCAACTATGTCCGATCGGACCTTGTGTGACCTTGGCCAAAATCTAAGTCCATCTTTTGGGCATGCATGGGACCTCTCCTCGGACTTGGTCCGAGCCAACCATTTTGGAAGCTCACCTCGGACATGTCCGAGCCAAACATTTGGCACACAAGCATGGTCTTCTCCTCAGACTTGTCCGAGCCAACCATCTAGGGGCTCCTCAAGCTAAGGTCCGAGCCAATCCCTTGGCACACATGCATGGCTCTCCTCGGACATGTCCGATCGGAGCTTTCATGACCTTTCCTTGAACCAAGGTCCAAGCCAATGACTTGGCTTCTCCTCGGACATGGCCCGAGCCAAGCATTTGGCTCCTCTAACTAAGGTCCGATCGGACCCTTTGTGGCCTCTCTTTGGCCAAGGCCTAAGCCCATCTCTTGAGGTGCCAAGGACCTAGGTCCAACCGGACACTTCTTGGCTCCTCGGACACAAGACTACTCAGACTCATCTTGGCTCATCGGATGCATGGGCTGCTCAGACTAACACAGCCGCTCAGATGAGTGTCCGACCGGATGCATATATTCTTAGACACAAGGCACGCACTCTTCAGGCAAGGGCCATCTACTCGGATGTAGCTGCTTGGACCCGTACACCGTAGGCACTAGACACACCGCTCAGATGCTAAGCACATCTTGGCTCCTCTTGGTCGAATGTAGCACCTTAGGCACAAAATTTCTGGGCCTAGATCTTTGGACATAGGCGAGATGCTCCTTGGATCAACATGCATCTGATCGGCCATCTCAAGGTGTATGCTCGACACACATTTTTTATGCATTTGCTTGGGCATTTGCTTGGGCACTCTTAGGAACTTTTAGGAAAAACCATCAAAGCACCTTGTTCGAACCTCCCATAATTATTTTGAGAGATTGATTTCTCTCAATCAATCTTGGTGAAAACTTGACTTTTCCTCTCAAAGACAACTTTTCACTATGTAGCATTTATTTTGCATGCATTTGTTTGATTCACTCCAGGGAAGTTGATCAATGATACATGCTTAGCTGACCAGGGAAGTTGTATCTACTCTCCTGAGCAAGAAAACTTTGCACCTGATCAGCTAAACTTGTAGCTGTTGGCATTTATACTTTACTTCTGTTTATTAACTTAAAACATTCTAAGTATCCTCTAGACTTAAAAAGATATAAATTTTTTGTGAAGAGTAAAGTCACTTGGTGTATGCCTTATATTTTTGCATGAGTACTTAGTTTTCTAACTTAGAAATTCTAGACATTTCATAAGTCCATGCTAAGTATACTTTCTCACACTCTTATTGCTCCAACATTTTATGAGCATGATGTTTATGGTCACACGAATATCTGCTCCTAACTTGAAATTTTAAAAATTCCAAGTTACTTAAGCTTTGTCAAACAAGTTAGCTCAATGGCCTTTTTGGACTTCGAAAATTTACAAGTCAGCCTAAAAACAGATATATTAACTCGTGCTCTTATTTCCTGTGTTAAGTTATATACCAGTATACCCCATGTGCCCCCCAGGTGGTTGAGGGTTGAAAGATCCTTAGTCACTTGCTACCTAATCAAATCTATTCGAGCAGTTAATTACTCGTGAAACACATAGAATATATGGAAAATACTCAAGCAGTTGAACACTGCTTGAACATATCGACCAGTTGAACATTGCTCGAACATATCGACCAGTTGAACACTGCTCGGATAACTAACACACATGCATATTTGTAGCAAGAATCGACCACGCTGCGCGTAGTCTCTTTTATTACTCGTAAATTAAAATGGACAAAACATGTCTAATAACGAGTCTTAAACAACCAAAATTGTTCAAAATAAAATGACTGGTTAGCAAATAACCAGTTCATACACCAAACTTAAATAACAAGTCTAAAAAACTCGAAATCAAGCTACCACTCTGAAAACGATATTTAAAAATAATATCTCCTTCGATGCTCTATGTGCACGCCACTCCAGTGATTCCTGCTCCTAGCACTCCCCCTCAGCATACTTCTCCTTTGCTTAGTTGCTCTCCTCAGCCAAGTGTGGACCTCCACATATAGTGTCTAAGGTGAAGTCCACAGGTCCAGGCTGCAAAGGTGGAGATCTTTGTCGCTTGAGACCAGAGTTGCTGCTACCTCCTTCTCCTTGGGGTGTCTCCGCCCGGTACTTCCTCAACTTGCCCGACCGGAGAAGAAATTCTATCTCGTCCTTGAGGTGGTTGCATTCATTCGTGTCGTGGCCATAATCTTCATGGAAGCGACAAAACTTGTTCATGTCTCTCTTCCTCATCTCTCTCCTGATGGGTGGAGGCTTCTTGTAGGGAACCTCTTCTTGACTAGCAAGATATATCTCTGCTCGGCTGGTTGAGAGAGTGGTGTAGTTAGTGAATTGAGGCTCATACTTGGTTGGCTTTTCACTTGAACTCAACTTTGCTTTCTTTTCCTCATGGTGGTCAGACCCATTATTTCCACGCTTCTTTCCACCATCACTAGGAGAGTCAGTTGGTCTATCTGGGTTGTTTATGCCATTCTCCCCTTTCTCTATTGCATCATCCAAATTTATATATTTTTCCGCCCGGTCAAGAAATTGTTGAAGTGTTGAGATTGGATGGCGATGGATGCTGTCCCATAGAGGACTCCGATAAATTATCCCAGCAGATATGGCAACCATCTTCCCCTCGTCTCCTACAGCGGTTGCTCTATTGGCTTCTCTCATGAATCTCTGTATATAGCTCTTTAGAGACTCATCTTTTCCTTGTTTGATATCTGCCAAGTCATTGGCGTAAACTGGTGGAGTCCGGGCAGTGCTGAATTGTCTGCAAAACTCCTTCCTGAATGCTTCCCAAGAGGTAATGGAGTTTGGCTTAAACCTCCAATACCACTCCTGGGCAGTGTCCGTCAAGGTGGTGGGGAAGACTCTACACCGATAGTCATCACTCACCCCGAGCAGTTCCATCTGGTCCTCAAACTTCCCAACATGTCTTATCGGGTCTGCCTTTTCGATATAAATTGGCAGTACCGGTGCTTTGTACTTTGCTGGTGGCTGTGCTGCGATAATTCGAGCACAAAATGGGCTGCCACTCCGGTAGTCGATCGCATCTATCTCGGAAGGTCGTTTCGACAAACCTTGCACTGCAGCTGCTAGCATGTCAAGCTGGGCTTGGATGGCTGGTGCAACTGATGAGGTTCCAAGGTCTTGACCGCCTGGTCGGGCATTACCATCTGGCGCGCCACCGTCAAGTATTTCTACTTGACTGGTAGGGCGGTCCAGATTTTGCCCTTCGACCGGGACGGTCCTCCTCTTGTCGGTGATAACATTCCTTAGATCCTTTGATTTCATAGAGGGCTTACTACGCGAGACTTCTTCTCTCCTGCTATGCCGCTGGTCGGGGTGCAGTGGAGGCTTCTTGGCACGCTCTGGGTAGTTTTCTCCTCCTTGTGGGTTGTGGCCCTCCTTTTCCTTTGACTGGTTGGTGGGATGACTATCAGCCTCATCACGACCATGCCCATCTTTGAACTGTGAGGTCCTCTTCTCTCTAGGAGCTTTATTTTTCTCCTGCCCAGGTGGAGTCTTTTTACTGCCCGATCGGTGACTTCTGGAGGGGGTTCTAGAGTGCTCCCCTTGGGTTGAGGTAGTGTGCGATCAGACTCCATCTCCCTCACCAGGTGGGTTATTACCACCCATCCTTGGTCTATCATTGTTCTTACCACCAGCTTCTGTGGTCCTTGCTCCCGGAGGGGGTCCTCCTCGTGCTGCAGCTTGGGCATTGGCCTGGGCCAACTGGGTAGCTGCCTCTAAAGCAAGTGCTGCTTCACGATGTCTTCGGTCGACCTCCTCCTGTTATTGTTTGAGCTCCTTGCTCCTAGCCTCCATATCGCGTCTTTGCTGCTCTAACGCAGCTCTCTGCCTGGCCATCTCTTCAGCAAACGCCTCTTGCCTAGCGTGGAATTGTGCCATCTCCTCCTGGAAGGCCCCCATGGCTTCTTGGAGCTCTTCAACTCCTGGGGTCACGTCCTCAAGCATGACTCTAGGCTCATTCTCATGATATTGTGGGCTAGGACCTTCAGATCTAGCAAGCTCTTTAGAGGAGCCTGCCTTCTTGGAGACTGCATTGGTGTTCTTAGGCGCTATCTTGCTTCAGGGACCGTCCTTTCTTCTCTTCAGGCTCTCAATGAAAGCACCAAAATGTGGACTGCATTTTTAGCCAACGACGTGAGAACATCAAATACGACAAGCCTTCAAGAGAATTTAAACGACATAGACGGTTTAATAAAGAAAATAAAGAACACACAAGAGATTTTATAGTGGTTCAGCCCCGATTGTCGGTAATAGCCTAATCCACTTAGAGTTGTGATTTATAGATCTGTACTCAAGATCAGATGGACTGAGCCAACTGAGTTTCTCCAGTACAGATTACAAAGGTACAAGAATTCTTTCAAATGGCAGCACTTTCTCTCTCTAGAATACTCAGACCCAAGTTTTCTCTCTCTAGAATACTCAGACCCAAATTTTCTCTCTCTAGAAAGAAGAAGCAGAAGAAGCCCCTCTCTCATCCCATAAGCCCTCTATATATAGGCTTAGGGTCATACATACGGTATCCCCTAGAACCGGGATATTTTATTATATTTATTACATTTAAATTACAAAGAAACATTCAAAATTCAAAATGTAACAAATCCCCCATTTGTGGGAAGAATGAGAGATTCCCGCATATCTTGTTGAAGTTGTTTCTGGGAATCTTGACTTAGTCTCCTCTAGCTAGTTGATCCACCTCCTACTGACCACCCATGCAAGTGCTGGTCGAACATGTGCATGGTGGTAGGACAAACATTTGTTGGTCGGACGTGCATGGTGGTAGGACAAACATTTGTTGGTCGGACGTGCATGGTGGTAGGACATGCATGGTGGTAGGACATGCACTTCTCTCCTCTAACATGGCACTCTCCTCTAGCATACCATGTTTCTCCTCAGACCAAATCCTTGGGGTCTCCTAGGACCACCCCCTTGGGGTCTCCTAGGACCACTCTCTTGAGTTCTCCTCGGATGCACTGTCCTTAGCTCTCCTAGGATGCACTTTCCTTAGCTCTCCTAGGATGCATTCTCCTTAGCCTCTTAGGATGCATTCTCCTTAGCCTCTTAGGATACACTCTCCTTAGCTCTCCTAGGATGCATTCTCCTTAGCCTCATAGGATGCATTCTCCTTAGCCTCTTAGGATACACTCTCCTTAGCTCTCCTAGGATGCATTCTCCTTAGCCTCCTAGGATGCACTTTCCTTAGCTTTCCTCGGACCAAGGTGCACTTGGCTTGGTTATGATATCTTTCAAGCAGTCCAAATTCTTCGTCAGTCTACCGGGTCACTTTATCACAACTCTGAGGAGTCAATGTATTTATTGACTATTAATGTGTCTTTTACTGATCATGCACTGCCACTTGTCACCTTTATTGCCACGTTATTGATCTCCAATTTTTGGGTATAACACCACCGTTCAACATTACTGAAATAAATACAAAACAATAATATTATCATTTGAAAAAAATATCAATGTTTTGGAAAGTAAACATGATGCATGAATGCAACAATTAAAACACATAAATTAACATTTACTTTTCCACGATAAAACTACAAAACAAATAAAGTGCCGCCTTAGGGTCGGTCAAGTTAAATTCAGATAACTTATTAGACAATCTTATCTTTATAATTTAAAACTTAAAATAACTCTTCATTTTTTCTTTTAAATATAAAGTGCCGCTGGTTTGGTCATGCAATTATCCACCACAAAAGCTTAATTACATCTTTGTAAGTGTAACCCATTATTTCATAATTCATGACTTAACGTAGAGAGTGCCGCCTTAGGGTTGGTCAAGCCTAAAACACATCACATCCTCCTATCTTCGTAAGAAGCCAACCTTGATATTAATATGTCTAGAAACCTTCCTTAGGGGGACGAAAACAAATCCGCCTCAAGGCCCTATTCATATCTCATGGTGTTGTACTAATAATGGAGACCATAGGTCACATTGAGATGTTCACCTTCTCCCACTTACTATTTTAGATTGAATGTGTTTTATAAAACTAATCAATCAATTCCAAATTAATAACCCTATGAATGTAATTATTTCCCTGTGAATGTAATTAATCACAAAATTCATAATTATAAAAGAGCATGTTTCTATAATCAATGTGATCTAAATAATTACCCATTACATTAATCTAACTTTACTAAAACACTTTTTACATAAAGTTGGTTATCTTAATGGCCTATAAAATCTATTGCCTTTATTATGGTGTGAGTTACCAAGTTTTAACTAATTTAATACTTAGTAGTTTACATGCAATTGGTTTCTCCAAAACAATTTGTTGACTGCCTATTTCGCTATCAACGTTTACGAAAGAGATTCAAGAAATAGCAATATGAACACAGAGTTTTACGTGGTTCAGGTCATAAAAGAACCCTAGTCCACGAGTTTTTTATATTAGGGAGATTGCTAGCTTGAATTTATGAGCTTTTACAGTATCTTCTCAGGCAGCGTTGAGATTGCTCTAAGTCTTAAGTCTTTCCTTATCAAAAGTCCAACCCTTTACAATGAGACTTCCAGCCTCATTTATAGTGGATGGGGTCATTAATATTAATCATACACAACTAATGCACATTCCTATCATAATTGAGGGATTAGTACACTTCAATTCATTGGGCTGCAATGAACAGAAGATATGGCCCAAGCGCAACTTGCAGGGTCCACAACAGAAAGGTAATCATTTTACGGGGAACATGCCCCTGGGACTGTCAGGACGTGCTGCACACATTTCTGTGTCAGGCGGTGTAGTGGGCATGCGAATTGTTGAGTTGTACCTTAGCAACCCTATTGACAGATCGCCCCCAAAAGTAGTCAAACAATCTTCTGACTCTAAGGACCTGCAGTCATTGACACGTTGCTCCACCTCCTCGGCCCGAGGCCTAGAGCCTCAGGCCTGGGAGATATTCGAGACACAACACCCATAGCCTTAACTCCCCGAGCGGGAGAAACTTTATCTTTGAGACTGGAACTTGGTGACTATCTTACCAAGGCGAGGCACCCACTATCTTCCTTGGACTCTTCCTAAAATAGGAAAACCCTTTCATCGACTATAGGCCTCAGGGAGTAACAAGCCCCAAGTATGCCCGCATGCCACGTAGTCAGTCACTAGGGACTGCCACGTGTTGTTCATGAGAAAATACGGACAACACAATTCATATAAACAAATAGGACAATCCTAGATAATCATGTTTCTAAAATATGCATGATTTATGAGGAATTGTGTGAGGTTTCATGAATGACATGTATTTGACTAATGCATGATCATGTTATCAATCAAACATCAATGAACATTTATTTAAACAAATACAATAAATAAATAAACAATAAATGATGAACCGAGTACTAATGGGTATTTCTAAGATTTACAACCCTTTGAAAAATTAGAAATAAAACTGCAATCTAAGCCTATATAGCTTTCAATACTCTCCAAGAATGCTTCTCATCTCCTTTAGGTTTTCTTGCTAATCTTTAGGAACTTTGTTTTTCCCAACTTATTAATTAGAAACAAATTTTCTAATTAATTTATTTAATTAAAACTAACTTTTAATTAAATAACCATTTTTGTCATCTTTTTAATTTAGTTGAATTTAAATAATTAAAGAATCAAATTCAAATAATTATTTAAACTTAAGATATTAAAATATCTTAACCAACTAAAAGATATTTATTTTTTAATAAAATAAAACAAGATAATTAAACTTTTAAATTCAAATAATTTAAATATAATATATTTTCAACAACTTAGGAATTAGGGTTTTGGGCACCAAGATGGTGCCCTTGGGCTGGCAGCACAAGGAGCCAAGGACTCGGGTGGGGTGGCTGGCTGGCGTGCAGGGGCTTAGCCAGAGGCCTAGTGCAGAGGCAAGCGGGTGCGTGCGCACAGGGGTACGGGGTGCCTGCTGGGTGCCGCGAGGCTGGGGCTACGTCCGGCGCACACGACAGCAGGAGACTCAGGCCTAGGCGTTTGCGAGGGTGAGTAGCGGCTCGGGTAGTGTGCCTCTTTGGTGGATGGCTCGGGTTCCTCCTCATCTCTTGTGTACAAATTTTTAAAATACATATTTCTCAAATAAATTTACAAAAATCCTATGCCCTTTATGGCTTACACAAGATCTAGAAAAATAATAAAATTCTTAACCTAATAGCACCATATAATTAACGATCCATCATTCAACCATACATTCAAAAAACATATTCATCCATTCAATATACATATCAACATACATATAACAAATGCAAGAAACCCACACAGTATTTAATATATATATATATGTATAGACTGCTCTGGTACCAATTGCTGGTATTAAATGATCAAATCAAATGTACACAGTAGAATATATGGACCCATTTTAATAAATATTAATACCAGCTAGGATCATACACATATATAAATATTAAATCACATACAAATAGATCAGGTATTACCTCTTGTATCCTATAAAGTGTCCTTGAGTCTTTTTGTATAAATCAACGATCTTCCTATCCAGTGTTATGAGATCTCACACCCTGATCTTCCAGACCAATCCTCAAACTCACAAGGACGTGTGTGGGCACGTAGGATTCAAAATGTTGTTTTATGTGACTTTCTAGATGTACTAAACACATGAGATCTAGAGAGTTTTGACAGAAAGAAGGTTTAGAATAGTTTTCAGGTTTAGAGAAAACTATCGCTTTAGAGAGAGAGTCTGTATTTTTATTTTAAAAAAATAATAATCAAGCCTTATTCTGAAAAGTAACGTACTATCAGACTTACAAAGATATTTAATCTAATTAAATAATCTTTATTTAATTAAAATATAATTCAAATTAAAACTGATTAGATTTTTTCATTTAATTATTTATTTAAATCATATTTAAAAATCATAATTGAATAACTAATTAAACAAACTTATTTGAAATTCAAAATTCAAATCCCAGGGATAATTATTTCTGAGTTAGGCGCCACACACTGTACTGTACAGTGTGTGTTGCCCAGCCCTATTAGGGTTTCCCTAATTTTCTCATTTGTTTATTTAATCAACTTTTAAGACAGTATATTTACCCAACATAAATATCAGTTAATTCAAAATTAACTTTATCTTAAAATATCACTTTTAAATTAAATAAATAAATATCATATTATAAATAAGATATTTATTATTCTCTCTCTCTTTATATTAATCCAAACAAGATTAAAATTAATTTTAACCTATAGTTTTTCCAAATAAAAACTATATAATTAAATAATTAATTAATTCACAATCAATCAATTACCCATAATTACCACATAATTATTTCCTTGCACTGGAAAATTAATTCCTTTGCAATTTAGTCCTTTATCTTTACAAATCTTTCTTTTGACATCCTTACCCTTGACAGTGTAGGACAGAGGTGATCTGGGGACCACAGACCTATAATACGAAGCTCCAATAAACCGGATTATTAATTAAACTCTTTAATATAATAATCTTATTTATTAATTCCATGATTACTCCACTATAAATATGGAATTACACTCTAAGTATTTATAGAATTATATTTACAGAGTTTTCTCTAGTAGTCCATTGATATAATCAATATATGTAGTTCTGTCCTCCATTATTGGTTCGTTAAGTAGAGTTGGTCAAAATTACCGTCTTACCCTTCTAATTGCCTCTTGATCCTTAGGTACCATTAATTCACTAGCGAATAATTAATCTATAATCTAATTATAGATTTGGGCTCAATAACTATTAAGTTTCAGAATCAACCCTTAAGGGAACCAATATTCCATTCGTTAGGAAAGCATGGATTCCAATATTGTAATTCATGTTCCCAGCCATCCATGATAATGAATCTCCAAAAAAAAACTCATTAGCCTCATTATTCTAATAGACCTTAACGAGTGAATCAAAATATCCAATAAACATAAACAGGAGTTCATGAATACTCAAGATTTAGACTGATCTACAAATGATCATCTATTATGATAAGAATTAAATCTTTACGTCAAACGACAAGTTTATAAAGATAGTTAATTCTCACCAGTCCTGTCATATATAATATCTTTTATATACAACACATTTACTAAGATGTCTATCCACATCAGTAATTCGAATCTAGATTATTTGAATCTCGTATGCTTAACAAACTGTACTAGTAACCTTTCATTAAAGATTCCTTACTTTAATATGTAACTGACTATTTTATTCATTATATATGATCTTAATTGTCTCGTACTAATACAAGATCATATACTCATGAATGAATAGATAATTTTCTCGATATTGTTATATAATTAGTTCAAACACTGATTATAACATTCAAATATAATAAAATTGTACTTTTATTTAAAACCAATAAAATATCTTTACATGCTTTTAGGACATTAATCCTAAAATCGATGCCACCATGACTTTGCCTTGTCTCTATGTTGTTGTATTGTGAGTTAAGTTGTAGGTCTATTTCATTTTGGTTGTTAGATTCTGTAATGGACTGTATTAGTTTTTCTTGTTATTGTCTTTTTCCTTTCTGTGCTCTTTTCTATTTTGCTTCCCCAACTGTTTGCTTAGCTATTTGGGGATAATTTCTTATGCTCTTCCTGAGTTTCTTTTGTTGCTGGTCTATGCTTTAGCTGTTTACATTGTAGCTTTGTCTTTTTCTCGGAAGTTTGCTGTTGGGGATCTTCCTTTTGTAACCCAATATTTTCTTTTAATGAATCAGTGTGGCCTTGCTGTAAACAAGGCTCACTTCAAAAAAAAAAAAAAAATTGAAAAATACATGATCCAAATTTTTTTTTTATACAATTAAATATCTCTGGTGGAATCAACATAAAACATAGAGACCCAAAATAGTATAAATTTTTTTCAATTATATTTTTCTTTTTTGTAAGTACTTTTATAAACTTTTGTAAAAGGTATTTTCACTCATTTTTTTTCTTTCAAACATTCATTTTTAAATAAACTCATAATAACTTTTTAAAACACCTTTTAAAATTTTTAAAGTAAAAAATTGCTCATTAATAAATAATTTTAATTTTAAAAATTTTTCATCTTTATAATTTATTATTTAAATAAAACTAAAATACATTTAGCATTCTCAATTAAAAATATATATAACACTCCCATCTCCTCGGACACCACTCCTGCTTGGACACACCCTAGCTCCTAGGACATGCTCCCTCGGACGTGCCCAGCTCCTCGGGAATGCTCCCATCCATTTGGGGCATGCAAGCTCTTTAGATAGTAGCCCCTTGGCATGCTCGACTCCTCGGCACGCGGCTCCTCGGACAGCAGCCTCGCAATGTCCTCCTCCAGTCGCTCGGACACGGAGCTCCTCGGATGGCCAGCTATTCGGACACCCAGCCTGGCAAGCGCGCAGCTTTTCAGATGTGCCAGTTCCTCGGACATGCATCACCTCGGCGTGCCCCCGAACCACTCGGACACGCGGCTTTTCTAGCCCTTCGGGCATGCGACACAGCCACATGGGCACGCGACATAGCCACTCGGGGGCATTGCACAGCCCCTTAGACACACACCTAAGCCTTATTCCTCGAACACCATTCGACACTTAAAACAACTTGTTTGAATCCCTCAATTTTCAATTTTTTTTAATTCAAAATACAAACATGTATAAATATAAATAATTAAAATTAATTTTTTTAAAAAAAATATTGTCATTATAATTAAATTCATTAGTAAAATTATAATATTCAATTTTCATAGTGGTAGAATTAAAATGTTTAAAAAGTTTCTTAAAAATGAATACATTAGTTAATGTATAAAGTGATATATCGTATATTTTGAAGTTGTGTCAAAAATAAATGTGTATTATTTTTAATATTAAAAAAGGATATTAATGTTAATTTACTAAATTTATATATTTGATAATAATTAAATAATAAAAATGAATGTGGAGAGAAAAATGAGAATACTTATTTTTAAAATTCTTTACACAAATCTTTTGAAATTCAAGTATAAAACTGCCCATTAATTTATATTTTTGAACAAAAAAGATGATGGGTGTTTTTATTGATTCATTAGTTAAAAGAAATAGACAGTAAAAAATTAATAAAAATGCAAAATTCTTATTTTCTAGTTTGTAGGCAATCATTGTAGAATTAGATTTGGATTGAGTTTTTAAAAATCAACAACCAAATCAAGAATTTATATCAACCCTACAATTTTAAAGTTTTAGAATATATAAAATCAATTTTGGATAGCAAATCAAGCCCTTTTTATTGGATTAGTTTGCACATAATTCAAACTAAAGTTTTAGTTTCATCACAAAATTTGATATTAGAGAACTTAATAATGAAGTAATGTTCTGCTACTCTAATTTAGTAAATATATCAAATTTACATTAAAAAAATCACAACCTACATTTGGTTAAGTACAAACTCTTAAGATTTAATTAAAAATTTGGCCTGAATATTTGGAGCCCATATATTTCTTTTTTGCAATTTTTTTTGAGGTATTTTGATAAATCATATGTATTACCAAACTAATTATATAAAAATTATTAGTAATACTATCCTAAAATGAGAAGAAAATTCATAAAATTTGTGAATTATATAAAGCTTTATAATTAATTTATTAAACGTTTTGTGATACTACCCAAAATAAAAGAAGAAAACGCATTAAAGCCTTTTCTAATTTTTTTTAAATAGCCCCTTTAAAATGATATTTTTCACTCCGTCCTAAATAATATATTTAATTTTAATTAAAAAATACATACCTAAAGAGTTAACATTTTAAAAAATAATTTCAAATATACATTGCAATTGGGTATAACACTCAAAAGAACATGCTACAATTGTGGTCAAAGACTTAATCTAGTGGTACTACATCTTTCATCACAAAGAGGAGGTTTCAAGTTCAAATCTTCCCTCCCCAATATATATATATATATGGAAAATTATCGGATAGTGATTATTTTTAATCACTAAGTATATGTATTTTTAGTATTTTCAGTACATATATAAGTTGCTACTCTTATTTTTTTTACATGACGGTGTATAATGTATTTACAAGGGACTCCTGCAAATTTTCAAGAAATTTCGAATAATTTATGATGCTGAAATCAAGATTCAAATAGTCTATTGCACACACGTATAAATTTTGAAACATGCACACGTGCAACAAGCTGTTTGAATCCTAATTTCGACATCTTAAATTATTAAGAATTTTCTGAAAATTTGTGGGAGATTTCTAGTCATTACATTATATACGGTCATGTAAAAAAATAAAGTTGTAATTTATCTATGTACCAAAAATACTAAAAGTACCTATAGATAGTGATTAAAAACAATCACTACTATAGTGGTATAAAAGGAAAGTGTTGCAATTAATAAATATGACAAATTTACTATTTTAATTTTATGTGTTTGACTTTAATTTTCATTTGGATTTTATGTTTAGAATTTTTTTGAACTCTTGTAATTGATAATATAAATATGGGGAATTAGCGGCAAAAATACATAATCTTTTTAAAAAATTGTGAATTAGTACCCAATCTTATTTTTTGGTGGGAAAAATACCCAATGTCTGTTGGGCATGGTGCCCTTAAAATCAATGAAAGTAGTTTGTCACTTATGAAATTTATAAAAGAAATATTTTTATGTAATTAATGTATATTATTATTAAAAAAATATTTAGATAAATATCGAAAAATTCC
Organism: Humulus lupulus; assembly: GCF_963169125.1. NCBI lineage: Eukaryota > Viridiplantae > Streptophyta > Magnoliopsida > Rosales > Cannabaceae > Humulus > Humulus lupulus. The sequence continues at coordinate 63,265,276 of NC_084796.1, forward strand.
TTATTCATTAATGTAGTTATAATCTTATATGCGTACGAGAGAATTAAGATTATAGATAATGAATTAAGTAGTTCGCAGTTTATATTAAAGTTATGGAATCTTTAATCAAACACTGCTAGTACGGTCTACTGGTATTATGTATACATGTGATCTAGCTCCGGATCACTGATGTAGATAGACATCTCATTGGATGTGCTTTATATAATAATAATTTTATAGAACTTGACCCGATATATATTATATTCTTTACTAAATATCGTTATTTTCATTGTTGGGTTTTATTCCCTTATAAAACCATGTCGGACATGTAACACGATTTTATATTCTCTATAAAAGTAGTAGAAATCATTTAGTTTAACAACTATGTTGCTTGTTTGTTTTATTACATGATTATTGGAATAATACAAACATTTATAAAATTCTGAACATATGGATGATTACAATTATAGTGACTAGGTCACAATTGATTATAGATGTAATTATATGTTCAAAAGAATGAGTCCTAAGATTAGATCAGTGCATTGTATTTTCACTTATTAGGCAATCTACGATATGATCTACTTACACATTCGGGGTGTGATGTCTTGTCCAAGGCATTGACCAAGTAGATAAGATCAGATGTATTTGGTTACATCGAACTAGGACCAATATTGATTATTGATAAATAAATAAGTATCGTTGTTATCAAATCTAATCAATGTCACAACATTGACTATAGGTTGAGTCGATCTTAATTCTGAGTGATAATATTCTGCTGATTATATTATTTAAATCTTTTGGCTTGTTCGTTACCAGCTTACCCTACGGTCTAGTCCATACTTATATCTTGGAGATTTAGTAGTGTAATTAAGTGGGAGTATTATTCATAGATATGAAAGCTATAACTCATGTATGAGAAGTGAAAAAATGATTTCCTTAATTACTTTGTTCAAAAGGTTAAATAATTGAGATCTCATTTCTGTGATTAAGTTCACAGTAATATCATTTATAAGGAATTTAGTAAGAGTTAAGGATAAAATATTGATGAGGGGTAAAATGGTAATTTGCACCTAGCTCGTTAGTAAGTCATCGATAGAGGATTGACTGGCTGTAATGGTTATAACAATGGATAACGCATTTGTGGTTTGGAAAATACGTTCTAAGAATTTAAGAGTTCAATTCTAAGTATATAGTGGAGTCACGATGAATTAATAAGGTAGTGAAATTATTCGTAAATAAATTCATAGTAACTTATTAGAGCTTGATTTCATGGATCCATGGTCCCCACATTACCTTTGAGTAAATCATCTAGAATGTCTCAATTAATCGATTTAATAATCAATTAGGATTTTTAAAGTTGACTAGGTGAATTTTGGAAAATTTTACAGAGATATGAGATTTAGAGAATAAAAGAGAATTTTTGGGTAAATTTATTAATATTGATAAATTGATGTCAATATAAATAATAATATTAAATCTAGTTTCAAATTCTAATTAGTTAATTTGAATAAGGATTTAATTAATTAATTAAAAGATGAATAAATAAATAAAAATGTTTTGAATTTAGGCCAAATTGGGATCTAAATTCATAACAAATAGATTTGGCCCAAGTCCATTTGTGGGAGCCCAAGAATTTTATTTTTTGTTTATTATTTTTAATTAATTTAAATTTAGATAAAGCCCATTAAGTTGCCTATATAAGGAATATGATATCTAGGGTTTTCATAAGTTAGTCACAGTTGATTCATTGGGTAAGTGAAAATCTAGACAGTCTAATAATTTCTTAGCCATTCACTCTCTCCTTTTTCTCTTCCAGATCTCTATCTCATGTGTTGAGAACCAGCCCACACTAGTTCTAGGTTGATCAAAGGCTTGGTGGGGAAGACCGTGTTGCTGATCTAGTTCAATCTCTTGATAATATTCTGCTACCAAAAGGAATCAAGGGATAGAGAGATTGAAGGAAGGAGTTGTTCCAGTTCCGATGCGTAGTGTAAGTTTCTTTACGTTACCTTGTTTTGTATCAATTTCATAAGAGCATGTTCTAGGAATTTACATGTTTGGTTTGATAATCTGTAAATTACATGAAAATAAATAAATATCATGTAATATGAAATTTCTAATAACTGGCCTCAGAGCCATAGGTTGCTAGTTTATTTTCATGAATGAACATGTGTGAAATTGATTGATATGTTAGGGTGTTAATTGGATGGTACATGTTTATTTATTTTTATGTAAATTTAGCAATAATTTGGTTGTTTTTGAGTTGTTTTAGGATTGAAAAATTGCACAGATTTTTAATTTTTTGTTATGGACTGATTGGGAAGTTTGTGTGCAAGGCACACAGTAAAAATTTGTTGGGACCCCGGGGTCGTACGACGTTCGTACGGATCCGTATGACGTCCCTGCAAAGGCCCTGCGCGGGACCCGCAGCGGGCTTTTTCTAAAAAAAAAATAATTTTTGTGTAGTTAAGTTTAAAATTTTTAAAATTGATTGTCTAATTATTTCATATATTTTAGCTTTATAAAATATTTTGAATTGGTTATTTGATAATCATGATATTTTAAGGTATTTTTTATTTTGTTATCATTAAAATATTAAAATTGGTTATCTGATTATTCAAGATATTTTTTTTGTTTAAAATATTTGAAATTGATTATTTGATAATTCAAGATATTTTAAATATTTTAAATTTTGTTAAAAAATATTTTGATATTTTAAAATCGGTTAAAATATTTTATCTTGTCATCCCTAACAACTTAATAGCTTAGTTAAATTAATTATTTAAAATTGAATTTTGTTTGATAAATTATATTTTAATTAATTTAATTAATTTTGTTTAATATTTTGCAACTTGTTTAATTAATTATATTGGATTTTTTCTAATAAATTCTATGTTAATTAATTATGGTATTTTTGCAAAATAGTACATTATTATGGTATAATTGCATAATCTAATAATACATGCTCATGTAGTAACATGTTTAGATCCATATAATTATTAACATTATCAAACATCATTATTAAGTTATTTTTGCGTTTGAGCTTTAAATATAAGTATAATGATGACCCAATTTTTATTTTGAAAAATGTGGGAAAACTCGAATAAATTTTTCTAAAATGTTAGGTTTTATTTGGGCCAAATTAAACATGTAAAGTTCAAATTCCTCTTTTGTGGGTGGTTTCACTTGTGAAGACCCATTTGCTTTGCATTACTGGATAGCCAATACCATTACATCGTGTGTTTTAAATAGTGCTAGGCTTGCTAATTGAGTCCTTTGGTCATAAACGTGCAACTAAACATGATTAACGACTTAGGGTTAAAATTTTTGGTAAAAGGAATAGTCAATTCATTAAAACATTAAGTGCCTACTTTGGATCCCAAAATAAACATTTACAAGTCGTTTACAATTCCAAAAAGGGTAATTACAACTCAAAAATTACAAGAAGCCGACCTAGGTAACAAAATAGGGTTTGGCCTTAGTTCCTCTGAGAAACCCCCACCCTGGTGGTCAAGCAGCCGCATATGTACACGTCGCCACCGAAGCTCTCCAACTCATGGCTGGTCTAACTTCCCTTTCCCCTTACTTGCACCACATAGCACCTGTGAGTCAAGGCTCAGCAAGAAAACTTAAACATACTCATAAGCAGTTAATAACATGTCATAGAATCATAATAAGAATGCCTAGCAGTAATAACCCTACTCATGCATGCATTATATTCAGATAAGTGACTAATAAGTCATACCAGGGCTCTTTGCCCTTTAGTTACGTGACCATGGAGTCATCCCGAGACCGCTGCCTTAGATAAATGATTAATAAATCACACTGGGGCCCAGTGCCCTAGGATATGGGACTATAGATACACCTCGGGGCCCATTGCCCTATCCTCTGTATAACTAGCCTTGGAGCTGGCCTAGCGTACCTGACGCTTTAGTTTTCCGACGACCATTGGATCAGACAAGCGTATGTCATGCTCATAGTTAGGCCTAACCATATCGACCAGCGCTTAGCGCGCTTTTGCCCCTGACTTATGAGTCAATACTTTCGACTAGTGCTCATTGCACTATTGCCGTTCTTGACTTATAAGTCAAGTCTTTTCAATCAGATAATGCAGACAAGCATATATCATTTAACAATTGTCCAGATATAGAGCATTCAAGCATGCTTAATCAAGAAATCATAGGCATAATCATAATCGTGCTCATTTACAGAGGCCCGAGCCCTAATCAATCTATACCACGTATTGGGTGCAATTTTCTTAGCTCTAGGCCAAGCACGAGTTAATTAACAACGACCTCGGAGCACGATCCAGTCCTGATCCCTAACACTAGTCACATCCATAATAAGAGATATCCATCAATATCAAGTAAATAAAGACTTTTGGACTGAATGCTAGTCTCCGAGACCTCAAATTCTACTAAACCAGATAGTAGAATCCTTCCCGAGCCCTTAGGTTTTGGTTCCCGCCACCCGAATCTTAATTTGGACACTATTCCCCATTTGAGCCGCGACGGCCCTCACTAAGCACCGCGACTCTCCACAAGTCTGAGAGCCCAGCCCTCGGTTACACTAGACACGCGCCGCGTCGCTAAGGCAGTTTAGGTCACTCCCTTGGTCTTTGAGTTCATGAGGGCTGTGACGCCCTAAGAACAGGGCCACAACACGACCCCACGAACCCAGTTTTTCAAGCTTTTTCCCCGATCCAATTTCCTTAGAATTCACCCATAAGTGGTACCAAGCCCATAGTCCAGTCTCAAAACATCAATAATACATCCAGAGCAGTACATATATCCAAAAAAAATTAACCAAAAACCTCATCACAAGCCCAACCTAATTCCTTGAGTTCAAAACTCAAAACACTCAAGAAAAACCAGACCAGACTTAATCAAAACAAAGGTTATAACTTACCTAAGTTGGTATAAACGACCCTAGGTTGCTACTAACCAAATACTAGCACCAAACTCCAAGCTTTAGCTTCAAAATTCCCAAAGAATTCAAAGGCACATCAAGAGGACTTAGAGAGAAAGTGATAACCGATAGTGTAACGACCCAAATTTCCTAATAAGGCTTAGGACATTGATTAGGGGGCTAGGATGGAAAATTTTGGAATTGTGTGATTATATGATATTTATCTGTATCATTATGTGATTATGTGTGTTATATTATAATATGACTTGATATGCATGTTTAGGTGTATTAAATATGCATGTGGGCCCATTTATGTTTAATTGGGTAATTTTTATAATTTGGCCCGTTATGGGTATATTTGGCATGTATGTGTATGTGTGTAGCACTTCATTATTACTTGGTTATGCTTGGGTTACTCAGCACGAGACGATCCTAGGAGGCAAGCCAGTGGGAAAGTCATAACGGGATCCATACTTGACTCGGAGTGAGTCAAGGGGTATTTAGCACATTCCCGGGATATTGGGTAATGGGAATAAATATTTGATGATAAATTGGGAGTTAGTGAGATTAGGGGAAAATTATGAGAATTTTGACTATTTTACCCCGTGGGCATTTTTGGGACCCCGAGCATTAGGATTTTCTTGAGGTTACTTAAGCTTGAAGTAACCTATCAGAATTATTAAAGAATGTTCAGAATGTTCTTTCTCTCTCTCTCTCCCGTTTCCTTTTCGACACCCGTTCGAATTTTTGAAGGAATCTCGAGTTTTAGGACTTGGATTCAAGAAAGGATTGAGGCATAGCGATTCTAGGGAAGATTAGAAGTTTATTAGCTGAAGGATTTAGTTGGCAAACGACTTAATCAGTGGTAATCCAAGTTTCAAGTTCTAAGTTTTTAAGCTTTTATTAATTTTTATGTTTTGATGAGTTTTTGGATGGTTTGAGACTTGGGTTTTATTGATTTTGGATAATTGGGATGTTTGGGAACTTTGATTTTGAGATTTGGATATGTTTGGATAGGTTTTTGGAAGGTTTTAAGTGGGAGAAACCGTAGAAAATGGTTGGTTTCGTTGTCAAGTCGCGACCTTGTTCTAGCAAGTCGCGACCGGGATGAACCAGGAGCCAAGGAGGCTTTGCCTGGGGGGCGTGCCGCGACCCAAGAGGGGCCAAGTCTCGGCCCGCACCCTGAAGCCCAGGCAAATGCTCTCTGACTTGGGGGCAAGTTGCGACCCTCAGGGCCAAGTCGCGACTGGCTTGTGCATTTTTGCCCAGATTTGGTTTTTAGCCGTGGGAACTTAATTCTAAGGGCTTGGGATCAATCCTACTACTAAATTGAGTAGGATTCGACATCCTAGAGGTGAGGTTTGGGTCTAGAAGTATTTAAAAACTAATTTTGATGAGGTTTTATATTTTGGTTGTGACTAGGTTATCGTTAGGTGCTTGGAAACAGGATCGTGCTTGAGGGTCGTTTATTGGTAACCTGTGCTTGGAACAAAGATAAGAAAACCGCACCCAGTATGTGATGCATGCAATATATGTGATTATGGCATGGCATGAAGGTGAAATATGGAATTTTCTAGAGCTTGAGTCTCTGTAATTGTGCATGATTATAATTATGCTTGTGATCATTGATTAAGCATGCTGAATGCCTTATATCTGGATATTTAACATATGATATATGTCTATTTGCATTACCTCATTTAGGAAGCACTGACTTATTAGTCAGGGAACGACTATGGTGTCAGTATTGATTGTGAAGTTGTGACTTATCAGTCAAGATCACCAGTAGTACTGAGCACTGGTCGTATGGTATTGGCGTATGGGTCAAGAATGGTATTAGCGTGTTTAACGCAAGTCGAAATGATTAGATCTAATCAACATGAGCATTAAATTCTTGACCGACCCGAAGGTCAAAGAAAACTGAAGTCCTTATCTAGTCTAAAGGCTAGTTACGTAGAGCCAGAGCCAAAAAGCTCAGGTGAATTAAACGTCATATGGCTTAGGGAGCGGATCCCTAGAGATAGACTTATTAGTCATCTATTCAGAGAGTGACTTATTAGTCATCTATTTAGAGAGTGACTTATTAGTCACCTATCCAGAGATAGACTTATTAGTCACCTATCCAGAGATAGACTTATTAGTCATCTATTCAGAGAGTGACTTATTAGTCATCTACCTAGAGAGACTTATTAGTCATCTATTCAGAGAGTGACTTATTAGTCATCTACCCAGAGAGACTTATTAGTCGTCTACCTTAGAGATAGACTTATTAGTCGTCTGCCTCAGAGATAGACTTATTAGTCATCTATACAGAGATAGACTTATTAGTCATCTACCTCAGAGAGCAGGACTTAGTAATCATTTATCTGTACCTGCCTGCATGCATGAATAAGGTTATTACTGCTAGGCATACTTATTATGATTTGGTGACATGTTATTATCTACTTATAAGCATGTGTTTGAGTTTTCTTGCCGAGCTTCGGCTCACGGGTGCTATGTGGTGCCGGTAAAGGAAAAAGAAAGCTGGACAATCCTTGAGTTGGAGAGGTTAGGTGACGATGTGTACATATGCGGCTGCTCGACCACCACGACCGAGGGTTTAAAGAGGAACTAGGGTTAAAACCTATTTTTCCGCTTAGGTCGGTTGTTTGTAAATCTTTTGTCATCATTAACCTTTAAAATATATTTTGGGATCCCAATTTATACAGTAAACGTTTTAGTGAAATGTTGTATCTTTAACCAAAATTTTTAACCCTAAACTATTAATCACATTTTTTTTGAGGAAAAGAAGAACTTTATTAAGCAATAAACACAAGACAGATACAAACCCAGTAGTAGCTAACAGCTACATCAAACAACTACCAACTCTTTCTCTACAGCAGCTATAGGGAGTTTATAAGGCCAATTACATCTCTTTTCTCTACAGCAGTTATAGGGAGTTATAGTCACATTTCAAGTGACTTAGTCACTTGAAATGTGATTGAACTATTAATCACATTTAGTTACACGATTATGGCCAAATGACTCGGTTAGCGAGTTTAGCACTGTTTAAAATGCACAACGTAATGGTCCCTGGGTAGTAGGGCGTTACAGATAGAGAGTTAAAGAGATTGCTTTGTTACTCTGTTCAGAGATGCCCCAAGTGACTAAGTCACTACTTAGAAAGAAAATGACCAAAATACCCCTTGCCCACTTATGCCCTCTCCTATATCCGAGCCCTAATCATTAACGTCTCATAATTCCTGTTACCTCCAATATCCTTGAATAATCACTAAACAATGTCCCATTACCCGATAAGTCCTGGTAATGTACTAAATTATTACCAACATCCACTACAAGAATTTTGAGTAAATATTATGGTAAGATATTACATATTTTTTAAAGTGCTATTATTGATTTAGTTCTAAAATATACGGAGTGAACTTTTGGCGCCATGTGAATTAGTAATGGCGCCTTTACTTTTCATTTTTTTTATTTTACTCAACACTCTCATTCTCTCTAATCTGAGAGCCCTAAGCCGCCACCCTCTCCTCCTCTCACTCCTATCCATTATTCTTCTTTTTCTTCGTTTCCTGATTCCCCTCAACCTCTTTTCTTTGGTTCTCTCTCTCTCTTTGCTACCTCGGGGCCTCTCTTTTCTACTCACGCCCTCCTGCTTCGAAACCATCCCCACTTCACTCTCTCTTGGAAGAATAGGTGACAGTGCCTGGTGGAGGCAGAGGCAAAGGCGAGGTCACGGGTTCGACGCTGCGTGGGTCTTCTTCTCCTCAGCACATGACGAAGGCGAGATCTGGTATGTCTCCTCTCAACTTATTTTTGTTGCTGTTGGTTGGTTCATGGTAGTCGAAGGCTTAGTATGGGATATTTTAATTTCTTTATTCTCATTCTCTTAAGTGACCTATCTCATTCTCTCTCTCTCTCAACTTTCTTCTCTCAGCGATGTACCTTTTCTCTTCTCAACCCTATCTCCCTCACATATATCTAACCTCTCAACTCCATCATTTTTCACATTTCTCTCTGGTAGGTGGCTGGTGTGGGAGACTACACGGAGGTGGTGACGAGGACTCGGAGGTGCAGGAGCTTGACGATTTCTGTCTCTGATTTCATCATTACAAGTCCGGCAGTGTGCAGGGTCGAGCATGGGACTGGGCTTGTTGGCGGAGAGAGAGACAGAGGAGGGAGACAATTGGAGTTCAGGTTTCGTCCCCGAAACACCATAAAACACATTCGATAGATTACTAAATGCATAATAATAGGGTACTCTTCCTTGTTGTTACATATTTCTTAATTACAGTTAGTGAGGAAAACCATTGACATAATTTATGATGAACTATATGTTTAGGCGTTCTCAGTTTTTGTTATTGCCTTTAAGTAACTACTAGTACTAGTCATGGTGTCTTTCCTTTGAACTACACTGATGGTTGAGAAAGAACTTTTTCATCACATAATAATTATAAAACCATTGTCATTGGTACAGGGGTACTCTAGTGATTGCTTGCTTACTCCATTTGAATATATTAGACCAATTCTATTGGCCCTCAGTTCTATTTTTCATTTAGCATTAATTGCCAATACGGTACAAGGAATTTTTCATGTATGAGGTTCAAGTGGTGGAGCTATTGTTTCTCTTTTCTGTTTTTGACGCTCTAACATTGCATATCTTAGTGGCCCTTCAACTTAGTTGCATTTCTGCTTTTGAGCATTAGTATCTTTCATTTCATATGAACATGCTTGTTTTGGTAAAAAAAACTTTGTGAATGTTTAGACATATACCTGTCCCTCTCATATTCGTTAAGCTTTTAATTTGTCTCATTCTTGGTTGACGAATACTTAATTCTTTCTTTTTGCACTTTCTATTTATAACTTTGGCCACTGTATTATGACTTAGAAATACTTAATTAGCTTTGATTTCTATCTTTTGCATGGTTGTTGAAGTAAGTACATATGTGATGCTGAAAGTTCTCTTAATGTTTTCTAGGATGACATTGTTCTTAATTCTTTGTGCAGGCATGCACTTAGACTCTGATCTAGTGATCTTAAGCTTGAAGGCAATTGGAAAACTCAAGGTGAAATATTTTCATACAAGTATGCTTCATTTATAATCATGAAATTATTTTATGTATATGGCTTATCTACTCTCAGCATTTGAAGAAATGACCTACTGAGTTTGCTCTTACTTTTGATCCCATCTTTATTTTCTTTGAGACTCAAGTTTTTGGCTCAAGAATTTCCACTTAATTTGGATCAAATTCAAGGTGTTGAGCTTTTTATTTCATCTCTATTCAATTAAGAATTTGAGTGACTTCATATTATTTTCATTTGCTGCCTACATATATTTAAGTTAGCCCTTTCATTGAGCTAATTTTAATCAGAAAGTAAGTCAATAAAGAAAATTTTGCTATTATTTATTCTAAAGTGCATTTTAGTTTTTATATATGTTAAAAGAACCATAGTTTTGATTGTGTTTTCTAAAGTACTAAAGTACCATTAACTTGATTTAAAATGTATTTTAAAGTGATATTTGATTTATTTTTAATCATTATGTAACAAATTTTCATTACATGACTAGTTATGTTTTATTATTTGACATAATTTTATGTTTTCTTGCATACTGGTTATTTATATTTTCAGCTTTATAATATGTTTTTTTTTATTTTTTGCTAGAACTTTTATAAATAAACCTTATATTTTCACATTATGGTTTGTCAAGATCCTTTAAGTGAGCTTTAATTTGTTGGTTTTGCTTAAAGATTATTTCTTTGGTTTGTGCTATTGCTTTTGTTTTTAATAATTTATTTTGCTGCAGCTGATGAAGGTAAGCCTTTTCCCCTTTAGTTCAGGTTTATATAATTTTTTGTGTTGGAATTGTTTCTAATTAAGAGAATACAAAGAGAAAAATTAGAGATGTTGTAAGTGTAAGAATATGCTGCTTAATACTTAATGTTTGTGATTTGAGAATATGAATTTAGATTACCTTTTATTTAGTCCTTTTGTTGGCTTTTGTGTATGAAATTTGAATTTTACAGATTTGATTTATGCATATTCTATAATATGATTTTATCAGACTTTTATTCATGTGAAAATATATAATATTGATTGTATGGGCTTTGATCATAAATGATGAGATTTTTGTTTGGTGCTGTCATATTGCTTATATATGTCTCTATCTCTATATTTTTTTATTCTCTTTGTAATATAGTTAAATTTTTTTTGGTTGGCTGCCTCCAAGAGAAGAGGCAAAATACTTGGTGTGCAAGCAATCTCTCATGAGAGACTCTTACTTTTGTTTGCATTTTCCAAGAGGTATGCCTTTTACCTTTGTTTTAATATTATGCAAATGTTAGAGGAGTTTGAATATCTTAAATACTCAATCCATAGTGAAGTAGGTTCTGAGATCATTGTTGTGTGTTGTAGTGATAATGGAAGGTTGAGAACTTGTGTGTCTTAGTGAAGTAGGATCTGAGAAATTTGTGTGCTGTGGCGAGATAAGGAAGAAAACATGCATGCGTTTTTGAATTAGTTGAATTGATATTGGAAGATGGTTAGATGCTAGTCTAGGGGAAAATGGTGTTTGCTTTTATATAGACTTATCTAGTACAACTATTTTATAATTGAATTGTGTTTGCTTGGTTTGTTTGATGATTGGTACATTAATTAGATTGTTAAAAACATATACTTGTAAATGGTGTAATAATCTTTTTGTATAGTTTTTGAGGTCCTTTTCAGTTGTATTGCAAGCAGCTCTGCCTGAGTTGCTTCTCCTTTTAGGGTCCTTTTCCTTCTTAAAGAAACCAAAATATCATTTTGTGCTGGCACTATAACAAAATCGTGTTTTAGAGATGAATTTTTTTGTTGCTAAAGCTTTCTAAATCCTTGCTATATCGAATAGCGATAATGAAATTGTCATTAAACTTCCTCGCTAATACTTTGTCTCTATTGCTGAACTATAGAGAGGACATTTAAAATCCTCGCTATTGCTCAGTAATAGAGAGGAAATTTTAATCACTATTTCATAGAATATTAGGTTGAGAAAAGTAGCAAGAAGGGTTTATGATTAGAGAAAAGGCTTTATCCTCGTTTGAAATATAACTTTGATAGAAGAATATACACTTTTTTTATGTGACGACTTCTTTAAAAAAATTAAGAGAAAGAATTGTCAAAAGTACAACATAATTTTGTTCTCTACTTAATTCAAATGAAGTATCTTGTACAAACAAACTATCTCCTATCTTCGTGATAAGGAACACTCAATTTAATTTTACTTTCTTAAGTATATTGTTGATCATAATCTATGTCAAGAATTTTACTCTGTTTGGTTTTTGAAAATACCAAAACAGAATGTAGACCAAGAACTTGGGACAAGTAGTCTATGATATATTCATAAAAAAAAAAAAGGTTCCAATCAAATAAAAGTCATGAAATTAGCTTGACACTTTTGAGTTTGAGAACTTGGAATGGTAGTGATCCCCATTCATATGTGTATTTATAACCAATAGTCTTTGATAAGATGTATAGGACAGATATATCTATTGCATTGAAATGAATGGTCAAGACTATAGAGAAAATTAGCTAGAAGAGGTCAAGTGGGGTATAGTCCTTGTGGAATCACATGGTATTGTCTAACCAGTCATCATTATGGATTCAAAGTTCAGATCTGGCTGCCCTAAAATAAAATATCAATTCATTTTTCTTGGCCCCCAACCCCAACCCCACCAAACAACCTTAGAACATAAAATTTAAAATTTATAATAAGATGTCTTAGGCATGTCTAATATCTGAAGGGACACATTTTCATATCAAAATTAGAGTAGCCATAACCATTTAAAATCATTATCTTCTCTTCCAATCTTATTGATGCATAATAGGACATGTCATTATCTGCTAGAATTATGCTTATTGAAGGCTTTTTTCATTATTCACAGGCTGTTTTTTGTCAACAAAATGTAGAGATATATTTTTCAATACCAATATCATTTGACTTGCCACAAAAGTCACAGCCTCTTTTTACACAAATAAATCATAGCACTAACAAAATTTGGTAGAAAACAATGTAGATCATACTCTTTACCTTCTCTTTTAAGATACAAGAAATTGTTTGACAAAGTTGTAAATAGAAATTGCTCATTTGAATCTATATCTGAGGAAGAATTATGTCTTGGTGTGATATTTATGTTTTGGTTGCTGTCTTCATCTAAATAAATATATAAATATAATTGAAATTTGTAACGGCCACAAAAGCCTATGAATAAATAAATCATAGCCTAAATGGTTGTGCACAAGTGTTTATTTATTTCATTTGTTCCGAAGAGTAATTTTTCTACTACTGTTTGTTCTCTTATCACTTTCTTTAAACATTGCTTTGTAAGTATGCTCCTTCTAATTCTATGTTGGCATTGAAAACTTTTGTGTCCAATAATCTCTCTTGATTCTAATTAAGAAACAAGGTTCCATTCATATAAAATTCATGGAAGAAAATTCCAATGAAATCTTTGATTAAACCATGAGAAATTTTGAATGATTTATATCTTCACTTAATTAGTTCTGTTTTGCTTAAAGCCAATTTTTATCAAATAATATCTCTTGTACCAGCTTCAAAATCCATTGACCTTTTATTTGATTACTTAGAATTAATCACGAATGCAACGAATGAATGTTGATCATAGAGCCATTTTAGATCCTTGATAAGCCCCTCAAAGAAAAACATTGATTCTAATGGATGTTTCTTTGATATTAGTGGTTCACTAAACATTTCATTACCTGAAATACTATCTTAAGTAAATTATTTATAACTATATTAGTTTGTAAATTCTATTATCAAGACAGTGACCAAATAATATACCATGATAAGGATTCTATGTCATATTTTTAAGAAAAAAATTCTAATACATTTTTTCTCTGCAATTTCTTGCCCTTCTTTCCCTGCCCCACCACACAAACTCTGAACAATACAATTGCAATTAGATGTGTTAGGCATGTCCCATATCCACAGGGACACACATTTTCTTATCAAAACTAAAGTAACCCTTGCCTGAATGTTTTCTAGCAGAGTTCACATTTTAAATCAAAGTTCAAGAAGCTTAATAATCTCAACTCAAGTAATTAGGTCATTATTCATTAAAAGGAAATTATTTCATCAAAATATACCATAAGTGAATGAAACAGTACTAGAATTTTTTGGAATATATAACTTTAAGTAAAGTGTAGTAAACTTCGGAAAGTAATGGAAGAGAACGTGAACACAGCTCTCAAAATTAGTGGCTAGATCATTTTCTAAACCATTTTCTTTCAGGGTCATCTAAAGTGAATTTGATGTCTTTGAAACAAGATTAATTGGAATGGAGAATGTTACAATGTACCTACATTTGGACTACGTTTTTATTTCTTGACGGTGGAAGAGATGTGCAGGTAATATTCTCCTTTGTGTCTTCTACCTCAACCACTTGAATCATATGGTTGAGGCCTAGTTGTAATCAACAGCTATTCTAGAGCTTGGATGTAAAATCATAATATCCAAATCTGCATTTTAGGTGCAGCCATGTTTTGAACCCTGTGATTGTAGTGGGTGGAAAGTTTCTTGACAAAACAGTCTTCAAGATAAACCATAAATCTAAATACCACCATTCCAATGATTATATCCACATTATTATGCACTCTAAATATTACTTGACCATTTGTTTAATTTGAGTGCAAGCTTTCTCCCTGGGCCTGTATATAAGTTGAAATTATATTATGAATTTAGTTGGGAAATTATTTTAGAAGTTCCGTGTTGGAGAAACATACAGATTTCTCTTTATAAGTCCTGTTAGAAGTATCATATTAGAATTACTTTAATTTGTAGAGCATTTGTCACAATCTATTTGCATGTATCCACAGGGCGCTTTTGGAAAAAATGCTCTAGTTGGATTTGGTTTGACAACTTACACGATGCTTGGATTAGGAGTGGTAATATCTCTTTGAACCTTACCATAATGATTTTGCTTTGGGTATTTTTCTCTATTAGTCTTTGAACAATACTCTATTTATTACAATTTAGCAGCTTAGTCCCTAAAATTTTAATATTTTAGTAATTAAGTCCTTTTTACTAACAAAATTGAATTTTTTACTGAATAAATTAGCAAGAATTATGCAGATTAAGAATTTATCTTTGACTTCTATCGTTGTGCTTAGTTTATGCTTTGTACTCTTTGTGGTGTTTCATATATAATCTCAACAGAACAATACCATCACTCTATTTTGACATTTTAATTTATTTGATTAGTTTATGGAAGCTAGGTCTGCATGATTTTGAGAAACCTTTAATTGTCCTTTAGTGAAATCTACAATAAAAATGGAAAATTCGTTACTCTTGTTATTTGGAACATTATATTTGATCTAATTCTAGTTCATGTGTCTATGCTATTGGGTTTTCTTTATAAATTAGTTGTTGTATTGTATATGCATATATATTTATATGTTTGGTTGGTGTATCATTTGCATTTTCATTTCATAATCATAAAGTGTTTGAGCTAACTTTTCTAATGACTATTTTACCAAGCATAAATCTTCAATCTTTTATGCCTATGTGCTGTAGTTAGTGTAATTGCATGGCCATCTTATAAAGTCTTAATGAGGTTATCAACTTTCTTTCTTTTTGTTCTCTTTTAGTTTACTATTTACTCTAAGTTTAAGCATTAATTATTTAAACTCTTGTGTAGCTAAGCAAATCAACCTCCCAACAAAGACAAGTGCACAATGGAATGGATGATGAATTGGAGGGTGGGGCAAGCTTCATGGTTTACTTTTTGTGTATCTTGTTATGTTTCTGTTTTTTACTTTTGAAGCAAAAGATGTGCAAGACTATATAATTTTATTATGTATGCTTTCAAACTCAAGTTAGAACTAAGAACTTTTGAAGTGGACAGTGTCATGGTTTGAAGTAGTTCGTCTTCAAATGTAAAAATACTCATGGTTTATCATATATATTGAATATTTTAGATTTTTGGATCTATTTAATATTACACTTGTGATCAATTGTGATTTTTTTAATCAAAATACAATAATAAAAACTTTTTACAACAATTAAAAACGCATACTACAAAATAACAAAATGTTATTACTGGGAGAATTTTCAATAATTATGGTTGTTTTATATAATATATTATAATTGGGACAAAAAGTTATGATTTATATAATAGAATGAACTAAAAACGTTATAAAATGATCAAATATAACAATTTTCATAACAGTTGGAAAGTGTTATGCATAAAGTATAAGATTAAACTTCAAATTTATAATAAAATACTCTAACTAAATGTTATTATTTGAATATTATAGCAACTAAAAATGTGTTATTGAATAGTTTAAGATAACATCGAACATAACATTTGAATACTGTTATAGGAAAGACAGGACTTTTAATAACAGGGGCTATGTTAGCGTTTTCAGAAGTGTTATCAATACTCCCGGTTAGCAGTTTTTAAGTGTTATGAATACTGTTTTTTCTTGTAGTGATCCCTGTTAAACAACATCCAGAGCTAGGTATTTGACCCCGTTATGAATAAACTTCTAACTGGCTCCCTAGGATCACCTCGTGCCGAATATCTCAAATATATCCACATAATAATGTGGTCTCAATCAATATACACATATTCAAATATGCCATCAACGGGCCAAAATTACAAAAATGCCCTTCTAATAAGAAACAGGCCCACGTGCATGCTTAATACAACTAAACATGTCAATATAGTCATATTATAATACAACTCACATTATTCATGTTGTAACCTAAAATTAACACGAGTTCATTTACTCAGCTCGGGTACAACTGGTAGATGAATATGTGGAAAAATAGCCAAGTATGATATCTGGTTAACAATGATGTGAGCAGTTCGAGCCTCAATCTAGTTCGTACACAATATACATGTTATTATTATACTGCCTCTTAGGATAACAATTGAGTTCGAGACCTATAATGGCCAGATCCAAATTTGGGTGCTCTGAGCTTAATATGAGCTAAGGTTCATATAGTCTTTGAACACGAGCTTGGGTGACATATTTAGCTCGTGGAAACCTGGACAAAATGCATACTGAAGGATCCCAAAAGATTCGGAGGCTCCTTATACGCTCATTAATGCCCAGGCTGTATTGCATATCCATCATTTATTATCCGAGATATCGGGAGTATATTCTATTCCGTTATCAAATCATATCCCATGTAAATGAGAATAATCTGTATTAAATGTATACCTTATTTATTCACACAGTTACCCAAACCTGTCTAGAAAATTCCCCTATAAATACCAGGAATAATGGATAGAGAGGGGGACGATCTTTTTATATTACTAAAACTCTACAAAAATTGTGAGAGAAAAGCAATAATATTGTCTCGTGGACTAGGTGGATTTTAACCACTGAACCGCGTAAAATTTGTGTGTGTACGAGAGGGTTCTTATTATTTCATTGCGGATTACAATTTAGCACTAATATCCCTATTAGATTTCTTAATCTACTGTTGGGGAAAAACTGCATCAATAGTTTGGTGCTTTCATTGAGTATAAATTAGTGCTTCACAAGTTTCAGTCCACATTCATCATGGTGCTCACTCAATCGATGCATGACAATGACATGGAGCAGCCGGGTGGGCAGGAGGCCCATCATACTGCTATTCCCACTGAAAGGGGCCCAGATGTTCAACAACGTCCCAGAAAGCAATCAGTGGGTTAGGACGACGCTGAGAGTTCAGCATCACTCCCACCAAATCCTAATCGAGGATATTTGACTACCGTCGAGATGGAAAATGCCCAATTAAGGAGCCATCTTGCTAGGGAAAACAAACAAATCGAGGAGGTCTTGGCTCGGTTACCCCCTCTTGCAATTGGCATTAATGTCGAAAAGAGGCAAAGTGGGTCTCATAAGTCCCACAGGAAAAACTGGTCTAAACCTAGTCATTTTGTCAAGATTGCCACTCCAAGCTTTGGGCCATTAGAGCAAAACCACCGAAGTGCTCAGCCCACTGGTCATCACAGGGGTCATCATCAGCATGTCAGTCGATCGGTCAGAACTGCGAGCCCAACTCCGTGCCTTCTTCATAGATTCCCAGGAGTGTCCATAACAACCCACTAGGGCTGGCTGGGACAAGTTCACAGAGGCACAATTCTCCAGCGAATCCTCCTGTGCCACGATCAGAACCCCAAGCATAGAGAACTTGGGACATTGGGGTAGAGCCGAGGCTAACTAATTTAGTTTGTCCTAATGGAATGAGAATAGCCTCGCCAATAAGGCATCCACCATCACCGGTTAGACATCCTACACTACCTCGCCCAAACGAGATGCTCCAGCTCGTGGGAATAGTTGGAGAAATCCTCCCTCATCAGTAGATACATACGCCCCATGGGCACGTGCTAAGAATCTAGGTCCTCGATCTCAGCCGCGGGCTGTAAGTTTTGCAAATAGAAGTTATTGGACGGGGAGCCAGTGGGGAGGCAAGTCTGAAGCGACCTGAGGAATCATCTGAGCTCAGCACAAAGTCTGCGATATGATCTACAACCCGACCTGCGTGATCATTTGAACTCACAAAGAAGGTATCCAGCTCGTAACGAGGATGTTAGTTATACTCGGCAAGAGGGAGGCCCGTCTAAATTATGCGACAATGGGAATGTCCCACCTAACCAAGCTCGGACTTGGAGGGACAACAACCCATCAAATGCATACAATAGGGTAGGAGCTACTAAATGGCCCCCAGCTAACCTAGAGACTAAGGACCTAACCCTTGAGAAACTGGCCTTGATGGAGAAATAGATGGAGATGATCTTATCTGGAAAGGGGGTGGATGATTGCGACTCAGATGAAGAACTCGAACCTTTCGCTTAAAACGTTGCAACAACTATGTATCCTATTGGCTTTAGGATGCCAAACATGCCAACATTTGATGGAAACACAAATCCATCTGATCACCTCGGGATGTTCAACATAATGATGATGGCCCACAATGTCGGGCTCGATGTAAGATGTATCGTGTTCCCCGTGACTCCAGTCAGACTTGCCAGACAGTGGTTTAAACAGTACAAGAAGCATTTGATAATCTTGTGGAAAGAAGTTGTCTTCCAAGTTTAAGAGAGCATTCCGAGCTTCACAGGCAGCTCGTGTAGAGGCCGATTCATTGACCAATGTAAAGCAATAACCTGGTGAATCACTGAAAGCATATTTGAGTAGATTCACCAATGTTGTAGCACGAGCTAGGGACGCTGATGATAGCTCCAAGCTCATGGCGATGAGGACAGGAATCCTGGTGGGAGGCGACCTATGGCAAGAACTCCAATGAAAAGGAGTTAAAAGTGTAGATGAATTATTGGCCTGAGCTAAGGAGTGGATAAACTTAGAAGAGGCACGATCTGCTGTCGCAGGAATCAGCCATGCCCCTATCCAACCCGCTGGAATGGTGACATATGTTGCAGCTACGACTCAACCTATTACCCAGAATAACTAAGCAGGAAACAACAAGAGGAAGGGAAATGGTGAGGGTGACCAGAACGACACAAAGAAGAAAAAGTCTGTGGAGAAATTCAAGCCCGTTTATGCCACCTACACCGACCTAACGGACACCCGGGAACATATTTTCCTGGAAAATTCTAATTGCCTCCCGTGGAAGAAGCCAGAACCTTTAAGGCATCAGAGCGCGAAGAGATATCCCTCAAAGTTTTGTCGATTCCACAATGAAATTGGTCATAACATCGATGATTGCTGACAACTAAAGGATGAGATTGAGACTCTCATTCGGGCTGGCACATTAGCCCAGTATGCCCAAAATCGGGTAGTTCTCGATCAACCTGCCGAGAAGAATCCTCATCCAGCTCTAGAAGCCCCGACAAGTCAACCTAGAGCTCATATGAATTAGGTAAACCCTCCCCCAATAGTAGAAATAGATATAACTACTATTGTCGAAGGACCTCATTTGGCGGGTATGAGCAACGGGGCCCAAAAGAGGTATATTAATTAGTTGAAACTCATAATGGTGTGGAGTTTGTCCCGGAGCAGCGGTTATCAAAACAACATCGGTTGGAAAACAGCCAATCATTTTCAAGGAAAAGGATGCTAGCCATTTTTCATTCTCACACAATGACTTGCTGGTGGTAACCGTGCAGCTCGCTAACCGAAGGGTACGGAGGATACTGGCGGATAATGGATGTTCTGTAAATGTGCTTTTTAGGTCCACCCTAGAAAAGATGGGATTGTACGTAACTGATTTGAAGGCGACCTCAATGACTCTGTACATATTTTTAGGTGAAGGAATGACAACCATAGGGATGATCGGACTGGTGGTTACATTGGGAAAAGCCTCACGATCTGTCTCTAAAATACTTGAGTTTGTGGTAATCGATTGTCCGGCCGCATAGAATGTTATTTTAGGACGACCCGCACTGATGGCTTTTGGAGCCATCACCTCAATCCGACACCTAGCAATGAAGTTCCCCTCGACCTCGAGAATATGCACAGTAAGAGGAGACTAGCTCACCGCCAGAGAATGCTACAACATTTCTATGAGGGGAAAATCACAACTTGGGCTGCAGGCAATGTTTATAGGTGAAGGAGATGAGGAGTCCCGAGAAATGGAAGTTACCCGTAGGACAGAAGGACCTTGAGAAGGAAACTATGAGGTTGCCCAATGGGATGACATTGATCCGCGAGTAGGCAAAGTCATATCTAAGCTTAAAGCAATAGAGGAGCTTGAGGAAATAAACATCGACCCAGAAGTACCTTCAAGAGTTGTCAAAGTTGGGAAAAATCTTGAAGCCAAAAGGAAGGAGCTGGTGGAGTTCCTAAGGAAGAACCTGGATGTCTTAACCTGGTCGCATGAGGAGATGGTGGGAATCAGTCCGAGTGTAATAATGCATACTTTAAACTTGGACAAGAATGTGCCTGCAAAATCCCAAAAATGGAAGCTTTTGGGGACAGTACGATTTGAAGTGTTAGAAGAAGAAGTAGCTCGCCCACTTCAATGCGAATTTATCAGGGAAGCAAAGTACCCGATCAAGTTGCTAACCCCATGCTGGTCCCGAAGTGAAACAGGAAGTGGAGAACTTGTAATTATTTCTCCGACCTCAACAAGGCTTGTCCCAAGGATTGTTTCCCACTACCAAGAATTGATCAATTGGTAGACACCACGGCCGATCATGAGCTCATGTATTTCATGGATGCATATTCTGGATATAACCAGATCACAATGAACCATACAGACCAAGAGCATACAAGTTTAATGACCGAGCATAACGTATATTGCTACAAGGTTATGCCATTTTGGCTGAAAAACACCATAGCTACATACCAACAGTTGGTCAA
Source organism: Humulus lupulus (assembly GCF_963169125.1). Taxonomy (NCBI): domain Eukaryota; kingdom Viridiplantae; phylum Streptophyta; class Magnoliopsida; order Rosales; family Cannabaceae; genus Humulus; species Humulus lupulus. The sequence continues at coordinate 63,286,474 of NC_084796.1, forward strand.
AAAAATGTTCGCTAACCAGATCGGGAGAAACATGGAGGTGTATGTTCGCTAACCAAATCAAAGGCTGCCAGTTACCATTTATCTGGCCTAGAAGAATGTTTTGGCATATTGAGAAAGTACGGCATGAAGCTGAATCCCCAGAAGTTCAATTTCAGAGTTGCGTTGGGAAAGTTTATGGGGTTTATGGTCAACACAAGGGGAATAGAGGCTATAACGCCCTGGTTAGCCAAGACCGTCACAATATGTACTTTAAATAGTGCTTAACTTGCTAAATGAGTCACTAGGCCATAAACGTGCATCTAAGTGTTATTAATGGGCCATGGTTAAAATCTCGATCAAAAGAAATGGATATATTTTATTTAAAATGTTAAACTGTGCATGGGATCATAAAATTGATTACAAAGTTGTTTACAATTTAAAATGGCCATTACAGTTCAAAAGTTACAATCTCGCCGACCTAAGCGGCAAAAATAGGGTTAGAACCTAGTTCCCCTGAGAAACACCTTGGTCGTGGTGGTCAAGCGGCTGCATATGTACACGTCACCACTTAAGCTCTCCACTCAAGGCTGGGTAAGCTTTTCTTTCCCTTTACCTGCACCACATAACACCCGTGAGCCAAGGTTCAACAAGAAAACTTATTACTGGATGTATGCAAATATTAATAAATGATCATTCTGGGGCTTGCAGTCCTAATCAGATGATGACTGTTAAGTCATTTTGGGGTCTTGCGCCATCGATTAATGACTATTAAGTCATTCTGGGGTCCTGTGCCCTGGATTAATGACTATTAAGTCATTCTGGGATCTTGCGCCCTAAATAGATGACTAATAAGACATCCTGGGGACCTGTGCCCTAAATAGATGACTAATAAGACATCCTGTGGTCCTGTGCCCTAAGCCATATGACCATCAAGTAACTTGAGCCTTTTAGCCCTGGTTCTGAGTAACTAACCATAAACTAGCCAAGCACTTTAGTTTTCTTCGACCAAGAGGTTGGAAAAGCATATAATGCTCTTGTTTATTAGATCTAATCATATCGACCAACGTTCAATGCACTATTGCCGCTCTTGACTCATAAGTCAATTCCATACGACCAGCGCTCAGTACTATTGTCGATCCTGACTGATAAGTCAGAGCTTCACGACTAGCACTTTACATCATTGCCATTTTTGACTAATAAGTCAGTGCATTTCTCAGATAAACAATACATTCAAACATTCATAATACAATAGATTTCCAAATATAGAGCAATCAACATGCTTCAACAATAATAATGTATGTCACATAATGGGCGTAGTTTTCTTACCTCAGACTTGAGTGTAAAATAAGTTAAGAACGACCCTTGAGAATGATCCTATATTTAGGCCCTTAGCGGTCACCTAATCATGACCAAATATGAAATTCCATCAATAAAATGAGTAATAAAAGATTCCCGGACCAAGTCCTAGCTACCTCGAATCCTACCAAAACGGGTAGTAGATTCGATCCCGAGCCTTAAGGTTCGAAAACCAAATAAAACTAAGCCTAGCTCAAAAAGAATAGGCGGGCTGTGACCTGCCCCCAAGGGCTGCGGCGCGCCTCCCAGACAGACAGGCCCCTTGTCTGGGTGCCAAGGGCGGGTCGCGACTTGCTCTTGAGGATCGCGGCGCGCCTGCCAAACAGAGCCCAGTGAAGGCTCTAGGGTTCACTCAACTCGCGGCACCCATGAACTCGGTCGCAACTTATCCTCGCGAACTGAGCACCATTGCATTTTCCTCAATTCAAACTCAACCAAAAACACAACCAAACAATCCCAATAGCAAAACCAAACCCCAACACAACATAACCACCAATTCAACAATAAAAACCAAGCCTAGAAACACTCAAAACACCATCAAATACCCAATTCAAAGATCAAACTCCCAACCTTATAAACAACCTTAAAAACGGAGTAAAACCAGTCACAAACAAAATTAAAAACTCACCTCAGCTATAAATTGAATTCCTTCAGTTGCTGTAACCCAATCTTAAACCTCAAACTCAAGAACTCCAAGCTTGAATCCCCTAACTTGCGTAAAAAATCCAACTGAATGAGAGAGTGGAAATGATCGAGAGAGAGAGAAGAGAGAAACTTTATTTTCTGTGGTTTATTCCACAATTTTCCCTTGGCTGAGTATATCTACAAGCCTAAATGACTAAGATGCCCCTAGGACCAAACTAATCCCTCAAAGTCACCAAGGGGCAAATTTTTCATTTCCACCTACTCCGTTAATCATAATTAACGTCTTCCAATTTCGGTCATTCGCAATATCCTCAAATAATTACCAATTCATATCTCATTACTCGCTCAATCCTAGTAATATACTAAGCACCAAATTATCCCTAGGCTCACCCTGAGCCCAGTAATTAACCCCGTTATGACCAAACTGCTAACTTGCTTCCTAGGATTGTCTCATGCCGAATAGCTCAAACATAATCACATAATAATGTGATCTCACCTATATATCACATACACGTACATAAATATACAAATATAGCCATATAATAATACAATGCACATAAATATACATATAATCACATAATAATGCATTAAACCAATTATGGCCCTCCTGGCCCCCTAATCCAAGCACTAAGCTACATTAAGGAATTTGGGACATTACAACTATTCCCTCCTTACAGAAATTTCGTCCCCAAAATTTACTTGAACAACTCGGGATACTGACTCTGCATATTTGACTCCAACTCCCAGGTCGCTTCCTCAACCTTGCTGTTCCTCCATAATACCTTGACCAAAGATATAGTTTTATTTCTCAGGATGTTGTCCTTTCTGTCTAGTATCTGGGTTGGCTGCTCCTCATACGAGAGATCTACCTCAAGCTCTAGATCCTTGTAACTCAACACATGAGTCACATCTGACACATATTTCCAAAGAACTGAAATGTGGAATACATTATGCATTACCGACAGTTCCGGTGGTAAGGCCAACCTATAGGCCACCTGACCAATCCTCTCTAGGATCTCAAATAGACCTACGAATCTAGGGCTCAGCTTGCCCTTCTTCCCAAATCTTCTCTCCCCTTTCCATGGCGAGACTCTAAGGAAGACATAGTCTCCCACTTAGAACTCCACGTTGCTACATTTGGGATCAACATAACTTTTCTATTTGCTTTGAGAAGCGAGCATCCGATCTCTAATCTTCTCAATGGCCTCATTGGTCCTCTGAATTGATTTAGGACCCAAGTATCTTCTTTCTCCTGTCTCATCCCAATGAATGGGAGACATGCATTTCCTACCATACAACATCTCATAAGGAGCCACCGCAATGGTCGACTAATAGCTGTTGTTGTAGGAAAACTCTATCAAAGGTAGATACTTACTCCAGGACCCACCAAAGTCTAGCACACATGCTTGTAGCATGTCTTCTAATATATGGATCGTCCTCTCAGATTGTCCATCTATCTGAGGATGATAAGCAGTACTAAACTTCAAATGTGTACCTGTTGACGGTGAGAACTCGTCAACGAAGTTAAGTTGGAAAAATCATCGAATTGAAATTGCTAATTCGAAAGCTATGAAAACTTGAACAATGACTCAAGAACGATGGAATAACAACAATGGAGAATTCAGTATCTCATTCACACTAATGTCTCCGCTAAAGTAAAATTTCCAACCCCCTTTCAGGTGGCCTTGGAATTCAATTTATAGTAGGCTCTAACGGCCTTAGGTACATAGTGGTCCAGGGGACCTAGAGGTACAAACATACTGTACTAGGGAAGTGGCTTCAGAGGTTGTGGCTGTACATCCCGTACAGGAGCAGGTGTCAGGAGGATGTCTCCACTACTTGTCTGTACCCCTTCCTGAGGCGTGGTAGCTTGCGTGGTGGCGCAGGAGGTAGTGGTGTCGGCTCTGACCCATGGCCGTAGACGTACGGACCACGATCCTCGCTAGCATTGGCATCCGTACCTAGTACCCGATCGTACAAATATGTCTCATTCGACTCGTTCCGGATCTACTAAGCATAGGGACTTTGAGGTTGTGAAAAAGGGGATCTTTGGTGTCCGTATTGGCCGTGGCGTTGAATAGGGGTCTTGGGCCCATGCGCATCAAATCACGGTGTGTCGGCCTCTTGAGAAGATGGCGGGCTGGTGAACCTCCCGGGGCGCGCGCGCGGGACCTTGCGTGACCTCGCGCACGGGGCGCCATTGGCGGCCTCGCAGCCTCCCTCGGCCCCGCGCATGGGCATGGTAGGAGTGGCCCAAGGGCCTCGCTGAATAGGGTGCCTCGCCCTATGGTGGCCTCGCGGAACAAGGCATCTTGCCCCTAGGGTGGCCTCGCTACATAAGGCACCTCGCCCTCTAGGATGGCCTCGCGGAACAAGGCATCTCGCCCCCTACGATGGCCTCGCTACATAAGGCGCCTCGCCCTCTAGGATGGCCTCGCGGAACAAGGCATCTCGCCCCCTACGATGGCCTCGCTACATAAGGCGCCTCGCCCTCTAGGATGGCCTCGCGGAACAAGGTACCTCGCCCCTAGGGTGGCCTCGCTAAATAAGGTACCTCGCCCCCTACGATGGCCTCGCGGAACAAGGCACTCGCGAGACGGGGTGGTCTCGCGGATCGGGGGGGGCTTCGCCACTCGGTGGCCTCGCGGGAGGCGACTTGGTGGCCTCGCGGGAGGCGACTTGGTGGCCTCGCGGAAGAGCATTCTCGCGAGACGGGGCGGTCTCGCGGATCAGGGGGGCCTCGCCACTTGATGGCCTCGCGGGAGGCGACTTGGTGGCCTCGCGGAAGAGCATTCTTGCGAGACGGGGCGGTCTCGCGGATCAGGGGGGGCCTCGCCACTTGATGGCCTCGCGGGAGGCGACTTGGTGGCCTCGCGGAAGAGCATCCTCGTGAGACGGGGCGGTCTCGCGGATCGGGGGGGGGGGGGGGAGTACGCCCAGGTGACTACCTTGCATTTCCCCTTGATGAGATTATGAGCATCAACACTTGCCCCCCTAGTCTAGGAGAGGGCCTTAAGGTGCTCTTGTAGACTATTCATCTTGGTTCCTATAAATAGGCCTTCATGCATGGCTTAATATTTACACCTTACTTCCTTGGCTTAGTGGTGGTTAGACCCTTGCTCCTTTCAAGAGGTAAAGGGTTCAATCCCCCACAACCACACTTTCTCTATTATTTCATCACTTTTCCATTTTTTCATCGTCATCATTTTTTTTTTTTAGCTAGTTCCTTGGTGTGTATATTTTTGGACTAACACACACTTCTGATTAATTCTTGCAGACGCGCATTTTCAACGCTTCTGGTGCTTTTCGCCTTCCAACCTTACTTGGACTCCGACTTCGTTCTTTCGATTGCTTGAGGTATATTTTCTTTTCTTCTCCCGTTTATTTACTTATTTTATCGGATTCACATCAACAACACTTGGGATGGGGTACATTAGCCCGAGCTTGTTTTGACCATACGCGCGCCCCTCCTCTTTCTTGTTATACATATACCTTGTAGTAGTCCATTTAGGGCGTTTGCACCTAGGGGTATTAAGCCTGTTCCTTTGTGTTTTGTAGTATCCCCCTTGTTTAAACGTGACCCCCTTTTTGCTGTCGGGACGCGGTTTCATGGCCAGTGAGGGCCCGTCCGACATACCCTCGAGGGCTGAGTTTATTGACCTGTCTTCAGATCCCGAGTCCCCTGAGGGCAGCCCTTACCAGGACTATGATTCTTTGAGGCAGGCCCGCATTCGCCACCTCGAGTGCATGGCTGATCTTAGGCATAAAATTTGGGTGGTAGAGAGCGAAATCGACTCGGTGTCGAGGGGAGACGGAGGACCTTCACCCCCGGGCCTTAGCGACCATATAGCGCGTCTTAGGACGGCTCTTTTTGAATTGCGGTGGGAGTTAGAGTTTATGGAGGGACACATTCCGCCAGAACCTCCCACTCCCCCTTCGCCTGATGACGATCACGGGGCTATCAACTCCTCTCCTCAGCCCCTAGTCTCCGTTGATCCTGGCTTAGCGCTTCCGCCATCGCTCCCTCGATGGAAAACCCTTGCTAGGAAGAGAAAATGGAGGGTTAAGTGCTCTGCCTCTTCCTCACATGTTTCTTTTGATTTTGCAGATATGTCGAAGGTACGCAGACAGGTGTCCGTCCAGGAAGAAGACGACGCCCCCCTACTGGCGTCCAGCCTAGTGTCCCATATGTCTTCGAACAAACTGAAGACCATCGTGAAGCGTTACCGAACTCCTCCAGAATACGCCCTGCATGTTCCTCAGGAGACCTGCCGGGCCGACCGCCCTGAGAAGGGCTTTGTGGCTTTGAGTGAGCAGATTATGAAGGCGGGTGGCACCGTTCCTCTACACCCGTTCTTTGTGGCAGTTCTCAACTATTTTGATTTGGCCCCTCTCCAACTGTCGCCCAACAGTTGGTTGACTTTAAGTTGCCTCTTTCTTTGGTTCAAGAATAATGAGCAACGCGCCCTGACGGCGCAAGAGGTGCATTCCTTGTACAACCTTATTGGGGTGCACAATTCCAAGGGCTTCTATTACTTGCAGAAGGCCAATAGTGAGCTACCCTTGATAGATGGCTCAGTGTCTAACCCAGGATCCTGGAAACAGGAGTTTTTCTGGGTACAGGGGCCTCTTTCAGTTCGTGAAGGCTTTCGCGCTGAACCTAGTAAGTATCCAGGTCTTTTTCTTTTTCTTATTAGAACTCACCGTTTTGCACTCTCACTTGTACTGATATTGGTGCGGTTCTTGCAGGGCAATTTGCTGATCCCTCGGTCATCGGGTCGGAGGCGGAGGCGATAAACAGACTCATTGCAGCAGACCCCGCCCTGAAGAAAGCAGCAGTCCTATTTACCATGACGAATCTCAATCGCCACCAATTGTCTCCGGTCTCTAACCCCAAGTTCCTATGGTCAATCACCGGGTCTAAGAAGGTTGTGGCTACGCCGGCTGGGCCATCACTGCACGAAGATGAGGCTGAGGTGGAGATGGAGGATGCCCCCCTGTCCCCCAGGGGACATCCTCCTCATGCCTCCCATGACCAGGACACGGCCTTTCACCCTCTAGGCCCGCAGGCCGCGGCAGGATGCTACGCCTCTCCTGGTCGCGGTGGCGGCGATGCCTTCCCTCCAATTCATCATGATCTCGGCATACCGGCTGCTGATTTCGTCGGGCTCGCGGAGCTCCCTGCCGATGCACCAGAGTCTCAATTTTTCTCTTCTGCTGCGCCTCCTCCTGCCTCGGCGAGTGGGTCGTCTGTCCCAGTCCAACCAGATGCTCCTAGCGTGGGGGCAGAGGCTTGGGTGACCAGGATGGCCTCAGTTTATGGGCAGCGTTTCGTTCCAATAGCTGAGGGTCTCCCTGTCTCCGACTGGAGGGGCCTAGGGAACGTGACTCAATCAGACTTCGGGGAGATGCTAAGGCGTGCTGCGGCCTGGGTGAGGCTTTTCACTTTGCGTTGATTAGTATTATGCATAGATGCACCTGTGTTCTTCTTTTTGTTACTTATTGCTGATGCCATTGGTTTTCTTGTGCAGGTCTATATCGTGTCTCTTCGACATGCTGACTCAACTGGCATCCTTTCCGCATCTACCACTGAGAGGGACGGCCTCATAGTCCAGGTCCAAGAGCTCGAAAATGAGCTTAGCGCAACCAAGGTCCAATTGTCAAAAGCCCGGACTAAGTACACCAAGTCGGACTCGAAGAATGAGCAGCTGAAAGCTAAGATCAAGGTGCTGAAGGGCAAGGCTAAATGTTTGGAGCGCGAGCTCAAGGAGGCCAAGATCGCTGCATCCGGGTCGCATGAGATGGTTGTTCGACAGGGGACTGAAGTTGAGGCCCTTAGGACTGAACTACAGTCGGCTCAGGAGAAAGTCGCTTCCTTGGAGGCGGAGAAGGCTGTAATCGAGCGCAAGTCTATAGACCGGGCTCTTTACAATGTGTGGAAGCAGGATCCCGACTTCGACTTCTCCTCTTTTGGCGAGCAAGCTGTTGCCCGAGCGGCCTGGTGGAGTGCCCACTACAGGAGGCCTTGAACTAGTTTCGCTCCTTTTTTTTGTTTTTTTTATTTTGTAACATCATTACTAGTGCTACTTTTCTGTTAGTAACCCTTGTATTGTCTTGAGAACTCCTTTCTTTTTTATGTATGAATACATGTGATGTTGTTGTTTATTTCTTGTTCTACTGCATTTGAGGCCCTTTTATGCCTGTATGACGCAGTTTGGTTGGTTCCCTTCTTTTATTTGTCAGGCTGGAGGTCCTTTGGATCCCATGTGAGAGGGTTCACTGGGACCTCTTTTGGTGCCTCTTGGCGGTTTTTGTAAGGATATTTTGACCCCTTGGGTCTTAGCTATCCTTTTGGGTTTTTCTTGCGCGCGCTTATTATTTCTTTGCGAGAGGCGTCCCTCTCGTCCTTTTGCATAGTACTATTTCGGCAAGGGTCTCTTTTGGGACCCTTTTTGGCTGGGCGGCTTGGTGGCCGCTCCAGACTTATTAGTGTTGTCACTATATATATAATTTTCTTTCGTAAGGCCTTTTGGCCTCCTTGATGTTCACGAGGGTAGCTAATCCTCGTAAACTCAGGGGAGGCCTTGCAAGGTCTTTTTACTACTTTCTATGTTTAGGAACTTCGTCTAGGGCCCCGATATAAGGGGTCCATCTAGGAACTCCCATTGAACGGTCCTTTTTAGGGCTACGGTCCTTCTCGGGTCCTCCTGATGCATAGGGGGTCGTTTTTAGGCTACTCCTAATCGAGGGCCCTTTTCAAGATCCCTTATCAGAGGGTCTTTTTTAGGAGCCTCTTTTTTAGGAGGGCGAGGGGTCCTTTCCAAGACCCTCCGTTAGAGGGTCCTTTTCAGGCCTCCCTTGCTAGCTGTGTTATCGCCCCCTGTCCTGCCCCCCAAGTGTTTGGTGAAATTTATTTCGGCGGACACTTTGGCTGATGCCCTGGTATTGAAGAAAAAATAACACACGAAGAGGCTAACAGTCTTACTTATAATACGTGGTTTCATTCATTATATTCGTAACATAATGGTTTCATACACGTAGTTGCAACGGTACATAGGTGATTTTCACATAAAACAAAATAAAATGGCTCACGCCTACTTAGGAGGTTATCTAGGTAACCTCTTTGATTTCTTCCTACCATATCAAGGCAGCGTGCTACACTTGTGCTTTTATCCGTGGGCACTGGCGTCTTACTGGTAGTACTTCCTCAGGTGTTCCGCGTTCCATGCCCGGGGTACGATGGTGTCGTCCATGCGCGCCAGCTTGTAAGTGTTTGGGGGGATGCACTGAGCGACTTGGTAGGGTCCCTCCCAATTTGCCCCCAGCACTCCTGCACCTGGGTCTCGTGTGTTTGGGAGCACCTTCCTCAGCACTAGGTCGCCGACTCTGAAAGTTCTCTCTCGCACCCTCGAATTGTAGTACCTTGCGGCGCGTTGCTGGTATACTGCCACCCTCATCTGGGCTTTTTCTCTCTTTTCCTCCAGGAGGTCTAAGCTTTCGGTCAGGGTTGTGTGGTTGGCTTCGTCTTCATACGCCTGCACCCTGTGGGATATGACTCGCATTTCGACTGGGAGCACAGCCTCGCATCCATAGGCCAAGGAGAATGGGGACTCCCCAGTCGTCGTGCGTGGGGTGGTTCTGTAAGCCCACAGCACATTTGGTAGCTCATCTGCCCAGGCTCCTTTCATCTTCTCCAGCTTTGTCTTTAGGTTCTTCTTTAGGACCCTGTTGATGGCCTCCACTTGCCCATTGGCCTGGGGGTGTACCACTGCGGAGAAGCTCCTCCTTATACCTCTTTTCTTACAATATTCATCGAAGGCTCCTCCTTCAAATTGGGTACCATTGTCGGAAATAATTTTGTAGGGTACCCCATACCGGCACACAATGAATTTGTTGACAAAAGAGGTGATGTGCTTAGCAGTTATTTTCACAAGGGGTTCCGCTTCTACCCACTTGGTGAAATAATCTACTGCCACCACCGCGTACTTTGCTCCACCTCTACCTGTAGGAAGAGCGCCGATCAGGTTTATCCCCCAGATGGCGAAGGGCCAGGGGCTGGGCATGCTGGTCAGTTCGCTTGGGGGTCTTCGAGGGTAATTGGAGTGCCTCTGGCACTTGTCACATTTCGTGGCAAAGTCCTGCGCGTCTTTCTCCATGGAAGGCCAGTAGTATCCTTGTCTTACGGCCTTCCTAGCCGTGGAGGGTCCACTTTCGTGGTTGCCGCACTCTCCCTCATGGATTTATTGTAACACCTTTAACGCCTCCTCTCCTTCTACACACCGCAGAAGAGGCATGGAGAATCCTCTTTTGTAAAGGACCCCATCTACCAAGGCGTATCTCGCGGCCTTGTACACCAACCTCCGAGATTCGTTTTTATCCGCAGGCAAGACTCCTTCCTCCAGGTACTTCTTGATTGGCTCGGTCCATGATTTCTTTGGGACGCTGATCATGTGCACATCTACGTCTCCGATGCTGGGCTTTGGCAAGTACTCCACGGGTATTGATTCCAAGACGTCACCATCCTTGGTGGATGCCAGCTTTGCAAGTGCATCGGCATGGGTGTTCTTTTCTCTGGGGATTTGCTCTATAGTATATGCCACCATTCGCCCCAGGTAGCCCTTCACCTTCTCTAAATATGCTGCCATCTTGGGCCCCCTTGCCTGGTACTCCCCCTTTATTTGGCATACCACCAATTGCGAGTCACTGAAAATATGGAGGCGCGTTACTTTCAATTCCTGGGCTAGGCGCAGGCCAGCTAAGAGCGCCTCGTACTCCGCCTCATTATTGGAGGCCTCGAACCCAAACCGGATTGCGCAGTACATTCTGTGTCCCTCGGGCCCAGTCATCATGATGCCCGCTCCTGATCCTCCTTCATTTGACGCCCCATCAACATGCAAACTCCACTTCTCTACATTTCCCAGTTCATCCTCCACAATAGGCTGCGCCCCTCCTTCACTCTGTCCTTCATTCGGCTGATGGGTGAATTCTACTATGAAATCTGCCAGCACCTGCCCATTTATGGAGGCCCTTGGGGTGTAGACAATATCAAACTGACTTAGCTCAATCGACCATTTCATTAGCCTCCCTGAGGTCTCTGGCTTATGTAAGACTTGTCTCAAAGGACTATCCGTTAAGACATCAATCGTATGCGCGTGGAAGTAAGGCTTCAACTTCCTCGACGCCACTACTAGCGCATAGGCCAGTTTTTCGATCTCTGGATACCGGCTCTCTGCGTCCACCAGACGCTTGCTGATATAGTATACGGGCTGTTGTTGCTTCTTCTCTCCCTTAACTAAGGCTGCGCTGATGGCATGCTCCGACACCGCCAAGTATAGGTACAGCTTCTCGCCCTTCTCTGGCTTTGCTAACAGGGGCGGCTTCCCCAGGTGCTCTTTCAACCTGACAAAGGCTTCCTCACATCTTTCATCCCAAGCGAACTTTTTGCTCCCTTTGAGGATGTCAAAGAATGGGAGGCACTTGTCGGTGGACCTCGAGATGAACCTGTTAAGGGCCGCCACCCTTCCTGTTAGGCATTGTACCTCCTTCTTATTCTTCGGCGGGTTCATTTCTATGAGCGCCTTTATCTTGTCGGGGTTGGCCTCGATTCCTCTAGAGTTGACCATGAAGCCCAAGAATTTTCCTGAGGATACCCCGAAGGTGCATTTGGCTGGGTTCAGTTTCATTCGATATTTCCTGAGCGTGTCAAACATCTCACCAAGGTCTTTGTTGAGTTCTGCAGCTATTTCGGTCTTCACCAGCATGTCATCCACATACACTTCCATATTCCTCCCTATCTGATTTGCGAACATTTTATTCACCAGCCTTTGATAGGTGGCTCCCGCGTTTTTGAGCCCGAAGGGCATCACCTTATAACAGTAGAGCCCTTTGTCTGTAATGAATGACGTGTGTTCCTCATCTGCAGGGTTCATTGGGATTTGGTTGTATCCCGAGTAGGCGTCCATAAAACTTAGTAACTCATGCCCCACTGTTACGTCTACTAACTGATCTATCCTGGGGAGTGGGAAGCTGTCCTTAGGACAAGCTTTATTCAAATTCGTGAAATCGACGCAAGTCCTCCACTTCCCATTTGGCTTCGGCACGAGTACTGGGTTTGATACCCACACAGGATAGAAAGACTCACGGATGAACCCGTTGGCCTTCAATTTGTCAACCTGTTCCTTTAACGCTGCGTACCTTGTTGGATCGAGCGCCCGCCTCTTCTGCCTGACGGGCCTTGCTCCTGGGGAGATGTTCAGGTGGTGGCACATTACGCTGGGGTCTATGCCCACCATGTCCTCATGACTCCATGCAAACACGTCCAAATTATCTTTCAAAAATTTTATCAATTCTTCCTTCACGCCACCTTGTAGGCTTCTCCCTATCTTCAATTTCCTTAAAGGCTCCTCCGTCACCGTAGCCTCCTCTACTTCTTCTACCGGTTCTGCTCTTGCCTCTTCCACGACCCGAGGGTCCAGATCCTGCGGACCCCCTGTGGGCATGCTTATCGCCTCGTGTACCACCATGGCCATCGGCTCACGTGGCTTTGTAGGCGTGCGGAGTGAGGTGTTGTAACACTCCCTTGCTTCCTTCTGTTCTCCTTTCATACTCGCGATCCCTCCTGGGGTCGGGAACTTGACAACTAAGTGATATATTGAAGTTATGGCTTTCAATTCTCTCAGGGAGGGCCTCCCTAATACCGCGTTGAAAGCTGATGCGCAATCTACCACAACAAAGTTAGACATAATTGTGGTTTGGCGGGGCTGCTCCCCCATGGTAAGTGTCAACTCAATCATCCCAAGGGGTTGCACTGAATCCCCTGTGAATCCGTATTGTGACGACTGGCAAGGCTTTAGGTGACGAATGGCCAGTCCCATTTTTTCCAAAGCCGGGCGATATAGGATGTCTACTGAGCTCCCGTTGTCCACCAGGACTCGATGCACACGCATATTTGCCAACTGGACTGTCAGCACCAGCGGATCATTGTGGGGGAAGTGTACCCCCCGTGCATCTTCCTCAGTGAACGTTATTGTGTCGTTTTCCCCCTTGAAACTCTTCGGGGGTCGCTGTTCTAAACTCATGACACAGGGGGGCGGACTTCGTCGAGCCTCCCTTGCATATTTATCTCGTCCCTTCCGAGAATCTCCTCCAAATCCTGGGCCTCCAAAAATGGTGCGGACCTCCCCTTGTATTTCTGGGGCTCGCTCCTGTGCCTGGGGTGCTCTGGGCTCGTTTTCTGGCCTTTGCCTTTCTTTCTTGACATAACGGCCTAAGTGCCCCCGGCGGATGAGCTCCTCAATTTCCTCTTTCAAGTGGATGCACTCTGCCGTGGTGTGTCCAATGTCTTTGTGGTATTGGCAGTATTTACTGGGGTCCCTCTTGGACCGATCCCTTCTCATTGGTGGGGGCTTCTTGAAGGGCACTCGATCTTCGTTGGTGACGTAAATATGCTCCCTGGTGTCAGTGAGGTTCGTATAGTAAGTATAGGTCGCTGGCCTATGATCACCCCCTCGTTTGGTTTTCCTCTGCTGGTCATCTCTCGACCCCTCATACGCCCTCTTCTTCTTAGCTATATTCGGCCCGTCGTTAATTGGGGGCTTTGCGTGGGACTCCTCCTTTCCGGCCTTCAGGTTTGCGTGGCCATCCTCCACACGGATGTACTTCTGTGCTCTTTCATAGAATTCGTCCAAGTCGGTGACTTCCCTCTTCAGCATGTTGTCCCACAACTTGCTCCCTGGGAGTACCCCAGCAGTAATGGCCATTTTTAACTCTCGGCGCGTCAGGCTCCCCACTTTCGCGGCCTCCATATTGAACCGGTGAATGTAGCTTTTTAGGCTCTCCTTTTCCCCTTGCTTCACGTTGGCTAAGCTGGTGCCTGGCATCGTGTAGTCCCGCACGGCATGGTGCTATTGGAGGAACTCGTCAGAGAACTGCTACCAGGACCTGATGGACCCCGGCCTTAGCCTTTTGAACCATTTGTAGGCGGGTCCTTTCAGAGTAACAGCGAAGCAATGGCACCTGGCGCCACTTCCAATCCCCCTCAATTTCATGAGATCGTTAAACGCATCCAAGTGGTACTTTGGATCCGTGCTCCCTTCGTAAGGGGTCATGTTGGGCTCCTTAAAATTGGCAGGGAGCCGGATTGCCTGAATTTCTTGCACGAAGGGTGACTCGTGGTCGAATTCTTCCTCAAAGGCCTGGCCACCCGACGCAGTGACAATCTTGCTTCGCAAGCTCCGCATCTCTGTGTCTAAGTCTTGCCTCCTTTTGCTGAGGGAGTCTCTTAGAGTGGACGGGCTAAGACCTGCCTTTCCCTTGCCTTCTCGAGGCGCCTCAGGGGGTGTGGTCCCTTTGCCTGCCCTTTTCCTGTTGATCTCCTCCCGCAAGTCTGGGGGCGTTCTCTTGGAGGTGACCTCATCCTCGCGTCGAGGGGCAGCAGTGGTTCTCGGCGTTGGCTTTTGGGCCTGCTTAGGCGGTTCGGGGTGATCACGTTGCTTCGTGCGGGGGGTGTTGCTAGTTGAGTGTCGGGTTCTTCCATCATCTACTGGCACAGTGGTCTCCACCCCACCCTTGCCCTTCTCCTTTCCCTTGGGCAAGGTTATGCTGGATTTACCCTGCAGTAGGCCGTTAAGGACCTCTTGCATGTTCTCCAAGGTAGTTTCTAACCTTTGGTTTTTACGGTGGAGCTTACGTATCTCCTCTTTGTAAAATTGGGACTTCGAACTCGAGCTCACGGAGTGGACCCGGGGGTGTTTGTCCGGCCTATGGGTAGAAGGGCCTGGGTCTTGCCGGCCGGAGTTCGGTGCCCGCGGTGGTTTCGGAGGAGGGAACTCATCAGCGTGCACTGGTGGTGCTCTGGGAGGACTCCCCCCGGGTGGAGCAGCCGGTGATGAGGCCACCCTGTCTCCTCCTTGAACCTCAGGGTCTTTCGGGGGCTCCACGTCCCTGGGTGGAGGAGCGTCCTTCATGGAGGCCTTCAGCTGGACTCCGTTTAAGTGAACTTCGACCTCCTGCGTCTCCCTTAGTCGCTTCGAGCGTCTCGACATCTTCTTCTTGTCGGAAATAATGGTGGAACATTAGCTTAAAACTAACGTTCCCACAGACGGCGCCAAACTGTTGACGGTGAGAACTCGTCAACGAAGTTAAGTTGGAAAAATCATCGAATTGAAATTGCTAATTCGAAAGCTATGAAAACTTGAACAATGACTCAAGAACGATGGAATAACAACAATGGAGAATTCAGTATCTCATTCACACTAATGTCTCCGCTAAAGTAAAATTTCCAACCCCCTTTCAGGTGGCCTTGGAATTCAATTTATAGTAGGCTCTAACGGCCTTAGGTACATAGTGGTCCAGGGGACCTAGAGGTACAAACGTACTGTACTAGGGAAGTGGCTTCAGAGGTTGTGGCTGTACATCCCGTACAGGAGCAGGTGTCAGGAGGATGTCTCCACTGCTTGTCTGTACCCCTTCCTGAGGCGTGGTAGCAGGCGTGGTGGCGCAGGAGGTAGTGGTGTCGGCTCTGACCCATGGCCGTAGACGTACGGACCACGATCCTCGCTAGCATTGGCATCCGTACCTAGTACCCGATCGTACAAATATGTCTCATTCGACTCGTTCCGGATCTACTAAGCATAGGGACTTTGAGGTTGTGAAAAAGGGGATCTTTGGTGTCCGTATTGGCCGTGGCGTTGAATAGGGGTCTTGGGCCCATGCGCATCAAATCACGGTGTGTCGGCCTCTTGAGAAGATGGCGGGCTGGTGGACCTCCCGGGGCGCGCGCGCGGGACCTTGCGTGGCCTCGCGCACGGGGCGCCATTGGCGGCCTCGCAGCCTCCCTCGGCCCCGCGCATGAGCATGGTAGGAGTGGCCCAAGGGCCTCGCTGAATAGGGCGCCTCGCCCTATGGTGGCCTCGCGGAACAAGGCATCTTGCCCCTAGGGTGGCCTCGCTACATAAGGCACCTCGCCCTCTAGGATGGCCTCGCGGAACAAGGCATCTCGCCCCCTACGATGGCCTCGCTACATAAGGCGCCTCGCCCTCTAGGATGGCCTCGCGGAACAAGGCATCTCGCCCCCTACGATGGCCTCGCTACATAAGGCGCCTCGCCCTCTAGGATGGCCTCGCGGAACAAGGTACCTCGCCCCTAGGGTGGCCTCGCTAAATAAGGTACCTCGCCCCCTACGATGGCCTCGCGGAACAAGGCACTCGCGAGACGGGGTGGTCTCGCGGATCGGGGGGGGCTTCGCCACTCGGTGGCCTCGCGGGAGGCGACTTGGTGGCCTCGCGGAAGAGCATTCTTGCGAGACGGGGCGGTCTCGCGGATCAGGGGGGCCTCGCCACTTGATGGCCTCGCGGGAGGCGACTCGGTGGCCTCGCGGAAGAGCATTCTCGCGAGACGGGGCGGTCTCGCGGATCAGGGGGGGCCTCGCCACTTGATGGCCTCGCGGCAGGCGACTTGGTGGCCTCGCGGAAGAGCATCCTCGTGAGACGGGGCGGTCTCGCGGATCGGGGGGGGGGGGAGTACGCCCAGGTGACTACCTTGCATTTCCCCTTGATGAGATTATGAGCATCAACACTTGCCCATCAACAGTACCCATGGCCCTCTGCAAACTTATCTAGAACTTAGAAGTGACTGTGGGGTCCCGATCTGACACGATCGACCTCAGTGCCCCATGAAGGCACACAATCTCTCTCACATAGAGATCTACATACTGGTCAACTGTATAAGTTGTCCTCACTAGTAAGAAGTGAGCTGACTTGGTGTATCGATCCACGATAACCCACACCAAATCATGTTTACCCACATTCTAGGGTAACCCCACCACGAAATCCATCGTGATGTCCTCCTATTTCCACTCTGGCATATCCAGAGGCTGTAATAGCCCTGCTAGCCTCTGATGCTCAGCCTTGACCTGTTGACATGTCAAGCACTTAGCCACATATTCCGCTACATCCCTCTTCATCCTAGGCCACCAATACAACGATCTCACATCCTAATACATCTTCTTTGTGCCTGGATGCAAAGAGTAAGGAGTAGTATGAGATTCATCCAGAATCTCTCATCTCATAGTAGTGTCCATTGGGACACATATCCAACCCTTGTATCTTAACAAGCCCAAATCTGACACTGTATAATCTCTGGATACTCCAGCTAGAACATCCTCGCTAATCTTGGTCAGTTGTGGATCACCCAACCAACCTTCCTTTTTCCTTTCCAACATCGTAGATTTTAACATAATGTTGGCCAACTAGCCTACCAGCAACTCTATGCCAGCTCTGGTCATATCCTCTGCTAACTCTCTGGATATCAGCCTCGCACTAAAAATCTATCCCAGATCTTTCTGGCTTAAAGCATCTGCTACTACGTTGGCCTTTCCTGGGTGACACAAGATTTCACAATCATAATCCTTTACTAACTCCAGCCAACGCCTTTGTCTCATATTCAGGTCTTTCTGTGTGAAAAAGAACTTCAGGCTCTTGTGGTCAGTGTAGATCTCACACTTTTTCGCATAAAGATAATGTCTCCATACCTTTAATGCAAAGACCACTACTACCAACTCTAAGTCATTAGTGGGATATCTTTGTTCATACTCTTTCAACTAGCTGAGGCATAAGCAATCACCTTCCCTGACTGCATTAATACACAACCCAAACCCTGATGTGAGGCATCACAGTATATCATAAACTTCTCTTGATCTGCCAGAAGACTCAGAACTGTAGCTGTAATCAACCTCTGCTTCAGTTCCTGGAAGCTATCCTCACACTTGTCTGACCACACAAACTTCTGATTCTTGCGTGCCAGTTCAATCAATGAAGTGGCAATCTTGAGAACCCTTCCACGAAACGCTTGTAATAACCCGCCAACCCAAGGAAGCTCCTAACCTCTGAAGCATTCTTTGGCCTTGGTCAATCCCTGACCACCTCTATCTTGGTTGAGTCTACCTTGATCCCCTCCTTACTGACAATATGACTAAGGAAAGTTACCTGAGATAACCATAATTCACATTTCTTGAACATTGCAAATAATCTTTGTTCCCTTAGTCTCTGTAGAACAAACCTCAGATGCTGCTCATATTCTGACTTTGACTAAGAATAAACCAGAATATCATCAACGAAGACGATTGCAAACTGGTCCAAATAATCCTTGAACACTCTGTTCATCAAATCCATAAAAGCAACTGGGGCATTATTCAACCCAAAGGACATGACTAAGAACTCATAATGCCCATATCTAGTGCGAAAGACAGTCGGTATATCTCCATCCTTGACCCTCAGGTGATGATAACCAGATCGAAGGTCTATCTTTGAGTATACCCTTTTACCTGCAACTGATCAAACAGATCGTCTATCCTTGGCTGAGGATACTTGTTCTTAATTGTTAACTTATTCAGTTCTCTGTAATCAATACACATCCTCAGAGAACCATCATTCTTCTTCACAAATAGAATTGGTGCACCCCATGGTGAGAAACTAGGTCTGATAAAACCCAATCTAATAGCTCCTGCAGCTGTACCTTCAGTTCTTTTAATTCTGCTGGGGCCCTCGACACTGGCTCCGTCCCTGGTGCCAATTCAATCATAAAATCAATTTCTCTATGAGGTGACAACAATGGTAAATCTTTTGGAAACACATCCAGAAATTCACAGACTAGTCTGGTCTCCTCTGGTCTCACTAGCATGACCTAAGTGGTATCAACCACATTGGCTAAGAATCCTATGCAACCTCCTTGCAATAGATCTTTAGCTCTGAAAACAGATATCATGGGTATGCGGGGTCCATGCACAGTGCCAACAAACACAAAAGGATCCTCACCTTTAGGCTCAAAGGTTACCATCTTCCTTTTGCAATCTATGGTTGCCCCATACTTCACTAACCAATCCATACCCAAAATCATATCAAAGTCGGTCATAACCAACTCTATCAAATCAACTGATAACTCTCTGGCCTCCACTATCATTGGCAATGATCTGATCCATCTCCTGGATACTACTAATTCCCCAGTGGGTAATAAGGTTCCGAATCCCACAGAATAGTAATCACATGGTCTACACAGTCTATCAATAATTCTCCTAGCAGCAAAAGAATGTGTAGCACCAGAATAAATCAAAATAGTATAAAGGTTTCAATAATAAAAAGCTAACCTATAACTACTGAGGGACAAGCCTCAGCTTCTGCCTGAGTCAATTCGAACACTCGAGTGGGGGTCGAGCTGTCCGCCTTTCTTGGCTCTTCCTTCCTTACTCTCGGGAAATCCTTTCTCAAATGTCCCACTACCCCGCATAAAAAGCAGGCCCTTGCTCGACACTCCCCTAAATGGTGCATCTTGCATCTAGGCCACTCAGGAAAAGTCCTCTAGACCTCATTGTCGCTCTGGCGGCCCATTGTAATACCACGTGGTGTCTTGTCATGGCCTGGAGCTGGGAAGGCATCAAGAGCCTTCCTTTTCTGATCACTGGGGCCTCCACCCCTACCTGAACCCATAAATGAAGGTACCACCCTCCTAATGTCTCTCCTAGCCGCATTATCATGCTAGATCTTATTTTCTACGCTCTCAGCTGTGAGTGCCTTCTCACCATCTGTGCATAAGTAGTCACTCCAGACATAGTGGTAATAGGAACATCACGGGCAATCCCAAGCTGTAGCCCCTGGAGAAACCTTTCCCTTCTGGTCCCATCAGTGGGCACCAGTTCCATTGCAAACTTTGTCAGTTTATCAAACTTTAAGGCATATTCAGTCACTGACAAACTTCCCTGAAACAACTTGCTAAACTCTTCAACTTTTGCAGCCCTGATGGCATCATTATGGTACTTTTCATTGAATAAAATTTGAAACTCTTCCCAATTCAAGGCATTAACATTTATGGTATGGGATATCACTTCCCACCAAATTCGAGCATCCTCCCAAACACATATATGTGGCACAATCCACCCTCTCATTACTAGACACCCTCATAAAGTCTAGGATGGTGGTAACCATGCTCATCCACTGCTCGGCCTTGGTCGGATCTGCACTACCCTAAAAAATTGGAGGGTGTTGTTTCTAGATCCTTTCATAAAGAGGTCCCCATTTAATCCTAGCCTCTAGTGGCTGCTCAACTGTTGGCACCGCTACAGGTGGTGCCTTTGGAAAAATGTTCCATGCAGGAACCTATTGTTTTCTCGAGAGGCGTATTTCTTCTTCCTGCCTCATTACCCTGGCTTGCAAATCAACAAGCAACTGATGCCAGTTTTCAGGAGCTGGCTGAGGGGTCTGATCTTGGTCATTATCTTGACTCTGTCTATCATTCTGGTCCTGAGCTTCCTGGCCAACTGATGAATCTACTTGTCTTGGAAGCATACTTTCAACTTATACCTTGCTGCATTAATCAATGCAGCCAATTAGGTAGTGTTAACTAAACCACTTGCCACCTCACAGTCCAAGATCAAGCAGAAACTCATCCGTGTTCAACAGTCATGCTAATAAGCATGTCGATTCATAAACATAACAATTAACATTTAACACTTAACAATTATCAATTAACGACGCTAATAAGCATGTTCTAACAACATCAGTGCTAATAAGCACGTTCTTGCTCATCATGCAGCAGTCAAGGGCCAACCCTATCAATGTATCTCATGCATGCAGGTAAAGCATTTATATTTATTTAAGCAATTAAATACATAACCACATAAATAGTTACCGAACCATGAGTCGAGCATGTCTTCAGTGGCGAGTGTACATGCCTAGCCAGCCTACAAGAACCCTTAACCTTGACATGCTCTGATACCAAGTTGTAACGCCCTGGTTAGCTAGGACCATCACACTGTGTAATTTAAATAGTGCTTAACTCGCTAAATGAGTCATTAGGCCATAAACGTGCATCTAAGTGTTATTAGTGGGCCAAGGTTAAAATCTCGATAAAAAGGAATAGATATATTTTATTTAAAATTTTAAACTATGCATGAGATCCCATAAAAATGTTTACAAAGTTGTTTACAATCCAAAATGGTCATTATAGTTAAAAAAAGTTACAATCCCGCCGACCTAAGCGAAAAAAATAGGGTTAAACCCTAGTTCCCCTGAGAAACACCTTGGCCATGGTGGTTAAGCGGCTGCATATGTACACGTCACCACCTAAGCTCTCCACTCAAGGCTGGGTAAGTTTTTATTTCCCTGTACCTGCACCACATAGCACCCGTGAGCCAAGGATCACCAAGAAAACTTATTACTGTATGCATGCAAATATTTATAAATGATCATTCTGGGGCTTACAACCTTAATTCGATGATGACTGTTAAGTCATTTTGGGGTCTTGCGCCTTGGACTAATGACTATTAAGTCATTCTGGGGTCCTGCGCCCGAAATAGAAGAGTAATAAGACATCCTGGGGTCCTACGCCCTAAATAGATGACTAATAAGACATGTAATGTCCCAAATTTGCTAATAAGGCTTAAGGGCCTTGATTAGTGTGCCGGGAGGGCATAACTGGATTATATGTGATTTAACAATTAAATGCATGATATATGATTATTTGAATAACTGTGATGCATGACTATGTGTATTAGTATGCATGTAGGCCCTGATTAGATTAGAAGGGCATAATCGTAATTTTGGCCCGTTGAGGGCATAACTGTATATATATGTGATAAATTTTTGAGACAACATTATTATGTGGATATATTTGTAATCTGTGACTCAAGGCGATCCCAGTGAGCGGCGTAGCGAAAAAGTCACGGGGGGGGGGGGATTTATACCCAGCTCGGGGAGAGCCTGGGGGTATTTTTGGGAATTTAGAGAATATATTGGGGTCAATTGTGACATTGAGGAATATAGTTGGTGATTAGTTAGGTGTTGGGAAGTAAGCGATAAATATTAGAGACACTCAAGGAATTAGCGGGAATTGGCTGAAATGACCAAAATGCCCCTAGGTGGATTAAAAGGCTTATGATTTATGGGAGGGTATTGTGGTCATTTGGCTTATAAAGGATAAATGATATTAGGCTTTATACTTAGTGGATTGTGTAGAAAGGGCTGGAATTCTGAAGGAAAGAAAGGAAGGAAAAGAAAGAAGAGAAGGAAAAAGGGAAGTAGGAAGTCTATTTTCTCTCTCTCGCTTTAAGCTTTTCTTCATCAATTCTTATGGTTTTTTGGGGCAGGAACTCAGGGAAAGTCAGAGTAGAAGCTTGAGACTAGAGTCCTTGTTATGGCTTGAATAATTGGCAAGGATTTAGCAAGAGCAATCCATTCACTTGAGGTAAGGGTCAAGGTAGTTTTCAGCTTCTAGTTTTAGTATTGTTATGGGTTTTGAGCTGACTCTTGGTGGGGAATTTTAGGGAAGTTGAAGCTGAGCTTTGAGGAGGTGAAGGGCAAGCTAGTGAGGAGGTTAACCTAGGCTAAACTCATCAATCAGAGGTAAGGAACTTCAGTTTTAAGCTTTGTGGTTTCTGTGGTTTTGTTGAAGTTTCTGAGTTTTAGGTCCAGCTAGGGTAAATTATTTTTAGGGGTGCATGTGATTGAATCATATGTGGTTGGGATGTTTGGGATGAGTGGAGGATGTTGGTAGGCTTGTTTTTATGTTTGGTTGAAGTTTGAAAGAGTTTTGGTAAGGTTTGGCTCGGGGAAAATCGAAGGAGGAAAAATGCAGGAGTTGCTGTGTTGTGACTGGCGCTACAGCGCTAGTCGCTGGGCATTGTAGTGCTAGGCTGAGTGTTCTAGGATGTTTTTAGGTTCTTTTTGTAGCACTGTAGTGCCCTCCAAAGAGCGCTGTAGCGCTACCCTGTTTCTAGAAAATGGTTTTTGGGTTATTTTCAAGAATTTTTGCCCGGGGTTTCAGGGTTTGATTCCACCACCCCGTTTGGTGGAATTAGGGCTTCCCGAGGACTCGGGATTGGTCCCAAGGATAGGTTTTGGACTTAAGGTTTGGTGACGATTCTGATATATGGTTGTGACTAGGAGTACGTTTGGGCTCAATAGGGATCGTGCTTGAGGATTAAATCGAACAAAGCTAGCAAATCTAAAGGTAAGAAAACTGCACCCGACTAAGTGCTCCCAATAACTTTATAATGTCATAGATGGTATTACTCCATGGGACATGTGATAAACGGCCTAAGGGTGCCGTAAATTATACTTGCGCACAGGGCGCGGCTCGGCCACTGGTAGCCGAGGATAGCTTAACATTCACTGAGCTCAGTTTAAGCGGGTCGGAGTCAGTGGAATAAATAGAGGGTGCGGCCTAAGGGCATTAACTCTAATTTTCATATGTGGATTGATTATTGATATGAAATGATATACTTGGTATGATGAATACTTGATTATCATGAATGCTTAAACTCTTGAGTACATGCTTATGCGATATGAGTTATCTGATTTTCTATTGAATGATTGTGCTCTGTTATTGTGTTTTCTTGCTGGGCCTTGGCTGACGGGTGCTTCGTGGTGCAGGTAAAGGCAAAGGAAAGTTGGACCAATCCTGAGATGGAGGGCTGCGAGGCTGAATGTACATAGTCAGCTGTTCGGCCGCCATGGCCGAGGAGTGGAACAGGATGGGATATGCTTAACAGTCTGTTTTGCCTTAGTATGGCTAATCACTGTATTTAAATCTTGAATATTTTGTAGACAGTCTTAAACTTATTACTTTTGGGATCCCATGTAAAAAGAAAATGATTATTTATAAGAAATGCAGCTTTTGAGACTAAAATCTTTTAACCCTAGTTCAACTATAGTTTCAGTAACATGTTTTGAATTAAATGACTTGATTAGCAGGTCTTGCACCTTTATAAACACACAATGTAACGGTCTTGGCTATCCAGGGCGTTACAACTTGGTAACAGAGCGTCCTAGGTTTAAGGGTTCCTGAAGACTGGTTGGACATGTACATTCGCCGCGAAAGCCAAGCTCGACTCAGGGTTTGGTAAATTATGTATACATGACTATGTGCTTAAATGATTTGAATGAGATATGATTGTTGATATCTTCCTGATTAATAGGGAGCATGAGATACTGAGAGGGCATGGCCCTTGACTATTGCATGATGATATTGAGGCGTGCTTATCTGCACTGCTATGCATGTGAGTGAATATATGGATGAATATTTGGAAAAATTGTTATAATTTGATTGCTTGTGAATGATTGGAGTTCCAGTGATGGACCATGAAAGGATTATTACCCTGTCATCATAGTCTGATTGCCGAGTCGTTGATTGCAGATTGACTTGGATAATTATGCATCCAAGAAAATCTACACAACTAGCTAGCAGGTCTGAGACTCGAAATGATGATCAGGGCCAGACCCCTCCGCCAGTTCCTAAGAACTGGCAGCAGCTTATGGCAGACATGCAGGCTCAGGTACAGAGCCAGGATGAACAGATCCGAATTCTGCGGCAGCAGGCTCCATCAGGGAGTGTTGCCCCCATTGTGCCACCTGTAGTGGTACCCGTTGTACAGCCAGTGGAGGTTGGGAATAGATGGGAGCCGTGTATGAGCGGTTTAGAAAGCAGCAACCCCCAATCTTTGAGGGAGGACCTGATCCACTGAAGGCTGACCAGTGGATGACCATGATTACTACCATTTTGGACTTCATGAGGGTAGAGGGACATCACAGAGTGGCCTGCGCCACATATATGTTGAGAGAGGATGCCCGAATTTGGTGTGAGGTGGCATCACAGACCAGAGATGTTACCACTTTGACTTGGGAAGGATTCAAGGACTTATTTAGTCAGAAGTACTATAATGTTTCCATCAAGGCAGCAAAAGTAAATGAGTTCGTGGGGCTGGTAACGGCAACATGACCGTTATAGAATATGCCCTAAAGTTTGACAGACTTGCGAAATTCACACCAGATCTTGTGCCTACTGATGCAGCTAGGCAGGACAGATTTATTAGAGGGCTTAATGATATGATATCCCAGGATGTGAGAATTACAACAGTACCTGGAGGGACAACTTATGCCCAGGCTGTGGAGAAGGCTCTTACCGCTGAGGAAGCGGAAAATAAGATATGGAGAGAGAGTGCAGCGAGGTGGGAGGGCCACAGGGTGGTGCCTCCATATTCTGATTTTGGTAGGGGCGGAGGCCCCAGTGATCTGAAGAGGAAGACCCTTGATGCTTTGACCGTTCGTGGTCCTGACAGGAGAGGTCGGGGTACTCAAGGTGGCCGTCAGGGAGGCGGTGATGCATGGAGGACTTATCTTGAGTGCATGAGGTGTAGAAGATGCCATCCAGGCGAATGTCGGGCTAAGGCCTATTATGTGTGTGGGGTGGTGGGACACCTCAAGAAAGATTGCCCGACAGTGAAGAAGAGAGATGCAGGGAAGGTGGACAGCTTGACTCCATCTCGAGTGTTCACCCTGACGCAGGCAGAGGCTTAGGCAAGCCCCTCGGTAGTGATAGGTCAACTTTCTAGCGCTAGCACTCCTTTTACTGTATTGATAGACTCTGGTGCTAGACATTCGTTTGATCCTAGTAGGGTGATTGATAGGCTGTGTAGACCTAGTGAGCATTGTACTTCAAGGTTTGGGACTATTTTTCCTACAGGGGAACTTGTAGTATCTAGAAGGTAGATTAAGGCACTGCGAGTGATAGTTGACGGTAGAGAGTTGTCAAGAGTTTTGACTGAGTTGAATATGGAGGAATTTGATATGATTTTGGGTATGGATTGGTTGGTTAGATATGGAGCTACCATTGACTGCAGGAAGAAGATGGTGACTTTTGAGCCAGAGGGCGAGGATCCCTTTGTTTTTGTGGAAGCGGTGCATGGACCTCGCGTACCCAGGATAGCAGTGCCGAGAGCCAGAGATCTGTTACAAGGAGGGTGTATAGGTTTTCTGGCTAGTGTAGTGGATACCACCAGGGTTTCACCAGTAGGGCCGGAAGAGACTAGATTGGTTTGCGAGTTCTTGGATGTGTTCCCTGAGGGCTTGCCGGGGTTTCCGCCGCGTAGAGAGATTCAGTTTGTCATTGAATTGGCGTCAGGGATAGAGCCAGTGTCGAGGGCACCTTATAGGATGGAACTAGCAGAACTGAAAGAATTGAAGATACAGTTGCAGGAACTTCTGGATTTGGGGTTTATCAGGCCTAGTTACTCGCCGTGGGGTGCTCCAGTTCTATTTGTGAAGAAGAAGGATGGGACTTTGAGAATGTGTATAGACTATAGGGAATTGAACAAATTGACTATCAAGAATAAGTACCCCCTACCAAGGATTGACAACTTGTTCGATCAGTTGCAGGGTAAGACGGTGTTCTCGAAGATTGATCTTCGATCTGGTTATCACCAGCTGAGGATCAAGGACGAGGACATACTGAAGACGACCTTGAGAATGAGGTACGGACACTATGAGTTTCTGGTCATGTCATTTGGTTTGACCAATGCCCCAGCAGCTTTCATGGACCTGGTGAACAGGGTGTTCAAGGACTTTCTAGACCAGTCTGTTATTGTCTTCATCGATGATATCCTAGTGTACTCCAGTTCAGAGGCAGAGCACGAGATTCATCTTCAATAGGTTCTTTAGAGGTTGAGGGAGCATCAGTTGTATGCCAAGTTTAAGAAATGTGAATTTTGGTTACCAGAAGTGACATTTCTTGGACATATTGTGGGCGCGGATGGGATTATGGTGGATCCGTCTAAGGTGGAGGCAGTTAGGGATTGGGCAAGGCCAAGGAACGCCTCGGAGGTGCAGAGTTTTCTTGGTCTAGCGGGTTATTATAGATGGTTTGTGGAGGGCTTCTCGAAGATAGTGGCACCGATGACAGAATTGACATGGAAGAATTTAAAGTTTATCTGGTCAAACAAGTGTGAGGGCAATTTCCAAGAGCTGAAGCGACGATTTATCTCTGCGCCCGTGTTGAGTCTTCCTTCTGGGGAAGGGAAGTTTGTTGTTTACTGCGATGCATCGAGGTTGGGTTTAGGCTGTGTGTTGATGCAGAATGAGAAGGTGATAGCTTATGCGTCACGACAGCTGAAGGAGTATGAGCAGCAGTATCCTACCCATGATTTGGAGTTAGCAGCAGTGGTGTTCGCACTAAAGATTTGGCGACATTATTTGTATGGGGAGAAGTGCGAAGTATACACTGACCATAAGAGTCTGAAGTATTTCTTTACACAGAAGGACTTGAACACACTACAAGAAAAAATTCTTTTAATAACACCGAAAATGTGTTATCAAAACATACCATAACACTTTTTGATGTGTTAAGACCGACTATGTTATCGTAGGTCAGGGTACTTTACATAACACTTTATCATTGTTATACATATGTGTTATTATACTGTCAACGATAACACAATTTCTGTGTTATTTTAATAAATAGATAAGTGTTTAATTATGTTATTTATAGTCGATTATATAACACATTTCAATACTTATAAATTTGTGTTATACTACACTTTAGTATAACACTTTTTTTGTGTTATACTACACTTTAGTATAACACATTTTTTGTGTTATACTATACCTTAGTATAACACATTTTTTGTGTTATACTACACTTTAGTATAACATTATTTGTGTTATATAATGAAGTTTGCATAACACAATTCTTTGCATAAAAAGTGTTATTGTAATAGATATTATAACACAATTTTCATATTATAACACTAATTTATTCTATTATATTTTAATTTTTTTTATATAATTAAAATTAGCTTTCTAATATATACTATCTTCATCAAATGAACTTGATTTTCAAATAACAAAAAGTAAAAACATTCATCATTGTATTAACAATCCACATATTAGTTTAAAACATTCAACACTGTCATCAACAACAAAATGTTCTTTAAGTATTTAAGGAGTCTTAAATATTCAACATAGTGAAAAGTTACTACTTTCAACACAAAATATTCTACAGCTGCCCAACACAAAGCCTTCAAAATTAAGTATCCTTTTCTACTTCGCTTGTCACATCTGCAAAACAAACAAAGAAATATTTTATTGTTATTATCTAGCATCACAAATTACATCAAGAAAAATGCTATGGAAATTATATCCAAGAAAGGACACCACATACAAAATAATGAATTCACAACCACACCAAAGCAAACAAAGAAACCAAACAGTAAATTATAAGACATTGGTTATTTTTTGAGTATGAAAATGTACCTCTTGGAATAACTTTTTTAGAAGGCCATGCAACTGTGTATGAAAATGTTAGCAGCTTATGGAGTGTGGAGTGTGTAGTGTGGAGTGTGGACTATTTTTGTATGATAGAATAGATCACATGAAGGATGAGAATGTCAGCCTCATCACCATCTTTTCATTTATAAACAAAAATATTTAACCTTTAAGTATCATCAATGGTCAAACTTAGATTTTTGTCTTTGTATAATATTCCATCTATGATCTCTGATTTCTCTTCCTATTTTTTATTTTTATGAGCAAGAATATAAATGGTGGGTAAAGTTTTACTTGGATTATGGTGAACCTATTTTCTTACATATGTACTAATTTTAACATATTATTATTTACTTGTTTCAAATAAAAAGAAATGGCTGACCCAGAAACTTGTTGTTGAAATTATTTTCCTTTTAATGAATAAGAAGTAATCTTTAGAAAAAGATAAATGTTCCCTGACCCTAAACATTACCAAATATTGGATTGCTTTTAAATACAAAAAATTTCAAAGATATATTGTTTTTGGATTTAGTTATGAACTAAAGTTATTGTTTATATATATGAAGAAGATCCATTGTCATCTTTTACTGTGGTAATGTTTCTGTTATACTAATCATATCATCCCCTGTTTCTTATGGAAAATGAGAATTATACTAAAATGTGTTGCCATTTTTTCTTCTTCTTTCGTATTGGCTATGATAACGACATAGGTCAAATGAGCATGCATTTAAACATTATTTTTAACAAAACAAGTGTCATATATCTCACAATTCAGGGCCAATTTAAGAAGCATACATAGCCATCTATTTGTTAGTGTGACCATTTTCTATTAGTATACATTACAAATTCAATCTATTGTACTCACTTTGTTTGGACCTACTTATAGGCTATATAGATCATCAGAATACACCATACCATCATATGGCTAAGTACTTTCAGATTTGGGTTATAATTAATTGAAGAAATTACACTTTTTAATAGTAATTTTATTCCACCATACCATCATATTCTTACCAATTTTTTTCCCTCCAGTCTTGGCAGTTTTCCCTCTACGAGCTAATTACTCTCTTGAATAAATAAAAGCATTTCATTTCTTGGTTTTCTTTTAAATTATGGCTTTCTATTTTTTGTAATTTAATGATTTGCTTATTTGGCTCAATCTGAATTGTTCCCCAGGATTCCGATACAACTAGCTGCAAATTGAAGTTGTAACAGAGAGCTTTCACTAGTTAAAAAGATCCTTTCCTTCATTTAAATTTGATTGATTGATTTTTTAACTCAAAGTTGCGTGTGTATGGCTTAATTTTTGTTGAACTTGTGGTTGGCTGTTTGGTTTCTGTTGAATAGAATAATCACGTGGAATGACTATTACTTTGTTCTAAGTGTTCACAGTGTAGTATATTCTTTGAACACTAAAACTAGAAACGAGAAACTAATGGTACAAGGAATTGAGTGTGAAAATAGAAGATAATAAAAAATATGAAATGATGGTTTACACAACGCTACTATGTTAGAGAGGAATAAAGAACTGAACCAAAGTAATAGTTGTTTATTTATTTATTACTTCTGTTTGTGTTCATGTGCTATTTTTGGGGGTTGGGAGTAATAAGGAAGGAAGGAATGTGTCATGATGGTATGTTAAG
The DNA here is from genome assembly GCF_963169125.1 of Humulus lupulus. NCBI lineage: Eukaryota > Viridiplantae > Streptophyta > Magnoliopsida > Rosales > Cannabaceae > Humulus > Humulus lupulus. The sequence goes on from NC_084796.1 coordinate 63,316,181, forward strand.
AAGAGATGTTGTTCATTTGGTAGTCACTATGAGTGCATTTTTAGGATTCTTCTCTCTTAGTCAATTATCTTATATAGTTTACATAATATTTGCAGATGTGGAGGGGTAATTGGATTCTATGGGCCAGGGTCAAATATTGGACTGCTTTTAAATACAAAAAATTTCAAAGATATATTGTTTTTGGATTTAGTTATGAACTAAAGTTATTGTTTATATATATGAAGAAGATCCATTGTCATCTATTACTGTGGTAATATTTCTGTTATACTAATCATATCAGCCCCTGTTTCTTATGGAAAATGAGAATTATACTAAAATGTGCTGCCATTTTTTCTTCTTCTTTCGTATTTGCTATGATAACGACATAGGTAAAATGAGCATGCATTTAAACATCATTTTTAACAAAAAAGTGTCATATATCTCACAATTCAGGGCCAATTTAAGAAGCATACATAACCATCTATTTGTTAGTGTGACCATTTTCTATTAGTATACATTATAAATTCAATCTATTGTACTCACTTTGTTTGGACCTACTTATAGGCTATATAGATCATCAGAATACATTTTGGTTTGGTTTGGCAATCTATTGCGAAACTTCCTCAAAGTTCTTACTTAAGGAACTTCAGACTTTTTGACTGATTTTAATTTGTAGGAAGTGATTGTGTGTTTGATTCTGCAGTAAAAGGAAGTTTCAATAATGAAAAAGGGCAAGATTTTTAAGCTAGCAAAGGGGTTCCGTGGAAGGGTGAAGAATTGCATAATAATAGCAAGAGAGAGGGTGGAAAAGGCATTGCATTATTCCTATCAAGATCGTTGGAACAAGAAGCGAGACATGCGTTCTCTATGGATCCAGCAGATAAACTATGGCACTCGCCAACATGGGGTACACTATCTAATACTTGTTTCATAGATCTGTAATTTTGAGTCAGATTTTATATTATATTCTCTGTCTATACACGATTGTAAGGGATTGCTGATGATTTTGGTCTTCTTATTATGTAAGTTTTGTAGTATTGATCTTAGAATGAATCCTGCTCTAAGTCTTAGTTATGTATTCAGTTTCTTTTAGCTAAAAACTATACAAATAGTTTAGTTAATGCTCTCCTTCAGCTGCACTAAAGAATTAGAGAAGGATTCATTTTGAGATCAATATTAAAGATAATAAATTGTAAAATATTGTGTAAAATTTCTGAATGTGTAAATTGCTTTTGTTTTTGTGGCTTGAAAAGCTTGTTTGCATTTTATTATGGAGATTTTTGTTGAAATCAGTAAGGCAGAGTGAGTTTCACTTATTTTAGATAGATTTTCCTTTGATTGAAAACCTTATAGTAATTTTTGAGGAACCAAAAACTAGAGAGAACTACTGAAATTCCTCATTATTAATTAATAGACAGTGCTGGTATAGACCAAAACCATAAACATTACAAGGTTGAGTTAGATTGAGAGGCTCCCCTTTCCCAAAGATTGCCAAATTCTTCTCTAAGTAAATCTCACTTTCTTATTGGAGGCTTATCTAGTTAATGTTTTTCTGAACTTGTGTTGGCTCTACAAAATTAGCTGGACAGCATGAGCACCTGCCATTTGTCTTCGCAGCTCTTGTTTACTTCAGTCTACTGAATATTTGCTCAAACTGGATGTTAATATAAGACAGAAAATAACAGCTTCACTCTACTCTCTTCTCTGCTTCCTGTTGTCGTTGGTGGCCTTTCATTTCTTAGCAACATATTACAAAATCTTGATGTTTTGTTTCAGGTTAATTATGGCAACTTCATGCATGGGCTTATGAAAGAAAACATTCAGCTGAACAGGAAAGTTCTGTCTGAGTTATCTATGCACGAACCATACAGTTTCAAGTTTTGGCTGAATTTCATTGTTTTTTTTATGATAGATTGCATGTGAGCAATAGCCATATTTACATGCAAAATTATTAGATCTTAGTTTTCCAGCCCTACAAGTAACTTGGCACTGATCTATGTTTTGCCTTGACCACCATTTTTTGTTAATTCTGCTGGTTTATTTTCTATCCATTTAATAGTCTCTAGTTCAAGAGATTCTAGTGTTGTTTTTAATTTAAAAATCAGATTCTAAAATGATAGCCACTAACTAATTGGGTTTGGATCAAAGACAAGATTTTATCTCGGGTTATGTCAATTTTGTTATGGAAATTAAATCTAATTTATACATATGGAAATAATGAAAACAATATGACTAAATGAAAAATCTAATCTATACATATAAAAGCTTACCTAACCATCTATCAATACTAAGTCAAAAAATTCAAACAACACACAATAAGTTTTCTTCCTTATATCACCGCACCACACTAACAAATTTTCCAGAACCTACTTCTCTAATACACACAAGTTTTCAACCTTCCGTTATCACCGCAACACACAATTTTAATCTCAGAACCTACTTCTCTATGGATGAATATTTAAGATATTCAAACTCCTCTAACATTTTTAAGATATTAATAATAAGAGTTAAAAGAACAAATTCTCTACCTCTTGCAAATTAACTTTGCAATGCTCCTTGCCAATTCGATCCATAACCTAAAGAATACAATCAATACTTAAAATATTAATACAAAATTAAAATTTGTCAATAGATATTAAAACAGCCTTTGAAATCCAAAATTTATCTAATTCGATCTTAAAATTTGGGGATAAAATATATACACACATTTACTTTAAAGGAATTTTAAGTATGACTTAGTAAATTTTGACAAAATGGATAGGAGAGTGTACCTATTTCACACAATAAAACAGTAAGTTTTGATCGTTTTCTGAATATATAGGATTAAGTGGTACTTTTTCCATAATTGAATTTTTTCTTTCTGGGGATGATTGAGATGTTATTATCCAATAATTTTTTTTCTAGGGGACATTTATACTCTAATAGAAATTATAGAGTATATACTGAATATACTCTGGCTGAAATTATAGAGAGAAATTAAAAGGGTAAAGGCTGAACTGAAAAAAGAATTTGAGATGAAAGATTTGGGTGCTGCAAAACTAATTTTGGGTATAGATTTCTCGTTTATGGTGGAGCTGGAAACGAATATAGGACAACTGCTATAGAAGGTTTTGTTGACTCATATTTTGTAGGCTGTCTAGAAATTAGAAAATCACTTACAGGTTATGTTTTGGCAGTTTTCGGTACAGCTGTTAGCTGGAAAGCCAGTTTGCAAAAGATGGTTGCTTTATCTACTACAGAAGCTGAACATATAGCTTTAACAGAAGTTTTCAAGGAAGCTATATGGCTGGTATATATACTATTGAGTTGGAGAATTTGTTAGTTATTTTGGTCCAGTCAGCAATCTTTTATGTTTACAACCATTCTTGTAAAGCAGTTAGTTATGTTTTGTTATGTTTACTACTGCTATATATACTGTTGAGTTGTATACTTTTACATATAGTTTTTTAGAAACTTTTCCTTGTAATTCAGTAAAAAAATCTGTAACTGAGAGAAGAGAGATTTGTACTGAAAGAAGAAGGAAGTTCTAATAAAAGTGGCTGCCCGTGGATGTAGCTTAGAGTTCTAAGTTTTGACTCTAATTAGGACCACGTAATTCTTGGTGTTGTGTTTTAACTGGTTTGATTTCTTGTGTGTTTCTTCTAACTGGTTTGTTCTTGTGACTGTTTCTTTGGATCAAATTGTGTTTGTGCAAGTTTTTGTGATCTCTAGTCTTGGCTCTACATGTTTTAATAAATTACTCTATGATCTATATATCAAAAAGATATTTGATCAATATCTTGATTGAGATTTGACTCATTCTCCTTCCATATTAATCCATGTACTGCTTCTTCAGGGTAGGCTATCTAATGGACAATATATAGCATTAAAAAGACTCTCCAAGACTGCAGGACAATTTTTTCATCACAGGAAGGAATTAAGAGAAAGTAGAAAGATAAGCAAAACAACAAGTGTGGTGGTCCTCATAGTCACATCATGGGTTATATCAATAAGATTGTCCATAATTTTTCAATCTATATCAAATACATTTTATCATATAGATTATATACATCGGAACAAGCAACAAGCATCTTTCATTTTTATTCTTTTCCTTTCCAACTAGGGATGCTAGCAATTCTTGGCTCAATTCAAAACATGCCAAGAAAACAACATGGAAATAATTTGATTCCATTCTAATCCCAAGTAAGCTAAGTTGTCTAAACATATTTTCTATGGTGATAGGAGACCACAATATCAGAGTATGCAAAACAAAAGATGATCAGTGATTGTTTAGGTGACAATGGACCCCATAAAATCGACTAAAGATATGATCTTGAAAGCAATGGTGGAACTTCAACAAAGAACCATTAATAAAAAAAAACACACACACACACACAGAAAGTTATCACTTTTGATGAGATGAATTAACAAGAATGGAATGAAAGGATATAGAACCAAGAGAGGGAGATAGTTGATTGGCAAGACCACAAAATTAACCATTGGTAAGCAATTGAAGGCAAGTTGTACAAGGTCTTATGGTAAAGGTAGAGGATATGCTTAGAAAAATTACATCATCCAAATGTTAAAAAACAGATTTTAACAGATAACAACATAACTACTATTAGTTTCCCCAATATGATCTTGTTTTTTTCAATGGATTTTTCTGGGCCATTTAAAAGAACTAGTTAAGAGAATATTATCAAGATGAAAATAGACTTCTTACGCATGACATTGCCAATAGTTCCATCAGTGTAATTAAAATGTATGAAAAATACACATCAAAAAAATTATACCTTGTGTCACCAACAAAATCATTGGAGACAACGTCTTCATCTGTGTACCCAAGAATGCCTTTAAGTGGTTCCTCTGATGCATACCTATATCACCAATCACAAAAAAAAAATTAAAAATAAGACAATTACACACTTAGACAAACACAAGAGGAGAGGAATAAATGCAATGATTAGATACTTCACAAAGAATGCATGAGCATACTTTATGGCTACCTTGACATCTTCATAGGAAGCACTCTTCTCAAGTCGAAAAGTTAGGTCCACCACCGAGACATTAGGAGTTGGAACACGGAAGGCCATTCTAGTAAGTTTTCCCCTTCAGTTCTGGGAGAACCTTTCCAATAGCCTATAGTTCCAAAAAAAATAATAAACATAATAATAAGAATAAGAATCAAACCACATTAAAACCAGCATTGTTTTTAGATTTCCCTATGAATTTAGATTTCACTACCTTTGTAGCACCAGTAGAACTAGGAATGATATTTTGTCCAGCTCCACGACCTTCTCTCCAATCCTTCATTGATGGGCCATCAACAGTCTTCTGTGTTGCTGAACATTAGAAACAAGAGTCAAGTAACCAACTTGTAAACTATTCTCCTATTATAGAAACAAATAAAGTGAAAAACAAACCTGTAGTTGCATGAATAGTTGTCATTAAACCTTCAAGAATACCAAATTCCTCATGAACAACCTGTGTAAAGTAATAAGAAAATCACTCAGCGAATAACTAAAAAGCATAATAGCTAAAACCAAAAGCACAAGGATATTTAGCCAGATTCATTCATAAATTCAAAACCATTATTGCATGAGTATTCTTGCCATGGACGCCGTCACATACCCTGTGACTAGATCAATAACTTGAACATTTGAAACATGAAGCGGAGCTTCAACCATAAATAGGGAAGAGAATATTCATAAAAAAAAATTAGCAATAAATTTACTTAGCTGCAAATTTCTTTAGAATATTCATCAATATGCATAAAATAGACAATCAAAACCTTATTAAAACAATAACATCTCTAAAAAAAATGAGTCACCGACAACAAAAATCCAAAGTTTAAAGCAATAATAAATCCATAAACCCAGTTCCCCTGAAATTAAAGAACCAAAACCATAGTTCTTGAACCTTAAAGTGTTCGGGGACTGATGAGGAGAAGCCGAGAGGTGTCACGAACCCAAATCAAAATTCCCCTTTTTTAGTTTATCAAAAAATAAAAATAAAAATAAAGATAAGACCTTGGGTGCAAGATTGATCTGGTAAACAAGATTGCAAAGCTATTTACCCTCTTTGGTTTCGAAGTGATGCTTCATCAAATCGAACAAAGTCTCTGCCTTGAACTGACCAGTCGCCATTTTCTTCACTCTCTTCGATCACAACTTGGGGAAGAAAGAGCCTGCAATTCCAGTGGAGAGAGTGCTCCTCTGCCGTGGTGTGCTCCAACATCTCGTGCGATGGAGAGGGTAGAAAGAACGCTGAGACTCTGGGAGATAGGGAGAGCGAGAGAAAGAACACTGGGAGAGAGAGAGAGTGAGACAAAGAACGCGTCATTAGGGATTGGGTTTTGAGATAATAGGGCTAGGCTGAAACCGTGGGTTTCCCTCCATTTTAACATTACCCAACAATTTTTTTTTTGTTTCCCTCCCTTTTAAGTTTACCGCTTTACCTATTATAATACTTTTCCAATTAGCTTATAGTTATGTATTATAGAAAATTGTATTTGGTGTAGTGACATGAGATAGAGGCATTGGCTGGAGTTGGTAAAGGACTATGATTGTGATATTCTTTATCATCCGAGGAAAGCCAACGTAGTGGCAGATGCATTGAGCCGAAGAGGCCCAGGTCAGTTGTACAGTTCCACCTAGATCTCGAGAGAGTTAGCTGATGAGATGGTCCGAGAAAGGATAGAATTGGTGGTAGGTCGGTTGGCCAATATTACTCTGCAATCGACCCTGCTAAAGCGGATTAAAGAGGGACAGTTGGTAGATGCTCAGTTACAAGAGGTTAAAAAGAATTTCTTAGCGGGAGTAGCTAAGGACTATTCTATTTCTGAAGTTGGTTTACTTCGGTATCAGGGGCAGATTTGTGTTCCAGCTGATGAGGGGATTAGATGAGAGATACTAGATGAGTTTCATACGACGCTGTACTCACTTCATCCAGGTACCACGAAGATGTACCTAGATCTACGGAAGTTATATTGGTGGCCCGGGATGAAGAAGAATGTGGTAGAGTGCGTAGCAAGGTGTTTAACCTGTCAGCAGGTGAAAGTTGAGCATCAGCGACCGGCAGGGTTGCTCCAGCCTTTGGGTGTTCCTGAGTGGAAATGGGAGGACATTAAGATGGATTTTGTGGGAGGTTTACCCAGAACGGTTGGGCTTCATGACTCGGTGTGGGTGATAGTGGACAGATACACCAAGTCAGCCCATTTTCTTCCAGTGAAGTCAACATATACTATGGATTAGTATGCTGAGTTGTACGTGAGGGAGATCGTACATCTCCATGGGGTTCCTAAGTCTATAGTATCAGACCGGGATCCTATCTTTACTTCCAAGTTTTGGAGTGGTCTGCAGAAGGCTATGGGGACTCAGTTGAAGTTCAGTACAGCCTTTCATCCCCAAACTGACGAACAGTCTGAGAGGACGATTCAGGTGTTGGAAGATATGCTTAGAGCATGTGTCATCGATTTTGAGGGATCATGGAGTAAGTATCTCCCGTTTATTGAATTTTCATATAACAATAGTTACCAATCAACAATTGGAGTGGCTCCCTACGAGATGTTATATGGGAGAAAGTGCAGATCACCCATTTGTTGGGATGAGATGGGTGAGAGGAAGTATTTGGGGCCATTTATAGTTCAGAGGACAAGTGAAGCTATAGAGAAAATCCGAGCTAGGATACTTGCCTCGCAGAGCAAACAGAAAAGCTACGCCGATCCCAAGTGTAGGGACGTGGAGTTTCAGGTTGGGGACCACGTGTTTCTTCGAGTTTCACCATTGCGAGGGGTGAAGAGGTTTGGTAAGAAGGGCAAGCTAAGCCCTAGGTTCATTGGACCTTTTGAGATCCTAGAGAGGATTGGTAAGGTGGCTTATAGGTTAGCCTTGCCACCATCGTTGTCAGGAGTCCATGACATTTTCCATGTTTCTATGCTCCGGAAGTACGTCTCAGATGTGACTCATGTGTTGAGGTATGAAGACTTGGAGTAGCAGACAGATTTGGCTTATGAGGAGCAACCGGTTCAGATCTTGGATCGGAAAGACAAAGTACTACGGAATAAGATGATTCCTCTTGTTAAAGTATTGTGGAGGAATAGTAAGGTTGAGGAGGCGACCTGGGAGCTTGAGACAGAAATGCGGGATCAATATCCTGAGTTATTCAGGTAAATTTTGAGGACAAAATTCTCATTAGGAGGGGATAGTTGTAATGTCCCAAATTTTCTAATAAGGCTTAAGGGCCTTGATTAGTGTGCTGGGAGGGCATAACTAGATTATATGTGATTTAACGATTAAACACATGATATATGATTATTTGAATAACTGTGATGCATGACTATGTGTATTAGTATGCATGTAGGCCCTGATTAGGTTAGAAGGGCATAATCGTAATTTTGGCCCGTTGAGGGAAAAACTGTATATATATATATGTGTGATAAATTGTCGAGACCACATTATTATGTGGATATATTTTTAATTTGTGACTCAAGGCGATCCGAGTGAGCAGCTTAGCGAAAAAGTCACAGCGGGGATTTATACCCAGCTCGGGGCGAGCCTGGGGGTATTTTTGGGAATTTAGAGAATATATTGGGGTCAATTGTGACATTGAGGAATATAGTTGGTGATTATTTAGGTGTCGGGAAGTAAGTAGTAAATATTAGAGACACTCAAGGAATTAGCGGGAATTGGGTGAAATGACCAAAATGCCCCTAGGTGGATTAAAAGGCTTAGGATTTATGGGAATGTATTGTGATCATTTGGCTTATAAAGGATAAATGCTATTAGGCTTTATACTTAGTGGATTGTGTAGAAAGGGCTGGAATTTTGAAGGAAAGAAAGGAAGGAAAAGAAAGAAGAGAAGGAAAAAAGGAAGTAGGAAGTCTATTTTCTCTCTCACGCTTTAAGCTTTTCTCCATCAGTTTTATCGTCTTTTGGGGCAGGAACTCAGGGAAAGTCAGAGTAGAAGCTTGAGACTAGAGTCCTTGGTCTGGCTTGAAGAATTGGCAAGGATTTAGCAAGAGCAATCCATTCACTTGAGGTAAGGGTCAAGGTAGTTTTCAGGTTCTAGTTTTGGTATTGTTATGGGTTTTGAGCTGAGTCTTGGTGGGGAATTTTAGGGAAGTTGAAGCTAAGCTTTGAGGAGGTGAAGGCCAAGCTAGTGAGGAGGTTAACCTAGGCTAAACTCATTCATCAAAGGTAAGGAACTTCAGTTTTAAGCTTTGTGATTTTTGTGGTTTTGCTGAAGTTTCTGAGTTTTAGGTCCAACTATGGTGAATTCTTTGATTAGGGGTGCATGTGATTGAATCATGTGTGGTTGGGATGTTTGGGATGAGTGGAGGATGTTGGTAGGCTTGTTTTTATGTTTGGTTGAAGTTTGAAAGAGTTTTGGTAAGGTTTGGCTCGGGGAAAATCGAAGGAGGAAAAATGCAGGAGTTGCTGTGCTGTGACTAGCGCTACAGCGCTAGTCACTGGACGCTGTAGCGCTAGGCTGAGTGTTCTAGGATGTTTTTAGGTTCTGTTTGTAGTGCTGTAGCGCCCTCCAAAAAGCGCTGTAGCGCTACCCTGTTTCCAGAAAATAGTTTTTGGGTTATTTTCAAGGGTTTTGGCCTGGTGGTTCGGGGTTTTATTCCACCACTTTGTTTGGTGGAATTAGGGCTTCCCAAGGGCTTAGGATTGGTCCCGAGGCTAGGTTCTGGACTTAAGGTTTGGTGACGATTCTGATATATGGTTGTGACTAGGTGTACGCTTGGGGTCAAGAGGGATCGTTGTAATGCCCCGAATTCTCCGATGTGGTTTAATGGCGGGATTAGTAGGCCGGGAGGGCCATACTTGTTTAGTTAAGCCATTAAAAGATATTATGCATGTATATGTGAATTATATTATAATATGATGTTAAATGCATGCATGTGGGTCCACATGTTTAATTACAGGGGTGTGATGGTAATTTGGTCCGTTGAGGGTATAATTGTATGCATGTCGATGATATGTGTTGAGACCACATTATAATGTGGGTTTGTTCGAGCTTTTCGGCATGAGATGACCATGGTATGTTAATTAGCGGTCTGGTCATAACAAGTTTAAGTTCGAGGCTCGGGAGGAGTCTCCGGGTGATTTTAATGGTTAGTGCATTACCGGGTATTAGAGGGTAACGGGATATGAATTATTGGTGTTTGGGATTATTGAGGATAGCGGGAATTGAAGAGCGTTAATTATGATTAACGAGATAGGTTGGAAATGACAGATTTTCCCTTAGGAGCCTTTGGAAACCCTTAAATGACCTAGGGGGTATAATGGTCTTTTACCCCTAGGATAGATATAAACTGAGTTCAGTAGTAAAGTTGATGAGAAAAACAGAGCAAGTTTGGAGCTTACCCGTACCTTCTTCTTCTTCCATTTTCTTTGTGATTTTTGGTGATCTTGTTGAGGATTCAAGCTTGGGAAGTAGACCTTGGGAGTTTGGGAGAGAGTTCCACCATTGAGGAGCATCATAACCTGAGTTTGAGGTAAGTTTCCAGCCATTAGTTTTCTGGTATGCTCTGTTTTGGTGTTAGTTTTCAGCTTGTGATTTTGTTGTGGAAAGTTGGAATTGATGGAAGTTTTGGTTGGGATTTCACTTGGGTTTTGATGAGGGAGTAATATAGATCAAGTTTAGGGGTTGTATTGGAGGTTTGAGTGGTGTTTAAGCTTGGATTGAAAGGTTTGTTCCAAGAGAAATCGCAAGGGAAGAAAAATAGGGGTTTTAGCTGAACTGGAGGTTGGGCTGCGGCATGGCCAGGGAGGGTCGCGGCCCTTGAGGAGTGCTGAAGTTGGCCACCTCTGTTTGAGGGGCGGGCTGTGGCATGGCCAAGAAGGGCTGCGGCCCTTAGTGGCTTTTTGGCCAGAAATGGCTTTTTGGCTCGGGGATGCAAGCCTTAGGCCTCGGGGTCGATCCTACTACCTGGTTTAGTAGTGTTTGATGTCTCAGAGGCTTGGTTTTGGTTTGGGAACCCTTTATTATTCATTTTATTGATGGAATCCCATAATTGGTTATGACCAGGTAATCGCTAAAGGACCAAAAGGTTGATCGTTCTCAAGGGTCGTTCTAATTATTAATTCTCGCTCGAACAGGAGGTAAGAGAACTGCACCTGTGTATATGTGACATGCGAGTTTGGTATTGAGGCATGTTGATTGATAAATGTGGACATGGATTGCATATTAAATGCTAGTGAATATTGATTATCTGTAAATGGCACTGACTTATTAGTCAGAATCGGAAACGGTGTTAGATCCATTTGTGAAGCTGTGATTTATTAGTCAAGTTCATAATGAGTTGAACACTGGTCGTGTTTTATTGACCTAAGAGTCAGAAATGGAATAGCGTCATGAACGTCGAGCCAAATGAAGATTAGATCTAATCGATATCAGCGTTGAATGACTCATATGGGGTATTAATGCTGGACCGACCAGAAGGTCGATGAAAATTATAAGCGCTTGGCTAGTCAAAGACTAGTTATTCAGAGCCAGGGCATATGCCCCAGGTGGCTGTTTGTCACATGGCTAAAGGGTGCTGTCCCCACTTTTGTGACTGTTGCGACTGTCACCTATTTGTTTGGACTGTTGGTCCTGGATGATTATTACGATTCTTGTTGATATTATATCATGCTGTATTATATTTTCTTGCTGGGCCTTGGCTCATGGGTGCTATGTGGTGCAGGTAAAGGGAAAGAAAAGCTCACCCAACCTTGAGTGGAGAGCTTAGGTGATGATGTGTACATATGCGGCCGCTTGACCACCACGGCCAAGGCGTTCTCAGAGGAACTAGGGGGTTTACCTTATTTTTGCCGCTTAGGTCGGCGGGGTTGTAAATTTGAAACAGTAATGACCATTCTGTATTGAGAACAACTTGTAAATGTTTTGATTAGCTCTGCAGAGCAGTTTGTAATGAAAAATATCCATTCCTTTTTATTAATTTTCTGCCTTAACCTGTTAATTACACTTAGAGCACGTTTTTAACCAAAGGACTCGGGTAGCGGGTCAAATTTCTGGTTCACCGTAACTGTTCTGGGTAACCATGGCGTTACAATCATGCTTGAGGATTAAATCGAACAAATCTAGCAAATCTAAAGGTAAGAAAACTGCACCCGACTATGTGTTTGTGATGGGACTAAGTGCTCCCGATAACTATATAATGTCATAGATGGTATTACGCCATGGGACATGTGATAAACGACCTAAGGGTGTCATAAATTATACTTGCGCACAGGGCGCGGCTCAGCCACTGGTAGCCGAGGACAGCTTAACATTCACTGAGCTCGGTTTAAGCGGGCCGGAGTCAGTGGAATAAATAGAGGGTGCAGCCTAAGGGCATTAACCCTAGTTGTCATATGTGGATTGATTATTGATATGAAATGATATACTTAGTATGATGAATACTTGATTATCATGAATGCTTAAACTGTTGAGTACATGCTTATGCGATATGAGTTATCTAATTGTCTATTGAATGATTGTGCTCTGTTATTGTGTTTTCTTGCTGGGCCTTGGCTGACGGATGCTTCTGGTGCAGGTAAAGGCAAAGGCAAATTGGACCAATCCTGAGATGGAGGGCTGCGAGGCTGAATGTACATAGTCAGCTGTTCGACCGCCATGGCTGAGGAGTGGAACAGGATGGGATATGCTTAACGGTCTGTTTTGCCTTAGTATGGATAATCACTGTATTTAAATCTTGAATCTTTTGTAGACAGTCTTAAACTTATTACTTTTGGGATCCCATGTAAAAAGAAAATGATTATTTATAAGAAATGCATCTTTTGAGACCAAAATCTTTTTACCCTAGTTCAACTATAGTTTCAGTAATATGCTTTGAATTAAATGACTTGATTAGCAGGCCTTGCACCTTTATAAACACACAATGTAACGGTCTTGGCTATCCAGGGCGTTACAAGACACCCTGAGGTCCTGCGCCCTACGCCATGTGACCATTAAGTCACCTGAGCCTTTTAGCCCTTGTTCTGAGTAACTAGCAATAGACTAGCCAAGCACTTTAGTTTTCTTTGACCAATAGGTTGGACAAGCATATAATGCTCTTGTTGATTAGATCTAATCATATCGACCAGCGTTCAATGTGCTATTTCCACTCTTGACTTATAAGTCAATTCCATAGGACCAGCACTCAGTACTATTGTTGATCCTGACTGATAAGTCACAGCTTCACGACCAACACTTGACATCATTGCCGTTTCTGACTAATAAGTTAGTGCGTTTCTCAGATAAACAAATGCATTCAAGCATTCATAATACAATAGATATCCAAATATAGATCAATCAACATACTTAAACAATAATCACGTAAGTCACATAATGGGTACAATTTTCTTACCTAGACTTGAGCGTAAAAGAAGTTAAGAACGACCCTTGAGAACGATCCCGACTTTAGGCCCTTAGCTGTCACCTAATCATAACCAAATATGAAATCCCATCAATAAAATGAGTAATAAAAGATTCCCGGACCAAGTCCTAGCCCCCAGGACCTCAAATCCTACCAAAAAAGGTAGTAGATTCGACCCCGGGCATTAAAGTTCAAAAACCAGCGCTTAAAACCAAATAAAACTAAGTCTGGCTCAAAAAGAAAAGGCGGCCTGCGACCTACCCCCAAGGGTTGCGGCTTGCCTCCCAGACAGATAGGCCCCTTGTGTGGGTGCTAGGGGTGGGCTGCGACTTGCTCTTGAAGGTCGCGACACGCCTGCCAAACAGAGCCCAATGAAGGCTCTAGGGTTCACTCAAGTCACGGCACCCATGAACTCGGTCGCGACTTGACCTCATGAACTGAGCACCCCTACATTTTCCTCAATTCAAACTCAATAAAAAACACAAGCAAACCATCCCAATATCAAAGCTAAACCCCAACACAACATAACCACCAATTCAACAATAAAACCCAAGCTTAGAAACACTCAAAACACCATCAAATACCCAATTTTAAGATCAAACTCCCAAGCTTATAAGCAACCTTAAAAACAGAGTAAAACCAGTCACAAAGAAAATTGAAAACTCACCTCAGCTATAAATTGAATCCCTTCAGATGCTTTAACCCAATCTTAAACCTCAAACTCAAGAACTCCAAGCTTGAATCCCCTAACTTGCCTGAAAAATCCAACTGAATGAGAGAGAGGAAATGATCGAGAGAGAGAAGAGAGAAGCTCTGTTTTCTGTGGTTCATTTCATAGTTTTCCCCTCTCTGAGTATATCTACAAGCCTAAATGACTAAAATACCCCTAGGGCTACACTAATCCCTCAAAGCCACCTAAGGGTAAATCTGTCATTTCCACCTACTCCGTTAATCATAATTAACGTCTTCCAATTTCCGTCATTCCCAATATCCTCAAATAATTACCAAATCATATCCCATTACCCGCTCAACCCCGGTAATATACTAAGCACCAAATTATCCCTAGGCTCACCCTAAGCCCGGTAATTAACCTTGTTATGACCAAACCGCTAACTTGCTTCCTAGGATTGTTTCATGCCGAATAGCTCAAATATAATCACATAATAATGTGATCTCACCCATATATCACATACATGCACATAAATATACAAATATAGACATATAATAATGCAATGCACATTAATATACATATAATCACATAATAATGTATTAAACCAATTATGGCCCTCCTGACCCCCTAATTTAGGCACTAAGCCACATTAAGGAATTTGGGACATTACAGAGGCGAATCCAGAAAAAATGAAGTCATTGTTAGAAATGCCTTCGCCCAAGTCGTGTAAGGAAGTACAAAGCCTAACTAGAAAGGTGGTGGCTTTTAACTGCTTCGTCTCAAAATCCACTGACAAATGTCTACCATTCTACAACTTGCTTAGGGGAAACAAGAAATTTGAATGGACCGAAGAATGCAAACGGGCATTTCATGACCTGAAAACGCACCTAGCTAAACCCCACATACTATCAAAACTGAGATTTGGAGAATGTCTGTTTCTTTACCTAGTCATGACAGAAAACGTAGTTAGTGCTGTGTTAGTTCGAGAAGAAAATCGGGCACATAGACCCATATATTATGTAAGTAAGAGGCTTCTCGGAGCTGAATCACTATACCCTCTGATAGAATAACTTGCGTTCTATCTCATTTTGGCTTCAAGGAAGCTCAGGCCATAGTTCCAGTCCCATTCTATTCACGTCTTAACCAACCAACCTTTAAGGTAGGTTTTGGAAGCCTAAAACATCAGGGCATCTATTAAAATGGGCCATCGAACTTAGCCAGTTCAAGATTTTATACATGCCATGAACGAGAATCAAGATCCAAGACCTTGCTGATTTTGTGGCTGAGTGCACAGGGTTTTAGGACGAGCTGATAAGGGAGCCGGTGCTGGAATTATGGAAAATTTTCATTGATGGATCGTCTAACGAAAAACAGATCGGGAGCGGGGATAATCCTAATCTCACCTGAAGGACATCAGTTCCATACAACCCTCAGATTCGGGTTTGAAGCATCCAACAATGAAGCAGAATATGAGGTCCTACTGACAAGTCTAAGGGTGGCGAAAGAGCTCAAGGCAAAAGCCATTCAATGTTATAGTGATTCTCAACTCATGGTTAATCAGATATTGGGGGAATACCAAGCTTGAGGCATCAAGATGGTGACCTATTTGGTTAAGGTAAAGAGTAAGTTGTCTGAGTTTGAGTTTAGCTCCGTTGAGCAAGTACCCCACGAGCAGAATTCCAACGCTGATGCTCTAGCTCGACTCGCTACCACCAAAGAGGCAGATACATTGAATGTAGTTTTGGTGGAGTTCTTGGAAAGTCTGAGTATAACAACAAGAATTGTTGAGGTCAGAATGATTGACATAAAAACGACCTGGATGATTCCCATAGTGGAGTACCTCACAACCAGAAGGCTACCTAATGATAGGAAGGACACGAGAAAGTTGTTGTATCAAGCTCCGCAGTATGTTATGATTGAGGGGATCTTATATCGAAGAGGGCATTCATTGCCCCTCCTACGATGAGTTCTGCCTAAGGAAGCACAGACTATTTTGTAAGAGATACACGGAGGCTTCTGTGAAGACCATGCTGGGGGGAAAAACCTAGCTCTAAAGGTACTGAGACAAGGCTATTTTTGGCCCGTTTTGACAAAGGACTCGATCTCGTATGTGAAAAAGTTTGATAAATGCCAACGCTTTGCCATAGTTTCTGAGCTGCTCTAGTCGAGCTCACCATGATCTCATCCCCTTGGCCATTTGTAGCATGAGGAATTGACTTAATTGGTTCCCTACAAACAAGAAAAGGAAGTGTTCATTATGCAGTTGTCACAATCAATTATTTCACGAAATGGTAGAGACTGAACCTTTGGAAACCATCACCTCAAAGAGATTCCTGGATTTTGTTGTGAAGAATATCATATGTCGATCTGGACTCCCTAAAAAGATCATATCAGACAACGAAACTCAGTTCGATAGTGATTTCTTCACAGAGTTTTGTGAAAAATATGGCATAACCAAGAGTTTCTTGTTGGTAGCTTACCCACAAGCCAATGGGCAGGTCGAAGCCGTAAACAAAACCCTAAAGGCAAGCTTGAAAAAAAGACTAGATTAGGCCAAGAAATTATTGCTCGAGCAACTCCCAGAAGTACTATGGGCCTACCAGACCTCACATAGAACCTCCAGGGACATACCCCCTTTTCCCTAACCTTTGGAAGTGAGGCTATGCACCCAATTGAGATGATGGTAACGACTCATAGACAAGAGACCATTGACAAAAATCATAATCACGAGCTACTTAGTGCATCCTTCGATCTAATTGAAGAAAAATGAGAGGCATCAAAATTATAGCTCGTCCATTATCAACAGAAGATCACTCATTATTTCAATTCAAAGGTAAGGGACGCAGACTCGAATTAGGTGATCTGCTTCTCTGAAGGGTCCTTTTAGAAAATAAAGATCCAAAGGACGATGTGTTAGGGCCAAACTAGGAAGGACCGTATCAAATCGTAGAGGTCCTACGCGAAGGAACTGTCAAGCTAGCCCAGATAAGTGGGGAAATAGTCCCACAGACCAGGAATGCCCTACATTTAAAAAAAGTATTATCAATAGTTTCGTTGTCTTTAAAGTTTTCAGAATTACCGTCTATGCAAGGCTTATTTATAAAAGACATTCCAGTTCAATAATAGTTGGATTATTAAATAACTAATTTTATCATTTTATTATCACGAGCTCACTTTGTAATAGCAACCAAGAACGTTTATACGTTTTGGTTGCTTGGGGGGAACATAACCGCACATAACCAAAGAGTTTTGAATGGAGTTTAGCTTATTCGGATAAAGATCAAAACATAGAGTTTGGAAAAATTGATTATTTAAGGGCTTTTTAAAGCTCGAATTTTCAAAAGACCAAACACGAACTAAGTTTGAGAAATCTTTAAAACCCTAGACATAAACAGGTTTGAGGCCTGATTCTTAATAGGTATGACGTAAATAAGCGAGCAAAATCTTGGATACAACTAAGATATCGATAAAATCTAGCTCGATCTAAAGTCAACCCTTAAGATATCGAATGTACAAGAATCTAAGGTTTCATAAATATGAGAAAATAATAGACTAAGGGAAATACAAATAGATCACAAGTTAGATGTATATTAAAAAATATATTGCCATCTCAAGGAGAAAAACCTCAACTTGAGCTCGAAGGAAATTGTTTTGGAGTCAATGGACTTAGTTACAGAAGCTTAAAAAAATAAAATAAAAGTGAAAATAATAAATTACTGAGGTCCATCAGCTCGCTCCAGAGAAGTCACCTCCTCACCATCTCCCTCAACAGCTTCAGAGGCTTTGGCGGTCTTTGATGGTTCCTGTGAGAACCGAATCTTGAACCTGGCAAGATATGGCTCCCACAACTCAAGCTGTATAAAGGAAAAGTTCTGATCCTGGTTGAATGCCTAGCAATGGTAAAACATCTCCTCCATTTTATCCAAAGACTCTGAAACTTCCTCCTTGGCATTGGCCTCGGCCATTTCAACTTCTATTTGAGTTCTTCATTTTTGGCCTGAAGCTGGTCAACGCGACAGCTCACCTCCATGACCTGATTCTGGGAGGCAGATAGGGTGGCTTTTGCAGACTACTCACTCTCTTGGGAGGAAACTAGGGCGACTTTGGTGGTCTGTTCGCCCTCTTGAGCATTTCTTAGGGCAGCTTAGAGCTCTTCGTCCATGGCTTTAACCCGAGCAATTCCTCGAAATTGAGCCAGGACGGACTACAAAAGAATGAGGCAAGTCAATAATAGTTTATAAAAAAACTAATGAGAAAGAAAAAGTTAGGGGAGTGAGAAGGACTCACGGTAAGGTTCATCCCCATGGAAGATTTGAGGACGTCCTCAGGAGTACGCTCCTCTATAGCCCTTAAGTCTCTGGTGTTGGCTCTATAGGCATGGCCGACCATATGGCTTGCCATCTCGTACACAGTACCTTGAAAAACCCCGGAGATTTTTTTCCAAGTTGAGTGGCTTGACCGGGATCTAGATGATGGGACCCTCACCTTGGATCAATTGAGGATTTGAGGGAGGCACATGTCGAGGAAGGGGAGGAAGAGCTTGGTGAATCGTGACTGTTGTTACCGGAGCGGAGGGGAGTTTCTCTTGTGGCTGCCCTTGGGTGGAACTAGCACCTTTTTCTTTAGCCGAAGACTCGATGGTACCCCTAGTCTTTGGAGCTATTTTCTTTATCACTCTGGCCCTCTTCACCACGGGACCAACTCCAGTCCCACCAGCCTTAAAAGCACCCCTCAAACCCAGGGCTTCTGGCAGCTCCATATCTTCACCTGAAAAAGAGCGAGCAGAGGATTCAGATTAAAGAAGTGATTCTTCAAAGTATTATAAACATTTGAGAAAGATCAAGAACCCAACCCTCTGGGCTGGTGGAGGAATCTACTACGATCAACTCGGGGTTATTGACCAGGCTAGGCACAACCTCTAACTCTTGGATTAACGGAGGTGGGGGAGAATCTAAAATTATGACCTCCTGGGTCCTAGGGGGTTCAGGTCCTTCCTCGGGCCTGGACTTATCTATGTACTGCCTAAAACTAGGGGAATGTGTCCCCTGACATAGGGAAGACCAAGTCCTATGGTTTGTACCACACTCTTCAAAAATGGTGGACCTAAAATTAAGAGTGTTGTCAACCACGATGGTACCTTTGGGGTAGCTGTGGTCATAGCGTACCACCAATTGGTCTACACACTGGAGGAGGGTTGTGTTTAGGTCCGGATCGGTAGGATGATGACTAATGAGCTGGTTAGGGTTGAATCGAATGAGTTTATAACTGGCAACACCCAAATCTAACTCTCTCTATGGGTATGAGTTCCCTTAGTCGGAGGGGCCGACTGCTGCCTCGGACGCAACTTGTTCTGGGTCAGGCCCTAGATTATCCTCAAGTGCTCGCCTTTTTCATACCAGCAGTGACATGTATTTCTCCTCTTCAATGTCTTCATTGGCTGGCAAGGCTTCTTGAGGATAGGGGAGCTTGGGGACGACTGGAAGAGGAACTCGGGTCCTGAGAGCTAGCGTCTGGACCTTGCTGATCAAGTTGCAGGCCACCATGGTGGCATCATTCACAACCTGACGATAGTCTTTCTTCGTCGGAGGAAGACTAGACAAGGTCTCATATTGACCCCGAAGTGTAACGCCTTGGGTAGCAAAGACCATTACACTGTGTATTTATAAAGGTGCAAGACTTGCTAATCAATTCGTTTAGTTGAAAATGTGTCACTAAAACCATTATTGAACTAGGGTTAAAAGATTTTGGTCATAAAGGATACATTTCATTTAAATAAACATTTCATACATGGGATCCCAAAAGAAATAGAGTTTAAAGGAAAGTTATGTAATGACCCAACTATTTCTAAGACCTTGGACCATTAAAACTAATAGACATAGCTACTACTTTGAAGAAAACATACATAAGAAATAATCATAACTTTATTAAAACTCCAAAAATTTGTGCAAATTACAATGTAAATTATAAAATGTGGTATGGGTACCCATTGTTTAATAAAACATAAAACATAACTGTAAATAATTTGTTCAAAACTAAACGCGAAATTACAAAGAAAACATAATTCAAAAAACTAAAATAAACGTCATCCTCAATCGACTCGTAGCCCATTCATTCTATTCATCCTCAACACACAAGTCAAGCCACCAAGAATCCTTCCACCTCTGTATCTAGTTTCCTGCATCACACTAAAAATAAAGGAGTGAGCCTAATGCCCAGCAAGGAAAATCTACTAACAACATATAACATAAATCATATACATAAGACTATATCATAAACATATACTATAAAACATATATCATATAAGACTACAATGGTCATCATACTTCTTGGGGCTTGTTAACTAAGCAAGTCATATGCCCATAGATTTGTGGGGCTTGCTAGCCAAGCAAGTCATATGCCCATAAATTATTGGGGCTTGCTAGCTAAACAAGTCATATGCCCAAGGACTATAAACATACTATACATATTGTAAACGTAACATAACATAACATAAGAATAACATATCATATAAACATACAAAATCTATCCTATTTTCCTTACCAAAATCGGCATGTTTGAGAACAAGAGCGGGATTAGAACACTCCTAAAACCAAAAGTAAGAATGGTGAGTTTCTAAAGAAAAGAGATGAAAAGGAAACTAAACCATCAAAGAAGAAACTTACCGAGACGAACGTTAAATCGAATAACTTAAACACCTAACCACAAAACCATAAACAAAAGTTAGGATCTGAAAGAAACTTAAGGAAAACTAAAGAATCATAAAGAATAGAACTTATGAATAATATTACCTTGGATGAACTAGAACCGATCTATACTTAATAATCGAAAACACACTTTATCTCACTACCCAAGTGTTTATAAAGCTTAAGATGATAAAGCTTTTATCCCCAAAACCCATGTGTATCACTCTATAGAAATCCTAGCAACTTGAAGGCTCTGAACACAGCTTGAAGAATGAAGAAAAATGGCTGAGTACTAGGTCCTATTTATAGAGTTCATGGAATGAAAACATTTCCTTTTTGGCTTGAATAAAATAATGAATATTAAATGAAAAATAATTAAATATTTAGTCAACAGATGCTTTAGACTCGGTCAACAACATTCAGAGGCAAGTCAAGAGGTTAAGGAATGAATCAAGCTTGGATTTCTCAGAGTTCAAAAAACCACTCCTAGGGCCGATATATCGCCCACCCTAGGCGATATATCGCCTGACCCTATATCCCGAGTGTTCGTGATTTCGTTCGTGCGAAGTCAACGTGTTTTCCGTATCTCCCGTGCTGCGATATATTGCCTCCAAGGCTGCGATATGTCAGCATACGTAGATAATTTAAACGCGTTTTTCATGAATTTAGGATAATTAGAGTTGATTAATCAGGTTTGACTGAGTAATACGTGATTCCGGCAAGTTCTGGAAGGGTCTAGAGCTTCTAGAGACTTCTATTATTGAATTATCCATTTAAAATGCTTAAATCTTCAAATAAACAAGATTGTGACAAATGTCATGCTCTTAATGGTTCTGGAAGATTCTAGAGTTTCTAGAACTTTCTTTTATTTAAACTATAAATAAACATGATCATGACAAGTGTCATGCTCTTAATGTATCTATCTAAACCTTAGGTTATATTTAAAATATTTCTATGACCAAAAAGATTAATCAAACCTTATGTTATAATTAATATTTCTAAACTATAGGTTAAACTTATAAAATCCATAACTATTACTACTAGTGCCTACTAAGTCCTGGTTTGAACCAAAATCCACGAAATCTAAAACACTACAAACTACTACTAACTATGTAGCAAGCTAAGTAAACATTCTAGGACTCTACAATTCTCCCGTACTACAAAGAATTTCGTCCTCGAAATTTACTTACCAAACAATTCCAGATACCGAGCTTGCATGTCCTCCTCCAACTCCCACGTTGCCTCCCGTTCAGAACTATTACTCCATAGGACTTTGACTATCGAAAAACTCTAGGATGCTAACTGGGTTTTCCTCATAACTCAAGTCTTTCTGGAGTGCTATTGTATCATACATGAGGATGTGAGATGGGTCTGACACATATCTACGTAGCATCGAGATGTGGAACACATTATGGCTATCTGCTAGAGCTGGCAGTAGGGCTAATCTATATGCAACTGCTCCCACTTTGTCTAATATCTCAAAAGGACCTATAAACTTAGGACTAAGCTTGCGTTTCTTCCCAAACCGCTTCACACCTTTCATAGGAGATATCTTTAAGAAGACTTGATCTCCAGCTTTGAATTCCACATCATGCCACTTGGTATCTGCATAACTTTCTTGACGGCTCTAAGCAGTGAGCATACACTTTCAAATCAGCGCTATTGCATCCTGAGCTTCTTTAACAGCTTCGGGTCCAAGTAGTTTCCTTTCTCCTACCTCGTCCCAATGTAGTGGCGATCGACACCTCCTTCCATAAAGTAGCTCATAAGGTGCCATCTCGATCGTTGACTGGTAGCTATTGTTGTAGGAAAATTCTATCAGTGGCAAATACTTACTCCATGATCCTCTGAAATCAAGCACACAAGTGCGCAACATACTTCTAAAATCTATAGGGTACGCTCGGACTGACCGTCTGTCTAAGGATGAATTGCCGTACTAAGACTTAACTTGGTACCCATGGCTTGCTGCAAGCTTCCCCAAAATCTTGATGTAAAAACCGATCCTCTATCGGATATTATTATTATCTTAGGAATTCCATGCAGTCTTACTATTTCTTGAACATAAATGTTGTTGGTTTTTATAGATCAAATAAGAGATTACATGCAGCGGAACAATAATCAAAATTGTTAATTTAACCCCACAAGATTTCTAGATCTACTTCTTCACATACATATATATATATTGAATCAAAGATATGAATAGAAAATTACCTAAAGTCCTTCCTTGCTGCTATCTTTTTGTACGAAAAAAATCATTGAGTTCTCACACCAGGATCTTCCAAAATGTTCTCAGCACACAAAGAACGAGTGTGGGCTCGCTATACAAATTAATAGGCAAAATCTATTTATCAGACGTTCTCAACACATGAGATTTGATAAAGTTTGGACCTAAGTTTGTGAAGAACAGTGACCTATGCTTGTATCACTGTTCTATTTCTCTCAGGGAGATTTCACGATATGTTTTCTATCACTGAAAAAGTATCGCTCTGAAAAATTGATCTCCTATATTTAATATATCCAATATATTAAAAATAAAATATTAGTTATTTTAAACAATTTGAAAAATAACTAATCAGTTATCATATTTTGTTTAAATAATAATATTTTAATCATATTACAATATCTTATTATTTATTTAATATTTAAATAACTAAAATCATGGAACAAAGAAACTTCTATAAGCTTCTTGTGCGTGTAGCACAGTGACGGTGCACTGTGCCACACGTGTACCACATGCCAAGGAAGGCATGTGATTTTTCAAAATTTTATTATTATTTAAATACCAAAAATCCCAAAAATAAATTATCATTTTGTTAAATCAAATAATTAATTAATTCTCAATTAATTAATTACACATAATTATTATACTATAATTATGTTTAGTGCATAGAAAAATATTTTACTTATCAAATAAGTCCTTTTGCCCATTTTTATATTTATCATTGTCAGTGTTTGTTTGAGCCATTTTGGGGACCATGGACCTATAACATTAAGCTCCAATAAATTGAAACTAAATAATTAAACTTTTTAATCATAATAGTTAATTTATTAATTATGATATTTCTCCACTATAAATTCATAATTGAACTCTTTATGTTATAGATATACTTTTACATAAATCTTTTTTTAAGATGTCCATTGATATAACCATCTTACAATAGTTCAACCCTCTAATTAATTAGTTCATAAATTAGAATGGAAGAATTGCCATTTTACCTTTCTAATTTACTTCTTATTCCTTAAGTACCATTAATTCACTAGTGAATAATTAATCTATAATCTAATTATAGATTTGAGCTCAAAATCATTCAGTTCCAGAATTAACCTTTAAGGGAACCAATATATGATCCGTTAGGAAAGATTAGATTTTGTATTGTTGATACATGTTCCCAGCCATCCATGATATTAAATCTCCAAAACGAAAGTCATTAGCCTCATTCTATGAAGAGACATTAACGAATGAATCAAAAGATTTAATAAACATGAACAAGATTTCATGAACACTCAAGATTTAGGTTGATCTATAAATGATCATCAGTTATGATATGAATTGCAGGTCTTTATTATTAAATTGTTTTTGGATAAAGACTTTTATTCATATTGGTTCATGTCATATATAATCATATTATATAAAGCACCTTTACCGAGATGTCTTACCACATCAATAATTCGAATCTAGATTATTTGTATCAACATGATACTCAGCAAACCGTACTTACAACCCCAATTAAAGAATTCCATAACTTCAATTTCTTGTTGTTGACTATTTTTATTCATTCATATGATCTTAATTTTCTCGTACTAATACAAGATCACATCCTCAATAATGAATATGGAATTTTTCTGATATTTACAAAATTATTCAAATAATAATTTAATAATCTAAATATAACAATAATAGACTATTATATTTATTTATTCATTAATAAAATAAATGTCTTTTACATGCTTTTAGGACATACTCCTAACAATCTCCCACTTGTACTTAAAGAAAGTAAGGCATTTCTCTCAATTTCATATTACGTACATGACCCTCGAATTGCTTAGCAGGAAGTGTCTTCGTAAACAAGTCTGCCAGGTTGTGTTCTGATACGATTTTAAGAATGGACACATCTCCTCTATGTACGATTTCTTTGACTAAGTAGTATTTGCGCTCTATATGCTTTCCCCTCTTATGGCTTCTTGGTTTTTAGAAATAGCCACTGTTCCACTGTTGTCACAGTAAAGAACAAGTGGTTTCTCCACTTCTGGAACCACTTCCAGATCCATGTAGAACTTTTTCAGCCAAACTGCTTCTTTAGCTGCTTCACAAGTTGCTATGTATTCAGCTTCCATGGTTGAATCAACTATACTGGATTGCTTAATGCTTCTCCAGACAACTGCTCCACCACCAAGAGTTAATACTGACCCAGAAGTAGATTTTCTACTATCTTTGTCAGATTGAAAATCTGAGTCAGTGTATCCAGTAGGTTCAAGGTCACTACCCGAATATACTAGCATATAATTCCTTGTTCTCCTGAGATGCTTGAGAATATGTTTCACCGCAATCCAGTGTTCCAAACCTGGATTTGACTGATAACAACTAACAATCCCTACTACATAGCATATGTCAGGTCTAGTACATAACATTGCAAACATTAGGCTCCCTACAGCTGATGCATAGGGATACTTTCTCATGTCCTCTTGCTCTTGTGGTGTCTTTTGAAACTGATCTTTGCAAAGAGTAATTCCATGTCTGGTCAGCAATTGACCCTTTTTGGAATTTTCCATAGAGAATCTTTCAAGCACTTTATCAATATAATTTTCTTGTGAAAGTGCCAAGAGCTTGTTCTTTCTATCTCTTAGAATTTTAATGCCTAGAACATAGCTCGCTTCTCTCAAATCTTTCATTTGGAATTTGTCAGCCAACCATTTCTTTACATTTGATAATGTCTCTACATCATTCCCAATGAGTAGGATATCATCAACGTAAAGGACTAAGAAAACCACAACTTTCCCTTTGATGTATTTATAAACACATGCTTCATCAACATTTAGTTCGAAACCATATGTTTTAATAGTTTCATCAAATGTTAAGTTCCAAGATCTTGATGCTTGTTTCAATCCATAAATGGATTTCAACAACTTGCATACCTTTTGATCTTGATCCTTCTTAATAAACCCTTATGGTTGTTCCATATATATAGTTTCATCAAGTTGGCCATTTAGAAAGGCTGTCTTGACATCCATTTGCCAGATCTCGTAATCATAGATGGCAACTATGGATAAAAGTATGCGAATGGACTTAAGCATGGCAATAGGAGAAAATGTTTCTTCATAATCTACACCTTCTCTATGTGTGTAGCCTTTGGCCACAAGCCTTGCTTTATAAGTCTCTACCTTTCCATCTGCACCCCTTTTCTTCTTGTAGATCCATTTACATCCAATGACTTTGACATTGTCAGGCAGATCTACAAGTTCCCAGACTGAATTGGAATACATTGATTCCATTTCTTGATTCATGGCAGCTTGCCACTTATCAACATCAGGGTCTTCCATTGCTTCTTTAAAAGTAAATGGATCGTCCTTCTCAGTATCTGATACAAGAACGTGTGCCTCATGTTCGTAGCAAATATGTTGTCTCACAATCCTCCCACTACGAAATTGCACTGGTGTTTCCTTTTCAGTAATTGTGGTTTCTTTGGTTGTTTTATCATTAGTTGTTACTGGTGACTTTGCAACTTCATTTGAGACCATCTCCTCCACAACAACCTTACTGCGAGGTTTGTGGTTATTAACATAGTCATATTCAAGAAAAGTTGCATTAGTCGATACAAATGTTTTATTTTCTTTTGCATTATAGAAAATTCCACCTCTAGTCTCTTTGGAATATCCCACAAACATGCACACTTCAGAGCATGATTCCAACTTCCCGGTCTTCCCTTTAAGCACGTGTGCAGGACACCCCCACATTTGAAAATGGTGTAAACTAGGTTTACAACCATTCCATAATTTTATGGGTGTCTTTTGGATAGGCTTAGATGGAACAACATTCAATCTGTTTAGAGCACATTGAATCGTATAGCCCTAGAATGATAGTGGTAATGATGAGAAACTCATCATTGATCTAACCAAATCTAATAACATTCTGTCCCGTCTTTCTGAAACACCTTTTTGCTGTGGTTTTCCAGGTGCAGTGGGTTGGGATTGAATGCCATGCTCACGCATATGGTCCTCGAATTCAAAATCCAAGTACTCTCCTCCTCGATCAGATCGAAGTGCATTTAGTGATTTACCTAATTGTTTTTCAGCGTCTGCTTGAAATTCTTTGAACTTTCCAAAAGTTTCAAATTTTATTTGCATTTATTATAGGTAACTATATCTTGAATAATCGTCAATGAAAGTGACGAAATATTCATAACCTCCTCTTTCTTGTACATTAAGTGGACCGCAAACATCCGTATGTACTAGTTGAAGTGTTTCTGTGGCCCTTGAACTTTTAGCAGAGAAAGGTCTCTTGGTCATTTTGCCTTCTAGACATGATTCACAAGCAGGGAGAGATCCAATAGATAGTTCTCTCAAAGGACCATCCTTTACAAGCATATTTATTCTGTCTAGACCAATATGGCCCAATCTCAAGTGCCGCAGATATGTTTCACTATTGGAATCAGTCTTTTGTCGTTAATAGATCTAGGATAAGCTGTTTTAAATAATTCAGAATTATATATAAAAAAATTTCCATTCAGTATATGTATGTAAATTTTTGTTTATCCCAAAGCATTTGCATAACAAGTAAATAGATAAGTTCTTCAAATAATAACTACTTTATTAATAAAAGAAATAAATGTTATGCAAAAAATAGAAATAAGTTTCCAAACATTAATAATCAAAATTACTAATAAACTAAATTTCTAGACTGAAGTTTTCTTTGTTTAAAGAAATAAAAAATTTCTAATACAAAATAAAGAAATTTAAATTGTTCAACTAATAATAAAATTACTAAATAAAACTATTCTCCAACTCTTTTCTCGCTATCAAATTCCTCATCAATCTCTTCATCCTTTTCAGGGTTTTGATTCTGTAAAGGAAAAACAAAAGAAAAATAGATTAGTGGCATATATTTTTGAATCTACTATCCAAAATTTGAATATGATATTCATAGCATTTGAATCTATTATTCAAAGTTGAAAAATATGTGTAAATCTTATTTACCTTTTTCGTTTGATATGAACGATTACACTCAGCAAAGACTTCCTCTGTCATTGCTCGCCACATCTCATGTCTGAGTCATAGTGTATATATTTCGTCAGGCATGGTTGAAAGCATGCAATAACGTGCCAACCGATCGGATTTCATCCAATTTGCTTATTTTTCTTCTGCTTCATAGCTAGTAGCCAAAGGTGGTTCTGTTGGAGGTTTGTTACAGATGGTTGACATCATCTTTTTATAAGAAAAAATGGTCAACATGCCTCAAAACTAGTGTCACATATTTTCAGGTTTAAAAACCAAGGATTTGAGAAAAGCATTGGTGTGTAATTCACCAATAGACATTTTTTTTGCTGGGAATAATTAAATAAATACAAATATTATTATTATATTTAGAAAAAAATATCAAAGTTTCAGAAATTAAATGTGATGCATGAGCACAATTAAAACACATAAAATAAAGTTTGATTTCCACGATAAAACTTTCTAACAATTAAAGTGTCGTCTTAGGGTCGATCAAATTAATCTTAGAGAATTTATAAGACATTCTTATCTTTATTGTTTAAAACTTAAAATAACTCATTATTTTCTCTTTTAAAGATTAAAGTACCGCTTAGTTTGGTCAAGTTATGATTATCCACTGCAAAAGCTTAATCATAACTTTGTGAGTGTAACCCATTATTTTAGAGTTCATGACTTAACTTAGGACATGCCGCCTTAGGGTTGGTCAAACCTAAAATACATCATTAGTTCCTATCTGTGTAAGAAATATAACCTTGCTATTGACATGTCTAGACACCTTCCTTAGGGGGACGAAAGCAAAGTCGTCGCGAGGCGCTATTCATATCTCACGGTGTTTGTTGAGGCTCAAAATTCCACTCCCTCGAAGGATCAAAGGCACGCACTAAGGCCCCATAAGCACTTAATTACGTGATGGGGCCACGATGCCCTCGGGCTCCCATTGTCCCGCACCAACCACGTACCTAGCGAAGCCACGCCTTAGTTGCATCTGATGGCCTCGCTGGGGGAGGGCCTCGCTGATGGTGGCCTCGCTGGTGGTGGCCTCACTGATGGTGGCCTCACTGATGGTGGCCTCGCTGGTGGTGGCCTCGCTGGTTGTGGCCTCGCTGGTGGTGGCCTCGCTGGTGGTGGCCTTGCTGGTGGTGGCCTCGCTGGTGGTGGCCTCGCTGGTGGTGGCCTTGCTGCTGGTGGCCTCGCTGATGGTGGCCTCGCTGGTGGTGGCCTCGCTGCTGGTGGCCTCGCTGATGGTGGCCTCGCTGCTGGTGGCCTCGCTGCTGGTGGCCTCACTGATGGTGGCCTCGCTGGTGGTGGCCTCGCTGGTGGTGGCCTCGCTGGTGGTGGCCTCGCTGATGGTGGCCTCGCTGCACATGGTGGCCTCGCTGGTGGT
The DNA here is from genome assembly GCF_963169125.1 of Humulus lupulus. Lineage (NCBI taxonomy): Eukaryota > Viridiplantae > Streptophyta > Magnoliopsida > Rosales > Cannabaceae > Humulus > Humulus lupulus. The sequence continues at coordinate 63,345,454 of NC_084796.1, forward strand.
GGCCTCGCTGCGCATGGTGGCCACGCTGGTGGAGCGTCTCGCTGGGCATGGTGGCCTCGATGGTGGTGGCCTCGCTGGTGGTGGCCTCGCTAGTGGTGGCCTCGCTGGTGGTGGCCTCGCTGATGGTGGCCTCGCTGATGGTGGCCTAACCATGCCTCGGCCGCGCGCATGAGGTCTAGCACCAAGTGGCCTCGCGAGATGGCATCACACACACACCTATTCTTCGCCCCTAACACTTCAAGTGGACGTCTCCTCTAAGGGTCAACCATGACTTCGACATTTAGAGGGAAAGGCCTAAGGATAATTCAAAAGGATCATGGTGGTACAATCTTGTACGGGGTACGATCGTTAAGACCGTACGCATGATCCTGACACTCTTGATAGACGAGTAGTTGGAGCATTAGGAAAGAGGACAGAATCGACACCACTACCTCCTGCGCCACTACACCTGCCACTACCCATCAGACACGGGTACAGAAAAGTAGTGGAGACATCCTCCTGACATCTGCTCCTGTACGGGATGTACGACCACAACCTTTGAAGCCACTCCCCTGACACAGTACATATGTACCACTTGGACTCCTGGACCACCATGTATCTAAGGCCATTAGAGCCTACTATAAAATGAACTCTAAGACCACTTGAAAAGGGGTTGGAAATTTTACTGTAGCAGAGGCTTAAGGGTGAATGAACGACTGAATTCTCCATTATTGTTCCATCATTGTTCTTGAGTTTTTTTGTTCAAGTTTTTACAGCTTTCCAATTAGCGATCTTGATTTGATAATTTTTCCAACTTAACTTAGTTGACGAGTTCTCACCGTCAACAGTGTTATATTAATAATGGAGACCACGAGATATGTTGAGTTATCAACCCTCTCCCACTCACTATTTTGAAATAAGTGTTTTTAACCTAATTAATTCCAAATTAATTATAGATTCTTTAAACTTTATGAACATAATTGAAATTTGTAAGAAAGCAAGTTTCTAGGTCCATATCCAATTTTAAATTACCAATTATGTTTATCTAAACTTTACTAAAAAACAATTTTAAAATAAAGTTGGTTTAAAGAAATTAACTCATAAAGACTAAAAAAAAAACGGTGGATATTTTACCAAGTTTTAAAAAAATAAAACTAAGTAATTTATATGCAATTGGTTTCACAAAACAAATCATATAAACATATAGGACAATCCTAATAATCTTTTTTCTACCAATGAGATGCATGATAATAACTGTGTGGGTTTTTTATGTATGACACAAAATGCATGAACATATTATCATTCACATGAAAATAATTATTTAAATAAATAAATAACCAATAAATGTTGAACCGAGTGGTTTTGGGTATTTC